>NC_057863.1:261489731-262091160 GCF_019393635.1 Dromiciops gliroides | reverse complement strand
AGTAGATAAAGCACTAGCCCTGGAGTCAGGAGGACTTGAGTTCAAATCTGGCCTCAGATACTTGACACTTACTAGTTGTGTGACCCTGGGCAAGTCACTTAACCCCCATTGCCCCGCAAAAAAATAAAAAATTTTTAAAAAGTGTTCCAGTTCTCTTCCTTATATCTCCCCTCACCTATTTATTTATTTATTCACGCACTCATTTGTTCATTTATTTATTTGTTTGTTTGTTTATTGTCTGCTTGTTTGCTCATTTATTTATTTGCTTGATTTTTTTTGTATTTGGCTTCTTCACTATTAGTGTTAGTCAAATTTTCACTTCTGGGGATCTGGTTGTTATTGCAGTATTATCACCTTGGTCTAGAAGTACTTATTCTTCTTTTTAAACTCCAGAGCATTCTTTCATTGTATTAGAAGATCCTTTTTTTTTTTTGTAATAAAATGATGTACATAAAAAAGGCTCCTTTTTGTTTATTCACTTCTTTAATGCCCTGCTGTTTTTTTCCTGAGGTTTTCCTTGTAAAGATTTCTCCCTCCCTCTCCTTTTTTTATTGGTGGGGGGGAGTTATTTTACTTGGCAGATTTCATGCTATTTTGAGGTGATGGGTAGGAGACCAAGGAAAAATTTGGCTTAGGTATGACCACTCAGCCATATTGCTGGAAATCCCCCTAGGTAACTCTTGAAATGAATGTGAAAAAGAAACCATATATAGGTTTAGTTTTCAATCTTACCATGAAATTCTAATAATAGGCATTTTTCTTTAAGGGAGAAGATGTAGAATTTTGCATTATTATATTTTATCTCTTATATTTAAGAACCTTCATTAAACTTCTCACTCCTCTCATAATCAGTAATATCAAACCTTCTGCCATAACCACAAATCAAACACAGAAAAGACAAATAGCTCCTGTGTTGTCTGTATAGCAGTTCTCACTGGAAAATTTATTTAACATGTAATTTGAATTGTCTAATTTTTTTAATAAACATTTATTGTAATGACAGACAGAAAGATAGAAAGATACAAGGTTTTTTCTAACCTCCAGGCAAGGTGTTAAAATCATCCCTCCCCAATTTAGAACTATGCCCAAAGGGCAATCAAATTGTGCTTACCCTTTGATCCAAGAACAGCACTACTAGATCTGTATCCCAAAGAGATCATAAAAAAGGGAAAGGGACCTACATGTATAAAAATATTTATAGCAGTTCTTTTTGTGGTGACAAAGAATTGTAAATTGAGGGAGTAAATTGGGAAATGGCTGAACAAGTTGTGATATGCAAATATAATGGAATACTATTGTGCTGTAAGAAATGATGAGCAAAAAACCAAAACAAACAAACAAACAAAAAAGAAATGATGAGCACATAGATTTCAGAAAGACCTGGAAGGACTTATATGAATTGATACTGAGTGAAATGAGCAGAACCAGCAGAACACAGTACACAGTAACAGCAACATTGTGAAATGATCAACAGTGATAGACTTAACTCTTCTCAGAAATACAATGATCCAAGACATTTCCAAAAGACTCATGATGGAAAATGCTATGCATATCCAGAGAAAGAATTATGGAATCTGAATGCAGATCGAAGCACACTATTTTCACTTTTTTTGGTGATTTTTCTCTTTTGTTCTGTTTCTTCTTTCACAACATTACTAATGTGGGAATATATTTGACATGATTGTACATGCATAACCTATATTAGATTGTTTGCTTTCTTGGGGTGGGAGTAAAGGAGGGAGGGAGAAAAATTTGAAACCCAAAATCTTATAAAAAGTGAATGTTGAAAACAATCTTTCCATGTAATTGGAAAAAATAAAATACTATTTACAAAAAAATAAAATCATACCTCTCCTGTTTGTTACTATCCACTAGGACAGTCATTTCAAAACTTTTTGGATATGAAGACTCTTATGTAACATGAAAAACATTTTTCACAGACCCTCATATTATTTGTAAGAAAATAACAATGAAGAAGTGTCATGAATTCAGCAATGCTTTAAAACGAATTTGTGTTTTATTAAGTACAACATTTATACATTTGAAAAGTAGTCATGTATATATGTTTCAGCCTAGCCAAAGAAGAAAAGAACAAAAGCCAGAGATGGAAGTAGGACAAGTGGTCAGCATGAATACTGCACCAGGACTCAAGAAAAGGGCACTGAAATCCAGTTGGGGCCAGTACTGTCCTCCTGAAACTACTTGAGGAAGTGAAATGATAGTAGTGAAAAGTAAATTCACCAAAGTGAATGGAAATATAGGAGACAGTGCAATCTATTCATTGATGTACACTCACAATCAAAATGAGAGAAGTCAAAAAGTGGGTAACAGGAAGGGATAAGGAAAAAAGGCTAAACCCAAAGATTTCCAAAGGCATAAAATGTAATTAAAAACAAAGCACAAGCAAATAAATCAAAAGGAAAGATTCTGATATTAGGAAGAAGAGTAAAAGATAAAGATTATGAACTGCTCTAAACAAATATAAGAAAAAGAAAATTGAATCAATGACCAATGAAATACAGAACCTTATGGAATCTCAAGATAGCATGTTCCAGATGTTCCAAGATATTCCAGAATGGTTCAAAAACCACAAGACAAGAAGTTAGAAGAGAACAAATGTCAGAATGGCATAGTGGAAATAATAGAATAGAAAAACTTGAATCCACAGTGGTGAATCTTTTCAAAGAAACAAAAGAGAAAGCAACAAATTTAGATAACTGAGTAAGGAACAATCTGGAAGAAGAGAAGCAAAAGTCAATAATGTTAAAAGAATAAATGATCTCTCTATAAAGAAAAGCCATTGATTTTGAAAACAGGTGTCCCAGGAGAAAACAACAAATCAAAAAACCTTGAACATTGTAATTAATTAATATAAGTAAATTTCCCCAAATTTCCAATTGAAAGAATCCAGAAATTGTCTCTAGAAAACACCACCCTATACCCTAAACACCAAGACAAGTATGGATTAAATTTAGGAATTCCAATGTTAAAACAAAAAAATTCAAGCAGCCAGGAGAAAGAACTTCAAATATAAAAGAAAGGAAATTTGAATAAAACAAGACAATTTTGAACCCACTTGAAATTCTATATGGGATTGGAAATATTCAAAAAAGTAAATGAACTGGGGGCAGCTAGGTGACCCAGTGGATAAAGCACCGGCCCTGGAGTCAGGAGGACCTGAGTTCAAATCCGGCCTCAGACACTTAACACTTACTAGCTGTGTGACCCTGGGCAAGTCACTTAACCCCAATTGCCTCACTAAAAAAAAAAAAAAAGTAAATGAACTGAAGATATAACACAAAATGACATACCATGGAAATCTAAGCCTAATCATGAATGGACAAAGAAAACTTTATTGCATTTATTGTATTCCTGCAAACAACAAAACAAAGCAAAACCAATAGCTAGACATGAACAGAGTATTTGACTTACAAACGCTCCAAACAACAGAAACAAAAAAGGTAAATAAATATAACTACCAAGGAAAGAATAGATTTTGAAATATGTTATTCCATCTCTAGAGATTGTTCAAAAAAAGAAAAGAAATTAAAATATAAAGACTGAATTAAATGGCTAAAAACACCCAAACAAGGCAGTTAGGTGGCACAGTGGATAAAGCACTGGCCCTGGATTCAGTAGGACCTGAATTCAAATCCGACCTCAGACACTTGACACTTACTAGCTGTGTAACCCTGGGCAAGTCACTTAACCACCATTGCCACACCCCCTCCCCCCAAACAAAACAAAACAAAAAAAAAAACAACAAGCAAAAACAGATTGAAAAATTAAGGTTTTGAGTTTTTTAAACTATGCTGCAATAAAAGTAGTAATCAAGTCAGGAAACACCAAAAAAAAGATACAGGAGATATGATGATGGGAGAACAGATCTGACACTATGAATTAAAATCTACAATCTCCTAAAGGTAAATCAATTTATTTTGAGGGACAAAATTACAGAATGGGAGGGTACGTAAAAAGGTAGAGGGGAGATGGAGGATAGAAGGATCATGTATGATGTACTCTCATCAAATCCAAAGGTAAACAAGGAAGGTAAGATAACTCCTATAGTTTGTCAGTCAGAAGAGAGGCAAAAAAAGAATGACAGAGATAGCAAAGGAGGAGATTGAAATGGGAGACAAAAAAGTAAGATTTCAAACCAATGGGGAGAATGAGTCCCCCTGAAGGACACTCCCATTGCATTTATTTTTCTAATAGGAGATTCACATAGAATATAATTGAGACTCATATTCAAAATAAATCATTTGCAATCATGCTAATCAGACAAAGTAAAAAAATTATAAACAAAGAAATGAAGTTATACTTAAATGATCAAATAATATTAATATTAAACATGTACCCCCATTGGCATAGAATCTAAATTCATAAGGGAAAAATTAACTGAATTATAAAAGGGCATAAATATTAACACAATAAGAATAAGAGACTGTGGTATCCTCTCTCAAAGCTAAAAAATATAATAGAAAGGTTTTTTAAAAAGAAAAATGCATAATTAAACAAACTATTGAAGAAATTAGAGCTAAAAAAATTTCTGGCTCCTCTGAATACAACCACCAAAGAATATGTTTATTCTTAACACCATGTAGCACTATTATAAAGATAAATAAATGATGTATTTGGGCACAGAGAAATTGCAAATAAATGTAAAAAGGCAGAGACACTAAATGCATCTTTTATAAACTATGCTGCAATAAAAGTAGTAATCAAGTCAGGAAACACCAAAAAAAGATACAGACCTAAATAATGAGTGGGTCAAAGAACAAATCATAGACACAATTATAATAAAGTGAAAGAAAATATAATGAAGAGACAGGATGTAAACACCTCTGAGATGCAGCTAACGCAGGACTCAGGGGAGAATTTTTATTAATAACATACTTTAAAAAATAGAAAAATATAAATTTAATTATATATATATATATATATATATATTGAAAATTTGAAAATCAATAAATAAACAACAAAAGCACAAAAGAGGAAATTTTTAAAATCAGTGGACAAATAGTCTTTCTGACCAGCTGTTAACCAAAACTAAAAGCTGCTTGTTTAAAAAACTAACAAAAGTGACAAAACTATAGATAGCCTAATTAAAAAGGAAGAGAACAGAAAAATCAACTAAACTAAACTTAAAAAAAATTATCAATATGTAATGGCAACAAAACCATAAGAAATGAGAATTATCAGAACCTACCATACACAGTTATATACCAATAAAACCAACAGCATAAAAGAAATATATTACCTTTAGAAATATAAAATACCCTAATAGAACACTGAATAGACTTCTTTGAATAACCCAATTCCCCAAACAGAAATTGAAGTAGCCATAAAGGAAATTCCAAAGAATAAATCTGATCTTGATTGATTTAGAAGCAAATTATGACAAACTTTAAAAGATAAATTTATGCTTATACTACAATAATTCTCAAAATTTGAAACACTTTATCAAATTCCTTTTATGAGAGAAACATAATAATGATACTGAAGCAGGGAAAGCAGAGAAAATTGTAAACTACTATGACTAATGAATATCCATTCAAAAATTTTTTTTCTTTTTTAGTGAGGCAATTGGGGTTAAGTGACTTGCCCAAGGTCACACAGCTAGTAAATGTTAAGTGTCTGAGGCCAGATTTGAACTCAGGTACTCCTGAATCCAGGGCTAGTGCTCTATCCACTGTGCCACCTAGCTACCCCTCATTCAAAAATTTTTAATAAAACTGTGTGTGTGTGTGCATGTGTGTTTAAAGAGTATAGCAATTTCCCTAAGAAATCATTCACTGTTACCATTTTGGATTTATGCTAAGGATACAAGGATAGTTCAATATTAGGAAAACAATCAATATAACTAATAATGTTAAAATAAAGAGCAAAATCCAAACCCCTCTCTCAATAGTGGCAGAAAAGTATTTTGACAAATTGCACTTATTCATATTAAAAACAAAGTATGAGCCTAGCAGGACCTTTTAAAAAATATATGATAGGGGCAGCTAGGTGGTGCAGTGGATAAAGCACCAGCCCTGGATTCAGGAGGACCTAAGTTCAAATCCAGCCTGAGACACTTGATACTTAATAGCTGTGTGACCCTGGGCAAGTCACTTAACCCTCATTGCCCTGCCCCTCCCCCCCAATATATATATGATTAAAAAAAAAAAAACTATTGAAAGCCAAAAGCAGATTTCCAGAGCAGAGCCAAGATGGAAGAGGAAAGGCAGTAAGTTCTCAGGAACTTATGACACAATTGCTGCAAAAACCCTCCAAATAATGCCATAGGACAATTCCTGGAGCAGCAAAACCCACACAAGAACAGCTGAGATAATTTTCCAGCCAAAGGTAGCTTAGAAGGTTGGCAGGAGGGGGTTGTTGTGCCTGGGCAGGAGTGGAGCCCAACCCCACAGTCACCCTGACACAGATCCAGTCCCAGGCATGTGGAGCCAGGGAAAGAGACCCCCAGAACCTCTGAATCAGCTGCAGTGCCAATGTTGTCTGGAACTAAGTTCACAGTCTGGTAAGAGGGCTGAGCCCTGGGCAGGGGGAGATTACAGGGGTCTGTGCTGGTGCTGAGGCAGAACTTGGGTTTTCACCCCTACTGGGAACCAGGAAGTAGGTTTGAATGGCAGTGGCCCAGGTTGGGGAGGGGCACAGGCTTGTCAGAGCTAATAATCACAGCACACAAAGTTTTGCTATCTGGTTAATTAGCAAGTTGGCCTGGGGTTATCTACAGACCAGGGAACAGGCCAGGTGAGTGAAGAACCTGCCTCTCCTTAAATCATACCACCTGGGACCCCTTGAAGTGCAGCCTGGAAACGGTGCCCCACTTTAAGGATTTAAAAGTCAAGTAAAAGACAGGCAAGATGAGCAAACAGAGAAAGGTGAGGACCATAGAAAGTTTCTTTAGTGACAAGGAAGACTGAGGTGTACCCTCAGAAGAGGATAGCGACATCAGGGCTCCTACATTCAAAGCTTCCAAGAAAAATATGAATTGGTTTCAGGCCATAGAGGCACTCAAAAAGGACTTTGAAGATAAAGTAAGAGAGGTAGAGGAAAAAATAGAAAGAGAAATGAGAGTGATGCAGGAGGGTCATGAAGAAAAAGTCAACAGCTTGGAAAGCCAAATCGGCCAAATGGAAAAGGAGATACAAAAGATCTCTGAAGAAAATCATTGCTTAAATATTAGGATTGATAAAATAGAAGTTAATGACCTTATGAGAAATCAAGACACAATAAAACAAATCCAAATGGATTTTAAAAAGAAAGAGGGCTTAGGGGCGGCTAGGTGGCGCAGTGGATAAAAGCACCGGCCCTGGATTCAGGAGTACCTGAGTTCAAATCCGGCCTCAGACACTTGATACTTACTAGCTGTGTGACCCTGGGCAAGTCACTTAACCCCCATTGCCCCGCAAAAAAACCCAAAACAAAACCCAAAAAAGAAAGAGGGCAATGTGAAATATCTCCTTGGAAAAACAGATGACCTGGAAAATAGATCCAGGAGAGATCATTTGAAAATTATTGAACTACCTAAAAACCATGATCAAGGAAAGAGCTTAGACATTGTCTTACAGGAAATTGTCAGGGAAAATTGCCTTGATATTCTAGAAGCAGAAGGTAAAGTAGAGACTGAAAGAATCTACCAATCACCTCTTGAAAGAGATCCCAAAATGAAAACTCCCAGGAATATTGGGGCCAAGTTCCAGAGCTCCCAGGCCAAGGAGAAAATATTGCAAGCTGCCAAAAAGAAACATTTCAAGTACTGTGGAGCCACAGTCAAGATAGTACAAGATCTAACAGCTTCTACATTGAGGTATCAAAGAGCATGGAATATAATATTCCAAAGGGCAAAGGAATTGGGATTGCAACCAAGAGTCACCTATCCTGCAAAACTGAGTATAATCTTTTAGGTGAAAAAATGGGACTTCAATGAAAAATAGGACTTTCAGGTATTTGTGATGAAAAGACCTGAACTGAATAGAAAATTTTACTTCCAAATAGAAGACCCTAGAGAAGCATAAAAAGGTAAACAGGAAAATGAAATTAAGAGGGATGTTAAATTTTAAACTGTTTACATTCCTACATGGAAAGATGATACATCTAACTCATAAGAACGTTCTCAGTATTAGGACAAATAATAGAAATAAATTTAGACAGAGGGCACAGTTGGGAATTGATTATGAAGGGATATCTGTAAAGTATTTTTTTTTGTTTATCATTTTTTTGTGGAGTGGTTGGAGTTGGGTAACATGGCTGGGGTTGTACAGTGGGTGAGTGTCTTGTGTCTGAGGCTGGATTTGGGCTCAGTTCCTCCTGGGTCCAGGGTGGGTGCTTTGTCCAAGGTGTCACCTAGCTGCCCCATGATGACATCTTTAGGGTAAAATTGAGGGGCGAGAGGAATACACTGGGGGAGGGGAAGGGGAGAAGTAGAATGGGGTGAAATCCCCACATGAAAGAAACAGGAAAGGGCTTATGGAATGGGGGGAAAGATGAGGGAGGAGCAGGGCAGTAAATGGACCTTATACTCATCAGAATAGTCTCAAAGACCTTAATCTCATCAGAGTTGGCTCAAGGAGGGAGTAATATACACATCTAATTGGGTGGAGGAATCTAACTAAGCTGGTCAGGAAATGAGCCTTATGCTCATCAGAATTGGCTCAAAGACCTTAATCTCATAGAGGTAATAACATACACACTTAATTGGGTGGAGTAATCTATCTAACCCTGTAGGAAAGTAGGAGGGGAAGGGGATAAGGAGGGAGGGGTAAAAGAAGGGAGGGCAGATTGGGGGAGGGGGCAGTCAGAAGCAAATCCCTTTTGAGGAAGGATAAGGTGAAAGAAAATAGAAAATGATGTAAATATCATGGGGAAGGGAATAGGATGGAGGGAAACAGTTAACAATAGTAACTGTAAAAAAGAGAAAAGAATAAAAATTGTAAAATAAATATTTATAGCAACTCTTTGTGGTGGCTAAGAATTAGAAATTGAAGGAATGTCCATCAATTGGGGAATCACTGAACAAGTTGTAGTATATGATTGTAATGGAATATTATTGTGCTATAAGAAATGACAAGCAGGATGATTTCAGAAAAACCTGGAAAGACTCATAGGAACTGATGTATAGTGAAGTGAGCAGAACCAGGAGAATATGGTGCACAGTGACAACATTATAGCGTCTCGGAACCATGAGATATGGTATGATAACCTTTCCATAACATTTTCAGGTGTCATGAACACATACTAAATTTGGCTTTGATCCAGACACATGGTGGTAAAAAGTGTTACACATTGCATAACTACCTCAACCCTCTATTACAAGTCTAACCATATAAAGGAAGGAATGTAATGGAATTTATTAATTTGATCATTGACAATGCTATGCTAAGGTTTAGTAAAAATACAGCAATTCAAACAGTTAAAGAAGAGAATCCAGCTTTCCAGACCAGAGTCCAGTTTCCTCCTGATGACATCTTACCACTTCAAGAAGACAAGAGAACTCAGAGACTTTATATGAACTGTTTTGCTTTGTTAGTTTTTACTATCTCCTTTCTGTTATAATATACATCATCTGTAACATGTACCCTCTGCAGAGGCCCTCCCTTTGCAAGACTAATGTCAAAGCATCGGTTCATGAGGACAAAAAAAAAAAAATCGCCCCTCTGGACAAAACTTTTCTCTCTTCCTTTTCTATATTATTGTTCACATATTATTAGTTAGCAATAGTTATTATATTCTTTTTACTGTTCCGTCAAGGAAACATTTTGTTTCTTGAGGAACAACAGGGGGACTGTAATGATTGGAATGACGCCACCTACTGGAGACTTGCTGTGGAGAGCTCCACCATGAGGAAAATGCCTCAGAGGCATTGTGGCTTTTCCTTGGCGTCAGGAAATGACGCTTGCTCATGGGTGCTGTCTATCAAGTCTACCAGCCAATCAACTGGAGGAGCCTCCTATGGTCTGGGAGGAGACAGGAAGGAGGAAAGGGAGCCTGCGCAGAGAGCGCGGGCCCTTTTGGCTTCCGGACTTGATGGTGGTGGCGGCAGAGGACTTCACAGGAGATTTGAGGAAAGATAGGAATGCCAGACTGTTAGAATTCTGTTCTCAATCTTTTTCTTTCTATTTTCCAATAAACCCTTAAAAACCTAAACTCGTTTTATCAGTGATTTTTAGTCAGTTTCCCCCAAACTGGGGGAACACATTAGAATCCACATTTAGAATCTTAAATTACACAGTTCTATGAGCAATTGTGAATGACTTAACTACTCTCAACAATGCAATGATCCAAGACAACCCCAAAGGACTAATGATGAAGCATACTATCCACCTCCAGAGAAAGTACTAATATTGATTGAACACAGACTGAAGCACGCTATTTTGCACTCTCTTTTTTTCTTGAGTCTTTTTATGTAAAACGACTAATATGGTTATGTTTTACATAATTGCACATATATAGCCTATACTGATTGCTTGCAACCTTGTGGAAAGGGTAGGGTAGGAAGGGAGGGAATGAGAGAGGGATAGAATTTGGAACTCAAAACTTTAAATAAAGAAAGAAAGAAAAATTTAAAAAAGAAAAAGAAAGCCAAAAGCAAGCAGTTTGTTTAATGAGAAAACATTAAGAAGCTTTCCTAATGAATATAGAAGTAAAGCAAAGATTTACCATGTCCCCATTGTCATTTAATATTGATCTACAAATATTGATAGCAACAAGACAAGAGAAAGAAATTAAATTAATCAAAATAGTCATAGATAAGACAAAACTATTCCTCTGTGCTGATGACATTATAATTTACTTTGAAAATCAGAGTGAATCCATGAATAAACTAACTCAGCAAAGTTGCAGGCCACAAATGAGCCCACAACAATCAACAGCAAATTTGTATAATAATAACAAAATTTAGCAGTCAATAATAGAAAGGGAAATACCACTAAGGATGTAAGGGGGACTAGCCAATAACATTAGGACCTATGAGCATATAGAACATTCTTGGTTGATATGATCCCCATGCAGACTTTTGGCATTGGCAGGTATTCTGTAACTGAACCATTCTGAACCATTAATTTAAGTAGTAAAGAGGAGCCTTTTTGATTGGCTATAGAACTGGAACTAAGGGACATTAAAAAGCAGCAGCTAGAAAGGATGATTCTCTAGTTCTGTTTCTTTCCTACCTGGCTAGAATCTGAGAAGGAAAACAAGCTGTTGTCCTCCAAGTTGGGGAGGGACTGTGGACTCCTCTCCTCTGGAATCAGCATGAAGCTGAAAGAACATGGCCTTGCTGTTGCTTCTGTTACTTTTGGCAAAGCAGATGGGTAGTTCATTGATAGAGCACTGGACTTGGAGTGAAGAAGACTTAGGTTTGAATCCTGACTCTCTGATTCTGAGTAAATCACTTAATCTCTTAGTCTTAGTTTTCTCATCTGTAAAATGGGGATAATAATAGTATCTACCACCCAGGGTTGCTGTGAGGATTAAATGAGATGAGTGCCTTGAAAACTTTAAGGAAATATCTAAATGCTAGCTATATGATGATAATGTTAATGATGTCTATTTTTTCCTGTTTTTAGATGAATAGAATTGAAAATAACTATGACCTTATGACATTCCTAAGGTCAGGAGAGCCAGCCACCAAAAGTCCAAGAGCTGGGCTTCAAGCTGGGAGTTGCTAGAATCCAGACAATGTAGAACCAAGTACTGAGTGACCTATCTGGGTTCATGCAGCAGTAACAAACAGTTGTTATGCTATATTTGGAAGTAAACTTTGTGAGATGAATGCTATGTATGAACTGCATTAAGTATGAGACTACTCTCTTCAAGGTTCAAGGTAGTATATGGGGTAATATGCCCCCAAGATTTTGTGAAAATGTTTGTAATTTCTATTTTTGTTATATATTTGCAATAAATATCCCATTGTAAAAGCTAATTGATGTTAATTGGTTAAACTCTAGTAGCTCCCTTTTGCTTCAGGATCAAATATAAAATCCTGTTTGGTGTTCAAAGCCCTTCATAACCTAGTTTCCTCTTAACTTTCCAATCTTCTTACATCTACCACATACTCTTTGATCCATTGTCACTGACCCCCTTCTGTTCCATGAACAAGATACTCCATTCCTTGGCTCCTGACATTTTCTCTAGCTGTCCCCCATGCCTTTAATGCTATCCCTCTTCATGTCTGCCTACTGGCTTCCCTTAAGTGTCAACTAAAATCCCATCTCATAAAGGAAGCTTTCTTAATTCTAGTGGCTTCCCTCTCTTAGTTATTTCCTATTTATCCTGTATATAGCTTATTTATATATATTTGCTTGTTGTCTTTCCCATTAGAATGTGAGTTCCTTGAGGGTAGTGACTGTCTTGCCTCTTTTGGTATCCTCAGCACTTAGCACCATTCCTGATTTGACTAAATGAAACTAGGACCTTAATCTCTGGCAGCTAACAATGCTAGGAAAACACCAGAACAGGGACCTTGAGGCAAAAACATTAGATAAGATACAAATGCTTCTTGCCTTGCCCTCTTCCTCAGGGTTATCCCTAGAACCCTAAGAGAAATATGTAGTCAGACTTGACCTTTGGAGAGTAAATCAGAGAATCAGTACAAAAATAAATACACAATACATAAGATATTTGGGAATCAGGGGGCAGCTAGGTGGCACAGTAGATAAAGCACAGGCCCTGGATTCAGGAGGACCCGAGTTCAAATCTGGCCTTAGAAACTTGACACTTACTAGCAATGTGACCCTGGGCAAGTCATTTAACCCCCATTGCCCTGCCCCACCCCCCAAAAAATATATTTGGGAATCAGTCTAACAAAGCACACCCAATACCTACATAGATTCATTTTTTAAATGTTATTTAAAGAAATAAAGAAATTAAATACCTAGAGGAATATCCAGTGGTCATAGCTAGATTATGGCAACAGAAGAAAAATCATAATGCTAATAAAGCTAATTTCCAAATTGAGTGTTCCACCAGTCAAATTTCCAAGAGGGTCCTTTCTAGAGCTAGACAAATTAATAAAATTCATCTGGAGGAACAAAAGGCCTATAGTATAAAGAGAAATGATGGAAAAGGTAAGAATGAAGGAAGACTAGCACTCCCAGTGCTTAAACTATCAATCAAGTAGTAATCATCAAATACATTTGGTAGTAGTTTTAAAATGGAAAATAAATTGATAGGAAAGGCTGGATGAAGAAGAATAAGAAACCATTGAACTCAGTAATACAGGGTTCAATAAACCTGAAAACATACATTACTTAGGAAGCGATTCCTTATACAATAAGAACTGCTGGGAAAATTAGCAAGCTATTTGGCAGAAATTAGGTTTAGACCAACATCTAATGTCCTATTCCACAACAAATTCAAATTAGTTGTGTGATCTGAAAATTAATGATAGCACCCTAAAAATTTTGGAAAAGAAACATTTACTTTTCATGACTTTGGGGGTGAATTCTTAATCAAATAGAGGATAAAGATAATTACAAAAGGTAAAAGAGGCTATTATAATTACATAAAATTGTAAATCTTTTACATAGAAAAAATTAATACATCTAGGTTAAAAAGGAAAGCGATCAATGGGGAAAAAATTTGTATCACATAATAAGAATACATGTCCAAAACTCATTTCTCAATAGAGAAAATGGTCAAAGGATATGAAGAAACAATTGTCTAAAGAAGAATTGCAAACAATTAACAACCACATGAAAGAATGTTTCAAATCACTAATAGTAAGAGCAATGCACATCAAAATAACCCTTAGGTTTTATCTCACACCCAGCAAAATATCAAAGATGATAAAAGATAGGAATGGTCAATATGGTTGGGGAAAGACAGGCAATGCAATGCTGGTGGAACTGTGTAATAACACACCCATTCTGGAAAACAATTTGGAATTATGCCCCCAAAAAGTGACCAAAGTATCCATGTTCTTTAACCTAGAAATTCCATTGCTAGGCATCTACCAAAAGGAGGCCATTGTTCAAAAAAAAAATAAAGATTTCATATACAATAAAATATCTATAGTAGCATTTTTTTTATCACAAAGATTTGAAACAAAGTAATTGCCCATTGATCGAGGAATGGCTATACATGTTATAGAATATTATGGAATGACAAAATGATGACTAAAAGAAACATGGAAAGACATATGGATTGATGTAAAGTGAAGAAAGCAGAGCCTGGAAAACAGTATAAGCAATGATTATAATGATGGAAACAATAAGAATCACAACATAATCAAAACTGAATGTTGTGAAATTATTAAAAACAAGGCTGACCACAAAGAAGAGATAAGAGGGGATACTGTGCCCCAGCTCTTTTACAGAATTGTGGGTAGAAAGTGTGAAACTTTTTTATGCATTGATTGGTTTTGATGACATTTTTTCATCTTCCTCTTAGAAAAATTGTTATAAAGGTTGGTTATGTGTGGGAGGAGGGATACATGAGGAAATATAGGTGATGCAAAAACAAAATATATCAGTAAGAATCTTTTAAAATATATATATATATATTTGCCATTTATTCAGCCAACAGAAGATATGTTTGCTTATTAATTATAACAAGTCATTTAAATGAGATGGATCCCTTATAATAACTCTGCTACTCTTGTGGGCTTTTGGGGGGGGGCAATGAGGGTTAAGTGACTTGCCCAGGGTCACACAGCTAGTAAGTGTCACATGTCTGAGGCTGTATTTGAACTCAGGTCCTCCTGAATCCAGGGCCAGTGCCTTATCCACTGTGCCACCTAGCTACCCCTCTTGTGGGCTTTTTAACCCATAGGTTGGGAAACACTGCTATTCTTCACTATACCATATGACTTCTCAAAATAAATTTGCCATGAAGAATAGAATGCTTTGGCACTATGAACATGTGCATTTTAAAACAGTAATAATAAAAGTATTGCTTGAAACAAATTTTGCCCTAGATAACTGCCTTCCTTGCCTAGTTCAAAGTTTCTAACCTTTGAATGTATTAAAAGGAAGAGAAAGAAGAGGAATTGTTATTGTCATTGTCATCATTGTTATAGCTGACACATATAACACTTTAAGTTTTGTAAAGTACCTTACAAATATCATCTCATTTGATCTTTACAACAACAACCCTATGAAGTAAATGATACAGATATTATTATCCCCATACTGAGAGATAGGAAAACTGAGGATCACAAAGACTTACCCAGAGTCAGTCAATTGTTAAGTGCTAGAATTGTGATTGAAAGCAGATATATCTTAACAATTGTCTTTCTGGCTTCAAGACACGTAAAGGGTATCGTACACAACATCCACTCTTGCTTTCCTGAATTTCCTTGCTTTTCTTTTTTGTTATGAAGTAGAGAAACAAAAACAAAATGTATGGAATTTATGCAAATATACTTCTATATGAATTCCCTCATATAGGTGAACAAGGTTTGTCTTGGGATAGAAAAACAGGATTTTGGTAGTTATATGTTCAAATAAACCCTTTATTTCAAAGTGTGTTCTGAACTACCCCCATCTGAGTGCCTACAAAGAAGGTATATTAGGCTGGCATTTTCTTGTGCAGTAAGGACAGTTTGGATTTCAGTGTAAGCTATTTAAATGTTTTCTTTCAGAAATAGCAGTAGCTGTGAGAAGATACCTAAGCTGCCAAATAGGACAGAAATAGTAGAAAGAAATTCAAAAATACATACATACAAGGACATTGTGATACTGGTAACTTACAAGTAAGGCACAAGAACTCCAAACAACAACAAAAAATTCATTACATGAAGTGCTTAAGACTATTTCTTTAAAATGTTGTATTTCAAATACTATAGCGGTCACAATAAAATTTTACCAAAAATTATCTTTCTGATTTCATTATGTAGCTTTTGTTAAATGTAAGACAAAGCACAGTTTTTAATATCGTTTTTAATAATTTGTTTTTACAAACAGTGGTTTAGGTATATCTCAAAGTAAGAAGTCTTCTAAATTACAAAGGACTTTGTGTGCTTGAAATCCTAAGGGTAGAAAAAAGCAAGTTTAATTATATCACTTAATTTAGCAAATATATAGTTACTATCTATGCAAATAACTTGTTTATAAATTTGTATCTTTCTTTTTAAAGTAAAAAAAGGCCAAAAAAGACAACTAGGTGGTGCAGCGCATAGAGTGTTGGAAATCAAGTCAAGAAGATACAAATTCAAATCTAGTCTCAGACACTTAATAGCTGTAGGATTTTAGGGCAAGTCATTAACCTCTGCCAGACTCAGTTTCCTCATCTATAAAATGAGGATAAGGATAACACCTAATTCCCAGAATTGTTGAGAGGATAAATGAGATTATATTTGTGTGAGGATTTTTTGGCTTTTTTTGCTGGGCAATGAGGGTTAAGTGACTTGCCCATGGTCACACAGCTAGTGTCAAGTGTCTGAGGCCAGATTTGAACTCAGGTCCTCCTGAATCCAGGATCAGTGCTTTATCCACTGTGCCACCTAGCTGCCCCAAGGAGATTATATTTGTGAAGCACTTTGCAAACCTTAAAGTGCTATGTAAATGCTAGTTATTATTATTATTACAAAATAATATCATTCAACTAAAACATATTCTAGTGTTGCATTTTTCACATTTTAATTAAAGAAAAACAAAAAGTATTCATGAGTCAAGAAATTCTCAAACTGTTGAGTGGAAGAGACTTGCAAATAGTAGTATGGGAATAGTATACTTTAGTAATCCTTCATATCTGCCTCCCTTCTTTTGTCTTATCAGGCTGCATAAAGTAATTGTTAGTCTGTCCCAAATATATGGGTTATCCTTCATTCAGGCCACACAGCACAACCCTATATCTAATACATGATAACGTCTATGGAAAGATTTTGATGACCCTTCTTCAACATGCCAATTCTCCACATATTTGAAGGTAGTTAGCATGTTCCCCCTGATAAGTACCTCAGGTTTTCTCCAGACTAAACAATCTTCATATGTTCCGCATGTTTTCAAATCCCTTCCCCTTTCTGGCCACTCTCCCCTGTATGCATTCTTTTTTAACAATGGTCTTTAAAATGTTATACCCAAACTGAATGACAAACAATCTAAACATCTCAGATAAGTGGAATTATTACCTCCCTTATTATAGAAACTATACTTGTTTTTTTTTTTTTTAAAACAATCTAGTACTATTACCATACCCTGAGATCTCATTAACTTTTCTGTCAGCTATGTCATGCTGAATTTGCAGTCAACTAAAATTCCTAAATCTTTATCTACATGAGTTTTTGTCTGGTGTCTCCTTTCTGCACTTGTACTATTGAATTTATTAAATGAAATAAAGGAATTTATATTTACAAATGGAAATTTCATAAATTTCATTGTTAAATTTATCATGTAATTCCAACTTGTGGCAAGGAGTCTCACTCATTCTGGTTACCCCAAGATGGTATGCTGGGAAAAGGACTGGCTCTGGAGCCAGAGGCTCTGGTTCAAATACCTTCTCAGCAGCATACTATCTGTATGACCTTAGGAAAGTTACTTGAACCTCCCTAGTTTTTAGTTTCCTCTTCTGTAAAATGAGTATAAAATGAGGATTCTTTGGTGCCTTCCAGCTTTAAAGCTATGATCTTAGTATCCTCTGAAGATACTCTTCGTCATAACATCAGAATCCTGTAGAGAAGTCCCTTAGAGCTATGTCCTTGTTTATCCCAACCTCTTGGGGATTACTGTATCAACTTGGAATTGGCTTGGAATTCCTAATAAGCTCCACACTGGAACACTCTATCTGAAGGAAAACAAAGGGAAAAAAGAAAACCCTTCTGCAACCTTACACTCCTGTCTCCCTCCAATTATGACATTTGCTTTTTCTTGGTACTTTGTGCTCTAAGAAGTACATTTCTGAACTTACAATAGTCCTTACTGAGCTTCTGGGCTACAGGTTGAAAAAGTTTACTTTGCTAGTTTAGTAAATGGCAGAATAATATAATTTTATTCTTCAAGATCTTATTCTTTCTATTCTTTCTTTTAAGTTGATTTCATCAGCTTCCATGAATTCAAATATCATCTGTATGCTAATGACTTCCAAATTACAAATCTAGCCCCCTAATCTTTCTCTCAAACTACCGTCTTATATTACCAGCAGCCTGCTAGACATCTCCACCTGTCCCAAAGGCATTTCAAACTCCCCATGTTCAAAACAGATCTCATGATACTTCCTCCAAATTCCCTATTTCTATTGAGGGCATCACCATTCTGTTAGTCACCCAGGTCCCCATTATAGTAATGATTCTTGATTCCCTTTCACTTAGCCCCATATCCAATTAGTTGCCAGATCTTATCGATTCAACTTCCATAATGCCTTTTGCATCCTCTTTCCACTCATACAACTTCTATCCTACTTGAAACCCTTATTACCTCTCTCCTTATCTGTTGCTACAGTCTCTTATTTAGTTTTCCTACTTCTAATTTCTTCCTTCTTCAATTAATCCTTCATACTGCTTTCAAATTGATAAAATTGTAGATCTGCCCAATATTGCTCCTCTGCTGAAAAATCCTCAATGTCTCTCTATTACCTCTCAGAAAAAATACAAATTCATCAGGTTAGCATATTTTTTTTTTTTTAGTGAGGCAATTGGGGTTAAGTGACTTGCCCAGGGTCACACAGCTAGTAAGTGTTAAGTGTCTGAGGCCAGATTTGAACTCAGGTACTCCTGACTCCAGGGCTGGTGCTCTATCCACTGCGCCACCTAGCTTCCCCGTCAGGTTAGCATTTAATGCTCCTTTTGTCCTGTCTAGTGTAATACACACTATTCCAGTTAAACTATTAGTTCAATCTCTCTTGAAATTCTTTTGTATATACTTTATATACCTTGAGGCAGCTAGGTGGTACAATGGATAGACAGCAAGACCTGGAGACAGGAAGAACTGAGTTCAAATGGAACCTCACACTCTTATTAGCTGTGTGACCCTGGACAAGTAAATTATTCTCTATTTGGCTCATTTTCCTAAACTGTAAAGTGAGAATAATAACGGTACCTACCTCAAAGTGTTGTTATGAGGATCAAATGAGATAATATTCACACAGTGCTTGCAAGTAATACATGCTATATAAATGTTTATTACCTTCCCCTTCCCTTATATATATCTGTGTATTTGTTTTATCTTTAGGACTATTTCATTTTTGTCATTGTCTCTCCAGTACTTTACACATTGTAGGCAATTAATATTTATTGATTGTTAAGTTGAATAATCATTTTTTAAAAAAGCCCTGGTTACATTTGGGACTTTTTTGACTAACTTATGTCTATTAGGGAAAGACAGTCAGTACTGTGAATAGATACTCACCTTGGAATTAAAAAACATTTATTTATGTCTGTGTGCCGGGCACTGTGATAACTTCTGGGGATACAACTATAAAAACACATATAATCCCTACCCTCAAAGAGGTTACATTCTAATAGGGAAGACATTAGAAATAAGCAAGTGGTGACCTAGGATGGTGTTTTGGCCCAGAAGATTATAGAAATAATGAGTGGGGCTATATGGAAACAACAGTTCTGGAAGCAGTGTCATAGTTGATCTGACCACAGTTGTTCCAGAAGAGAGTTCAAGAGATGTAAGGTTTAAAACTACCAGGACATGGTCTCAGGTCAGGTTGTTGATATTGTTGAAAAGATGGTCTGGAAGTAGAAGTGAAGCATGGCTTTTGGCTGCCTAAAATTGTGGAGCTGGTGAAGAATATATAAGGATGTTTTCTTAATGATAAATTCTTACCCTGAGATGTGTTTTATTAAGGTCCAAATGGGTCCTACTAAATTCATTATTGTTATGACCTTGGAAATTAGTGATGAAAATTAGATGCAAATTTTGTAAGGTATAAAAATCCTACTGGATTCTAAAAATCAAGATATTAAGCTGCTTTAACAACAAATGGAAATTTGCTATGAGGCCTGGCCCACTGGGTTTTAGTGGGGAGAGAAGAGATATATTCAGAAATAAGCATAATATAAATATAAAAGATATCATTTACAAAAAAATTATAAGCCCAACAAATAGAAAAGCATATTATCTAGTATAAACGTTTCAATATTTGGGCTATGTATATATAGATCCGAAGGATAGCTGTAAAAGCATGATTGATAAAATAATGAAATACTACTGGGATATTTAACTGAAACTAATTCTGAAGGATAAAAAGCTGGAATATCTAGAAAACAATTAAATTTCTCAGAAAATGGTTTGGATGTACTAGAAAACTTCTTGCCTGTGCACCTATAGAAATAAAAAACAAAGTTCAAAAACACAATAGTATGCTATAAAAGGAAGAAATATATTCCTTGAATAATTGTAGTGTTTGAAAATGAGCTCTAAAATAGTCTAATGTCCCTGTTGAGTATGCCAAACTGCTGATTTCAACTTTTTTTCAGAAATACAACTTTCAATAATTTTGTATCTTTGCAAGTAATTTGACTAACTAAAGGTGAGTCCTTAAGGAATCATATAGTATGTAAGGAAACAAGTGTTCATTTGGTGGAGGCTAATGACTTCATGAAGGTCAATGGCTAAAGGCCAGGGTATGTGGTTTTCTAACACCGCCACTACTTTATTTTTGCACTATTTTACTGTGTGAACTTAGGAACACCAATTAAGTGACTACTATGTGCCAGAAAGTGTGTTAAGTAGTTATGGATGTAAAAACAAACCAAAAAACCCCCCAGTTCTTATTCTCAAGGAGGTTCCCTTCTATTGGAGGAAACAACATATATATACATCAGTATGAACAAAATGGATACAAAGTAAATACAAGGGAGATAATAGTTGGGGAGATCAATCTGTTAGTTAACTAGCATTTATTAACACCTACTATGTGTCAGGTACTATGCTAAACTCTGGGGATACAAAGAAAGTTAGAAAAAAATGGTCCCTGCTCTCAAGGAGTTCGCAGTCTAATGATAATAGCTTCATAAGTTTTTATGATATCAATGTTTAGTGGTTAAGTTGAATAGAATACTTTTGGAATGTCCATTAAACTTCTTGAAGGACTACTCTTCCTGTTCTTCAGTGAAGGCTTGTAAGATTTACTTCAATGAAGGTCAAGAAGATACAGTGATAAAAACCAAGGACAGTTACTATCCTAACATTAACCTTTGAAGTTATTGGATAGAAATAGAGTAGAGAATACTATCTTAGGCTATTCTATTTTTAAGCACTTTTCCAAATTATCCTATATATGTATATTGTGTGACATGTTGCAGAAGCAGATGTTGAGGGAGCAGCTAGGTGATGCAGTAGATAAAGCACCGGCCCTGGAATCAGGAGGACCTGAGTTCAAGTCCAGCCTCAGACACTTGACACTTATTAGCTGTGTGACCTTGGGCAAGTCACTTAACCCTCATTGCCCCACAAACAAAAACAAAGAAGCAGATGTTGGCTTAATAGCTTGGAAAAAGGCATAGATGACTTATCAAATTTGCTAAAGGTAAAAAGCTGGGGGGTGATAATTGACACACTAGATAACAAG
This sequence comes from Dromiciops gliroides, assembly GCF_019393635.1. Lineage (NCBI taxonomy): Eukaryota > Metazoa > Chordata > Mammalia > Microbiotheria > Microbiotheriidae > Dromiciops > Dromiciops gliroides. Next base: position 262,069,698 of record NC_057863.1, on the reverse strand, counting down.
ACTCAGAAAGATGTCAACAGGGAAGAATGTTGGATTCAAATATATCTGAAGGATATGTGATTTCAATCAATGTAGGATACTTCTGGTGTCAAGACTTGTTCCACCAACACTTCTTTAAGGTACATACAGGTTAAGGGGATTGCTCAAGGTCACAGTGAGTGTCACAAACTGAAGATAAATCCAGGTCTTCCTGATTCCAAGCTTGGCACTTATTCATTAAGCCACACTTCCTCTATGAGTGAATCTAATAAGTTGAAATTTAATGGATATAAATGTAAACCTTATATATGAATTCAAAAATTGAACTTCACAAGTGGAATATGGAGAAAGAACTACTAGGTAGCCATTTGTCCTTAAAAAGATCTAGTAGTTTCAGTGGACTGCAAATTTAATAAGAATTAACAGTTAAATAACTTTCTAATCTTTAGTCTCTTACTCACTAGCTTCTTCAATGCTGCCTAGTTGCCTATACACATGCCCAGATCCCCCATACTTAAAAAAAACCAAACACCCTTCACTTGACTATGACATCTCTTCAAGCTAGCATACTACATCTCTCCTCATTACCATAGTCTAGAAAAAGCTTTCAATTCTCTTTTCCTCTTCTTCTTCAAATCCTATTTACTACTCATCCCCTTACAATCTGGCTTCCAATTCCACTTTGTGCCACTCAAAACATCTACCTAATCCAAGCAACTTTCAACTTGTCCCCAACTGGCAAATGGCTTGGTCCTTCATCATATTGCACCTGATTGCCCAGGTCAGGGGTCCAACCTTCCAGAAGCCATGTCTGTGATAAATCATTGGGATCCTAGGAAGGGAAAGGGCTCTCCCATCTACTGGTTCTTGGGATCCACTTTCCAGGAAGACTTACCTGATAAGAACGGATTACTTTTGAATGTAATTCTAAGCCAACCTTTCTGTCCCTTCTTTATTCTTTCCCCAGCACGGAGTTACCTTAGCTTCAAGTTCCTGGACAAATATTTCAGGCCCCACTCAATTGGGAATGGTTTCAACTGCTCCTTCCCATAAAAGGCTTGGAGGACAAGGAGTGGTATTGTTGGTAGTCACTTTGTTTTCCAATAGTTTGGGAAAAAATAAAACTGTCTATATGACTATAGTGAATGTATACTTAGCTGGACAAAAAGGGATTCCTTAATTGAGTTGATGGTAAGTCTCAGTTCCTAGAGTCCAAATTTTGCCCCTGTGGAAGAAGAGGGCAGACACCCCTACAGAAGCCTTTAAAGTGGCAAAAATTTGGTATTATCCCCCAATGTGACTCTTAGGGAAGAAGTTTTGGTTTGATGGGCCCTGCAAAACTGAGTAGGTGATGATATAGGATGAGCTTTGGTAACAACTTATATCTCCAGGCAGATTTCATGCAAGAAGCTTATGACCTCTTAGCCAGTTTACAAAAGATAACCCTGATGGTTAACAGAGAATTGTCCTGTGGCCCTGAGGTTCCTGGTGCTCTTGTTCATCATCACTGCCTTACATCAGGAGAAGCATTCATGATTGTATTGATGGTGCTATCTTCTGTATCCCTGATATTTTTGGTACTGCTCCAAATCATCAACTCATTGTCACCACCTTGCATCAGGAAATGCATGGTGAATGGCAACGATCTGCTACTCATACCAGATTTTTGAGGTTTAAGACTTGGTCCTTCAGAAAGGAGAAGGAAAAGCCTAGGATTTCTTTTGTCCTCCTTCACATTTTTTTTATGGTAACTCTTAGGGTTTGAGGGGGTATGGCTATAACCTTTCTTCTTTTGCTTTTCCCCTTAATTCTATCTATCCAAGGAGAAATTTTCAGTAAAAGTCCTGAAAACATTCAAATGGTGAAGAACACTGTGCTAGGTGCTGAGAATACAAAGACAAAAATGAAACTGTCCTTGTCCTCGAGGACCTTAAAATTTACTGGCGAAGAGGGGCAGCTAGGTGGCACAGTGGATAAAGCGCTGACCCTGGATTCAGGAGGACCTGGGTTCAAATCTGGCCTCAGACACTTGACCCTTACTAGTTGTGTGACCCTGGGCAAGCCACTTGACCCTCATTGCCTGACCAAAAAACCAAAAAAAACAAAACCAAAAACCAAAAACCAAAAAACCCCAAACAAATTTACTGAGGAAGCAACATATTGGTTGAATTAAATTGAAGAAAACTAAGAGAATCTTGAACTACTTTGAGAGATGCTTGGTGTCCTGGGCTGGGACAGTAATAGTCCTGCTATATTCTTCCTGATGAGATCAAATATGGAATAGTATTTTGTTCCGGTCACTACATTTTAGGAAGGATAGTGATAAACTGAAGATTGTTCAATCAAGAAGGTATATGACCTTCAGTTCACACCGTTTGTAGACTGGTTGAAGGAACTGGGTATCTTTAGCCTGCAGAAAATACTTGTGAGAAAAATAGAATATTCATCTTTAAATATATGAAGGGTTGTTACATGAGAGAGAAATTAGACTTTCTATGTGAAGATGAACAAAGATGGAGAAAATCACATGTAAAGAATTGTTATTTGAGGTTTTTATAACTCCATATTTTGGCTAGAATTTAAAAAAAAACACCTCGGTGTGCGCACTGGCCTCTGGGGGCTTCGCAAATGGCATGGTGCTCCATCCACTGGTTGTAGCCGTGGCCATGGTGCTGGCACCTCATGTCATTGACACCTACATGGGCCTGGCAAAATTGTAATGATTGGAAGCCCAGTGAGGGCAGTCATGTGACTGTCAGAGTGGCCAGTCAATTGGCTGGGGGCTGTGTGTGGTCAGCCTGGGGTCTGCTGGGAAGAAGGAAGGTTTTTTCGCCATTCTAGCTTGAAGCTGGAAAGTGACAGGATGCTGCTGTATGTTCTCAGCTGATTCCTGGGCGGTGGTGTTCTTTAGGTTGTATAATTTCCCTTTCCCCATTTTATATCCTTTCCCTTAATCCTACTGATCCTGTTTGTGTTTTTTTAAGTTCGTTCTTGTTAAATAAATCCTGCTCTGTTTTTTTTGGTTTTGTTTTTGTTCTTTTTTTGGGGGGAGGATGAGGCAATTGGGATTAAGTGACTTGCCCAGGGTCACACAGCTAGTATGTGTCAAGTGTCTGAGGCCGGATTTGAACTCAGGACTTCCTGACTCCAGGACTGGTGCTCTATCCACTGCGCCACCTAGCTGCCCCGATCCTGCTCTGCTTTGAGGGAGGTTGTCTGTCTCCTTCCTTACCCCAATATTGTGGTGAGCCACTTAGCTAACACTCCCCAATTAAAAATTGGACCCCACACAGAATCATTCTGATTGGGTCCAAAACAAATTCATATTATATAACCTCAATTGGGCCCTCACAGCTGTTGGGCAATCTTTCCACACGTCCCTTATCAATTCACTATCTCAGCTTCCACAATAGTTCTTCCAAATCTTTTCATCCCTCTTCAAACTTCCCATGGCTCCTCCTCCAGCCACCTTCTCAGCTGAGAACCTTGCTTCACATTTAAAGAAAAAATTGAAGACAATTACCATGATTTTCCTCTTCTAACCTCTTCTTCATCTCATATCACTTAGGTGTCTCTACCACTATCTCCTCCTTCACCCCTGTCCCACACAAAGAAGTGGGCCACTTCTTATCAAGGCAAACTCATCTATCTGCCCAAGTGATCCCATTCCTTTCCATCTCCTCCAATAGAATGCCCCCTCTGTAGCCATACTCTCTCACTTATCTTTATTCTCCTTGTCTGCAGACACACCCAGGTCTCTGCTGTCTTGAAAAACAACAACAACAAACCAAACCTTCATTTGATATTTCCATCCCTACAAGTTATCATCCTATATTTCTTATACTCTTTGTAGCCAAATTGCTTGAAGAGGGAGTCTATAATACATACCTCTACTTTCTCTCCTCTCACTCTCTTCTTTTTTTATCCCTAAAAATTTTATTTATTTATTTTTAGAACACAGAAGCTTTACTTTTTTTTCAGTTCCAATTTTTCTCTCTTCCTTTCCTGCCTTCCCCATCCAGTGAGAAGGCAAGAAAAACAAAACCTATTACAAACAAGTCATGCAAAACGAATTTCCACATTAGCCACGTTCCCTCTCTACACCACCAAAAGGAAAAAAAAATGCGAGAAAGAGAAAAACTATGTCTGAATCTGTCCATGAGTTTTCTATCTGGAAGTGAATAGCATATTTCATCATGAGACCTTTGGAATTATGGTAGGTCTTTGTGCTGATCAGTTATTAGGTCTTTCAAAGTTGATTGTCTTTACAATATTATTAAATATTGTAAACATTATAGATTTTTTTCTTGATTCTGATCACTTTACTTTGCTTAAGTTTATATAGGTATTCCCAGGTTTTCTCTCACTTTTTTCTTAGCCCTCTACAATCTGGCTTCTGACCTCATCATTCCACTGAACTTGGTCTCTCCAGACATCTACTGGATGGGGATTTGGGAATCCATGCAGTCATGGACTTCTGCTAGATGGAAATGTGAGATTCTTGTCTTTTGCACACTATGCTTGACGTCTTCTACCTTTTCCTCTTTTTGTTTGTTTGTTTTTTGGTGGGGCAATGAGGATTAAGTGACTTGGCCATGGCCACACAGCTAGTAAGTGTCAAGTGTCTGAGGCCAAATTTGAATTCAGGTTCTCCTGAATCCAGGGCTGGTGCTTTATCCACTGTGCCACCTAGCTGCCCCCTTGATACTTTCTTCTCCCTAGGTTTTCAGAATACCACTCTCTCCTGGTTCCCCTTTTACTTGGCTTACCTCCTATCAGAGCATTCCTTTTCAGTCTCCTTTGCTGGATCGTCATCCAGGTCCTGCCTTCTAAAGGTACACATCCCACAAGGTTCTGTCCTGAGCCCTTTTCTTTTCTCTTCTATACTATTTCACTTGGTCATCTCATTAGCTTCCATGGATTTAATTATCATCTCTATTCCAATGATTCTGAAATCTACCTATCCTGTACTAATCTTCTTGCTGACCTCCCATTTTACATCTTCAACTGTTTTTTTTTAAACTATTTTTTTTCTTTTTTTTCCCCTTTTTTTGTTTTTGTTTTTTTGCAGGGCAATGGGGGTTAAGTGACTTATCCAAGGTCACACAGCTAGTAAGTGTCAAGCGTCCGAGGCCAGATTTGAACTCAGGTACTCCTGAATCCAGGGCCAGTGCTCTATCCACTGTGCTATCTAGCCGCCCCCTTCAACTGTCTTTTAAGCACCTCAAACTAGATATCCAGTAGACATCTCAAGCTCAGAATGTCAAAAACTGAACTCATTGTATTGTCCCCTAAACCCTTTGTTGTGGGCCCAGAATACCCCAGAAGTTCTCTGGGGCACATCAAGGAATCTTCTCCTTGAGAAACTAAACCAGAGGCCAGATATGACTAGAGAGATAAGTGGAACCAGATCAGACAGGGCTAGCTTTGGGACCTCCATCCTTCATTCTGGTCTCCCTTACCCATGGGGAGATAAGATTAGGTGTGGCTGCTTCTTTTGTGTTCTGAGGAGATGGCTTGAGAGATCGGCAGCCACTCCACACCCAATTCCTCTAGCCACCATCAGTGGAGGATGGTCCTCCTTCACTAAAGGAACTTTCCACAGGCAGATGGTCACCCCCATCAGTCCCCTATAAAAGCACCTGCCAGCCTCCTGCTTGAGGAGATTGGTACCTCAGAGCCACGTGCTTTGTTCCATACCTCTCTCCCCATGAGAAGTCCAAGGATTTCTTTCATGGTTTCCCTCCCCCCACTCCTTCCCTTCCCTTGCCCCTAAATAAACTACCATCTTATTATAACTGCTTTTGTGTGCAAGAGGGTGTAATTCTTTAAAGAGGAATTCCTAAGAACCTGAACCCCTACCCCAAACCTATACCCATTTTCCCCCATAACACCTTCTCCCCATGTTGAGGGCATTACCATCCTCCCAGTATCCCAGGCTCTCAATTTAGGTGTCATCCATGACTCCTCATTATCACTTATCCCCTATAACCAATCTGTTGGTAAGGCCTTGATTCGACCTTTGCAATACATCTTGAATAAAATCCCTTCTATTCTCTCTTAATAGTCATAATCAAGGTACAAGCTATCGTCATCCTTGGACTATTGAAATAACCTGCCGATGGGTCTGTCTGCCTTAAATCTCTTCTCACTGCAATCCATCCTTCAATCAGCCAACAAATGGATCTTCCTAAAGTGTAGGTCCAACCATGTTGCCCCCATACTCAATATACTCCAGTGACTTACTATTCCTTTCAGCACCAAATACAAAATATTTTGGCACTCAAAGTTCTTCATAACTTCAACCCTTTCCTCCTACCTTTACAGTCTCCTTAAACCTTCCTCCTTGCCATGTATTCCTTGGGTGTAGAGGAAAAGACTAACAGTTGGGGGACTCAGAGGATAAGTTTTGAAGAGATGGATGGTTTCCAAGAAGCAGAGGTGAGGAGGGAAGGCATTCTGGGTATTGGAGCACCACCTGTGCCAGGGCACTGAGAAGGAATTTGGAATGTCCCTTCAACACAGGAATGAAAAATAGGCTTATTTCACTGGAACATACCATCTGTGATGCAACCAGTCTGGGGCCTGTTTGCAAATAGCTATAACTGCCAAAGTAACAAGTTTTTATATTATCCTAGAGGCAGTAAGGAGCCATTAAAGCTTCTTGAGAGTTAAATGACCACTTGTTAGGTATATTGTCAAGAGAATTTTTACTTAGGTATGGGTTGGATGGCTTCTCTATTCCCTTCAGACTCTAAGATTCAGTGATAGAAAAAAAAATCCAAATAAAATAACGACAATACTCCTGAACTATTAGAACCATCCAAAAGTAGAAAAGGTTGTATGGCAAGATAGTACATTCACCATTATTGGAAATCATGACATGAAAGCTGAAAGTAATGTTATTGGAGGGTACAGGTTGGATTAGATGGTCTTTGAGATCACTTCTGGAGTAAGTTCTCAGAACTCATGACATGATCGCTCCCAAATCATTTCTGATTCTATGATTTTATAATTTTATAAAACTGACCACTTACTAACTTGAGTCCATTTCCTCTCAGTTCTCTTTGGAATTGGAGAACAATAGTTCAGCATATTGTACATACCATAGAGAGTTAATTCACTCTTTTGTCTTCTCTTTCTTATAGAGGTAAGCATATGCAGAAATTACATCAAATGGTTTGGTCAGTTTTTCGTACTCTGCAAAACTATGTAATTGATATATTATCAAAGATACTTTTACATTAAAAAACCTAAGCCTTTCAAAACAAAAAAATCAAAAACAAACAAAAAACAAAAAACAACAGCAGATTCCCCCCCCCCCAAAAAAAAACCTCACACACAACCCTAAGCCTTTATCTTAGGAAAGAAGTGAAGTGGGTGATTGGTATTTGGTAAAGTTAATAGAAGAAAATAAAAATTATCTAGTTCTTTTATAGCCCTCCCCATCGCTCTAAAATATTTCTATCTAAAAATATGTTTGGAAGAGTACTTACACATTCATTCATTTTAGCAGCTTTAGAGTTTGAATTGTTCTTCCTATTTAGGGAGACATGGAAGGCACATTATTAATTAGATTACATCTTCTTGATTGTGAAGTTTCAAACTAGTGTACTGCAGTACACATCATTTCTTGGTTAATAGGGGTTAATAGTTATGCTCAAGTTATTTTGGTTAAACAGAAAAAAATCAGCCTTGATTTTAATTTAATGACATTTCTTTTTTTTTTGTTGTTTTTGTTTTTGTTTTTTTTAAGTGAGGCAATTGGGGTTAAGTGACTTGCCCAGGGTCACACAGCTAGTAAGTGTTAAGTGTCTGAGGCCGGATTTGAACTCAGGTACTCCTGACTCCAGGGCCAGTACTCTATCCACTGCGCCATCTAGCTGCCCCTAATGACATTTCTAAAAACAGTGGCATTACAATGAAACAACAGTATGGGTGTATTTTTATTCACAAGCACTGAAGACCTAAGCCAGTATTATTGATACCCAAGTACTTGATATTATGAAACAATGGTGACAGTTTAAAAAGTACATATAAGTATATTCATTTAATTTTTCACCATTTCACAAAATGAAATTTATACAAAAATGCATGTTTCTGGACCCAGAGGCCAAATTTTAGGTCAAGATAGTTGGAATGTACATTCAATATAATGTCATTAAAAACTTAAATACAGTATCATAATTAGAATAAAAACTGCATTGAAGATTAAAAAAATAAAGTGTTATTAAAATATACAAATATTCCAGTAGAATATCAGTTCCTTGAGGATGACTATTGTTTTTTGTTTTGTCTATATATCTACAGCCCATGTCAGTATCTTATATATGGTAAATATTTAATAAAAGCTTGTTGAATGATTTAAAGTCCAACAACAAGCTGTCTGTTAGCTGTGTCTATAGGTCCCATTGACTGACCATATACAGAGGAATGACTTGGGCATAATTGTACCAGCGCTGTAAGCATTAAGCACCTAGATTTCTAGATCCATTAGTCTAATTTTTATGCTAACTCCCAAGGGAAGTCGCTTTATACAAATGACCACAATTTCATACTTTTTATACTCTAATACTCTGAAAAAAGATTTTCTAGGAAAAAGAAAGCCCCAAACTTAAAAGACTCATACTTACTGAAAGGAGTTTTCTTCTACAAAAAAATAAGTATACATCATTAATGCAATTGAAAATACAGAATGATACAGATTATTATGAAACAAAACATGAGCTCTCTTTTAAAATATAGTGTACCTTTTTATCCTCTTCAACTCTTGGCATTTTATTTTGAAAGTGGAATATTAAGAAAATGGATATTCTTGAAGAAATTCCCTAATGGTTGGAAAAGGAACTCTTGCTCACTGCAAATAATGAGTGATTTCATAAGTATGTCAGCTTTCCAATGAATTCAGTTAGTTATCAATCATGGTAGACCTTATATGAATCACTGTCCCATCTTTCTTGTTTAGTACCAAGTCCTCTTTAGGAATTTCAAGACTGGTGTCCTTTGGCTTAGGGCTAAAGACTACAAAAGATAAATATAGAAATACCAATTTTTTTGACATATACTTTCACTAATACCCAGCAGGTGGAGTCAGATCACTTTCATTAGGATACATCTGTATGCTTCTGGATACTTTACAAATCAATTTAATTATGGTATGGCTCCTTAAAACACTGAATTGGAATAATATTCCTTTGCACATCTCAATATGTTATTATGATCAGAGTCCGTTTAAATTTAGGTTTATTTTATGTTTAAAACATTTTTAAAGCCTCAATTCCCAGAAAGCAAAAGTTCATTGTACAATAGCAATTCTACTATTTACCCTGCAAACCCCCAAAATATCCATGGCACCTCTTTTCAGACAGAAAGAAATTCAGCAGGGTGTCTTGCAAAAATCAACTCCCAAAAACTCTTTTGAAATTCTTCAAAAACAATTTTCCTCCTGGTATAGACAATCTTAAAGGAAGGTGCATAATTAGGAGGTAATAGTGGTGCTTGTCATATTGTACTAGGTTTCTAAATGCCTTTGATCTAACTTCCATACTATCTCTTATGTGACAATTGGAGTGATGCCACCTGCTGGAGAGTTACTGTAGGAAAGCTCCCCCATGAGCAGAAGGCATCTGAGGGCAAGCCATGTGGCTTGGAAAATCAGTTCCTTGGCGTCAGGAAGTGACGTTTGCTCGTGGGTACTGTCTATCAAAGCTATCAGCCAGTTAGCTTGGAGCTGTGTGTGCGTGTGTGGATGGGATGTTTGCACAGGAGGCTTGTGGGATGAAGAAGGGGTGAGGCTCTCTCTCTCTCTCTCTCTCTCTCTCTCTCTCTCTCTCTTTCTCGCCAGGACCTCAGGGGGGAGTGGAGCAGGAGACGCTGGCTCCCTGAGATAGATAGCTAAATCTAGGCCTCTTTCTCTCTCTCTTCACCAAATTCTTATGCTCCTTAATAAATGCTTAAAAAGTCTACACTCTTGCTAAAGTTTCCAATTTATTGGTGACCACTCATTAGATTTTTAGACGGTATAGCTAGAATCTTAGCCACTGTACAGATAGCAACTTTACACTCAATAAGTAAACTTATATAGATAAGCATATTTTGTACTTCATACACTCCAATCCCCTGAGAAGTATTTGTTCATACTATGCTACCCAACAGGTATTTGGAGCTCTATGGCTCCAAAGTTAAAGAAAAATTACCAACAGTTTTAGGGTTGCATTAGTGCAATTTTTGGTGTCTTTTGATGTTGACTGGTTTTCTTCTGCTATTGTGCACACTGCTTTTCAAAATATAATATTAAATGCTTTGCTACATTCCCAAATAAGGTATTTTGACCAGAAATGGATTTTAATGTCAATGAAAACAATTCTTATCCTCAAAGTAACATTCTTGTAAATATATCACATCTTATCACCCACATACAAATCTATATCTTTCAAACTTATCCCTCATTATTTGCCTCATTTCATCATTGTATGCCCATGTTACCCTAATTAAAATTTCTATTACAGAAGATAAATGTATTCAGAAGCTATAATGATTTTGTAGAAGAAACAGCATCTCATTTAAATGTATAACCATAGAATTTTACTTACTTGCAAAGTAACCTTTTTTCTGAGCATAGCAAGCTCCAAGGCCGCAAAGTAAAATCAATAAGGCCACAGTTACTACAGCTCCTAAGATACCATTTATATTGAGGTCATCTAGAATGAAAAATAAAATCCACATAAATTCAATATAAAATAGACGAAATCTACACTCATGACTATAAAACTATTTCAGCTCAACTTTTTCATTTCTATACATTCACTCCAAATTATTTGAGAAATATTACAAAAATATTTTCATGGGTTTTAACCAATAAAACTTGTGATAAAGATTAAAGTCTAGACTATTTTCCATTTGACTTGGTTGTAATACCTATTAGCTTAAGATAACTTCCCTTCATTTCAATGAGAAAAATCTCTTAAATCCCAGCTTTTAAAAACCATAATATGTCTTCTAGTATTTTAGTGTAAATTTATGTCCATATTAAATAAATGATTTGGAGGAAATATTTAGAGAATTTTCTACTACTTCTTATATACATTTGAAATGTATTTATTGATATAGATTTTTCAATGGAATATAGAAATATTAAAGTGATAAGGCATATTTAGTGTTAAAATGTTACCCACCCCTTCTTAATAATATTATATATCTTTAAGATAGGAATAGGGAGGGGGCAGCTAGGTGGTGCAGTGGATAAAGCACCAACCCTGGATTCAGGAGTACCCGAGTTCAAATCTGGTCTCAAACACTTGACACTTACTAGCTGTGTGACCCTGGGCAAGTCACTTAACCCCCATTGCCCTGCAAAAAAAAAAAAAAGAAAGATAGGAATAGGGACAAGACCTTTGATTTAATTGGTATAAGGAATTTTCAGGTGAGTCTGTATCAATATCACCTTCTCTGGACCTTATAGTCTTAGAGTACTACTTAAGGAACTGAGAAGTTGACTTGCTTGGGAGTTAAACAGCCAGGATGTATCAGAGATGGACTTGAACCCAGACGTCTTCCTAGCTTTGAAACCGTCTCTATACTTTGCCATATTGCCTTCTACTAGGTGGCTGTTTAAAAAAACAAAGCAAGAAAAAAATTGCAAAATGAGAACTCAAGCCAGGAATTGTTTTTTTTATTTTTTCGCCTCTCTAATTATCTCTAGGTCTTAGAAAATAGAAAAAGCATAAAAAATGGTTGGTGATTGATTGATTAACCTTAAGTACAGAAAGTTTCAGCAATTTAGCCAAATTTTAAAATCTCAGGTTTCCTGTTCCCATTCCTATTTTTGCCAGTAGAGTGCCTACTCCCTCCAGTAAACTTCTGAGAATATTAATAGCTTATATTTTATGATGCAGGGAATGTGTTGGTGGTTGAGGTGGGGAGCTAGGTGGCACAGTGAATAGAACACTGGGCCTGAACTCAGAAAGACCAGAGTTCAAATTGACCCTGGGCAAGTCACTTATCCCCTGCTTGGATAAAATTAGAAAAGGAAAACAACAAACCACTCCAGTATCTTTGCTAAGAAAACCTCATGGACGGTTGGTCTACCAGGTCACAAATAGTTGGATACGACTGAACAACAACTTTTCTTATTCATAATAATCCTATGAAAGTAGAGAATACAGTATGATCTTTTTATAAATGAACTGAGGTTAACTGACTTGCCTAAGGTCACCCCACTAATAAGTGTCAGAAGCAGAAATTGCAATCAGGTTTTTTCACAGTCAGCTCTCTTCCCACTGCAGCACACTACTTCTCAAAGAATAGAAGCTGAATCTGAAGACTTGAGGTCTTCAAGCACCTTAGAAGGCTGCATGAGGGAAGATGAAATGTAGCTATTGCTGAAACTTGCAATGTTCTTATAAAGGTAGTTTACTGGTTCACTCTCCTGCTTGTAGCAAATAGTCATTGGATTGCTATTATTCTGTCAGCCTTCACAACCAGATGCAACAGAGATCATGTAATGAATTATTTGGATAGTTCTAGTAAAACACACTATAGTTGGAGTAAAAAAGAGGCAAAATGTGCCAAGAAAACATGAGCAAGTCATTTAACCATTCCATGTTGGAGGCATTCTTACATGCCTGTCTGTCTGTCTGCCTCAGAGCTGTTATGAGGATCAGTCATGATCACTGCTTATATTTATACAGTGCTTTCCAGTTTACAAAATACCCTATGCTCATTATCTCATTTGAAGTACATAAGAGAACATACTCTGAGATGATGAAGATAAAGACATCATATTCAGGTTATGCCGCTGGTTGTAATGGAAAGAGCAATGGAATACAGGATGAGATTTCTAGTCCTGGCTGTCATTAGATGCCTGTATGCTGTTGGGCAAATTAGCTGTCTCACTATCATTTCCTCCTTGGGTTGATCAATGGAGCCAGATTAATTTATTAAGGTGCAAACATCCCCATTAATAAAATCACTTTGAACTTTTATTTGGGACTTCCTATGGAAGGTGTGGATAGACTCCTTTACAAGTCATTGAGAAGTTTGATAATACCTCTTAGCACCTAGTAATTGCAAACCCCTTTACACCTCATTAAGGATTAATGATTAAAGCTCTGACTATTGTGTATCCATTTTACAATCTTTCTCCTGAATACTATTGCTTTATTTTCAGCTTAGAAAGGCAATATGATTCCTTTCAGTAAAATGTACATGGGTGAGATTATTAAAAGACTTTGTAATCATGACAGATTTTTTTTACAACTGACTTCCAAATTCCAGAAATACGTTTAGTTCATTATAACATCATCAATGAGTGGAGGTAGTAAGTACTTCTATCTTTCAGGGTCAATAATCACCTTTGAAATAGTATGTGGTTCACATTTTTAACAAATTCCCTATAATAATGCTGCTTATAGGGGCAGCTAGGTGGCACAGTGGATAAAGTACTGGTCCTGAATTCAGGAGTACCTGAGTTCAAATCTGGTCTCAGACACTTGACACTTACTAGCAGTGTGACCCTGACCAAGTCACTTAACCCTCACTGCCCCCCCCCCAAAAATAATGCTGCTTATTGATGAAAAACATTACATTACATCAATACCCTTAGTATTTTTTCATGTTTTCTGAATGTCTTTCCAAACACAATAAGGCCATTTAAGTAGTTCTGCAACTGTAAATAGACCATATTACTTACCATTTTCTCCATGAACGATTAAAAATAAGAAAAAGAAGAGCGAAATGAGCAGAACCAAGAGAACATTGTATACAGTAATAACAATATTATTTTAAGAATTTTGAGCAACTAAGTCATTTTGACTATTATAATCACCCAAATTAACTACAAAGGACCTATGGAGGAAGACACTATCTGCATCCAGAAAAAAATATAAATAGAAGTATGCTTAGAATGACTTTATATATATAATATATATGTATGTATGTGTGTGCATCTAATGGTAGCTATCACTAGGGTGGGGTGGGGGAGGGAAGAAAAAGGGGAGAAAGGAATTTTAAAGGAATTTTTAAAGGAATAGCAAGTTGTATATCATAGATTTGCAGTTTAATGTGCAATCATATTTTTCTCCTATTCTACTATGTTTATGGAAATGCTTATTTTATTTCTTAAATTCAGAAACTTTAAAAAAAAGAAAAAAGAAATTAAAAGTAAAAACCCCTTGTAACACGTGTTCAAATTCATAGCACCCTACTAGACTAGAAGGTAACTAACTAGAAGGTTATTTTATCTTCCTTTACCATATGTCTTTGATAGAATTCATTGTGACAGTCTAATACAGAGAACTAATGACAGGCCAGGAATCAATCCAGAACATCCTAATCATATGCTATGGTGTATTGACCCACTTCAGTTCATTTATTCAAAGATGACACATTTTAAAGAGCTATCATAATCCACACATGTACTAATTCCACAAGTACTAATTTTCTCAGTTTTCTTTGATACTATTATGGGAAATGCATAAGGAATATGAGTCTTAGTAATAATGCTGTTGGCTAGAAGATCTTTTATATGGTTTTTTGGGTCATTTTTCTCAGAGAGAACAATGGTTTTTTTTTTTTTTTGAGGGTTAAGTGACTTGCCCAGGGTCACACAGCTAGTAAGTGTCAAGTGTCTGAGACCCCATTTGAACTCAGGTCCTCCTGAATCCAGGGCTGGTGCTTTATCCACTCAGTCACCTAGCTGCCCATGAACAATATTTCAAACTCTTCACATAACGATTATGAGTCATGGAAGTAAACGATATCACAGGTCCATCAGTCAACAAGTATTTATTATGCATTTAGTAGGGACTTTGATAGACACTGAGGATAAAAAAGACAAAAAAAGAAAACAGTCCCTGCCTTCAAGGAATTTATATTCTTATTAGGAGAGAAAACATGTAAATGTAACCTGAGCTTCAATTATATAAATACATTAAAAACATATGCAAAATAAATATATCAATGTAATACATACATTTGAGGAAAGACACTAGGAGCTGTGGGATCAATCCAAGTCTTGGCATCATTAGTCTTTTTTTTTTTTTTTCCGTGTGGGGCAATGAGGGTTACTTGCCCAGGGTCACACAGCTAGTAAGTGTCAAGTGTCTGAGGCCACATTTGAACTCAGGTCCTCCTGAATCCAGGGCTGGTGCTTTATCCACTGCACCACCTAGCTGCCCCCATCAATCCAGGTCTTATGGGGAAGGTGATACATGAGTTGGAATCCAGGGAATCAAAGAAGTGGGGAAAGGGTTCCTACAGGTTATAAGTTAAAAGCTCTGAAAAGACAGAGAGATGAGAGATAGCGTCTTGTATTAGGAACAGCAAGAATAGTAGTTTGGTTAAATCATGGAGAACATGAAGGGGAGTAACATAAAATAAACCTGGAAAGGTAGGATGGGCTTCAGGGTAGCTTTATATATGATCCCAAAGGCAATTGGGAGTCGTTTGAATTTGCTGAGTAGAGGAGTGACATGGTCAGGGCTGTGCTTTAGGAAAATCACTTTGGAAGCTGTGTGGAGGATGGATTGGAGAGGGGAGAGAACTGAGTCAAGGACATCAAATAAGAGGTTGTTATAATAGTCCATTCAAAGGGTGACTTGGGGCCTACACTAGGGCAGTGACTGCATTAATTGAGAGAAAAAGACAAATGTAAGTGATGTAGAAACAAAATATGTCTTGATTGAATATGATGAATGAAAAAGAGCTTGGATAGGTAGGAGAAGAAAAGATAAAGCTGAATCATGAAAACTAGAGAACAAAGTAATTGAGATAAGATGACATTCAATAGTGTCAAAGGCTACAAGGAGGTCAATGAGGAAGATGGAGAAAAGGGCACTTGATTTGGTGTTTGGAGACCATTGGTAACTTTGGAGATGGAGTTTCAATTGAGCGATGAAGTCAGAAACCAGAATGCAGAGAAGGTGAATGAGAGGAAGTGAAGGCAAAAAGTATGAGTAATTTTCTCTAGGATTTTGGCCATGAAAGAGAAATATGGGATGAAACTTGGCATGAGGGTGAGACCTTAGGAGGGTAATTTTAAACATGGAGGATACATGGGCATGTTTGTAAGCAGCAAGAACAAAAATGCTGAAAGAAAACACTAAAGATTAGAAATTAAGAGGATAATTATGGGGGCAATCTGTTTAATAAGGTGAGGCTGGGTAGCTGGGAACAAAAACATATAGATAGGTTGGCTTTAGTGAAAAAGGCCCAAAACAGAAATCAAGAAAATATTTAAATATGAAAAAATAGCAGGTGTATGAGGAAGGCATATTCGGGGAGACTAGAATAGAAGATGGGTTTTGAGATACAGAAGTGGGGAGATGGGGGGCTCCACTTCCACCATTCTATCATGGAAAAGTTAGAAGCTATATTGGACTTAAGGATATTTTGCACTTTTCATTGCTTAACAGTTTACACTGCAACAGATAAGATTTTTATCTACACTGATTCTGGAGTAGTGTCTGTTGGTATGGGAGAGAGGTCAAGAGGCTGGAAAGAACAAGATTGGGCAATCAGAGACTCTTCCCTTTGGGGTCAGAACCAACAGAGGGATTTTGCTGATGCTTCCCACTATATATATATTGGTTTGTGGAGCATATCGGTGCCCATTAGAGATATTTTACACTCTTGGCTGAAGTGAATGAGCAGGTCGATGCCCTTATAAGAATAGCAGAAAGTTATGGAGGAGGGTTTCCATTGCCAATCTGGACCAAGGAACTCTGATGCCATCTTGTGGTGGATGTAGGACCATATGATTCCTTCCCCTCTTCTCAACAAAGGATGAGACAAGGGGCAGCTAGATGGCAAAGTGGATAAGCACCAGTCCTGGATTCAGGAGTACCTGAGTTCAAATCTGGCCTCAGACACTTACTAGCTGTGTGACCCTGGGCAAGTCACTTAACCCCAATCGCCTCACCAAAAAAAATAAAAAATAAAAAAAACAAAGGATGAGACAGATACTTTTGCTCAATTATGCTCCTTGGGGAAATAGCTTGGGTCACCCTCATTTGGCAGGTTTATTTTCCTCTGAGATGGTATGGATAACTCCTTTTTATAGAGGGATTGGGGAACCATGAGAACAGTGCCCTGTTTTCTAGTGACATGGGGCAGATGAAACTGTCTCTGCACAGCTATGGGGAATGCAAATTTTCATGGAAGAAAGGAGATCCCTTAGCCAAATTGATGGCAATTCTGAGTCTGTGGATGAAGTTGAGGGATCGCTCTTACCCAGACTCTACGGAAGACGAGAGTAGTGGTTCAGCAAAAGCTGCTAAAAGGGCAAAGATTTGGTATTATCCCCTTATAGGACTCTTGGGGGGAAAGAGGTTTTGGTTGGGTGGGCCAGGAAATACTGAGTGGGTGGTGGTATTGGAAGATTCTTGGTATCAACTTAGATCTCAGGACAGCTTACATCCAAGTCTTATGACCTCTTGGTCATACAATTGCAGATAACCCTTATGGATGATGATGAGTTGTTGACTGTGCTGGAAGTATCATCATCTGTGTTCTAGCCTTAATGTTCTTGGTGCTGTTCTGGCTCATCATCACCACCTTATATCAGGAGACTCATTGTAAACTGCAAAGATATGGTGTCACCCACCACATGATCGGATTGTAAAGATCTGACTCAGTCCTTCTAAAGAGAGGAGGGCAGGAAAAACCTAGGACTTATGGCTTTTGGTTTTTTTCACTTTTTTCTTTTCTTCCTTTCGTTTTCTTTATGATAACTGCTTCAGGGAATCTGGTAACTTTTTTTCTTTTTCCCTTTGGTATTGCCAATTCCAGGGGGGGTGCCCAGTTAAAATCTCTAAAATATCTACATTGTGGAAAGTCCTCTAAAAGCATCTTAAGACCTTGATACCATAGGAAGAGGGGAGGGTTTTGGAAGAAAAACTACGAGTTCAATGTGTAAGAGAGGATTTTCCTCTCCTTGAGGGAACATGGATTAGGATAGTTTCTCCTAAAACCATCAAGGGTTGGGCCCTGCACCAACCTTCATGCAGCTTCCTGGTAGCCTCTGGCTATGTTAGCAGGGATTCCTGGTCATTTAAGGCCATAAAAAGGCTCACCCACTAGTCTAGGTTCTTCACATTTGGCAATCACTGTCAGCTTGTTTGAGGAGACACATATTGTTGCTGTCAAATGGGGTTCCATAAGTGGGGGGGGGGAGAGAAGAGAGGTGTATTGACTCTGTGAGCAGTTGTTTTCTTTCCCTTCCTTATTCTACCAAAAAGAAGAAAAAGACTCCTCACATCAAATAAGCATAATTAAACAAAACAAATTTCCACATTAGCCATATCCAAAAATGTGTGTCTTATTTGGTAACTGTGCATCTATCACCTTTCTATCATGACATGAATAGCACTCTTCATTAACTCGAGAAATAATGAAAAAAGTGGGAAAGGTGGCATATCAGCTACAGATTTAAAAATATACTACAAAGCAATAATCATTTAAATGATTTGGTACTGGTTAAAAAAAATAATGGGATCAATCAATGGAATAGATTAGCTATATAACATTCAATAGTGTCCTAGTGTTCAATAAACCCCAATACTCCAGTTATTGGCAAAGAACTTGCTATCTAATATAAACTATTGGGAAAACTGGAAAACAGTCTGGCGGAAATGGGGTTTAATCCAAAAGTTCATACAATATTGCTAGTAGCAAGTCAGATCAAGTCAAGTCAAGAATTGTTTATTAACGTCTATTAAGTGCCTGTCACAGTGCTAAGCACTGGGGGTACAAAAAAAAGCAAAAAGTAATCCCTGCTCTCAAGGAGTTCACAGATTAATGAGGAGAACATGGCAAACCGTCATGTTTTTGGTGTTTTTTGGGGGGGTTGTTAGGGTTTTTTTGCAGGGCAATGAGGGTTAAATGACCTTGCCCAGGGTCACACAGTTAGTAAGTGTCAAGTGTCTGAGGTCAAATTTGAACTCAGGTCCTCCTGAATCCAGGGCCAATGCTTTATCCACTGAGCCACCTAGCTGCCCCCTGTGGTAAACCATTATGTAATGTGATGAAATAATGAGATTTAGCAGATACTCAAACACCCACCTGGAGATTAATCTGGACTGATTGAATCAAGTGAGAGTGATTAACTACTGATTAGCTTACTTCAAGTTAACTGGATTGTAATCACACCTTGAGAACACCTTCAGAACCAATGGATTTGGATGATGCCAACCAATCAGCTTGAAGCAGTGTGTAAGGACCGACTCTGTTCCAGACCTATAAAAAGCTTCCACAATCAGCTTGCCGGAGAGAGTTCCTGATTAAAGCAGGCTCGTGGAGGAGGACTTCAGGAAGAACCCAACCAGGCTGGAACTCTAGGCTAGGTAGGACTTTTTTTTTTTCTTCTGAACTCCTTGTGAATACTTCTATGCTTTAATGAATGTTAAATGCCCAAAGACTGGTGCTGAAGCTTCTAATTTAAGGCAACCACAATTTAGATTTTAAATATCACAGTAGAAAAAGGATATATACAAGATAGAATGGAGATAGACACAGAGAGAAAGCACTAAAATTAAGGGGGACTGGGAAAGGCTTCTTGCAGAAGATGGGACTTTAGCTGAGACTTGATGAAGTCAGAGAAGCTAGAAGACAAAGATAAGGAGGAAGAAAGTTTTAGTCATGAGAGACAACTAATGAGAATTCATAAAATCAGGAGATGAAAAGTTATCTGGGAAGAACAGCAAGGAGACCAGTGTCAATAGATCAGAGAATACAAAAAAGGAGTAAGGTATAAGAGGGCTGTATAGAGTGGAAGGGACCAGTTATGAGGTCTTTAAAAGCTAAACAGAGGATATATATATATGTCACACAGCCAGAAAGTGTCAAGTGTCTGAGGCCGGATTTAAACTCAGGTCCTCCTGAATCCAGGGCCAGTGCTTTAATCCACTGTGCCACCTAGCTGCCCCACCCCCCCAGAGGATATATTTGATAAATTAATTGGATATGGAGATGGTCAGACTTTAAGGCAGATCAGTTTGATAGATAAATGAAAGATGACTGGAGTAGGGAGAGGTAGAGTGAACAACCAGCATGCTATTGGAGTAGTCTAGGCATGAAGTGATGAAGGCTTCCCCAGGGTGGTGATAGTGTCAGAGGAGATTGGGGATGTATAAGAAAGATGACACAAAGATAGAAACAATAGGATAACATAATAAATGTCAGTAGGCGGGTAGGAGCAAGTGACAAGTTGAAGTTGACACTTGGGTTTTGAGCCTAGGTGACTGGGATGATGTTGGTAGCCTTGAAGTAATTGGAAAGTTGGGAAGAGGGGAGGGTTTGGGAATAAAAACTATGAGTTCAATTTTAGACAAATTAAATTTAAGATGTCTACAGGACATCCAATTCTAGATGTCCAATAAACAGGTGAAGATATGAGACTGAAGGTCAGGAGAGGTGTTAGGGCTGGATAAATAGATCTGAGAATCATCTGCATAGAGATGACATTTTAATCTACTGAAGATGATAATAACACCAAGAAAAATAGTATAAAGGGAGAAGAAAAGAGGACCAAGAAAAGATCCCTTTCAAGTAACCCATAGTTATCATATACTAACTGGATGAAGATCCAGCTGGGAAGGAACAGTTAGATGGGTAGGAGGAGAAATAAAACAGTGTCACAAAAACCTACAGATAAATACTAGAGGACTGAGAAACACCATTAGAGCTGGTTTCAAAGATTATTGGTAACTTTGGAGAGAGCATTTTCAGTTGAACAAGAAGGTCAGAAGTGAAACTTACAGAGATTTGAGAACAGAGTGGAGGAAAAGAAGTAAGGACACTGATTGGAGATGGCCTTCTCAAGGAGTTTAGCCATGAAAAGGGGGAGGGATATAGAATGATACCTAGCCAAAGGAGGGTTCAAGTGAGGCTTTTTTTTTTTTTTTGAGGATTGGGGAGAGATAGGCATATTTATAGGAAGTAGGAAGCAGCCAGTAGACAGGGAGAAATTGAAGATTAATGAGAGAGTAGGGATTATGTAGAGGGCAATCTGCTAGAGAAGATACAATAAATTGGGATCACTTGTGCATCAGAGGGGTTGGGCTTGACAAGGAGAAGAGCCATGTCTTCATGTGAAAGAAAGCTAAAGGAGTAGTGGAAGGCATCTGAGTGATGTATGAGGAAGAGGGGAGAAGAGAGAGCTCTTGTGGAATAACCTCAGTTTATTCAGTGAAATATGAGGCAAGGTCCTCAGCTGAGAAAGGGAGGGTACCATAGAAGGTTTGAGGAAGGTGAAAATGTTTGGAGGAGCTACTGTGTTGAGTGGGAGAGTAAATAAATAAAGGAGATGTAAATGGGCTGCTTGCTGCAATCAGTGCTCCAGTTGGGATTATGAAACATAAATTTGTAGTGGATTCAGTCAGTATGGTTTCCAGAATTTCTCTTGCATCGTTAGGAGTATGTGAGGAGTGAATTCCACCTTAAAGAGCTATTATGGACACAGTAAAGGTCAAACATAGAGGAAAGTGGCTAAAAACATCTACAGACAAAGCTTCAAAGAAAATGCAGCTTGGATACAAGTCTGAAAAGAATTCCTAGAAGGGTTAAAACGAGAGTCTCAAAAGAGCTACCACTACTTTAAAAAAGCAAGTGAAAATTAGAGGGAAAACTGGGAAAAGAAGTAAGAGTTAGGGAGGGAAAATATGGCAAAGGAATTAATAGATTGGAAAAAGATGTAAACCCCCCCCCCCAAAAAAAACCCACCTTTCTTAACAAGATAGCTTCTTAAAAATTAGAATTGGACAAATGGAAGCTAATGACTCCATGTGACATCAAGAAATAATAAAACAAAGTCAAAAGTGAAATATGATAAAGGAAAAACAACTCATCTGGAAAGCAAATCAAGGAGAGATAATTTAGGAATCAATGGACTGCCTGAAAGTCATCATCAACAACAACAAAAATACCTGAGACATCATATTTTAAGAAATCATAAAAGAAAACTTCCCAGATATCTTAGAACTGAAGAGCAGAGTAGAAACTGAAAGAATTCATCAATTACTTCCTGAAATAAATCCACAAATATAAGTTATCAGAAATATTTATTATAGGAAAAATTTAAAAGTTCTAGGTCGAGGAAGAAATACTTCAAACATCCATAAAGAAAGAATTCAAGCACTGAGGAGTCACAGTCAGGATCACCTAAGATTTAGAAGCCACCATTTTAAGAAATCACTTAAAAAGGGCAGTTAGGAAGCACAGTGGATAGAGTGCCAGACCTGCAGTCAGGAAGACTTTTGCTGAGTTCAAATCTAGCCTCAGACAATTACTAGCTGTGTGACCCTAGGTAAGTCACTTAACTCCATTTGCCTCAGTTTCCTTATCTGTAAAATGAAATGGAGAAGGAAATGGCAAACCAGTCCAGTATCTTTGCCAAGAAAACTCCAAATGGGGTCACAAATAGTTAGACATGACTGAAAACTACTGGACAACAATAACAACAAATTTTAAAGAACCAGAGAGCTTGGAATGTGCTATTCTAGAAGGCAAGGAAGCTAGGCTTAAGACAAAGAACTATCCAGCAAAAATGAATAAAATCCAGGGGGTGGGGTGGGGAGAGAACTTTAGTGAAATAGACATCGAAGCAGTCCTGATGAAAAGACCAGAGGTGAACAGAATATCTGACATATAAACACAAAAGTCAGGTGAAGCATCAAAAGGTAAATAAAAAGCAAACAATTATAAGGGACAAAGTTAAACTGCTTACATTCTTATATGAGAAGCTTTTTGTTATTAATTTTGTCAATTTTGTTTATTGTTTCCCTCATATTGAACCATTGCTGCTGTCTTGTAAAATCTAGCCTTGTTATAGTGTATGATCTTTGAAATATACTACTGTAGTTCCTTGATAATATTTTGTTTAAAATTTTTGTATCAAAATTCATTAAGGAAATTGGTTTATAGTTTTTTTTTTCTTTGTTTGGACTCTCCCTGGTTTAGATATCAAGGGGTTATTTGTGCCTTAGAATGAATTTGGTAGGACCCCTTCTTTACCTATTTTTTCAACAGTTTATATAGTATTAGAATTCATTTTCCTTTAAATCATTGGTTGAATTCACTTATATAGCCATCTGATATTGGGCTTTTTTTCCCCTTGGGAGTTCACTTATGGCTTGTTCAATTTCTTTTTCTAAGATAGAGTTATTTAAGAATTCTTTTTCTTGTTCTGTTAATGTGGAGAATTTATAGTTTTGTAAATATTCATTCATTTCATTTAGATTGTCAGTTTTATAGGCATATTGTTGGGCAAAGTAGGTTAGGATTGTGGTGTCTGTGAAAACAATAGCAAAGTTCAGGAGAGGGGTAGATTTTAGAGGAAAAAATGAATTTGGTTTTGTATATATATAGTTTGAGATTCCTACAGGACACCTAATTCAAAATATCCAATGGGGAATTGATGATATGAAACTGGAGTTTAGGTAAGAGACTAGGGCTGCCTATGTGTTTAGGAGCAGAGGTGGACTGGAACCAATTTTAAAATTTTCAATATGTGTATTTATACTTTGGAAATCAGCAAAACAGTACAAATCAGAGCTTGATTTATTTTTTTGTGGACTGTCTATATTAAAGAAAGTGATGGAGAAAATGTTAATACATCAGATTAAACTTCAAAGTGTATAATGAGTGCTTTTTTTTTGAGAGACATTATTAAATATTTGCCAGCACACCCCTGTTTAGGAGTTATCTGCATAGAGATAATGAGGTCACCAACTAAAGTATAAACAGAACCCTGGAACTTGATCAGGTCACCAAATGAGAATATAAATAGAAAAGGTGATAAGCTGAGAGGATGGGAGAGGGGACATTGTGGGAGACTTGGGGAGAGGAAAAGATTTAAAATAGCCACTGTGAGGAATTAGAGAATCAATTAAGAAAAAGTAGATGGATTGTCTTTGTAGTGGAAATATGCATTACCGTGTGATCCCTTGATGTTTCTTAAATTTCATTTTGTAACCTGGGTCCACCTTGTAACTCTTATTTGTAATGCAATTTTAATTTGCTGTGGAAACTTACCACCTGGCTTGTTGAACTGCTCTCCCAAGCCCCTTCACGTTGCTTTTCGCTGTGTATGAATAAGAGATAATCCCTGCCTTTTTTATTGGTGTAAGGCCACTGAGATTGGTGTAAGGCCACTGAGATCTGGCCAAGGTCAGATATTGAGAGGGCCTTTGCTTACATTGCATCTTGGAGAAAGCCCTTTAGTTGAGATGCCTCATTGAAAAAGAATTTTCCTCCCATTGTGTTCATCCATGAGGCACTGACCAGAGCCAGGACCAGGACTCCTGGGTCCAATGCCTATGCCTGAGCGGAAGGGAATTTTTTCCTTGTCTTGGTCAAAATAAGGCTTGTGCCAACTTTCAATACAGTCTTGCATCTATGACCGTACAACTGAGATCAGATAATACAGGCCACTGCTTCCCCTCAGAGATGGAGGAACTCCTGTCCTGAGCACAGAATACTACTAAATTGTGGACAAAAACGAACTGATACAGAAGGCCAAATTGGCTAGGCGGGCTAAGAAACACAACGCCGTCGCAATCTGTATGAAATCTGTAACTGAGCAAGGAGCTAAATTATGCAATGAAGAGAGGGATCTTCTCTCCATTCGCTTACAAAAATGCTATGACCCTGGAGGTCATCTTGAAGAGTCATTTCAACATTGAGCAAAAGATAAAAGGTTATTGAGAAAAAACAGCAAATGACCCAAAATAGCAAGAGAAAATTGAGACAAAACTAAGATATCTGTAATAATATATTCTGTTAGAAAAGTTTGTGATTCCTAATGCTTCACAAACAGAATGCAAAGGTTTCTATTTGAAAATGCCAGGAGACTACTGCCATGGTTTGGTTGAGATTGCTGCTGGTGATGATGAGAAAGCAAATGTGGATCAACCACAACAAGCATATCAAGAAGCATCTGAAATCAGCAAAAAGGAGATACAACCAACATTTCCTATGAGATTGGGTGCCCCACCTGTATTTTTCAGTGTTTTCTACTTTGAGATCCTAAATTCTCTGGAGAATGCTTGATCCCTTTCAATGACATCTTTTTGATTTATTTTAATTTTTGTGGGTCAATGAGGGTAAAGTGACTTGCCCAAGGTCACACAGCTAGTAAATGTCAAGTGTCTGAGGCTGGACTTGAACTCAGGTCCTCCTGAATCCAAGACCAGCGCTTTATCAACCGTGCCACCAAGCTGCCCCTCAAAGACATTTTTTGATGAAGCTATTGCTGAATTTGATCTATTGAGTGAAGAAGCATGCAAAGATAGACTAATAATGCAATTACAAAGAGACAACTTGATATTATGGACTTTGGACACCCAAGGAAAGGAAGCTAAAGCAGGGGAAAATACAGCAGCTTTCCAAATTCTTTCTGCCTCATTCTAAAATTTACACAGTAGACCATTTGTCATCCATGTTGTCATGCAAATAGTTTTTTCTTATGACAGATTTATGTTACTTCTATTAGGATTCTTATATTTCCCATATGGTTTTTATGTTTAATATTAGGGGAGTAGACTATGTTTATGTTTAATTATGTTTTATGTTTAGGGGAGCAATATTTGGGGAGTTATCTATTTTCACTGGAGGTGGCCAATATGGAATTTGTATACACATTTGTATACACATTTTTCATGTTTGGCATAGTATTTTTAATACAGTGTGATTTCACAAGGCCAGTGTTAAAACAGCTTCTGCATCTAATCAAAGAAAACTGCCAATATATTGGCTTATATTGGTGGTAGTGGTAGTTGGGGTAGGTTAAAGGGATAATTAGTTCCAGGCACAGGTGTAGTTGCTGTGGTTATTTTGGGGTTGGAGAATTCATGACTGTAGTAGAAATAGATGTCTTATAGATATTACATATCATACCATGAGTATTTGTGGAATATACAATCTCAATGTGTCTACCTTTATGACTGCAGTTGCAAAAGTTTTCTTAAGACAAAGTTTTAAGGAACACTTTTGCAACTTCAATCATAAACAATTTACTCTGGAGAAAGGCAAAAATAGTTCATATTCTATTATTTGTAAAGTTACCTGCTGTTTATTTTCATTATCTTTTGCTTTATTCATTATGTTTGTATTTAAAGACCTAATGATAATGTAAGAACAAATGTATAAGTAAAGATGCAGTAAAAATAAATTATTTCTTATTCATAAAATCATTGTATATTAAGCACAGCAATAAAACAAAAAAAAATCTCTCATGTATTTAGATTGTTTTTGTGATTTAAAAATATTTACCTAACATACATGTGCTGTAAAAAATAGTTTACAGGGAAATAACTTGAATGATATCTAGCTTTGTTTAATACCTGATAAAATTTTCATGAACAATATAATTGTAATTATTATGAACATAGATTAAGTTGATGTAAGTGGACCTATGAATGGTTTTTAAAAACAAAAAGAGATTAGATAACATAAATCTGTCACAGTCATCACTATTGTTAAGACTTCCTTCATCTCATAAACCATACAAGTGTAATATATCAGCTCTTCCCACAGAGAGACTATGGATATTGTTATTTTAGCTTTAAAGAGGAAATAGAGGGGGGCAGCTAGGTGGCACAGTGGATAAATCACTGGCTCTGGAGTCAGGAGGACCTGAGTTCAAATCTGGACTCAGACACTTGACACTTACTAGCTGTGTGATCCTGGGCAAGTCACTTAACCCTCATTGCCCCTTTTTTTGTACTCTTTCTCCTGTACAAGATGAGGGCAAAAACCTCCTGAGACAACATGGTACAGTGGAAAGAGTCCTGGATTCAGAGGACCTGAGTTTGAATCCTAGCACTGCCACTTACCACCTGTTTATCCTTGAGAAGGTCGCTTAATTTCTCTGGCTCTTAGTTACATCATATATAAAATGAGGGTCTGGACTAGATAACTAGCATTTCACTAGATAACTAGTATATCAAGTTTTTCCTACTCCTCAGCCTTACCAATCACCATACATACTTTAGGGTAAACACACTATCTTTTCTGAGTTATTTAAACTGGAGAGGAAGAGAAGAAAGGGAAATTTTTTCAGCACTTGCTAAATTTGCTTGAAATACTTAAAAAAAAAAAAGACCCTGCATCTTACAAATCATAGGGGCTTAAGTGAACAATAAAAGGGAAAAAAGATAAAGAAAAAATAAGTTATGAGTTATTACTATTTTCTATGCTGATTTTTTTAGATAATTGAAAGAGTATAACTTTAATCTCAGCAACTCTAAAGTCATTTCTGCCTAAATATCAGTTCCACTATCTGCTCATTCAATCTATGCCAAATCCTTCAGCAATCCAACCCACAGCAACATAGAAATATATCTATTAGTCCCATAGGCTAATTTTTTTTTCTTACCGACTTGCATTTGCTTCCCAGGACATTTGTGATATCCAACTGAATTGCGGGCTTCACAAAAATACTCTCCAGTGTCAAGTTTTGAAACACTGTTAAATTGCTATTTATGAAAGAAAAAAAGTAATTTTCATTAGGTAGTGAATTTATTAAGTAGATCATACTGTACAACAACTTTTTGAGTTGTCTGATCCATTATATAGAATATATTTTTCTATATGAAAATGATATGGCATTTTGTGCTATCATTTCCAGTTTAAAACTTATCCAGAATTTCACAGAATAAGTAAAAATTCTTTAACTTCACAGAGCAAGTCAATAAGCTATCAGCTATAGGATGTCTGCAAATTTTCTGTTAGTGATATTGGATAAATTGTCAATGTATGTTTGTTTTTGATTCAGTGAGGCAATTGGGGTTAAGTGACTTGCCCAGCTTCACACAGCTAGTAAGTGTTAAGTGTCTGAGGCTGGATTTGAACTCAGGTACTCCTGAATCCAGGGCTGGTGCTCTATCCACCGTGCCACCTAGCTGCCCCTCAATGTATGTTTTATAAAGTTTTGAGTACAAGGTGTATGAACAAATTCAGATTTCTCAAGTATCCAAGGAATCCCTGGTTATTAATTAGGTTCTCTGTGATCTGACAGTGAGTTTGTGCACTTTCCAAAGAAAAAAATTAAGCCATTATAACATTAGAGTTAATTAAATTAGTGCCAAATTTTCTGTCAGGAAGTTTTTTAAGCACTAGACAAATCTAATTCAGTGTTTTTATTATTTATTCTAATGATAATGAAACAACCCTGAAAAGAGAGAAGAAGAGCAATTGAGAAATAAACAGAGAAAGATTTTGAGTAAAGATTTTTATACAGTTTTCTCAAAAGACAACTCCTTGGGAAATGTTGTTGACCAAAACAGAGGAAGGCAAAAAGGAAACGGGTTGATATCTTGTTGTTTAATCTCAATGGGGTCCATATCACAGTAAAGCAGTACTTTTGCTTCTCCCTAA
Organism: Dromiciops gliroides; assembly: GCF_019393635.1. Classification (NCBI taxonomy): domain Eukaryota; kingdom Metazoa; phylum Chordata; class Mammalia; order Microbiotheria; family Microbiotheriidae; genus Dromiciops; species Dromiciops gliroides. The sequence goes on along the minus strand of NC_057863.1, from coordinate 262,041,348 downwards.
TTAATTCACTTTCTCATTCCCCACACAGATTAAGTCTTTGGTTCTCTCCTCATGCCCCCCATGATACCCTCCAAAACATCTCTAACATGTGTTGTCTTCTCTCAAGTAATATAGCTAGCCATTGCTCTAATTTAGTCTAGCCCTCATCATCTCGATTAGACTACTACAATAAATTTCTACTTGGTCTGCCTGACAACATTATTTCCCCATTGCAATCTCTTGACAAAGCTGGTAAAAATTATTTCCTTCTTTTTCTTTTCTTTCCTTCTTTTCTTATTTTTATTAAATTTAACTTTACATTTTCAGTTCTGAATTCTCTCTTCCCCCTCCCTCTCACACAGAGAAAGCAAGAAAACAAAACTCAGTCTAATTATGTCTAGTTAAACAAAACAAATTTCCACATTAGTCACTCCCCAGAAAGAAAAGAAAATATGCTTCAATATGCATTCTGAGTCCACCAGCTCTCTAACTGGTGTTTAATAGAATTGTTCATCATAAGTTCTTTGGAACTGTGGTCTGTTATTGTGTTTATCAGAGTTATAAAGTCTTCAAAGAGGTTTGTCTTTACAATATTGGTTGTAAATTCTATAAATTATTCTCCTGGTTCTGCTCACTTCACTTTGTATCAGTTTATACAAACTTATGAGGTTTCTCTGAAACCAACCCCTTGATCATTTCATATAACACAATAGTGATCCATCACCTTTATATATGATAGCTTGATCAGTCATACCCCAACTGATGGGTAACTCCTTGCTACCACATAAGGTGCTGCTATTAATATGTTTGTATACATGGGTCCCTTTCCTCTTTCTTTGATATCTTTAAGGGTATAGATCTAGCAGTTGTATTACTGGGTCAAAGGGTATGCACAGTTTAATAGCTTTTGGTTATAGTTCCAAATTACTTTCCAGAATGATTGGATCAGTTCACAATTCCACCAACAAAAACAAAACAAAACAAAAAAACAACAAAGAGGGAAGACTAGATATACACATTCAGCTGGATATAGAAATCTATCTCACCCAATAGGGAAGTAGGAGGGGAAGGAGATAGGATAAAAGGGAAATGATAAAAGGAAGGGTGAATTAAAGGAGGCAGTGGTAAGAAGCAAAACAGATTCTTGGAATGGAGTAAAAAAAGAGAGAAAGAAGGACAAACAAGAAAATAGGATGGAGGGAAATATATAGTTAATGATCATAACTGAATGTAAATAGGATAAACTCACTCATAAAAGAGAAGCAGATAGAAGAATTGATTAAAAACCAGAATACAACAATATACTGTTTGCAAGAGGTATACTTAAAACACAAAGACACACATAGAGTTCAAAAAAGGGGCAAAATCAGTATCTATTATAAGTAGTAAGCTGAAGTAAAAAGGGTAGGGGGGTAGCAATCATGATCTCAGACAAAGCAAAACCAAAAATAGACCTAGGTAAAAGAGACAAAGCAGAGAAACCACATTTTACTAAAAAGTACCCTAGAAAGTGAAGTAATATAAGAAATATAGCAGGTTTCTCTGATAAAGGCCTCATTTCTCAAATATGTAGGGAACTAAATCAAATTAATACAAATAAAGGCTATTCTTCAGTTTATAAATTGTCAAGGGGTATGAAGAGGCAGTTTTCAGAAGAAGAAATCAAAGTTATCTATAGTCATATGAAAAAATACTCTAAATCACTATATATTAGAGAAATGCAAATTAAAACAACTCTGAGGTGTCACCTCACACTTACTGGAAAGGACAAACGCTGGGAGGGATATGCAAAAATAGGTACACTAAAGAACTATTGGTGAAGCTGTAAACTGGTCCAACCATTCTGGAAAACAATTTGGAATTAGAACCAAAGGATTATAAAACTATGCATACCCTTTAACCCAGCACTATCACTACTTAGTCTGTATGCCAAAGAGATCAAAGAAAAAGGAAAAGCACCTAAATGTACAAAAATATTTATAGCTCCTCTTTTTGTGGTGACAGAATTGGAAATGGAGGGGATGCCCATCAGTTGAGGAAAGACCAAACAAGTTGTGGTATCTGATTATAACGGAACACTATTGTACTCTAAGAAATGATGAGTGTCAGCATTTCAGAAAAACCTGGAAAGACCTAAATGAACAAAGTGAAGTGAGCAGAAACAGGAGATCATTGTACACAGTAATAGCAATATTATAATGAACATTGACTGTGAAAGAATTAGCTATTCTGATCAATACAATGATCTAAGACATTTCTGAAGGACTCATGATGAAAAATGCTATTCACCTTCAGAGAGAGAAATGATGAACTCTGAGTACAAATTGAAATATAATATTCTTACTTTTTTTCTTTTTTGTAACATGGCTAATATGGATAGATGTTTTTGCATGATTTCACATGTATAATGGGTATCATGTTGCCTGACTTCTTAGTGGATGGGGGGAGTGGCTGGAAGGAGGGAGAGAATTTGGAACTCAAAATTTAAAACAGAATGTAAAAAAAATTTTTTTTAAAGAAATGAGATCTTTGGGGGCAGCTAGATGGCACAGTGAATAGAGTGCCGGCCCTGGAGTCAGGAGTACCTGAGTTCAAATCCGGCCTCAGACACTTAACACTTACTAGCTGTGTGACCCTGGGCAAGTCACTTAGCCCCAATTGCCTCACTAAAAAAAAAAAAAAAAAGAAAAAAAAGAAATGAGACCTTTATTCAGAGAAACTTGCTAAAGAGTTTCCCTCATATTTCTTGTTTCTCTTCTAATTTTAGCTGCATTAGCTTCATTTATGCAAGAACTTTTTAAATTTTGCAATTTTAAGTCTCCTGTGAACCTATTTCTTGTTTAGTCATGAACCTAGCCATAGATCTGATACTTGATTTCTTCTCAAAGTGTTTTTCCAAAGCATATCACTTCCCTGCTCAATGGCTCTCTGTTGCCTATAGGATCAAATATAAATTTCTCTGACATTTGAAGCCCTTCATAACCTACTATTTTTTTTTTTGCTGTCCAATGACAGTTGTTTTCTTCTGACTCAGAGAAATTGTTTATACTTTGTAAAAAGATAATAAGCTATTAACATCTTGTTAATTCTTTAAAACTTCATTGTGATCAAATCTTGTGATTATCTCAACTGAGGTGGAGGAGGGGAGATTTAGTCTTCCCTTCCCCCCCCCCCCCATTTTCTATGTAAGCCCCTTGAGGGGAGGGATGTTTCATTTTTCTCTTTTATTCCTAAGTACCTTAAAATATTTGGCCTGCTACCTCTTTTTTCACTTCCACTACTACCATGTGCTTCTTTCTCTTATTTATTTCTTAATGGCAAAAAAAAAAAAAAAAGGAAAACAGAAAAGGGTAGTCTTGGCTTATTTCAAGCCCATAAGACTGTTGTTCCCTTTCTGAAAATAGGTGGCCTACTTCCAGAATAGTCTCCACAAACTCACTGCCTTTCATAATTAACAATTGTGATGTTGATGTTGAAGAAGTTTGAGACACATAGTTTCTGGGTAATTAATCATTTTATTAATACTGCTAGCATATTCCTAATAAAAGGGGTCAGTGACACTACTGAATGCCAAAGACCCCTCATGGAACTCACTCAACACTATTTATATACCCTTGGAAGAGTGGATGTTCATGAGGGTGACAATTAACTCTGATTATTATTATTTTTTTTTTGCGGGGCAATGGGGGTTAAGTGACTTGCCCAGGGTCACACAGCTAGTAAGTGTCAAGTGTCTGAGGCCGGATTTGAACTCAGGTACTCCTGAATCCAGGGCCGGTGCTTTATCCACTGCACCACCTAGCCGCCCCCAACTCTGATTAATTATTAACAAGAGAGAGAATGAATATTATAATGAGAGGTGGACCTATTCTAATGAGGGGCTGGGGGAACCTGACTTTGATCATGCCATTTACTTCCAAATCACCTCTAGCCTTGGGCAATTTAATAAAATAATTTATTTCCACACAAACCTTAGAACACAATGGGCCGGGGGCAGCTAGGTGATGAAGTGGATATAGCACTGACCCTGGATTCGGGAGGACCTGAGTTCAAATTTGACCTCAGACACTTGACACTTACTAGCTGTGTGACCCTGGGCAAGTCACTTAACCCTCATTTCCCCTCCAAAAACAAAAGATGTCCGAACACAATGGGCAGGAATTCACTTAGATAAGATGGTCTAGGTGGCGTAAATTCTTGATCAGTAAAGTCCTTCAAAAGCCCAGGATAGGTCTTCCATGTTCAGTTCTAACTCTTATTTCTTAACCCTCAAACAAGCTCCTCAGGAGACTAGTAAGATGATCTGGTGCTCTAATCTCTTTGAGGACTCTCCATATTTTGTTGAGATCCACACAAAGACTTTAGTGTAGTCAGTGAAGCAGAAGTACATGTTTTTCTGGAACTCCCTTAACTAATATGCAGAGTACATCATACAACATGCCAGGCTGGATGAATCAAAAGTTATAATTAAGGTCACTGAGTGATAAAGAAATCACACAAAAAAGGGAAAATGACCCATATGTACAAAAATATTTATAGATTCTCTCTTTGTGGTAGCAAAGAATTGGAAATTCAGGGGATGCCCATCAATTAGGGAATGGTTAAACAAGTTGTGGTATATGAATGTAATGGAATACTATTGTGCTTTAAGAAATGATAAGCAGATGGATTTCAGAAAAACCTGGAAAGACTTACATGAATTGATGCTGAGTGAAATGAACAGAACCAAGAGAACATTGTACATAGTATCAACAACATTGTGAGATGATCAACCATGACATAGACTTAACTCTTCTCAGTAATACAAGACAATGCCAAAAGACTTATGGTGGAAAATGCCCTCCACATTCAGAAAAAGAACTGTGGAGTCTGAATGCAGACTAAAGCATACTATTTTCACTTTTGTTATTGCTTTTTTATTATTCTTGTTTATTCTTTCTTATGTTTTTTTTCTTTTTTCTGATCCTTCTCTTACAACATGACTAATGTAGAAATATGTTTAACATGATTATAATGTATAACCTTTTTCAAACTGTTTGCTGGCCTCAGGAGGGTGGGAGAAAAATTTAGAACTAAAAAAAATCTTTACATGTAATTGGAAAAAAAATTTAAATAAAATTTTTAAAAAGAAAAGTCCAGGACAAGGGAAATAGGACAGGGAAAAAACCTGGATGTCTCCCATAATTGGTTATTAATAATAATTTCTCTCACAACATAAATTAGAATGAAACAACAAAATGGTATTCATTCCTAAATATGTTTCCTTCTCCGGCTCATTTATAGATGAAGAAACTGAGGAAAACAGGGTTAAGTAAGTTGCTCATGATCACAAAGCTAGTAAGTGTCTGAGGTTGGATTTGAACTCAGGTCTTCCTGACTCCAGTCCCTGTGCTCTATCTACTATGCCATGTAGCTGTTGCCTATTATTTAATTATATAATGAATTTATCTTTGGGTCATTCCTTTGGCATCATAAGATTTTTCAAGGACAGAAGCTATCCATGGAAAATATATTTAAATGCTTTTGTGTTCTATCACCTGCTTTGAGAAAAAACAAATTGGAAAAGTAAATATAGAAAGGTGTGACAGCAGTGTTTTCCTCTCCCACAAATATCAGCATAGGAACTGTTGGACCTGCTGACTGCCCCTGCTAACTCTTAAAAGTGATGAGGTCAAGGTCTCAATAAGGAGCTTCTCTTTAGTACACTTTAGCTTTTAACAGATTAATGATACAAAATGTAGTTTCTAATGAGAAATATACATTTTATGAAAAGAAATGCTGAATTTTTAAACAGGGTTTAACATTTTTGCTTTTGCGTTTTAAAATAATGATGTTAAGAAATTTTTGTATTCTGTAGAATGCAGACATTTAAAAATTAATATTTAATTTAAAAAGTGAACTTTAAGTCCAATATTCCTTCCTACTAGTCAGAAAATGTCACAATTGTGGAAATGGAAAAAGTTTGCTAACACATTTTTTTCAAGTATCTTGTTTACTTTTATATCACCTAGAGATTCCCATAAACTTTATTCTTATGATGATCAACTCCCACATATACTTCAAAAGCAGAATAGTCATATATTATAGACAGGTGAATTATTTGTACAGGAGATTACTAGCATAGATATGACAAAAAGGTAAGTAGTTTGTGACATTTATTGCTTGGGCAGTGAATGATCAGAATATCTTTGAGGATATTCAGGTAGGTATTTGCCTGGTGACTAATAAGAGAGTCAATGCTTTCTGTATTTTTGCAGATAGGGAATAGAACAGCATAAGCAGCTTGTCACCCATCTCGCCATAAGAATTTGTGTCCCCTGCCCTGACCTATTCTATGTTTAGCTTTCCATACCTGTCTTTTTCTCTACCACAGCAGGCTTCCTCATCATTCTTGCTCATTTGGGTCTATCTCATTTGGGTACCAAGCTTCTGTTGCATTTTCCCTACTGAACCTACTGCTATCAGTAGCAGCAATCCAGACAACAGACTCTTTTTTTTTCCTCCATAATTTTAGCCCTAACAATTTTAAGGTTCTTTTTTTTCTTTTTTTGAAAGTGTGTGATGAGGACAAGCGCGGGGTGGGACCTGTGAAACTGGGTAGGAAACTCCTGGTATGAAAATTTCTCCACTGGGGCAGCTAGGTGGCACAGTGGATAAAGCACTGGCCCTGGATTCAGGAGGACCTGAGTTCAAATCTGGCCTCAGACACTTGACACTAGCTGTATGACCCTGGGTAAGTCACTTAACCCTCATTGCCTGCCCCCCCCAAAAAAAATATAAGGAAAATTTCTCCATTAAGGCAAGTTGGCAATACCTCTGCAGCTAAGTCTTTGTTTGTTTGTTTTTGTTTTGGTGGGGCAATGAGGGCTAAGTGACTTGCCCAGGGTCACACAGCTAGTAAGTGTCAAGTGTGTGAGGCCAGATTTGAACTCAGGTTGTCCTGAATCCAAGGCCAGTGCTTTATCCACTGTGCCACCTAGCTGCCCCCTGCAGCTAAGTCTTAAGAAAGTTTCCTCAGTGCAAAAAGGAGTTAAGTGACTTGTTTATGACCACATAGTTATCCTGTCTTCCTGACTCCTTGTGTCCCCTAAGTTATGAAAATGGCTAGTACATAATAATTAATAGGTTTGTACTCTTATAATCATTTTACTAATTTATGTCAACAAAATAATCTTACCAGAGTTCCAGTTTTCCTATTCATTGTGTAAGAGATGTTGGCGATTTTGTGGCCACCTTTGGGATTTTCTAGTAAATGAACACCGTTCTTGAACCAAGTATACTCAGGAGCTGGAAAACCTTCTTTATCTTGACATTTCAGTTCCACTACGGTTCCACTCAGAGCTGAGCTGGGGACTTCACATAATGGAACACCAGGTGCCACTAAACAACAGATGACATATGTTATTGATTTTATAAGGTAAGTGCAAATTTTGATTGCCAGGCAAAAATATATGTATCTGTAATACATTTTTTTTGTTTTGTTTTTCAAGAGGTCTCCCTCCATTTAATAGTTTTGTACTCATGCTTATGTAGTGTTTTATACTTTGTAAACTATAAAGACCACATATATGAGAACATACGTATGAGTTGCTATTGTTATTATTATCCTACATCACTTTTTGCCTTATTTTTGTGCCATGTTGTTGGAAGAGATGAGTTTATTTAACCCAATGTGTAGAAGCCAAATGATAGAAAAAGTACAGGACTGAATCAGAAAGGCTAAGCACTAATCCCAGCTCTGTCACAAACTCTTGTGTGGTCTAGGACACAGTATCTTTCTGGGCCTTTAACCAAGAGTTCTTAGCCTTATTTGCATCATAGACTCTTTTGGCAGTCTAATTAAGCCTATGTTGAGCCCTTCTCAAAATAATGTATTTAAGTGCATAAAATGCAAGGAAACCAATTAAATTGAAAAAAAATTATCAAAATGTTAGAAAAAATACACATATAGACAAGTTCATGGACCCTAGATTAAGAATTTCTGTGCCAAGCCTTAAAATTGATAGCTATTTCTTAACTTACTGTTATTTTACCTTCTGTAATATTTTACATAGGTATGGAGGATAAAGAAAAGACATACTTAAAAAAATTTAAAGATAATTCACAGGAGACACTCCTATATTAAAAAACCACTAGATGAAAAAAAAATTCATTCTTTACCTAATACTTCCAGAGTAATAATATCCTCTTCAAGGTTTTGACCTTGGTCAGATGGTACACTAACTTCACAGCGATACTGTCCAGCATCATTTCTAGTCACATTTTTAATTCTGATGCTGAAATTGAGCATCTCAGCTCTATCCTTAAAATCACCTTTAAACAAAAAGAAATAAAATTTCATAAAAACACAAAATACTTAAAATTAAATAACAAATATACCATCATTATATGTACATATATAATTTTAATATAATAGGATAAGAAAAGCTAAATATTTTAATGAATCTTTTGAAATTCAATTTTATGGGGCAGCTAGGTGGTGCAGTGGATAGAGCACCGGCCCTGGATTCAGGAGGACCTGAGTTCAAATGCGACCTCAGACACTTAACACTTACTAGCTGTGTGACCCTGGGCAAGTCACTTAACCCCAATTGCCTCACCAAAAAAAAAAATTCAATTTTATTTCTATTTCCAAATTCTTTCCTTCTCTCCTCCCCCTCCTCCACCCACTGAGAAAAACAAGAAAAACAAAACCCATAAAACATATAGTTTTATAAAGCAAATTCCCTATTGGATATGTCCAAAAAAAAAAAAGAGGAGAGAAGTGTGTATTTTAAAATTCTAAATGTGGGTTCTAATCTGTCTCCCCAGTTTTTTGGGGAAACTGGCTAAAATCACTGATAAATGAGTTTAGGTTTTTAAGGGTTTATTAAAAGATATATGATAGTAAAGAAAGAGAAAGATTGAGAGCAGATTTCTTTTTTTCTTTTTTTTTTTTTTTAGTGAAGCAATTGGGGTTAAGTGACTTGCCCAGGGTCACTTACAACTAAGTGTTAAGTGTCTGAGGCCGGATTTGAACTTAAGTCCTCTTGACTTCAGAGTGGGTGCTCTATCCACTGTGTCATCTAGCTGCCCCAAGAACAGATTTCTTATAGCATGGAACTCCTAAGCTTCCTAAACCTCCCACTTGAAGTCCTCCCACCAAACCAATGTCTTGAACCAAAAGAGGAAATCCACCCTCAGGCAGCATCACTTCCTACTTCGTGTTCTCCTCCCAGAAATGGGAGGTTCTTCAAGCTGATTGGCTAGTGTCATTCAAATCCATTGGTTCACAGGACTTGAAGGTGATCTTGAGTTAAGTTCAAAGATTTTAGCTTCTGAGAACAATACCTTCTTAAGAGCTAGCCAGATGTGCTTACAATCTAGTTAACAGAAATAGGCTAATCAGCAGTCAATCACTCTCACTTAATTCAATCAGTTTAGATTAATCTCTAGGTGGGCCTTTGAGTGTCTGCTAAATCCCCTTATCTACCACATTCCATTATCTTGACACAGAAGAGAAGAAAGGAAAGGAAAAGAAAGGAGAGGAGAGAAGAAGAGAGGAGATATGTTATAATTTGCACTCTGAATCCATCAGTTCTTTGTCAGGTGGTGGATAGAATATTTCATCATGAGTCTTTTAGAACTGTGATCAATCATTATATTAATCAGAGTTACAAAGTCTTTTAAAAATTTATTTTCTTTACAGTATTGTGATTTTATAAATTATCAAAATGTTAGAAAAAAAATACATATAGACAAGTTCATGGACCCTAGATTAAGGATTTCTGTGCCAAGCCATAAAATTGATAGCTATTTCTTTACTTAACTTAACTTTTATTTTAGGTTTTTAAGGCTTTATTAAAGGGGCAGCTAGGTGGCACAGTGGATAAAGCACTGGCCCTGGATTCAGGAGTACCTGAGTTCAAATCCGGCCTCAGACACTTGACACTTACTAGCTGTGTGACCCTGGGCAAGTCACTTAACCCCCATTACCCACCCCCCCCAAAAAAAAAAAGAAAGAAAGAAAGGAAAAAAAAGAAATAGAATGTCTAGGCCCTTTTTTAGTCCAATAATTTTAAAATGATCTCTCCTCAATCTATTTTCCAGGTCAGTTGTTACTAACAATGAGTTGTTTCACATTTCCCACCCCCCCTATTTTTTCATTCTTTTGACTTTGTTTTATTGTTTCTTTTTTTCTTTTCTTTTCTTTTCTTTTTTTTTTTTTGGTGAGGCAATCGAGGTTAAGTGACTTGCCCAGTGTCACACAGCTAGTAAATGTCAAGTGTCTTAGGCCAAATTTGAACTCAGGTCCTCCTGAATCCAGGGCCGGTGCTCTATCCACTGTGCCACCTAGCTGCCCCTGTTTTATTGTTTTTTGATGTCTCATGGAGTCATCAGCTTCCAGTTGCCCAATTCTGCTTTTTAAGGAGTTATTTTCTTCAATATTTTTGGTGCCTCTTTTACCAAGCTCTTTATTCTCTTTTCACAATTTTTTTGCATCACTTTCATTTCTTTTTCCAATTTTCCCTCTACAACGATTGTTTATTTCTTTAAGTCTTCCAGAAATTCTTGCTGGCCTTGGGTCCAATTAGCTTTGTCTTTGAGGCTTTGGTTGTGCTCTTTTCACATTGTTGTCTTCTAAGTTTATGTCTTGGTCTTCTCTGCCACCATAGTAGTTTTTATGGTCAAATTTTTTTGTTGTTGTTGTCTGTTCATTCTTCCAGTTTATTTCCTGCCTTTGAACTTTATGTTAAAGTTGATCTCTGCTCACCTGGGGGGTGGGTGGCCCTTTCCAAGCTTCAAGCTTTTTTATGCTGCTGTTCTCAGAGCTAGTTCTGGGGATATGCAAGTTTTTGGTGCTTCCAAGGTGGTATGATTCTGGGAAAGTTGTGGTCAGTGCTCTCGTTGTTTGAGCTGTGATCTTTACCCAGGAATGGCCCCTGCCCTCCTATAGCTGCAAATACTAGTGCTCCTTTTGGTCCTTGAACTGTGATGAGGTTCCCTGAACTGAAACCCAGAACTGCTTATAGGAAATATAGTTGCCAATTAGTGCCAATTGCTTCTATTGTCAGCATAGTGTCCCCTGTAATCTTTTTCTGACTAGTTGTCCAACTCCCTCACTGTCTCTGGTCTGAGATCTCCCAAAACCGCTGCTGTTACTGCTTTTGCTATCACGGCCACCTCCAAGACCCACCAGGGGTACCGTCTTGCTTCCAGCCTGTGCCCATCCTGGTGTTACAGATCTCTCCTCTGGCCCTCCTCTATGGTCTTAGGCTGGAAAAATGTCTCTCTCTGATCTTTTTTTTTTTTTTTTTAGTGAGGCAATTGGGGTTAAGTGACTTGCCCACAGTCACACAGCTACTGTTAAGTGTCTGAGGCCTGATTTGAACTCAGGTACTCCTGACTCCAGGGCCAGTGCTCTATCCACTGAGCCACCTAGCTGTCCCTCTCTGATCTTTTGTTAGCTCTTTTATTCCAAAATTTGATTTGGAGCATAATTTTAAAGTTGTTTAGAGGGGAGTGTTTAGCAAGTTCAGAAGGATCCTGTTCTTTATTCTACCATTTTGCCCCCCATTCAAATTTTCATTAGTGTTTTGTGCCTCTTTTCCCATGCTGTTCTCTTTTTCTTCTTTAGATTTCACTTCTTTTCCCATTTTTTCTTCTTCTACTTCATTTTCACATTTGATTTTTATAATCTTTTTTAAAGGTTCCTTTTAAGATATTTCTATTCTTTTTTTAAACTTTTCTAACACTTGATATTGGATTTGGACTTGTGTTCAAGCTTCGTTTTTCTTTGAGGCTTTGCTTCTAGATATTTTTTATTTATTCTGTTCAGTATTTGAATCTTGAGCTTCTCTGTAGTCATAATAGCTCTTTATGGTGGGATTCTTATTGTGCTTATTGTGTTTGCTTATTTTTTGACTTTTGACTTTATTTAAGCACTGACTCTGCACTCTTCTGGGGGAGAGTATATCTGGCATGAGCTTCTGTACTCATGTCCTTCTGCTCAGGCTGAGGGCCTACAGGTTTTCAGTGCTCCCAGATTTGTTGTGATCTCATCTGAGGTCTGTTCACTGTTCTCCTGGTTTGAATTCTGCAAGTTCCTGACCCACTTTTGTCTTTCTGATAGTCCCTGATCGAAAGTTTCAATAGACCACTCTTGGACTCTATCACTACTGGCCTGTTTCAGTAAGACTGAACTGCAGACTCCTCTTTGGTCTGGGACTGATGCCCTGGTTCTTTTACTGCAGGCTTACATGTTGGTATAAAGCCTAGAATTCACAACTCTATTCCTGGGATCAGAGCCACACAGTTACATTTCTAGAATTTGTTCCTTGCTCAGTATATAGCTAGGGCCCATGTTAATTACAGCCTCTGGATCTCTAACCTGGGAATTGTCTGTGATCTCTTTTGGCTCTGGTGCCCTTTCTTGACCATCTTGCAGTTACAGAGGTCTGAAATGCTCCACATGCACTCTTGTTTTTTGTGGTTTTTTTTCCCCCACAGGTCAGTGAGGGTTAAGTGACTTGCCCAGGGTCACACAGCTAGTAAGTGTCAAGTGTCTAAGGCTGGATTTGAACTCAGGTACTACTGAATCCAGGGCCGGTGTTTTATCCACTGTGCCACCTAGCCTCCCCCTCCACATGCACTCTTGACCAGACTTTTTCTCAGTATCCTCAGACTTCTCTGTCTCACCTCCCTAAGGAGCTCTGAGCTGGAAAAAAGACTCATTGTGACTTTTTTGTTGTTGTTGTTTTCCTGATCAGAATTCAAGCTGGTATACTTTCTAGATTGTTATGGAAAAGAGTTAGTGGGGAGATAGGCTGCATTGCTTCTTCTTACTCCACCATCTTTCATTTTTATGAATATTTTATATAAATTACCCCCCATTAAAGGTACTCCTGAATGCTTCATTATGTCATATGAGTGACCCTATGTTCTTTTTTTTTTAGTGAGGCAATTGGGGTTAAGTGACTTGCCCAGGGTCACACAGCTAGTAAGTGTCAAGTGTCTGAGGCCGGATTTGAACTCAGGTCCTCCTGAATCCAGGGTGCTTTATCCACTGTGCCACCTAGCTGTCCCTATTTTCTTTTTTTAATACTATTTTTTAAAAAGGTCACAATGTATATTTATTCCCCACACGTTACAGTCTTCACCACAGTTAAAACTGAAGAGTTAAAAACATTGTGGGTAAGGATGGATTCCAGGTGATCATCATTGTTTCCTTCTGGTCATCTAGAACACCCAAAACTCATCTATCCCCACCAAAAGGCTCCCTGGAAGCAATAGGGGGGGACGGCTGTCCTTTCTAACTATGGAACCTCTCCTTCAGTTATCTGATGCAAGGCTGAGACCCTGCCCCACACATAGAGCTAGCTCCCCACTCCCCTTCTTGTCCTCTCTTCTCCCCACCTCATGCCTTTACCAAACTTTATCTGATCATGGTGAGTGGAGGTTTGATGCCATACTCATGAAGCCTGGACAATTCAGCAAGCCAACCAAGTCAAAGCCTCCAGTAGCTCCCGTTGGGCTGGATGTTTCCTTCACTTTCTGTTCAGCTCTCTTGAGGTTTGATTTGCACATGTCATTGTTGGGGTCCAACTCCAGGGCCTTCTTATAGTAGACGACAGCCTCTGTGTTCTTCTTCAAGCTCGAGTGTGCTAAGCCCATTCTGCCATAGGCTTTGCTGTAGTTGGGGTCTATGCCAATGGCTCTTTCACAGTCTCTCACAGGAGCTGCATAATTTCCAAGTTTGCTGTAGGCAGCAGCTCTATTACAAAAATACACTGCATTGGCTGGATTGAATTCAATTGATTTTCCATAAAAAGAGACTGCTGCTTCAAAATTTTCTATTTTCATTTGTTCATTTCCTTCTGTTTTTAGTATCTTGGCTTCAGCTGTATCTCCATCAGAGGGGGAGATGGGCTCAGAATTCCTATGGATGTAGGACATGTCTTTTTTCCTGCAGCAGCTTCAAATATTTCAGGCACAGTTTGTTATATAGCTAGATCTCAGTCTTCAACAGTCACTCCAAAAACTGTCTCCAGGCCCTGGATTGCAACTTCTAAACTCTCCTGGGCATCAAGAGAGAGGCCTCCATGATGCAGCTGGTCATGCAGAAACTGGATGATGGAATAAGCAAGGCACTTCTTGTCTCCTCCATCTTTATGGCTCTGAAGAGGGATCTTGTGATTTTCAAGATCTTAGCAAGCTGCAGAACCCCCTGACTCTGCTCTGCCAATGTTGCGCCTGCACCAACACCTGCGCACCTCCACAGCAGTCCCACCTCTTCGACCCTATGTTCTTTTTTTTTTTTTTTTGGTGGGGCAATGAGGGTTAAGTGACTTGCCCAGGGTCACACAGCTAGTTAAGTGTCAAGTGTTTGAGGCTGGATTTGAACTCAGGTCCTCCTGAATCCAAGGCCAGTGCTTTATTTACTGCGCCACCTAGCTGCCCCCAACCCTATGTTCTTAAAGAACTTCAAGAATGGTCCCAAAGTGAAAATTTGAAGTGACTTTGTCCTGCCTAGACATAGTATCTGGAGGTTTTGTTTTAAAAGTGGAGCAGCAGAATATAATCTCTGCTTGGTCTTCCCTATCAATAACAGCTAGCATTTTTATAGCATTTCAAGGTTTCCCAAGCACTTTTCATATATTATTTCATTAAATCCTCACTGCAATCTTAGGATATAGGTTCATTTATTATCCCAATTGATAAATAGATGGATGGATAGATAGATATAGCTATAGCTATATAAGCATATCTATATATCTATATACATACACACTGATTTTAAACTTTGGGCATTACCACTAAAGCAACAGAATTCATAATACATAAGGAACAGAAGTGATATCATTATTGCTGAAAGACCCTATTTCCCTACTGAAAAATTATATTCTATTACCTTCTCTTAGTGGATCACAGAGCTAGTAAACCAGCTGGAAGAGTTTTTTGTTTTGTTTTATTTTGTTTTGTTTTGTAGAGTTATGGACTAAAATAAGAATGAGTGATTTAGGGACACAAATGATTCGTTTTATTTCTACACATCATATGTTTAAGACCATTACTTTCAAAGCCTAATTGAAATTTCTCTCACATGTTTTGGAAAACCATTTGTGCCCTTTTTTATTTGTCAAATGGAAAATTATGCACTATATACAGTGTTTCATCATTTCCCTTCCCAATGACCCACAAGTCTATAACTTCTTACCTTGAAAAGCTTGCTGATAATAAACAAAGGAAACACTGGGTCCAAGTTTCTTCCATTCCAATCTTGAAGGAGATGTTTTCTTTTGGTACTTACAGGATAAAATTGCTTCTAGGAAAAGGAGATACAGTCAGTATTTTCTTGCTTGTTTGTTTTTTCAGGGTTAAGTGACTTGCCCAGGGTTACACAGCTAGTGTCAAGTGTCTGAGGCTGGATTCAGTCAGTATTTTCTTAATATCTCTGTGGTAGATTCTACCCTTCTTACTAATAGGTAAACACTCCCTTTGTACTCTGTACTCCCAGTTTGCACTTGACTTCTAGATTGGGTCCTCAGAGGAAGTTACTACTCTGGATTTTATGGACAATGATATAAGTGGCTACTCCAGTCATTGAGCCCCAACTGGTGTGTTTCCTATTAACAAATAGCTAAAAAGGACTTCCAACTAAGATGGCTGCTTGAACAGAAGTAGAAAACCAATCTTCTGTACATTTACTACAGAAGAAAATACAAACAAATCTAAAAATAGCACTAGACCTAATCATGAACAAGAAATACAATGAGAAACTACAATGACTTTATCAAATGTAGCCATCATCCAAAAGCTACAGGCAATAGAAGAGTCAATCTGCCAGAAAAAAACCTATGCAAACAAGACAGAAATCTCTCAGCATGATCAGAGCTACCTATTGCATGCAATGCTTTGTGTTAAGAAGCAAAAAAAGAAGACTCTCACAAAAAACCCCCAGAATGGTTGTAAAATAATAATGTGGCCCTTTAAGGTGATTTGAAACAGCAGAGACCAGTTTGACGATTACTCAGATAGTAACACTCCAGGCCCTGGGTCTCTGAGGCACCTTTCAATTTACCCTAAGGTGTCATAGAGAGTCCTGAAGAATCAGAATGCTAAACCACAAAAATACAAGGGGACCTAAACCTACCAACATTCTTAAGATGGAGTGTAGAGGTAGAGATCAGTATAGGAGTCCAATGACCTAAGAGAAGACCTAGAAGTGCTGAAATGCATAAGAGGATCTACTGATCATGGCACTAGTACAAAGCTCCAATTCAAGAGCTAAGGCTAAAGATATGAACAGAGGAAACAAACCAGAGATACAGAGATACCCAAGAAAAGACTCTAAGCAAAATATGGATTTTCCATGAAGATTACATGGATATCTAGAAGAAATTAAGCAAGAAATTGTTTTAAAAAATGAAATTGGGGGGAGGGAGGGAGAAAAATCTGAAATTGGAAAACTTGTATAAACAAAAGTTGAGAACTATCTTTACATGTAATGGGAAAAAAATAAAATACTTTATTAATTTTTAAAAAATGAAATTAAACCTTTGGAGGAAAGAACTGGAAGAGAATAAATACTTTAAAATAGGAAGTGGAAAACTTTACCAAAGGGATAGACTCCTTAAAAATTTATCATAGGCCAAACAGAAATCAATGACGATGAAGCAGCAAGAAATATTTAAACAAAATAAAAATAATGGAAAAAATTGAAGAATATATATATATATTTAAATCAGCTAATCTGGAAATCAGTTCAAGTAGAAAAAACTTGAGAATCACTGGACTACAGGTCACATGAGCAACAAGATGATAGACTAGATATTTTCTCCAATTTCCATGGCCTCTCAAACTGCTCCAAAGCAGAAATGATGCACCAGAGTTAAAGCAACTTCAGCTGTCTCCATGGTCTAGGACTCTCAGAATCCAAAAGAAGGTTTAAAGAAACCCAACAAAACAAACAAAAAATAAAACTTGATCAGATCAAACTCATTGACCCTCAACTCACTCAGTGCTCCTCTCTCAGATCTCATGCTCCTGATTATAAGGCTATACGAGCAGACCAGACACAAGGATACAACAAAAGATTACATCAAACCCCCCTGTACCCTAGAACCCCCACTGTTTCTACTACTTTGGAAACACTAGCTTAAAGCTGCAGAAGTATGCTTAGGCCTTGATAGTCAGCCTGACAACAGCCCTTAAGGAGCAAAAGCCTGTTTGGGGTGGGAGGGGGTGTGGCTGGAGGCACCAACACTGCAAAGTTCTGAACTGGCAGTACCAGGGAAAATAGATTCTGAACTGCCACTGCTGGGCCAGAGAACTGAGGAACTGAGAGAGTAGGATAGGAAACCAGGAGAATACACCATGCATGTGGGGGCCTGTACAGCACTCCACTAAACCAGAAGGAAAGAGCATAGTAACTGGCTGGGGCCAGTTCTGACAATTTAAAACTCACCTGGGTCAGAGACCTAGATGGTGACCTGTGAATTACCCAGACTGGGAAAAGGCTAATGAGTTGCTTTGAGATACAGTTCCCAGGGAAAACACAATTAGAAGGGAGGGAGTCAGGAAGTGAGTGATAAGGGAAATGAAGAAAAAAGACAAAGTACTAAAGATTTCAAGAAGAAAACTGAAAGACTTTGAATAGAAACGTATAAATAAACAGGGAAACCAGTAAAAATAGAAGGAAATATGGCCTCCAGATCGACTAATAAGTTGAGGCATTTATCAAAAAATACTGAAAAATTAAGGAAAATTATTCAATACTTGCTAAGACAGAGAATCCTGCATAGTTGGAGAACATGAAACCATAATACACTATTCCTAAATGCTTTAAAACAGAAATTAGAATTATGAGAGCATTATTTGTATCACACACAGCAAGAGTAATGAACAGAATAGGAAAACTGGAATTTGTAATGACAAACCTCACCAAAGGAACAATAGAGAGAACAATAAAATGGGAATGCAAATATATAGAAATGAATGACAACCTAGAAGAAGAGAAACAAAACCTAACAACATTTAAAGAAATTTGGTCACTATGCAATCAAAATATATTGAACTTGAAGAAAGGATGTGCAGAGACCACCTAAGGATCATAGGTCTCCCAGAAGAACACAACAGGATAAAAAAAAAATCTTAATGCCATAAAGAAGGAAATAATAGAAGAAAACTGCCCAGAACTTCTAAAGATAGAAAATAAAATTCCTTATTGGAAGAATTCACAGATTACCTTTAGAAAAAAACTCAAGACATAGTGGTTAAATTAATGATTCAATTCAGACATCAGAAGTTCTACAAGCCATCAGGAGAAAAACCTTCAAATTTAAAGGAAAGTGGGGGCGGCTTGGTGGCGCAGTGGATAAAGCACCGGCCCTGGATTCAGGAGTACCTGAGTTCAAATCCGGCCTCAGACA
Source organism: Dromiciops gliroides (assembly GCF_019393635.1). NCBI lineage: Eukaryota > Metazoa > Chordata > Mammalia > Microbiotheria > Microbiotheriidae > Dromiciops > Dromiciops gliroides. Next base: position 262,022,959 of record NC_057863.1, on the reverse strand, counting down.
CTTGACACTTACTAGTTGTGTGACCCTGGGCAAGTCACTTAACCCCCATTGCCCCGCAAAAAAAAAAAATTTAAAGGAAAGTAAATTTGAATACGGCAAGACTATTCTGTACCCACTAGAAAAAGGAGGGAATGTAATAATGTGTTCTAGTGAGCATTGGAGCTTAGGATGGAGTACAAGACGACCTATCCTGCAAATCTGAGTTTAACCATATAAAACAAAATATGAACCTTCAAGAAAATCAAAATAAAAAGTAAACTTTTAAAAAGAAAACCAGAGCTGAAGTGATTATTTGTCTCTTGAACACACCAAACAACAGAAATGCAGTGTCACAGGGAAATGGGTGGTAGGGGGTCCTTAGATATTCCTCTTTGTTTCAGCAAAAAACATTTATTTTATTTTCCAGTTACATGTAAGGGTAGTTTACAACATTCATTTTCATAAGATTTAGAGTTCCAAATTTTTCTCCCTCCCTTTCCTCCCCCCTCCACAAGTTCGCAACCAGGTTATATATGTACATTCCACAAGTGTTCTTTTTATCAGTTCTTTCTATGGGGGTGGAGAGTAAGCTTCCTCATTAGTTCCTTGGGATTGTCTTGGATCATTGCATTGCAGAGAGTAGTCAAGTTATTTACAATTGCTCATTGAACAATACTGCTATCACTGTGCACAATGTCCTCCCAGCTCTGCTCACTTCACTATACATTGATGTTCATTAGACTTTCCAGGTTTTTCAGGTATCATCCTGTTTGTCATTTCCTGTAACGCAAGACCATTCCACAACAATCATATAACACAGCTTTTTCCATCATTCCTCAATTGATGGACATTCCCTTGATTCCCAATTCTTAGCCTCCACCAAGAGTTACTATAAATATGTTTTGTACAATTTTTCCCCCTTTTCTCTTTTTCATGATTACTATTGTTAACTGTTTCCCTTCCATCCTATTCCCTTCCCCATGATATTTATTCTATTATCCATCTTCTTTCATCCTATCACTCTTCAAAAGGGATTTTTTTCTGTCTGTCCCCTCCCCCACTCTACCCTTCCTTCTTTTGCCCCTCTCTCTTTATCCCCTTCCCCTCCTATTTTCCTGCAGGGTTAGAGAGATTACTCCATCCAACTGAGTGTGTACATTATTCCCTCCTTGAGCCAATTCTAATGAGATTGAGGTCTTTGAGCCAATTCTGATGAGTGTAAAATTAATTTACTGCCCTGCTCCTCTCCCATCTCTTCCCCCACTCCATAAGCCTTTTCCTGTTTCTTTCATGTAGGATTTTACCTCTGCCCTTCGCCCTCCCCCAGTGAATTCTTCACCCCTCAATTTAACCCTAAAGATGTCATCACCTAGATAAGTGACACAGTGGACAAAGCATCACCCCTGGACCCAGGAGGATCCCAGCCAAAACCCAGCCTCAGACACAAGACAGTCACCCACTGTATGACCCCAGGTATGTCCCCCAGCTCCAATTTTTTATGGTTCTCTAGGGTCTTGTATTTGAAAGCCAAATTTGCCATTCACTTCAGGTCTTTTCATCACAAATATCTGAAAGTCTTCTTTTTCATTAAGCTCCCATTTTTTTCCGCTGAAAGATTATGCTGAGTTTTGCTGGGTAGGTGATTTTTGGTTGCAATCCCATTTCCTTTGCCCTTTGGAATATCATATTCCATGCCCTCTGGTCCTAGAATGTAGAAGCTGCCAGATCTTGTGCTATCCTAACTGGGGCTCCACAGTACTTGAATTCTTTCTTTTTGGCAGCTTGCAATATTTTCTCCTTGACCTGAGAGCTCTGGAACTTGGCTATAAAATTCCTAGGAGTTTTCCTTTTAGGATCTCTTTCTGGAGGTGATTGTTGGATTCTTTCAATTTCTATTTTAGTTTCTTCTTCTAGAATTTCAGGGCAATTTTCCCTGAGAATATCTTGGAAGATGGTATCTAAGCTCTTTCCTTGATCATGGTTTTCAGGTAGACCAATAATTTTCAAATGATCTCTCCTAGACCTATTTTCCAGGTCAGCAGTTTTTCCCAGAAGATATTTCACATTGCCCTCTATTTTTTTATTCATTTGGATTTTCTTTATTGTGTCTTGGTTTCTCATAAAGTCACTGGCTTCCATTTGTTCAATCCTCATTCTTAGGCAATTATTTTCATCAGAGAGCTTTTGTACCTCCTTTTCCATTTGGCTAATTTGACTTTTCAAGCTGTTGACTTTTTTCTCATGACTTTCCTGCACCACCACCCTTATTCTCTTTCAATTTTTTCCTCTACCTCTCTAACTTTATCTTCAAAGTCCTTTTTGAGCACCTCTATGGCCTGAGACCAATTCATATTTTTCTTAGAAGCTTTAGATATAGGGACCCTGATGTTGACATCTTCCTCTGAGGGTGGCACCTCATTCTTCCTTGTTACTGAAGAAACTTTCTATGGTTCTTACCTTTCTCTGTTGGCTCATCTTGCCTTTCTTTTACTAGACTTTTTTAGCTCCTTCACGTGGGTCACTGTTTCTAGGCTGCAGTATCCCAAGCTTAAGAAGTTCCAGGTGGTATGATTTAAGGAGAATCAGGTTCTTCACTTGCCTGGCCTGTTCCCTGGTCCTTAGATGACCCCAGACCAACTTGCTAATCAACCAGCTTTGTGTGTTGTGGTTGTCAGCTCCAATGAGCCTGTGCCCCTCCCCCACCTGGGCCACTGTTACTGGAGCCTACCTCCTGGTTCTCAGCAGGGGTGTAAAATCCAAGTTCTGTCTTAGCACCAGCATAGACCCCTGTAGTCTTCCCCCTGCCCAGGGCTCAGTCCACTCACCAGACTGTGATCTTAGTTCGAGACAACACTGGTGCTTCAGCTGATTCAGAAGCTCTGGGGGTCTGCTTTTCTGGTGAGGTCTTCCTGGGACTGGATCTGTGTCAGGGTGATTGTGGGGTTGGGCCCAACTCCTGTATTAGCACAGCATCTCCCTCCTTCTGACCTTCCAAGCCATTCTTGGTTAGAAGATGATTTCAGCACATTCTTCTGTGAGTTTTGCTGCTCTGGGCATTTTCCTGTGGCATTATTTGGATGTTTTTTGGAGTGATCGTGTCACGAGTTCGGGAACTCTCTGCCTTTCCTCTGTCATCTTGGCTCTGCCCTGGCAGTCTCCAGATATTCCTCTTTAAAAAATTACATCCTCTCACACACAATTCAATTAGAATAAAATAGTCTTTTATTTGGGCACTAGAGAAAGAGACCAAGAAGGAAGTCAAAAGCTTCCCTTGAGGGGAGAAAATGGTTCAGAGATATGAGAAACCCCATTTAAAAATTTCTGGGACTCAATGTTGGAGAAATATCAAAGGTCTTTATTTACATTTGAACGAGAATGGGCCAGGTCCCTAATGGAAATGGCAGCTAGTGTGGGACTTGGGAGCCCTTTTATTTCTTAACCCAGCTGGCCCCTCCCTTCTTCCTCAGTTACAATCTGCTCTCTAAGACACTGACACCAAACACTAGCCAATCAGAATGCAGTATAGTCAAAGGGGCAGCCTTCTAAACTCCTCCCTCATGTGAGCCTTCTCCCAGCTGAAATTCACCTCCCAGACATTAATTGTTCCCCAGACACCTTCAATCAGCTTTTGAGAGGGGCCCATATTTTCCCACAAGAACCATGATTCTCTGAGACTCATTTCTCTTTGAACAGAAGAAAGGCAAAAGCTTTTATAGATTGTAAATCGGGTGACCACCACCTGACAATGTTCCCTTTGGGGGAAGAGAAAGCCTCCTGAAAGTGTGTGTGTGTGTGGGGGGGGCATTTTCTCTTGGAATGCTAATCCTGACCTCTGGAGTTATCTCTGTCTTCCAGATCAGGTAGTAGCCACACCTAACTGACTCTCTTGCTATAAAATTTAATCTCCCCCTACTTCTTAGGTGTGTCCATCCTTATAGATAGTTGGCCAGTTTCCCAACCCCCATGTCATGCAGTATGAGTGAATAAATGTATCAGTCAAAGACAATAATAACAAGAGTGCCAACAGGGAACAATAAGAGACTTCTTTCTCTTTTTTTTTCTTTCTTTTTTTGTGGGGCAATGAGGGTTAAGTGACTTGCCCAGAGTCACATAGATAATAAATGTCAAGTGTTTGAGGCCAGATTTGAAATCAGGTCCTCCTGAATCCAGGTGCTTTATCCACTGAGCCACCTAGCTGCATGCACATGAGGTGCCCTGCTCCCCATACACCCCCCCCCACTTCTTTCTATATGTATGCAAGGAGAGAAGGCAGAAATCTGGTGCAAGTAACAATGCATAAAAAGACACAGGGTATTATGGATAGAACCTAGTGATTACTGGCCTACAGATGAATCAATGCTCTGTGTGTGTGTGTGTGTGTGTGTGTGTGTGTGTGTGTGTGTGTGACTACATTATTGTTTGGGACAAAATTGCCTCAGTTTACCCAAATAATTCGAGGAGACCACCAAGTCAAGCAGAGGCAGATTTATTACATTCTCATGAAAACAGGTGAACTCATGCCAGAGATGAGGTCTGCAGCAATGGGATCATGCTTTGGGTTTTTATAGAGATTTTGAGGGGGTGGTCCCCTCATGCACAGGGTGAGCTCACAATCTAACATCCAATCCTGTCTCACCCAGAGTTCATGTTTAGCTTGTGATCAAGGTATAGATACATGCTCCAGGAACAAGTGGGAAAGGGGAGGGGGAAAAAGTCAAACCAAGGGAAGGGGGAACAGGGTGAAACTATGGGAGGGAGGGGTGAAACCACTCCAAACCATTCCACCCAGGTAAGGAGGGGCAAGGGGGAAGAAGGGAGTGATGGTACCAGGAGCTGGTACCAGGGGGAGTTAGGACTTAGGAATGCAAAAAGGAGAGGCAAGATCTGGGAGTATCTGTATGTCATGAGGTACAGAGCACCCCAGAAGTTCTCTGGGGCACATCAAGGAATCTTCTCCTTGAGAAACTAAACCAGAGGACAGATAGGCCTAGAGAGATAAGTGGAACCAAATTGGACTGAGCTAGCTTTGGAATCTCCACCCTTCATTCTGATCTCCCTTACCCCTGGGGAGATAAATTTAGGTGTGGCTGCAGCCTTTGTGTGATGAAGAGAGATCCATAGCCACCCCTCACCCAATTCCTCTAGTCACTACCAGTGGGGGATGGTCTTCCACTCCTCACCCAATTCCCCCAGTTACCAGCAGTGCAGGATGGTCCTCCCTCACTAAAGGAACTTTCCACAGTGAAATGGTCACCCCTCCCACCATCAGTCCTCTATAAAAGTACCTGCCAGTCTCCTGCTCGAGGAGATTGGTACCTCAGAGCCACGTGCTTTGTGTCTATCTCCCCATGAGAAGTCCAAGGATTTCTTTCATGGTTTTCCTTCCCCCCCTTCCCTTCCCTTGCCCCTAAATAAACTACCATCTTATTCAAACTGCTTTTTTGTGCAAGAGGGTGTAATTCTTTAAGGAGGAATTCCTAAGAACCCCTAACCTAAACCCATACCCCATTTCCCCCATAACATTTTGGTGCCCGAATGCTTGAAGGGACACGGGAATTTCCTCTTTCCTCTTAGCACACAAAACTGCGGGTTGGGAACCTCCCTTCTGGGTTTCTTTTTTTCCCTCTCCCACCTGACTCAACCTCCCGTTTGAGTCACAGAGAGGCAGAGAGAGAATCAGCTTTTGCACGACAGCAGAGGACAGCCTGGGTCTCCCTCCCTCACCGAAAGCTCAGCCAGATGTCTGGACTATACTTGGCACACAAAACCTGGAGGTAGGACCCTCTCTTCTGGGTTTCTCTTCTCCCTCTCCCACTGGACTCAACCTCCCATTTGAGTCACAGAGAGGTAGAGACAGTCGGCTTCTGCACGACAGCAGAGGGCAGCCTGGGACTCCTAGATGTCGGAACCAAGCTCGGACCCTCCATGTTTCTGGGTAAGAACTTTTATCCTTGTGTGTCTATCCCTTGCCAGCGCTCTGCTCTTCCATGAGACAGGCAGCTGCATTTCTCTCCCTTGAGAAAGCTAACCTCACGTCTGAACCACATTCAGATCATTCTCCTTAGACAGTATTTATGGGACAGAAAGGGAGCGTTCTGAAAAATTCACCTCTAGGGTGCATCCTAAGAGATTGGACTAAACTAGAACTTAAAAATTTGAGAAAAAGATGCATGATACATTTTTGCAACAATTTATGGCCACATTATTCACTAGGAACTGAAGGAAACTGGCCTGTACATGGCACCCTTAATTATAATACCATTTTGCAATTGGACAAGTTTTGCAAGCATGAGGGGAGATGGACAGAGATTCCATATATACCAGATTTTATGACTTTAAGCCAGAAGTCAAAAGGAAAGGATGAGGTCCCCTTGCCGATTGAGAATCACTGCAAGTCCAAGAAATTAGCTAACCTTTTGGGCACCTCCTCTGAGTCCCCAGCCCCCCTGCTCCTCAAACTCATTCCCTACCTGTTTCTCATTTCACTCCTTCTTCCCCATCTGCTTCCGTACCTATGGGTCAACCACTGTCATATCACTCTATGACTGAGACCTCTCCTTGCCCACCGGCTGATCTCAGAACCAATTCCCTGTGCCCTCCACAGCCAAGCTCCGGCCACACTGGGAGTGGATGTCAGTATCCTTCTATCCTGCTCTACCCCATTTACAATCTGGGGGAACTCCAATACATTCCCATTTCTCCTGTTTTTTCCACTCAGCAGAGGATCCCATCTGCTTTACCTAATCTGTAGTTACATACTATGCCCATCTCCTTTTCCCCATCTCCACCCATGCTGCAGCCAAAGACTGTTTCCCCTCCCCCACCTACTCCACAGCCAAAGACTGTCACCCCTCCCCCACTGGGCCCTCCGCCCAATCCTCTGTCTTGGCTTCCACCTGAGCTATCTCCCCAACCGGCTTCACCCAGGTCCCTACCAAGGTCCTTACCAGTGTCTCCCACTGCTTCCCTGCTTCCATTAAGGGAATTTCCCATTGGGAAGGGCACAACATTAAGGCATGTTCCTTTTTCCATAAGCAGGTTATCTCAGATTAAAGAGAAATTGGGGAGTTACTCAGAGAACGCCACAAAGTTCATAGATGGTTTTAAGTCTGTGACACTGGAGTTTGACCTTTCCTGGACTGATTTGCAAATTATTCTTGCCAGCTGTTGTACCCCTGACAAGAAAAAACAGATTTGGGACCTGGCGGTACAAGTTGGGGATGAACACTAGCAGGTTGGAAATTGGGTTGGGGTCCCTGGATTTACAGCTGTCCCAGCTGTAGAACTAAGATGGAACTATGATAACAGGGAAGACAGGGCTCGTAGAAATCACATGGTCACCTGCCTGGTTGAGGGAATGAGAAGGGGGGTCAAGAAACAAGTCAATTACGGAAAGGTGAGGAAGATAACACAGGGGTCTGATGAAAATCCTGCTGTCTTCATGAGCCACTTAGCAGACTTCCTGAAGAAATATACCAACCTAGACCCCCAAAGTGATGTAGGAATTACTGTCCTCAATATTCATTTTATCAGCCAGTCTGCTCCTGATATTAGGAGAGAACTCCAGAAGTTAGACTGGGGTCCCCAGATCCCATCCTCACAACTCCTTGATATTGCTTTTAAGATTTTTAATAACAGGGACCTTGCAGTAGCCAAAGAGAGAGAAAAGATGGCTTGTGCCCGCTCCATAGACCAAGCTTCTATAATAGCAGCAGCCATCACCACATCTGCTACCAGCAGAATTCTGGCTGGCTGAGATTCTGGCAGCTGCAGTAAACTGGGACATGGAAGTGGGGGACGCCACATGAAGTTTGTTCCATCTAGGCTCAAGGATTCATGGCAGATACCCATTATGCCTATGTGTTGCCTCCCTGGGCCCCTCACAGCTCCGTGCATTCCAGGCCTTCTCCACTTCTCTCCCCTCCCCCTCCCTTGCGCCGTGATTTCTTCAACCCCCAGTCAGCATGAAGCAGTTTTAGAAGAATCTTTGTCCCCTTTCCTTATATATAAAGAAGTGGGTAAATATCATGGGTGCAGAGCACCCCAGAAGTTCTCTGGGGCACATCAAGGAATCTTCTCCTTGAGAAACTAAACCAGAGAACAGATAGGCCTAGAGAGATAAGTGGAACCAAATTGGACTGAGCTAGCTTTGGAAACTCCACCCTTCATTCTGATCTCCCTTACCCCTGGGGAGATAAATTTGGGTGTGCCTGTGGCCTTTGTGTCCTGAAGAGAGATCCATAGCCACTCCTCACCCAATTCCCCCAGCTACCAGCAGTGCGGGATGGTCCTCCCTCACTAAAGGAACTTTCCACAGTGAAATGGTCACCCCTCCCACCATCCGTCCTCTATAAAAGTACCTGCCAGTCTCCTGCTTAAGGAGATTGGTACCTCAGAGCCACGTGGTTTGTGCCTATCTCCCCATGAGAAGTCCAAGGATTTCTTTCATGGTTTCCCTTCCCCCCCTTCCCTTCCCTTGCCCTTAAATAAACTACCATTTTATTCTAGCTGCTTTTTTGTGCAAGAGGGTGTAATTCTTTAAAGAGGAATTCCTAAGAACCCCAACCCCTAACCCAAACCCCGTACCCCATTTCCCCCATAACATGTACTAACAGGAGACATCTTTCCTGTCTGGTCATAGAAAAGGCATAACTAACCCATAACAAGAACTGGGGGTTTAGAATGTAGGCAAAGGTGGGGAAAGGAGTACCAGGGTACATCAGGTTCAGTAAGGCAAAATACATGATTTCTGATATAAGCAATGGAATTAAGCATGAGCAAAATGATCTGACTATAACAGGGACTGGGGTTTGGGTACTTTCCAGACCCTATCCTCCGAATCTAAACTGACTCAAGTCCACCTATCCCATACAATTACAACATGGGAAAGTACATAAGGCAGGGATGGAAATGGGAATAAAGAGGACTGAGTGATATGCCAGGGTCAAACTATGAAGGGAAGGTGGCCTCTGTATACTAGAAAAAGAGCCTATAGGGTGAAAAGAAGGGGACTCCACTGCTGAATGCTCCTTGTTGTTGTTGTTGTTGTTGTTGTTCATCCTTTGTTCTCAAAGAGAACCAATGATGTCAAGAGAGTGATGTCTTGACTTGTGTGTGAATTTAATATAATCGAGGTAGAGCTGCACCAAGTCCTAGGTCTTACTCTCTCCTCCAAAGTCATTGAAATCCAGTGGCAAGACAAAGATTAAGATGATTGGCAATGGCTCAGAATGCAGTGGTTGAAGCCTTTCCATATTTGGCCTTTCCAAATTAAGGTCTTTCCCAGGTCTCAGTTTGTCTCAGGCCACACACATTCAGTGACTAAAGGCTAGGTAAGAGTTGAGACAAAAGAAGGCTGAATTTAGCAGCACAAAGATATCAATCAGGGAGGGGAAAGACCCTCCAGCTTCTGGCTAGAACAGCAAACAATTGCTATTTAGGATTATTATAAGCCATCAAAACCTAAACAATGAACCACTGGGGCTTGAGTTGGGGCTATTATTGGCCATTCAATGAAAGCCAGAGGGATTTGGATTAAAAGGCTCCATTTAAAACAATGGGCTTTTTTAAAGCCTAATTTTCCAGAGCAGTATTTTAAGAGATCAAAAATAAAAGCTGTGCAGGACGAAAAGTAAATTGTCCCAGCTTTTTGAAAAAAAATATGGATTAAGCTAGATGGTCAGTGAAGTGAGATGGGAACCTTTACACTGTTTGAGGCCTGTAGCATTTGGTGCTTTAAAAGTCTGCCTGGGGTGGGGTGGGGGAGCAGCTAGGTGGCACAGTGGATAGAACACTGGCCTTGATTTCAGGAGGACCTGAGTTCAAATCCGGCCTCAGACACTTGACACTTACTAGCTGTGTGACCCAGGGCAAGCCACTTAACCCTCATTGCCCTGCAAAAAAACAAAAACAAAACAAAAGTCTGCTTGCCCTAGGATGACAGGTGGAGTTTAAAACCCTGGGGGCAACTGGAATCTGAAGGAGAGCATAGATACAGAGAGGAGATGTACAAGCAAATGTAGAAAAAAAGGTTAACAAGATCAGTGAGAGGCTGCAGAATCAGGGTCATGGGGTGGGGGGCATACTATGGGGCAGTGTACTCTCTGACACCTATAATAAATATATTGTTCTGGAAATGAGGCATAATGGAAAAGGAGAATTATGGGATAAGCCCTACAAGTCAGTGACAGAAAATACCTAGAAGGTAGGTAGATTCTAGGTTGAATAAATACCTTGGAAGCTTTGATTGTACAAAGAATACAGAGAAAAGAATGAGACCATTATAGGGGTCATGAGTCAGAGAATAAGGCTTTAAAGTAACCAGAAAGAGAAATATAGAAAATTAAATATAGGTTTTTATCTGCCTGTCTCCTATTAAAATGATAATAAACAGACCACAGGAATTAATTTTATAATATCTCCTACACAAAAAAATAAAAGAGAGATACATGTCTCCTACAGGACAAAACCAGATCAGAGAACATAAAGTCTCCTACAGTATAAACCAGATCAGAGACAGACAGGAAGAACATAATACTGTTATGGGGGAAAATGGGGTATGGGGTTGCTGTTAGGGGTTGGGGTTCTTAGGAATTCCTCTTTAAAGAATTACACCCTCAGGGGCAGCTAGGTGGCTCAATGGATAAAGCACTGGCCCTGGATTCAGGAATACCTGAGTTCAAATCCGGCCTCAGACGCTTGACACATACTAGCTGTGTGACCCTGGGCAAGTCACTTAACCCCCATTGCCCCACAAAAACCCAAACCAAAACAAACAAACAAAAAAGAATCACACCCTCTTGCACACAAAAGCAGTTAGAATAAGATGGTAGTTTATTTAGGGGCAAGGGAAGGGAGGGGGAGGGGAAAGGGAAACCACGAAAGAAATCCTTGGACTTCTCATAAGGAGATAGGTATGAAACAAAGCATGTGGCTCTGAGGTACCAATCTCCTCGAGCAGGAGGCTGGTAGGTACCTTTATAGGAGACTGATGGGAGTGACCATCTGCCTGTGGAAAGTTCCTTTAGTGAGGGATGACCATCCCGCACTGCTGGTAGCTGGGGGAATTGGGTGAGGAGTGGCTATGGATCTCTCTTCAGGACACAAAGGCCATAGGCACACCCAAAGTTATTTCCCCAGGGGTAAGGGAGATCAGAATGAAGGGTGGAGGTCTGGAAGCTGGGTGTATCTGTCCTCTGGTTTAGTTTCTCAAGGAGAAGATTCCTTGATGTGCCCCAGAGAAGTTCTGGGGTGCTCTGCACCCTCAACATTACCAATTTATTTTTGTCCCAAAAAGAAAGAAACATGATCATGTGGAGTCCCTCTCCTAATAAAGGAGCTCAGGGACTCCCTCTTCCTAAGGGTATTTAAGGTTTCTTTGCTCACTGGTTATAGGTTAACTTCATTAGCATGATACAAATCAACCCAAAGCAAAGGTAGTTTAACAATTTCATTTATAACAAGTATGGAGGAAATACTGAAGCATCATGATAAGATTACAGTTTTCCAAAAAAAAAGGGTTTGGCAAGGATGAGGATGCCCAGATTTCCTCATAAGATAGGGACTTACTATCCTGTGGAAAAAAGTCACATGGTAGGGACTAATCTGCCAGCTATCTGGGTTCAGTTTGGAGTTCAGTTGAAGGGCATTTTGCTCCTATTAACCCAGAGTTTCATAAAAAATACTTTTGGATAATAAGGCACCTCCATCAAATCCAGGTGATCCATATATTCATATTAACAGAAGATGGATAACGAAAAGAGTGAGAGAAATACTTTTTGAAAAGGGGCTCCAAAAAGGAAATTTAACCACTAATGAACAGGATTAGCTTTAGGGAAAGAAAAGAAGAGGAAATCTCTTAGGTTGAGAGGAAGAGAGGGAAGAAATATATAACCAGATAAAAGCAGGAGAGAAAAAGGAACTAAAAAAAAACACTAAAGGGAAAGAATATTAACCAATAACAATATCACAAATCCATGAGACACTGCATTGCAACTGGATTTATTACAAGAGAAATGAACATGCATGTGGAGCCCAAAGCCAGTGAAGAGTTTGCAATCCATACAGAAGTTTGTATATTCATGGCAGTACAACAAAGGGAGGAAGAGAAAATAGAAATCTCTGAAAGGAGAGTGGCATGGGAAGGGGAAAATTGCAGTAAAGGTGGAAAAAGGACAAAACCAAAGGGGAGGAGCAAGGCAATGACAAAAGTGGCATTCTTTTCCTATTGGAACTGCTAGACCAATGAAGACAGGATGGTCTGCTTTAAATACAAGGCTCCCAGCTGCATGAGCAGTTTCATTTGTCTTGTCTCCCAAGGACACACAAGGAGGCCAGCTTGAGGGTGCAAATAATAAATTATGTCATGGGGTTTAGGGGGCTACTTTATCCATAACATATTCAGAGCCTCTTACATACTCTGGGTCTAGCATTTCTGGAAAATAGGGCAATTAAAAAAACCCAAGTTCAGGGGACCCCTTAGCATTCTTTAACAAGGGTTATCAGATGAGAAGATAGGATCGGGGAGAGGAAAAGAGAGACAGTAGGAATATGGACACCTTAAAAAAATTAGAGGGGGCAGCTAGGTGGCTCAGTGGATAAAGCACCAGCCCTGGATTCAGGAGGACCTGAGTTCAAATCTGGCCTCAGACACTTGACACTTACTAGCTGTGTGACCCTGGGCAAGTCACTTAACTCTCATTGCCTCATCCAACAAAAGAAAAAAAGAAGAAAAGAAAAAAAATTAGAGTTACTGGAGGAACATAATACTGTGTTTATTGCATGTGAGGGAAAATGACTCCAACTCAGCAGTGGTGATGTGTCAAAGGCTCATTTATTGTCATTCTTGTGAGAATGGCCCACCTAGTGTGCAGCTGGTGGTGTGAGGGCCAAATTTAATATATGGAGAGTTGAGTGGCTCACCATAATATTGGGGTCCCAGAAATAATTAGGGACCTCTAGGTTCAAAGCTCCCTCCCCTCCTAACTGCCTTTTTAGATATTTCTCCCAGGCCAATAAGAAAGGAGCCTAACAGCCTCTTTTCCACAAACAAATCAGGTTTTATTAATGGGAATGAAATAAACAGCAAAGGTGAAATTAATAAAATCAAAGACAAGGGAATAGGGAAAAAGAAATATGGATAATCCTCCTAACTCTAACCTGAGTCTGTACAATCCCCAAACTCACTTCCAGTTCAGCTAATTCAAAAGAGCAGGGCTCATATGTTAACTCACCACCTGGGGTCTATAGCTTCAATGGAAAACCATCTTTGCAGCCAGGGCCTGTAGGACTCTTTTGCTCCTGCTGCTTGCACCACCAGAAAGAAAGTCACTCTGAAAGAGACTGAGCTCCCCTCAGTGAGCATTTACTCTTCCTCCCCCAAAAGGGGAGGTCCTTCAAAACTGCCTGTGGTTTCTCCTGTTGACTTCAGCAGCACATATCACTCAGGGCAGGCCAGGTGTGACTCATCCCAATCAGTCAGCCAAATTACAATAATCTTATCACAGTGGGTGACCAAAAATGGAGGCTCACAGGCCCATTTTGTCCCCTAGTCCCTAATACAAATGGACCCCCCCACACACCTTTTTCATCATTAGTCTGATTACTCAAGGGTTACAATCTACATGCAGAAACTAGCTAATCGGAAAGCAGTATTTCTTAGCCAGTGGGAGAGGTGATGCAGGGACAATTCTTCAATTCCTCCCTTATATGGATAGAGCTCAGGAGTGGACCTAATTCCAACCAGCTCAGGCTTTTACTGAACCATGTGATTTTGTTGGGGGGGGGGCAGGGAGGAGACCTTTTCCCTCAAACAGGTCTGGAGGAGTGTAATTTGAATGGTGACTATTATATGCTTATTGAGAGGAGACCAATCCCCATTTCCTCACATTGCAGTAGAGGGAACTTGAAACTGAAATGCTTCCACACAGACAACATAAATGCTTCTAGGATAAGAAGGAAAGCAATTGAATAAGAAAAATGTTTTGTGTTAAATATATCTTATAAGGATTTTGTATCACACACATATGAGAGAGAGAGAGAGAGAGATTTTTTAATATATTGTAAAGGCCTAAAATTCTAGCTGTGATGTCTAAAATCTAATGAGTGGTCACCTTAAATTAGAAGCTTTAGCAAGAGTTTAGCTTTTTAAGTATTTATTAAAGCACATTAGAAGTTAGTGAAGAGAGATTGAGAACAGATTCCTTATAGCACAGGAAATCCTAGTTTAGATCTATTTGGTATAGCCAGAGAGAAAAATCCTTCCTTTCCTAGCAGCCCATGTGAAGTCCCCCACCACACCAAAGTCTGGAAATGAAGGGACCTGGCTCCTAAGCGGCTTCTCCCAGAAGCCTCCTGTGAAACCAGAAACAGGGCTGTCCACACACACACACACACACACACACACACACACACACACACACACACACACACACAGAGCTCCAAGCTAATTGGCTGGTAACACTGATTGACAGGACCCATGGGCAGCAGACATCACTTCCAGATGCCAAAGTCACATGGTTTCTTTTCAGGCCAGAGCTCACAATGTCCCTCCCAGCAGGGAGTGTCATTCCAATTCTCATAATATCTATATCTATCTAGCCAGTTCTCAAAAGATAAATGGTCAAAATATATGAAGGAATAGTTCTCAAAAGAAGAACTGCAAGGTATTCACAACCATATTAAAAAAATGTTCTAAATTACTACTAATAAGAGAAATACAAATCAAAATAGCCCTGAGGTTTCACCTCACACACTGTAAAATGTCAAAAATGACAGAGGATAGCTAGGTGGCACAATGGATAAAGTACCAGCCCTGGATTCAGGAGGACCTGAGTTCAAATCTGGCTTCAGACACATGACACTTACTAGCGGTGTGACCCTGGGCAAGTCACTTAACCCTCATTGTCCCACAAAAAAATAAAATTTTGGGGGGCAGCTAGGTGGCGCAGTGGATAGAGCACTGGCCCTGGAGTCAGGAGGACCTGAGTTTGGGTCCAGCCTCAGACACTTAACACTTACTAGCTGTGTGACCCTGGGCAAGTCACTTAACCCCAATTGCCTCACCAAAAAAAAAAATTTTTTTTAAATGATAGAAAATGACAATAATCAATGTTGGAGGGGTTGTGGAAAAATAGGTATACAAATACATTGTTCATGAAGCCCTGAAATGGTACAACTATTTTGAAAAGTAATTTGGAATCATGCAAATAAAATGACTAAAATGTCCATACCCTTTTAATCAGAGACTCCATTACTGAGCCTGTATCCCAAGGAAGCCATTGATAAGAAAAAAGTCTCCAGATGCTTCAAAATATTTATAGCAGCACTTTTTGTCATACTACATATTGGAAACAAAGTAGATGCCCATCATTTGGGCAATGGCTAAACAAATTATGGTACGTGAATGTTATGAAATATTACTGTGCTGTAAGAAATGATGTATGTGGTGAATACATAGAAGCATGGAAATATCTCTATGAAATGACAGAGAATAAAGTAAGCATAGCCAATAAAACAATATACACAGTAACTACAACAAAGTAAATGTTAGGAATAATACACCAGGATAGAGCACCGGCCCTGGAGTCAGGAGTACCTGAGTTTAAATCCAGCCTCAGATGCTTAACACTTGCTAGCTGTGTGACCCTGGGCAAGTCACTTAACCCCAATTGCCTCACTAAAATAAAAAAGGGGGAAAAAAGAATAATACACCAAAAAAATCCCCACAAAATTATAAAGATCAAATGTGACTAAAATAGATATGAAAATATCCCCCCCCAACATTCCCCCTTGTGGAGGTGGGAGTTCAGCTTGTGTTACACATTGAAAAAATAATAATACTAAACCAAATGAAAAGCCTGAATAAATAGAAAAAATGTGAAATATCTCATAGGAAAAACAACTGACCTAGAAAATCAAAGAGAGATAATTTAAGAGTCACTGGACTGTCTGAAAGCCATCAACAAAAAAATGGCTTAGAAACCATATTTCAAAAAATTATAAAACTGTCCAGATATCTTAGAACTGGAGGGCAAAGTAGAAATCAAAAGAATCCACAGGTCACCTGTGAAAAATCATAAAGGACTAAATAAGATTAAACTGGTAACATTCTTATATAAAAGAGGTTACATGTAGCCCCTCAGAACTTTATCATCCTCAGGAGTAACAATCAATCATTAAACATTTTTTCTGTTTATTATGTGTCACACACTGTTGGAGATACAAAAAGATGCAAAAGACAATCTCTCTCCTCAAGGAGCTCACAATTTAATGAGAGAGACAACAAACAAATATATACAAACAAATCGTATAGAAGACAAGTAAGAAATATTTAACAGAGGGAAGGCACTAGAATTAAGAGGGATTGAGAAAGACTGCCTGTTAAAAAATGGATTTTAGTTGGGACTTTAAGGAAATATAAATTTTTTTTTTAATAAGCTAGTAGGTAGACATGAAGAGGGGGTACATTACAGACATAGGGAACAGCCAGAGAAAATGTCTGGAAATGAGAATTAGAGTGTCTTTTTTGTGGAACAGTGAGGAGGCCAGTGTCATTGGGTTGAAGAATATATAGACAAGAGTAAAGTGTAAGAAGACTGGAAAGGGTGGGAGAGGGCTAGGTTCTGAAGGGCTTTGAATGTCAAACAGAAGATTTTGTATTTGATCCTGAAGGTGATAAAGAAACATTGGAGTTATTGAATTGGGGATGACATGGTTGGACCTTTGCTTTAGGAAAATCATTGGTGGCTGAAAGGAGGATAGAATGGATCTAGGAAATGATTGAGGCAGGCTGACTCACTAACAGGCAATTTTAATATCTAGGCATAAGGTGATGTGTGCCTGCATAAGAGTAGTAGCAATGTCAGAGGAAAGAAAGGGTTGTATTTGAGAAATGTGGCAAAGATGAAATAATCAGGCCTTGGTAAAAGATTGGATGCAGTGGGTGGGAGATAATGAAGAGTCCAGGATGATTCCCTAAGTTTGAAGTGGAATGTTTTAAAGTTACTTTTAAATTGGTGTATGTGTGTTACATTAGTTGTTTCCTCTAAGACAGAGGAAAGCATTGGAAGCTGGTAAATCATTACACAGAAAAAGACCTTCTAGACTTTTTTTTTAAATTTGTAAACTTGCCAGAAAAGAGCTTGTTACAAGGAATGGTTTTGCTGAGGATTTATAAGGTTGCTTATTGTATAGAAGTAATTTCTAATGATAGCTCTTTACACAAGGATAAAGTTTAAACCTGAGAAGAAGGAAGGAAAAACCAAGCAACATGTATGTGTGTGTGTGTGTGTGTGTGTGTCCTGGTAAATCTTTTTTGCTCATTGTAATTTCATGAGAGTAGAAGTTTGTTTGCTATTTAAGATAAAATATTTTGGGACAGTAGTTTATAATATTGTTTTGAATTCAGGTATAATTGTTTGGATGGTTAAGCCAGTAACCCAAATACTGGAGAGAATGCCACAAATGAATGCCACAAGAGGGAATGTGTTGCTTACAGGTGGAGATATCTGGGAAAAAGTGAGAGGACAATTTCAGGCTCACTCTGAGGTGGGCTCCTTTTGGCTCATTGAATTCCTACTGAATAGGAAATGTTTTCCCACCTGGCTATCCCTGAATTTGGCTATTACTGTATGACTGGTGGTCACTTGTAACTTTTACCTGAAATCAAACAGAGCTAAGGATGTTTTATCTTGGCCTTATAATCATGTCCCTGCTTTTTCTTTTATAGCAGATTTCTATAATCAGAATAAGTAGTAGCCAGTAGAAGAAATTAGCATAATTCAAGTATGTAAGATCTTACTTTTTTCAGTTTAAATGTGTGGTCACTTTATATGCCAAACAACAAGGTATATTAATATTCAGGTTTGTCATCTGCCTGCTAATGTTTACATGGTATTATGATAAGGTTAAATTAACTAGGTATCTTTTTGGTTTAGAAGAAAGTGAAATTCCTCCCCATTGCAGATGAGAGGGAGGATGGCAACTAGGAAACATAGTAATGCATTTCAGGTTTTATCATAAATCTGTCCAGTCAGATCTCTGTTATGTACTGCCAAGGGCACCAAGCTACTAACTACATAGCACAAGGGAATCCCAGGGCAGACCTTGCTGCTAGATAAATTGCCAAGTCCATTCACCTGTCCACCCTAGCCCTGGTTCCCTTGCACCCTATTGTGCCCTAAAGGTATCTCCCCTTCCTATAACAAGGAGGAGATTATAAATCTTTAGTGTTAACTACCAACTGCTTAAGCCCATATGTATACTTTAGGTTATTTGGATTCCAGAGTAAGAATGCCACTGCCTCTTCTTATACTAGAGTCAGAAGAGGAACCTGGGATAATTTTCTTTGGTGGATCTGGAAAACTGCTGCCTTTACTATTCCTTTTATTGGTTATCTTGAACATGAAGCTATGCTTACAAATTTAACTTTGGTAATTGAATAAGTTTCTAATTCTACTGCATTAGGGTTACAAGAATTGGAAGAGTGCTCAAACTCTCTGGCAAACGTGGTCTTGGACTGAGGCAGAGTCTATATGGTTCAGAACACCTCTTAAAGGTTGAGCTGCCATACAGAGATTACCTGGATGGCTGAAACTGTTCACAACTGCTTACTTCGTCCAGTTTTTCATGGAACTTTTAGATTTATTCTGTATTAGGGTCCCTGTTCTCCCTTGATCTGTTTGTTAATCATTTGTGTTTTGTGTTGTGGTCCCTGTATTTGTAATCTTATCACTTCATTTGTGTCATCTCAAATAGCCTCTATACAACTCCTAGGGTATGCCAGGAAGGCCTTTCACTTAGGCTCCTAGATCTCCCTCCATTCATAGACCCCCGTGTGCCCCTACTTTGCCCCCACTCAGCAGGAAGCAGTAACAGAAGAGATGATCTTTGTCCTTTTTCCTGGGGTATATGAAAAGGGGGGAATGATGTAGTAGGCAAAAAAGGGGTTAACAGAAAAACTTAAGATCCAAGCTCTAATTCAGATAATTCAGAGCTCTAAGAGGGATTCGGACCCCAGTTAATGGATAACTTACAAGTCAGGATGCTAGATTCTCTTACCCACAGTAATCAGAACCCATAATAGGAACAGAGGGGGAGAGGCCATGAAGAACTGAGACTATAACAATGAAAAAATGACAGGCTATAGAAACTTAAGAGTAGAAATTTTTTTTAAAAATGAAGATATTTTGAAACTAGTTGTGGGAAACAGAAAGAGACATGTGTCCATGGTAAATGGCTTCATTTTTTTCCTCTAAAATATGAGGCAATGTTTTAGCTGAGAGGATGGAGGGAGGGGAAAGCCATGGTAAATCTGAGAAGAGATGAAAAGATTTGGAAGAGTCAGTTTATTTAGTGGGATAGTGAGTTGAAAAGGCAAGTATAGAAGAACTTCTTAGAAACAATGAGTAGACAGTTGAGGCTGTGTAACATAAATTCATAGTGGACCCAATCAGAACAGTTGTATGATTTTCTTCACCTTTGTTCAGTAGTATATGTGTAGGACTGTTGTTTTGAGGAGCATGACATTGGGGTAATGCCATGACTTGCCCTGAATCGGGTTTAAATGATGGTGCACTGTGCAAGGTCACCAGTCTCATTTTCTCCTCCAGAGCCAGTGGCTAGATATTCATCATGACAACTGGAGATGGCCCTGGATGTGAAAGGCAATTGGGGTTAAGTGACTTGCCCAGGGTCACACAGCTAGTTACTGTCTGAGGTGAGATTTTAATTCAGATCCTCTTGACTCCGGGGCCAGTGTACCACCTAGCAGCCCCCATGTATGTGTAGGAACAAAGGTGGTGAATGGTGGGAGTCATCGAAGGCTGAGGCTTGGGAGAGTGTATTTGGCTAAATGATAAGGGGGGTAGGGATTCAATAGAGAAGGAAAATACAGAGTTGAATTGGTTCACCAATGGGTCAGGATGGGGAAAAGAGGAGAGAGCTGGCTAATACAGGGGAGATAGCCTGTGAAAGAATTGAAGAGCCAAGGATTGGAGGTCAGATGTGAATGAAGAGTAGGTTTTGTTTACTTTTTTTGTTTTTTTTTTTGCGGAGCAACAGGGGTTAAGTGACTTGCTCAGGGTCACACAGCTAGTAAGTGTCAAGTGTCTGAGGCTGGATTTGAACTCAGGTCCTCCTGAATCCAGGGCCAGTGCTTTATCCACTGCACCACCTAGCTGCCCCTAAGAGTAGGTTTTTATAAGAGAAAGCAGAGGAAGAAGTAAAAAGCCTATTGATTAAGAACAGATAAGGAGATTTTGGAACACTTAAACATGAAGATGGCACACTTGTGTTTGATGGCAAGATTCTTTCTTTCTTTCTTTTTTTTTTTTAGTGAGGCAATTGGGGTTAAGTGACTTGCCCAAGGTCACACAGCTAGTAAGTGTTAAGTGTCTGAGGCTGGATTTGAACTCAGGTACTCCTGACTCCAGGGCCAGTGCTCTATCCACTGCGCCACCTAGCTGCCCCCTTTTTTTTTCTTTCTTTCTTTTTTTTTTTTTGATGGCAACATTAAGAGTATGTCCATTTTTGTGTGTGGCTGAGATGGAGTGGGGGAGCAGTAAGTAAGTAGGCCAAGGAACTGAATACTTAGGCTGTTTAAAGGAGATTCATATATGTTGAAGTCCCCTACTGTGAGGGCAGAAGTTGGGGAGGAGAGAAAAATTAAGAGTATGTCTAAATAGATGTAGGGCCTTAAGTGTGATTCTGTGATGTTCAGATGACCTCAAAAGAAAAATGGAATGGGTAGGGAATAAGAAAATAATCTGGCAGAAACCAGGCATAAACTTCTTGCACCATATACCAAATATAGTCTTAAAATGGCTAAATGGTTTATACTTAAAGGGTCTTATCATAAGCAAATTAGAGAAACATGGAAGAAATTCTCTTTCAGATCTGTGGATAGGGAGAGAGTTCATGATCAAACAAGAGATAATCTTCCAGGAGATACAATGGATAATTTTGATTTGATAAAATTAAAAAGATTTTGCACTAAAACCAATGCAGCTAAAATTAGAAAAGAAGCAGAAAACCTGGGGGGGGGAGCCGTGGGGGGGGGGTGATGGAAAAGGGATCATTGCATCACATTTTTCTGATAAAGGTCTAATTTCTAAGATATATGGTGAACTGAGTCAAATTTATAAGAAAAAGAGCCATTCCCCAATTGATATATGATCAAGGGCTATGAAGATGCAATCTTCAGAGGAAGAAATCATAGCTATCAATGGGCATATTAAAATGTTCTAAATCACTAATAATTAGAGAAATGCAAATTAAAATAACTGAGGACCACCTCACACCCATCAAATTAGTTAAGGTGATGAAAGAGCAAAATGAGAAGTGCTGGAGGGGCTGTGGGAAAACAGGTATACTAATGTACTATTGATGGAGCTGTGAATGAGTTCAACCATTCTGGAAATCAGTTTGGAACAATGCCTCAAAAGACATTAAACTGTGTATACCCTTTAAACCGGGAATTCTGCTACTAAATCTATACTTGAAAGAGATCAAAGAAAAAGGAAAAGGCCCTTTACATACTTATAGTAGCTCCTTTTGTGGTGGCAAAGAATATGCTCTGTACATTATACAAGGATTCCAGGTTTTCTCTTAAGAATATCTGCTTGGGGCAGCTAGGTGGCGCAGTGGGTAGAGCATGAGTCCAAAGGACTCATGATGGAAAAGGCTCTCCAAATCCAGAAAAAAAGAAAAAAAAGGAACTGTGGAATATGGATGCTGATTGGACCATACTATTTCTTTTGTTTTTGGTGCTGTTGTTTTTCTTTTTTACTCTGATTCTTCTCATATAACATGACTAATGCAATAATATGTTTAATGTTATTATATATATATATATATATATATATATAAACCTATATCAGATTACCTGCTGTCTAGGGGAGGGGGGGAGAGAGAAACATTTGCAATTGGAAATCTTATCTAAACAAATGTTGAAAACTAAAATTAATTAATTAATTAATTAAATTAAAAAACAAAAAGAATATCTGCTATGGGGCTGAGTGGCACAGTGGGTAAAACACCAGCCCTGGATTCAGGAGGACCTGAGTTCATATCCAGCCTCAGACACTTGACACTTACTAGCTGTGTGACCCTGGGCAAGTCACTTAACCCTCATTGCCCTGCCAAAAAAAAAAAAGAATATCTGCTATAATTTGGAACTATATACAAAGGTCTATAAAGTGGTGCATACCCTTTCATCCAGCAATACCACTACTGGGTTTGTGTCCCAAAGAGATTTTTAAAAAGCTCTTTTTGTGGTAGCTAAGAATTGAACATTGAGGGGATACCCAGATAGACATAACTTAACCTCTCTCAGCATTAGTTTCATTGTCTGCAAAATGGGCATAATAAAAGCACCTATCTTACAGAGCTGAGATGAAGATCAAATGAGATAAAATATGTAAAACATTTTGCAATACTTAGTGTTATATAAATTCTAGCTATTATTGATGATGGTGGTGGTGGTGGTGGTGGTGGCAATGACAATGATCTCCAGCAAGGAAAGGAGGAAAAGTCACTGAAAGTTTTTTTCCTGGTCTGATGACTGTAAAATGTTTCTGCTTTTCTTTTTTTAAAAAATTAAATCTTTTTGAAACAGCAAAAATTTACCTTTTCTCTTTCCTATCTACCCCTCCCTCACCTGAGAATGAAAAAAACAAAACAAAATCCCTATGACAAGCATGCAGAGTCAAGCAAAACAAGTTGGACATGTTTAAAGGAAAAAGAAAAAACCATACACACATATGTACATACACATACATATAGACATAAATATGTCCCATTCTGTACTCTGAGGCTTTTACTTCTCTGTCAAGAGGTGGGTGGCATGATTTGCTATTGGTCCTCTGGAATTGTGGTTGGTCATTACACTGATCAAAGTTCCCAAGTCTTTCAAAGATGTTTGTCTCTACAATATTGTTTGCATTGTACAAATTGTTCTTCTGGTTCATTTCACTTTATTTTACATTGGTCCCAGTTTTTCCCTCAGTTTTCTCTGAAACAGTCCCTTTATTATCTCTTAAAGCACAACAGTACTCCATTAAATTTGCATACCACAACCTGTTTATCCATTCCCTAATCTGAGCCTGCTCAGATTCCCGTTCTTTGCCACTTCAATATAATCTATAATTTAAAAAATACCTTTATTTAGAATTTGTTTTGATTAGGCCTAATGCCTCCCTGAACCTATCTTCCTCATCCTTTAAGTTATTCTGCTCTTTTTCTCCCCTTTCTGTCCTATTTTCCTATTGAGCAAAATGTTTTTCCGTGTGTGTGTGTGTGTGTGTGTGTGTGTGTGTGTGTGTGTGTGTGTGTGTGTATTCTTCCTTCCTTTGGCCAATTCAGATGAGAGTGAGGTTCAAGTGTCAGCCACTGCACTGTACCTATTTCTCCTTGTTTGAATTTATATTTCTACTTGCCCACTCCAACTAGGTGAGATAATTTCCCCTAACCTTACTTTCCCTCCCACACCCTCCATGTATTCCTCTTCCCCACTCTTTCTCGTCTTCTTTCAATATTATCAAGCTATAATAGAACTATGCCCTGATGATGATAGGGCCCAAAATGTTATGGGCTTAGCTAGAGTACCCCAGAAATTCTCTTCAGAGATCCGTAGCCATCCCTCACCCCCCCCCCCCAGCCACCACCAGTGGGGGATAGTCCTCCCCCAATAAGGGAACTTTCCACAGTCAGATGATCACCCACATCAGTCCTCTATAAAAGTATCTGCCTGTCTCCTGCTCTAGGAGATAGGTATCTCAGAGAACCATGCCTCTGTGACATGCCTTCTCCCCATGAGAAGAAATCCAAGAATTTCTCTCTTGGTTTCCCTTCCCTAGCCCCTAAATAAACTATCATTTTATTCTAATTGGATTTGTGTGCAAGAAGGTGTAATTCTTTAAAGAGGAATTCCTAAGGACCCCAACCCCTATCCCAAACCCAAACCCCTACTCCTATTCCAAATCCCCACTCTATTTCCCCATAACACACCCAAAGGATACACGTATCATTTCTCCATAAATGTAAGCACTCTATTCTTGTTTTGTTCTTTATTATTGTTATTATGTGTTTTTGTGTTTAATTCTTGTGTTTGAATTTGAAATTTCTATGTAACTCTGGTTTTTTTATCAGGAATACTTGGAAGTCCTTGATCTATTTTTTCCCCTCTAAGATTATGCTAATTTTTTCTGGGTAAGTTATTCTCTGTTATAAGTCTCTGCCTTCTGAAATAACTTATTCTAAGCTCTCTGCTATTTTTTTGTGGTAGATTCTAAATCATGTATGAGCCCGTTTGTGACTCCTTGGTACTTGAATTCTTTCTTTTTGACTGCTTATAGTATTTTTCCTGTCCTAGAAGCTCAGAATTTTGACTATAATGTTCCTTGGAGTTTGTATTTGGGAATTTCTTTCAGGAGGTGATCAGCAAATTCTTTTGTTATGGGGGAAATTGGTGGGGGTTGGGGTGGGGGTTCTTAGGAATTCTTCTTTAAAGAATTACACCTTCTTGTACACAAATCCAATTATAATGAACTAATATTTTATTTAGGTGCTAGGGAAAGGAAACCAAGAAAGAAGTTCTTAGACTTCTCATGGGGAGAAGGCATGGCACAGAGGTGTGGTTCTCTGAGATACCTATCTCCTTGAGCAAGAGACAGGCAGATACTTTTATAGAGGACTGATGGTGGTCTGATGGGGTGACCTTATGACTGTGGAAAGTTCCCTTATTAGGGTAGGACCATCCCCCACTGGTGGTGGCTGGGGGAAGTTAGGCAAGAGGCAGTTCTGATCTCTTGAGCCATCTCTGTCCCCCTTGTGCCACAAAGGCAGCAGCCACATCCAATGGGTCTCTTTAGGTGTATCTGCCCTTTGGTTTAGCTGGGTCCCCTAGGTGCATAACATTTTCTATTTCCATTTTTCCCTCTGGTTCTCTTAGGTCTGGGCAGTTTTCTTTTAAGACTTCTCGAAATAGACTGTATAAACTCTTTTGGGGGGAACAGGGCATGTTTTTCAGGTACTCCAATGATTCTTATATTTTTCTCCTTGATTTGTTTTCCATATCAGTTGTTTTTGTTTTAAGATACCTTACCTTTGTCTCTAAGTTTTCGGTCTTTCAACTTTGATATTTCTTATTGCCTCATGAAGTTATTGGCTTCTATTTGGGTCATTTTAATTTTCACAAGCTCAGTTACTTGAGCAAGGTCTTATACCTCTTATACTAAGCTGTTAATTCCTCTTTTAATTATTTCTTCCACAGGTTTCATTCCTTTTCTATTTTTTCCCTCTAGCATTCATATTTCACTTAGAAAAACATTTAAATTTAAAAAGAAAACCCTCTTGCTTCACCTCTTCTAGGAATTCAGATTAAAATTTTGCCTAAGCTTTCATCCCCCTCCCCTACTCCCAATGACTTTTTGGAGTTATTCTCTTCTGGTTTGTGTCTTGAGTTTTCTTGCCAGCATAACAGCCCTTTATGGGTTCTTTTTTTGTTTGCTCAAGCTTCCAATCTAATTCCTGACTTTAGATTTGATGTTTGGTCTCAGTCCTATGCTACTTTGGTGGGGGAGGTATGGACCGTTCCTAGGCTGCTTTCTTGAGGTATTCCAGGATCTCAGGGACAGGCTGGGGAACTGCAAGCTATTAGTGCTCCCAAGTGGTCTGATCTGTGGCAAAGCCTGATTACAGCTCTCTTGGTCTAAGCTCTGCAAGTCCTTGACCTGGGTTTGGATCTGAGCCACAGTGGAATGTTGCTGCACTCAGCCCCATCAGTCAGTTGGAAAGCTCTGGTGATTTAGAGTAAAAACACTTCAAGTTTCCACTTTGTTTGGGATTCCTGCCCTGGTTATACTTCTGCAGGCTTCAGACTGGACTAGAGGGGAGAGTTCCTCTGCTTATTGCAGTCTGAACTATTTCACTGTTGTCTGCTTCTGTACTGTCTCCTTGCTCTGTACATAGAGTAGGGCCTAAAATCATTCCTTACCCCTAAAACATGATCTCTGAATGCAGATTCCTTTCTCAGTCTGTACTGGATCTGTGATCTAGGATTGAGTATTAAGTGACAATGCTGTCAAGTGGCACCTGTTCTTGCACCCTGCCCCTCATGCCATTCCCTGTGTCCTAGAGCAGGGCTTCTTAAAATTTTTCCACTCGAGACCTCTTTTTGCTCAAGAAGTTTTTGTGCAACCCTGAGTATATAGGTATATACATAACCTTTCACCATTGGCAAATTTTTTTGACACCCCCCCCCCATTCAGTTATGTGACCTCGTATGGGGTCATGGTCCACAGTTTAAGAAGCTAAGTCTTAGAGTACTCTTTGCATGCTCTTTGAAGAATGTTCTTCATGGACGAACAATTCTCTGTTGTCCATAGACCCCTCTTGTCTCCCTATGTTGACCTGGGCTGACTTACCATGACTTTTTCTTAGATTTCCCATCAGGATTCACTCTGGTGATTTATACATGTTTGGAGAGTTTGGCGGGGAGGGTTGTTTTTTGGGGTGGGTGGGAGGAGTTCACTGTATTTTTTCCTGCTACTCTATCATCTTGGCTTTGTCTCTTATGGAGAAGAGTTAAGATCTCAGCTAAGAACTCCAGCTGAAGGGCAGCTAGGTGGTACAGTGGATAAAGCACTGGCCCTGGATTCAGGAGGACCTGAGTTCAAATTTGACCTCAGACACTTGACACACTAGCTGTGTGACCCTAGGCAAATCACTTAACACTCATTGTCCCGCAAAACAAAACAAAACCAAACCCAAACAAACAAACAAAAACAAAAACAAAAAAAGAACTCCAGCTGAAGCCAGAAGCTAGAAGTAGAGGTAAGTCCATAACCTGGCACCCAGTGTACCTGTTGCAGTTGCTAACAACTAACAGTTATCAAAGGACCAGAAGAAAAATTCCAAGCAGCCATTGTAAGACATGCAGAAGTCATTGCCTAGCAGAGGCTACATGCAAAGTTCATGTAAAATCCAGCAAAGTTGGAACACACAAACCCAGGAGGCTCTGTGGGAATAGTTTGATATCTCTAGAAGACATTGGTGACAGGTGAAGTACTCTCCATGTATGTCTTGTCCACACGTGTTTCCTATATGTCTGGCCCAATTACATATGGTTTCTATTTGTATTCATTCTTCCAACTGATGGTATAAAGATTTATCAGAAAGGGTGCTTCAGATTGTTAGCAGGAATTTTTGGGGAGAGCTGCTTTTCTTAGTGTGTTATTTCATTATATGCCTTTGTTTTGAACTGTGTCCTCTGACTGCCTAGCAAAAGTAATCATATCTGTGGGGACTTGTGAAGAGCGGTTTATTTTTTGTTTTCTTTAGAGGATGGAAATGGGCAGAGCACATTGATTCTAGGGTAGACTTATTTGGGAGATCCACTATGGAAGGTGGAGGTTGCCTGTAAGTATGAAATATTCTTTTATTGATTGTGGCAAAACTCCACTTAATTGAAGCTCCTCAGTAGTGTCAGCTGCACTCTGATCATGTTTACAAGTGTTCCATCACTGCTTCATATCATGGATATATCTCTAAATAGTTTAATGTAAATCTAACTTTAAATGAAAAATGAACCATATGGAATACATAAAAATAAATGAATAAGAGAAATTTATCCTGAGTCCTTCTGGAACACAAATACACAAACCGCTACATTAGATACAGTTTCTCAGTTTGATGATTGGTACTTGGGCCAGGACTAACTTTTTAATTGTGCCTGTAGAATTGGCAGCTGGGTGGTGAGGCCTGGAGTCAGGAAGGACTCCTCTTCATGGGTTCAAATCTGGCTTCAGACATTTACTAGCTGTGTGACCCTGGGCAAGTCACTTAACCATGTTTGCCTCAGTTTCTTTATCTATAAAATGAGCTGGAGAAGGAAATTGCAAACTACTCCAGTATCTTTGCCAAGCAAACCCCAAATAAAGTCGTGAAGAGGAGGACAGGACTGAAAATTACTGAACAACAAAAATGTCTGTAGAAGTGAGCCAACTTTGACTATAAATCTTTCCACTGCTCCATACTACCTCTCAGTGCCTTGCATGTAAAAGTCATTTCATACATTTTTGTTGTACTGCATTTTCTTTTTTTTTTCTTTCTTTTTTTTTTTTTAAGTGAGGCAATTGGGGTTAAGTGACTTGCCCAGGGTCACACAGCTAGTAAGTGTTAAGTGTCTGAGGCTGGATTTGAACTCAGGTACTCCTGACTTCAGGGCCAGTGCTCTATCCACTGCGCCACCTAGCTGCCCCTTGTTGTACTGCATTTTAAATTTCTTAGAATATATTTCATATCAATGCCATCCACCTCCAGATGAAAACTGAAACATTTATTCCTCTTGCTTTTCCCCCCAACATGGCTAATGTGAAACTATGTTTTGTATGACTTCAAATGGATAATGGGTGTCATATTTCTTTTCCTCTCAGTGGGTGGGGGAGGGGGTAGAGGGAAGGAGAAATTAGAACTGAAAAAACTTTTTTAAAAGAATATACTTCATATAAAAGAGAATTGGAAGGACAGGGAAGGGAGAGGCAGAGATAAAGAAAGGAAAAGAAATTAGAAAAACCCAATCTAAGAGATGTTATTCTAATATAAACACTACAAAAATACATCCTGTTACAAAGGTATCACAACTATGTTGCAAAGACTAATTAATGCGTGCTAGGGGATTTATCTGAGGAAACTTGGAGTTCCGTACTATTCAACAAGAAAGAGTGGGTGTTGTCTTCCTGAACTCTGGATTTCAACTAAATTTCCTTCCAACAATTAAACACACGTGCAATTTGTAACTTCTAACTCTTCATCTTTTTTCTACATGATCTTAAATATAAAATGTAACGCTAAAATAATAGTATTATGTGGAGATCTACTCTTGTGTTCTTTGTTTTCAATTAATTTTTAATGAAAAGCTTCATGTGAACAAAATCAAACATATTCTATCACTGTTTATTTAAATGCATACATTTCAACATTCATATTTTCTTGGCATTTAAAAAATTCATTCATCTGTCCATTTTTCTCTCATGTACAGGGTCAATATATTTTCTTTTTCTAGTTCTGCTTTTTTTTCACAGCACCCTTTCATATAAATTGGTCATGATTCTTTATATTCCTCATACTTATCAATCTTAATTGCATTATAGAATTTCTTCATACTAATATACAATATACTGTATGTCCCAATAAATGAGTAGCCTCAGCTATTTCAAATTATCACAATGATTTAATATTAATAACAATCATAATGGTGATGACTATAATAGTAATCAAAGTTAGTATTTATATAGCCCCTCTATGTGCCAGGCACTGTACTCAGCACTTTAAAATGTTCTTCCTTTTTTTAAAAAAATATTATTTCATTTGAGCCTCACAATAACCCTAGGAAGTAGATGCTATTATTATCCCCATTTTACAAATAAAGAAACTGAGGCAAACAGAAGTTAAGTGATGAGCCCAAGGTTACATAGCTAATAAGTGTCTGAGGCTGGATTTCCTCAGGTCTCATCATGTGCTAAATATCTGTGAACATATATCATCCCTGCACCTTTTTGAGTAAATACCTCCAAATAGGATTGTTAGATAAAAGGATGTGATTTTTGTGACTTCAACAGTGTACTTCCAGATTGTGCTCCAAAAACACTTCACTATTTCCCAAGCCTATCTATAAAGAATGAATGGGTCTATAATTTTGTTTTCATTAAACAATGTTGTTTATTGGAATGTTTGCATAGAAAGTTAGGCTAAAAGATATAGGTATTTCAACCACTGGTGTTTAAAAAAACACACATAAAATTTCCTGTAAAACAAAACAAAGCCCTTTCACACACACACACACACACACACACACACACACACACACACACACACACACACACACACACACACCAAAAAACCAAATCACCACCAACAACCCAACGTTCTTTTGAAAACAAGGCCAAAAAAATCCCAACTTCCCCCCCAAACTGACTTCTATCAGCACAATACACAATATCCTCAAATGTTAAAACAGGAACTAGCCTACAGGTCAAAGGGAAAGTAGTTACATCTGGGTCAAAACAAGGGAAAGAAGGAACCCAACTATTCTCTGAAGCTCATTCTCCAGGGCTGGGAGCCTTCTCTCTTGCTTTATTTTTTGTGGGGCATTTGCAGGAACTAGTGGAAAAGGGCTAGCTCTATAGGTATACACTTGAGGTCTCCCTTGGCCAGCCTTTAAAATTCAGATCCCTTAGGTTCACTCAGAAGGGCTTTTGGTCAGAAAGGGCCCGATCAATTCTAGGGGTGGGAGCCCCTATCCCTTACCCACTATGATTGATGAGTATCCAAGCAGGCAATGTTTTTTGTCTTGCTTCTTGGGAAATAGGGCCCCTAGTTGGAAGTAATCTGTTGGTTTAGTGAGGAGACCTTGGGAAACTGTGTCATACCTTATGAAGGGGAGAATGAGCATTAACTAGAGAAGATTCTGCTGGAGCTTCTAGAAACCACTCTTGAAGAAAGTTAGGCATTGTCTTCTGTTGACTCCATTTTTTTCCCCAAAGCTCTTGTTTTCAGGCAGGATTTCAGTTTGGCAAATTCTTGAATGCCAATTCCTATAGCTCTTCAGATTACTTAAGATTCAAGAGGAAAGAAGTTTGGACTTCTCCCTTCTTGTGGTCCACTGGATGATGAGTAAAAATGCTTGAGCCTGGTGGCATGATCAGTGGCTGGGTAGCTAAAGAAAGCTGCCCCAGTCTCAGGAACCTCAAGAGACTGCTGAG
This sequence comes from Dromiciops gliroides, assembly GCF_019393635.1. Taxonomy (NCBI): domain Eukaryota; kingdom Metazoa; phylum Chordata; class Mammalia; order Microbiotheria; family Microbiotheriidae; genus Dromiciops; species Dromiciops gliroides. The sequence continues at coordinate 261,992,219 of NC_057863.1, read as the reverse complement.
TGATTTTGAGGCTATAGATCCCAAAGACATCTCCAGAGTGGGTGCAGTGGGTGTGGGCATAGCCCAACAACTCCTTGGAAAAGTAGACTGCAATATGGACCTGGATGGGTCTTATTCTGACTAATTTCCTCCTGGAGGGCATCATAGGTAATATAGACAGCACGACACCATAATCAAGTCTTCCTGGGCCACTTGCCCTTTCTGAAAGTTCTGTGGGGACTCCACAGTCTGAGCCTGGTTGTTCTGCTTTTGACAGTTTCCATTATGATTTTTCTTCTCCTTTCTTGGATTCTGCGTATACTTCCCTTTCCCTGGAGTGGTAGGCTCAGTTATGAGCTGTGATCAGGAGTATGGTGAGAGTCAAATGAGATAATGGATGTAAAGCATTTTGCAAACCTTTTAGAGTACTATATACATGTTAATCATTATTATGTATTGTTTCTATTATTATTAATCTAAATTTAACAAGCATCTAAGCTCATAATGACTTTATTTCCTGAGCGATTTACTGCACTCTTTCTGAGCTCAAGCAAATGTTTACGGAGCAATACAGAGGTGAGCTGGTAAATTTTTAAAAACTGGGTCTCCAAGGGGAAAAAATGTATGCACATATTTTTTTAACATATGAAGTCATGCAAAACTTTCTTTCACATTAGCCATGTGGTTAAAAAAACAAAACAAGAAAAATAAAGGTGTGAAAAATATGCTTTAATTTGCACTCAGAGTTCAATATTTCTCTCTCTGGAGGTGGATAGCATTTTCATCACAAGTCCTTAGGAATTGTTGTGGATCATTGTACTGATCAGAGAGCTGTTTTTCATAGTTAATCATTGTAATAATATTATTGTTACTGTATACAATTTTCTAGTTCTACTCTACTTTTAATCAGCTTATATAATAAATCTCAGTTTTTTTTTAACCCATCCCCTTGTCATTTCTTAGAAGATAATATATTCCATCATAATCATCAACCACAACTAGTTCAGCCATTCCCCAATTGATCGGCATCCCCTCAGTTTCCAGTTCTTTGCCACCACAAAAAGAGCAGCTATATTTTTGTACAGATAGGTCCTTTTCCTTTTTCTTTGATTTATTTGGGGTACAGACCTAGTAATGGTATTTCTAGGTCAAAGGGTATGCACAAGAATATAGCCCTTTGGGTATAATCCCAAACTGTTCTCCAAAATGATTGTACCAGTTCATAACTCCACCAACAGAACATTAGTGTCCTGATTTTTCCATATTCCCTCTAACATTTATCATTTTTTCTCCTGTCATTTTAGCTAATCTGATAGCTATGAGGTAGTACATACAACACATGTGCATGTGCACACACACAAACACACACACTTAATATTAATCTCCATTATTATCAGTTTTTAAAGTCTAGACAACCAACAAAACAATAAATCATACAAATTCATTTGTAGCAATTGTGATTTCTGAGGTATAAATAGTCACACCAAAAATCAACAATTAGGTCTTTTCTAGAGCACCACTACATGTGTCCAAGTCTTCCAGGCCCCTCAGTTCTTTTCAAAATGAGCTGACCATGATGGACAGTATCTATCTCATCCCTCGTGATTTCTTTTTCCTGTTTACCTTTTTATGCTTCTCTAGGGTCTTGTATTTGAAAGCTAAATTTTCTATTCCATTCAGGTCTTTTCATCATGAATGTCTGAGAGTCCTCTTTTTCATTGAAGTCCCATTTTCCCCCAGAAACATTATATTGGTTGTAATCCCAGTTCCTTTGCCCTCCAGAATATCATATTCCATGCCTTCTGATCCTTTGATGTAAAAGCTGCTAGATCTTGTGTTATCCTCACTGTAGCTCCACAGTATTTGAATTGTTTCTTTTTGGCTGCATGCAATATTTTCTCCTTGACCTGGGAGCTCTGGAATTTGGCTATAATATCCTTGGAAGTTTTCCTTTTGGGATCTCTTTCAGGAGGTGATCAATGGATTCTTTCAATTTCTATTTTAGATTCTGCTTTTAGAATATCAGGGCAATTTTTCCCGACAATTTCTTGGAAGATGATATTAGTTCAATAATTTTCAAATTATCTCTCTTGGATCTATTTTCCAGGTCAGTTGTTTTTCCAAGGAGATATTTCACATTGCCCTCTATTTTTTTTTTATTCATTTGGATTTGCTTTATTGTGTCTTGATTTCTCATAAAGTCATTAGCTTCTATTTGCTCTATCCTAATTCTTAAGCAATGATTTTCTTCAGAGAGCTTTTGTACCTCCTTTTCCATTTGGTCAATTTGGCTTTTCAAGCTGTTGACTTTTTTTTTCATTACCCTACTGCATCACTCTGATTTCTCTTTCTATTTTTTCCTCTACCTCTCTTACTTTTCCTTCTATCTCTCTTACTTTACCTTCAAAGTCCTTTTTGAGCACTTCTATGGCTTGAGACCAATTTATATTTTTCTTGGAAGCTTTGGACGTAGGAGCTTTGACTTTGTTATCTTCTTCTGAGGGTGTATTTTGATCTACCTTGTCACCAAAGAAACATTTGATTGTCTGTATCTTGTTCCACCTGCTCATTATCCTAGCCTATTTTTTGGCTTCTAACTCCTTCTTAAAGTGGACAGTATCTATCTCAATTATATCTGTTTTTCCACAGTTTTGAGCTTTACACTTTAAATTATTTTTAGCATTTTTATGGGAGGTGAGTTCGATTGTATCTAAAAGTTGTTTTAATTTTAATTTCTTTCATTTCTTAGGATCTGTGAGTGAATGTCGTATGAATCTCTGGGGTGAAGGATTTGTTCAGTCAATGAGTGACAGCATGTGGTAAACCATTTAAGGACCTCAGGAACAATTTCCTTTTCTTCCTGGCTATGTGACTGAGAACTGGACTTGGGCTTTTAGTACCTTTTGTTTATCCTTTTCAGTCCTAGGCATAGAGAGTGGAATACCAAACCCTGAAGCTTGAGCTATGGGGACTGTGGAGGGTAGAACTCCAAGCCAGATGTTGTATCTAGCTTAGTTTATATGCTACCTCCTATTGGAAACTTTTCTTGCTTCCACTAGTTGGTAGCACTCCATTTCCCATATATCTAGCATCTTTTATCATTTATCTATCCATGTATGCATATATTTGTGTGAATATGTAGATATACCTTTATATACACATACAAAAATACACACACACACACATATATGGATAGTTATACACATACATTTATATATTTGGTGCATGCTCAAATCATCTAAGATGGAGGCACCCAAATGAGAGAGGATGTCAGGGATTGCTTCTGGCAAGCAAGGATGACTGGTGTGGCTGTAGACATTTTGCATTGTTCTACCACATGGTTGGGAACAGTCTCTTTTCATTGGCTGCACATCATCATACCTTTCCTCCCCAATCTCTGTGCTGACTTCCAATCTTGCATCTTTAGTTGCCTTTCATACATCTCGAATTGGATGTTCAATAAACATCTTAAACTCAATATGTCCAAGACGGAACATTCATTATTAATAGAGAGAGCAACACCATCCTCTCAGTCTCTCAGTCTTGCAAACTGAGAATCGTCCTGGACTCCTTATTTTCTCCCACCCTCATCCCCACCCCCATGTCCAATCTATTTCCAACATCTGACAATTTCACTTTTTCAACATCTCTGGAATAGTCTCCCTTCTCTCCTCTTACATTGCCACCACTCATTACCTCACATATTAGTGCAATAGCCGGCTGGTGGCTCTGCATTCCTCAGGTCTCTTCCCACTCCAATACATCATTCATTCATCCACTAATGCAATTTTCCTAAAGTGTAAGTCTGATCATGTCACCCTCCTACTCAATATATTCCAACGGCTTCCTATTGCTTCTAGGAACAAATACAAAATGCTCTGTTTGGCATTCATAGCCCTTTATAACTTAGCCTTCTACCTTTTTAGCATTCTTACACTTTACTCCCCACTGCATCTTTGATTCAGTGACACTGGCCTTATGGCTATTCAATGAACAAAACTTTGAAAGACATTAGTACCTCACTTTAATCTGATTTGAATGAATTGATCAAAGGAAGAAGGAAGAATACACACACACACACACATACAATTGGGTACAGAAATACATTTCACTCCACAGTGAAATAGGAAGGAAGAAGAAAAGAGAGAGGAATTAGAGAAAATATATATTAAGAGAGGGATTAGTCCTAATAAAACAAACACTAACAAAGGAATTATATCTTTTTTTTTAAATCAAGAGAACTGAAAGAAGTCCAGAAAGAATCACAAACAAGCAGGACAGCATTGAAATTTGCATGTTAAATTGATTATATACTTTATTTTATTTATTTATTTTTTAAATTTTTGGGGGGAGGGGGTGAGGCAATTGGGGTTAAGTGACTTGCCCAGGGTCACACAGCTAGTAAGTGTTAAGTGTCTGAGGCCGGATTTGAACTCAGGTCCTCCTGAATCCAGGGCTGGTGCTCTATCCACTGTGCCACCTAGCTGCCCCGCAATAATATACTTTTAAAAAAAAGCAATATCTTCGTAATAGACATTTGTAGTTTCACATACAATACTCTTATTTTGTCCTACTTTGTATGTGGAAATACCTATTTTATTTGGTGTTTGTTAAGTACAGAATTTAAAAAGTTTAAACCCAATCAGAAGAAACAGAAAGAAAACTCCCATTCAAAATAACTACAAGATTTATAAACTATCCAGTAGTCTATGTGCCAAGACACATAGAGAGATTATGTGAACATAATTAAAAAATAATGGTTAAGCAATGCCAATATGATAAAAATTGCAAGAATAGCTAAGTTAATTTACAGTTGTGCTGCCATACCAATCAACCACCAAAGGATTTCTTTCTAGAATTAAAAAAAATATCTTCTGGGGAAACATATGGTGGAAATTCTCAAGGGAAATAATGAAAAAAGATGTAAAGGAAGGGAGCCTATGAGTATTAAATCATAAAGTATACTAGAAAGAAGCAAGTATTAAAACAATTTGATATTGCTTAAATATTTTAAAAAATTTGACCAACAGAATAAAAAGTACACAAGACCCATAACATAACATAGCTCTTTTTGGTGGGATCCTTTCTTTTTTGGTGCTCATTCTTCCAGCCTACGTCCTTACTTCAAACTTGATGTTATTTGTATTTTCTGAGTCCCACTCTGCACACTCCTGGAGGAAAGGTATTGGTTTGTACTGCTGTTGCTTTCTTGGGGTATTGAGTGTTGTGCCCTTCTCAGGGAAAACCTAGAATAGAGATCTGTAACCTTTTAGTACTACCAAAGTGGTCTGATCCAGGACAACTCTGCTGGCCTCCCTGGTCTGGGTTTTGTAAGTTCCTGAACTGGGTTTGGGTGTGTGCAACACACCAATTATCTTGCCTCCTTTCGAGTTTGAGTAGATTGTTGGTGGACTTGGCCCTTAATAGTCAACTGGAAAGTTCTGCTATTTGAAAGTGCCAGAACTGTACATTTCCCTTTGGCTTACTATTCCTGCCCTGGTTATTTTTCTGCAGGCTTTAGACTAGTATAAATGCTGTAATTTCTTTCTAGGGGTTAGAAACACAAAGCTGTTGTTTCCTTCTTCAGTATACATGCTTGCAACCACTCTCTTTTTTTTTTTTTTTTAGTGAGGCAATTGGGGTTAAGTGACTTGCCCAGTGTCACACAGCTAGTAAGTATTAAGTGTCTGAGGTCCGATTTGAACTCAGGTACTCCTGACTCCAGGGCTGGTGCTCTATCCACTGTGCCACCTAGCTGCCCCTTGCAACCACTCTTTATACTTTTTAATTAGAACTTCAGTCCAGGTACACTGGAATTATAAATGATCGCCCACAGTCCATTTTAAATCAGTAACCTGCTACAAACCTACCTGTTACCACATCTTACATGAATTTGAGGTGCCTTGTTATGGGTCTGGGACCTTATCAGGTCTTGGTGCACAACTGCAATCCTCTTTCAGTCCCTGGGCACTGGAATGCTGTTTGGGATGGCCTTCGCACCATACAGTCCCAGTGTCCACAAACATCTCTGTGTCTGTGTGGTGACCTAGGTTGTAAAAGTCATGACTTTTTCTTAAATTTTCCCATCAGGATTCAGTGTAGTAGGTTTTCTAGATCTGTTTAGAAACCTTATGTGAGAGGGAATTTGCTGTATTCATGCTATTCCACCATCTTGGCTCTGTCTAAGCTTATTTTGGACTTTTGATTTCCTGAACTCAGGTATAATACTTTACATTTATCCAAATTGAATTTATTTATATTAGATTTTGATTGTTGTTCTAACCTGTCAAAATCTTAATCATTCTTTGTTGTTTATGAAAAGAGAATTAAGAGATTGGTAAAAGATGCACCAAAAATACTGATGAAAATAACTCCTTAAAAAAGAATTGACCTAATAGTAAAAGAGGCATAAAAATTCACTGAAGATGGTAGATAATATAAAATACTTGGGAGTCTACTTGCCAAGACAAACCCAGGAACTCTATGAACACAATTACCAAACACTCTTCACACAAATCAAATCAGATCTAAATAATTGGAAAGATATAAATTGCTCATGGATAGGCAGAGCTAATATAGTAAAAATGACAATTCTACCTAAATTAATTTACTTATTCAGTTCCATACTGTGATGAAATAATGAGATTTAGCAGATACTCAAAAACCCACCTGGAGATTAATCTAGACTGATTGAATCAAGTGAGAGTGATTAACTGCTGATTAGCCTACTTCAAGTTAACTGGATTGTAATCACACCTTGAGAACACCTTCAGCACCAATGGATTTGGATGATGCCAACCAATCAGCTTGAAGCAGTGTGTAAGGACTGACTCTGTTCCAGACCTATAAAAAGCTTCCACAATCAGTTTGCTGGAGAGAGTTCATGACTGAAGCAGGCTTGTGGCAGAGGACTTGAGGAAGAACCAGACCAGACCAGGCTGGAACTCTAGGCTAAATAGGCTTTTTTCTTAACTTTCTGAACTCCATGGGAATATCTGTATGCTTTAATAAATGTTTAATGCCCAAGGACTGGTGCTAAAGCTTCTAATTTAAGGCGACCACAATTTAGATTTTAAACATCACAATACCAATCAGACTACCTAAAAATTATTTTATAGAGCTAGAAAAAATAATAAAATTCATCTGGAAAAACAAAAAGTCAAGAATATCAAGGGAAATTAAAAAAAATGCACAGGAAGGTGAGTTAGCTGTATCAAACCTGAAGCTTTACTATAAAGTGGCAGTCATCAAAACTATCTGGTACTGGCTAAGAAATAGAGTGGAGGATCAATGGAATAGGCTAGGCACAGGAAACACAGTAGTAAATGGCACTAGTAACGTAGTGTTTGATAAATCCAAAGACTCCAGCTTCTGGGATAGGAATGCAGTATTTGACAAAAACTGCTGGAAAAACTGGAAGATAGTATGGCAGAAATTAGGCATAGACCAACATCTTACACCTTATACTAAAATAAGGTCAAAATGGATACATAATTTAGACATAAGAGGTGATACCATAGGTAAATTAGAAGAGAAAGGAATAGTATACCTTTCAGATCTTTGGAAAGGAAAGCAGTTTATGACCAAACAAGAGAATATTATGAAATGCAAAATGGATGATTTTTATTACATTAAATTAAAAAGGTTTTGTACAGACAGAAGCAATGCATCCAAAATTAGAAGGGATGCAGAAAGCTGGGAAACAATTTTTATGGCCACTACTTCTGATAAAGGCCTCATTTCTAAAATATATAGGGAACTAAATCAAATTTATAAGAATCCAAGTCATTCCCCAATTGAGAAATGGTCAAAGGATACGAACAGGCAGTTTTCTGATGAAGAAATCAAAGCTATCTATTCCCATGTGAAAAAATGCTCTAAATCACTATTGATTAGAGAGATGTAAATTAAAACAACTCTGAGAGGGGCAGCTAGGTGGCACAGTGGATAGAGCATTGGCCCTGGATTCAGGAGGACCTGAGTTCAAATCGGGCCTCAGACACTTAACACTTACTAGCTGTGTAACCCTGGGCAAGTCACTTAACCCCAATTGCCCCACAAAAAAACCCCAAAACCCCAAACAAACAAACAAACAAACAAAAAAACAACTCTGAGATACCACTTGACACCTATCAGATTGGCTAAAATGACAAAAAAGGAAAATAATAAATGTTGGAGAAACTGTGGAAAAATTGGGACACTAATGCATTGTTGGTGGAGCTGTGAACTGATCCAACCATTCTGGAGAGCAACTTGGAATTATGCCCAAAGGGCGATAAAACTGTGCATACCCTTTGACCTAGCAATACCACTTTTGGGTCTTTTTCCCAAAGAGATCATGGAAAAGGGAAAAGGACCCACATGTACAAAAATATTTATAGCTGCTCCTTATGTGGTGGCAAGGAATTGGAAGTTGAGGGGATGCCCATCAATTGGGGAATGGCTGGACAAGTTGTGGTATATGAATACAATGGAATACTATTATGCTGTAAGAAACGATAAGCAGGAAGAGTTCAGAGAAATCTGGAGCGTCTTGCATGGGCTGATGATGAGTGACATGAGCAGAACCAGAAGAATATTGTACACAGTATCATCAACATTGTGTGTTGATCTACTGTGATGGACTAGATTCTTCTCACCAATGCAATGGTACAGAAGAGTTCCGGGGGACTCATGATGGAAGAAGATCTCCAAATCCAGGAAAAAAAAAAAAGAACTGTGGAGTATGGATGCTGATTGAACCATACTGTTCCTTTTGTTTTTGGTGCTGTTGTTTTTCTATTTTGACGTTTTTCCACATTGCTCTGCTTTTTCTCTTATAACATGACTAATGCAGAAAAATGTTTAATGTTATTTTATATATATATATATATAACCTATATCAGATTACCTGCTGTCTAGGGGAGGGGGGAGGGAGGGAGAAAAATCTGAAATTGTAAAGCTTGTATAAATAAAAGTTGAGAACTATCTTTACATGTAACTGGAAAAAAATAAAATACTTTTATCAGAAAAAAAATTCACTGAAGAAAAGAATACCTTAAAAAGCAGAATTGGCAACTTGAAGAAAATAAAATAATTTTTAAATGTTAGAATTGGACAAGTAGAAGCTAATCATTCCATGAAACACCAAAAAACAATAAAACAGAGTCAAAAGAATAAAAAAAATAGAAGAAAATGTAGAATGTCTCAAAGAAAAAACAACTGACCTGGGAAATAGATCAAGGAGAGAGAACTTAAAAATTACTGGACAACCTGAAAGCTATGATCAAAGAAGGAGCCTAGGCATCATATTTCAAGACATTAAACAGGAAAATTGCACAAATATCTTAGAATCACAGGATAAAATAGAAATTGAAATCCACCAATCACCTCCTAAAAGAGATCCGAAAATGAAAACTCCCAGGAATATTATAGCCAAATTCCAGAGCTCCCAAATCAAAGAGAAAATACTTCAAGAAGCCAGAAAGAAACAAATTAAATATCATGGAATCATAGCCATGATCAAACAAGATTTAGCAGCTTCAATGTTGAGTGAGTGGAAGGATTGGAATATGATATTCTGGAAGTCAAAGGAGCTAGAATCGCAACCAAGAATTACTTACTCAGCAAAGCTGAGCATAATCCTTCAAGGTGGAAAATAGATATTTAATGAAATGGAGGACTTTCAAGCATTCCTAATGAAAAGAACATAGCTGAATAGAAAATTTGACATTCAAACCAAAGACTCAAGAGAACCATAAAAAGGTAAACATGAAAGAATAATCATAAGAGACTCAATGGAATTAAACTGTTTACATTTCTAAATGGGAAGATGATACAGGTAACTCCTAAGAACTTTACCATTATTGTGGCAGTAAAGAGGAGTTTACACAGATAGAGGGCATGGGTGTGAGTTGATTATGTTGGAATGATCATTAAAATAAATGAAATGGAAAGAAAAAGCTTTGCACTGGGAAGAGGGGGAAGGGAGAGGTACAATGGGGAAGATTTCTCACGTAAGAAAGAACTGTTACAATGGAAAGGGAAATGGGCAGTGGTGGTAGCAGGCAATGCTTGAACTTTACTCTCACTGGAATTGGTTCAAAGAAGGGAAATACACACTCAAATATATACACATACATGCATACACACACACATTCAGCTGTACATAGAAATAGAAATTACTGAATAGGGCAGCTAGGTGGCACAGTGGATAGAACACCAGCCCTGGAGTCAGGAGTACCTGAGTTCAAATCCGGCCTCAGACACTTAACACTTACTAGCTGTGTGACCCTGGGCAAGTCACTTAACCCCAATTGCCTCACTTTAAAAAAAATTTAAAAAAAAAAGAAATTCCCCAACAGGGAAGTAGGGGAGGAAAGAAATAAGAGGGGGGGTGGGGTGGGGGTTGGATGGGAAGTACCCAGGGGAAGATTAAGGGAAAAAGTGGTTAGAAATAAAATAGATTTTTGAGTACAGGAGAGAAAGAAAAGAGAAGAGGAGAGAGAGAGAGAGAGAGAGAGAGAGAGAGAGAGAGAGAGAGAGAGAGAGATAGAGTAAATAATGGGATGGAGGGGAAAACATAGTAATCATAACAGTGAATGTGAATGGGATGAGCTCACCCATAAAATAGAAACAGAGCAGAATGAATTAGAAACGAGAATTCAACAATGTGTTATTTACAAGGGACAGACTTGAAACATAAAGACACATACAAAATTAAAATAAAGAGCTGGAGTAGAATTTGATATGCTTCAGCTGAAGCAAAAATGGCAGGGGTAGCAATCATGATCTTTGACAAAGCAAAAGTAAAAATGCTGTTCAGTTATGTCTGACTCTTCATGACTTCTTTTGGGTTTTCTTGGCAAAGATGCTAGAGTGGTTTACCATTTCCTTTTCTGGCTCATTTTACAGATGAGGAACTGAGACAAACCAGACTAAATGATTTGGGCAAGATCACACAGCTAGTGTCTGCAGCCAGATTTGAATTCACAAAGATGAGTCTTCCTGCCTCCAAGCCCAGCACTCTGTTCACTACACCACCTAGCTTCCTCTAAAAGCAAAAATAGACCTAAATAAAAGAGAATCTGGGGAAGTGCATTTTGCTAAAAGGTACCATAAAAAATGAAATAATATCAAAAATTTTCACAAGTTTCTCTGATAAAGACCTCATTTCTCAAATATATACCAAGTATAGAACTGAGTTAAATTTATAAAAATAAGAACCCTTCTGCAATTGATAAGTGATGAAAGGATATCATTAGCTGTTTTTAGAAGACGAAATCAAAGCTCTCTATAGTGATACAAAAAATACTATGAATCACTATTGATAAGAATAATGCAAATTAAAACATCTCTGAGGTACCATCTCTTACTTGTTAGAAATAACAAATGCTAAAGGGGACAAGGGAAGAATGGGTACACTAATGAACTATTGATGGAGTTGTGAACTGATCCAATCATTCTGGAGAACAATTGGGAACTATTCCCAAAAGGCTATAAAACTGTGCATACCCTTTCACTAGTAATACTACTACTAGGCTTGTACCCTAAAGACATCAAAGAAAAAGGAAAAGGAGGGATAGCTAGGTGGCACAGTGGATGGAGTGCCAACCCTGAAGTCAGGAGAACCCAAGTTCAAATCTGACCTCAGAAACTTACTAACTGTGTGACCCTGGGCAAGTCACTTTCCTCCCTGAAAAAAAAAAGAGAAGAAAAAGGACCTATATGTACAAACATATTTATAGCAGCTCTTTTTGTGGTGGCAAAGAATTGGAAACTTAGGGAATGCCCATTAATTGGGGAATGGCTGAACAAATTGTGGTATATAATTATGATGTAATACTATAGTGCTATATGAAATGAAAAAGGGATATGGGTTAAAAAAAAGTCTGGAAAGACTTATGTAAGCTGATGCAAAGTGAAGTAAAGGGAACTAGGAGACCATTGTACACAGTAACAGCAATGTTGTTATGATGATCAGCTAGGAAAGACTTGTGTGATCAATACAGTGATCCATGACAATTCTAAAGGACTCATAATGAAAGAAATGCTATCCAAATTCCAGAGAGAGAACTGATGAAACTTGAATGCAAATTGAAGTATATTTTCTCACTTTCTTTATTTTTCTTGCCTTTTTTCTTTTTTTTTTTTTTGAGATTTTTTTTTTGAGAGCCTTTTTTCAAATATGACTAACATGGAAACATGTTTTGCATGATTTCAAATGTATAATTGATATCATATTGCTCTTTGAAAATTCCTAGTGTTTTCATGATGGTATCTATATTAAGTCTTCCATCTTTGGCACCTCACCTAGGTTTGCCTTTCTTTTAAGTTCCCCAAGCCTCACAAATTCATACCTCAGCTATCAAAATCCACATTCTTTCAGTATAATTGAACTCAACTAAAGTTAGTTTCCCAAGGTTTCAGTTTTCTTATGTTTAAAAAAAGAGTTTGACTAAATGATCCCTAAGGTACTTCCCAGCTGCCTTTCCCTCCCAGATTTTTCTTCCTTCTTTCCCTCCTTCCTTCCTTCTTCTTCTTCTCTGTCTCTGTCTCTGTCTCTCCTCTATTTGTGTCTTTGTTTATTTATTTACTACCAAAACCTGGGAAAGACCTTAGCTTAAAAAGGCCAAGATGTCCCAATGGATCTTGGGCCATCTCTAGTCATCGTGATGAATATTTTCCCACTGGACCCAGATGGCTCTGGAGGAGAGAATGAGCTTGGTGATCTTGCACAGCCCTCCCTCACTTAAATCCAATTCACCGCAAGTCATGACATCACCTCTCGATGTCATGGTCCTCTTCCAGAATGAAGGACAAACAAGAACAACACATCTGCAAGATTTTATGACTTGAAGTCTCTCTTGTCTTCTGAGATCCCTTAACCTTAAAAAAGTTTATTTAGGTATTATTCTCACTATCACCAACCCCATGATATTTTTTCCTTCTCATGACTTAATATTTATATGAAAGTTTGTTGAATTTACAGAAAATACACTAAGTCATCACACAGAAGACATGGATAGATCAAAGATTTCCCCATACAATGTGTGGCTACCCTTTTCACCAGGTCTTTCCAATGATTTAAGCAATATATCCATTGCAAAAAAATGTCCACTGAGCCAAATTAGATTATCGTTTTCAGAGAGGTGGAACTTTGCATCTAAGAGAACACTATCCTATCCATAAACTATCAACTTACTTTGCAACAGTTATCAATTATATGCAAAATCAGGATTTTTAGGTCCCTTGTGTTGCAATTGAATCATAGGAACCCCACCCCCCCCACAAGCTTCTACATACCTCCTTGAAGTCACTACTCATTCAAAGCTGCATAGGCAGTAAAGAATTTTTTAAACCACCAAAAACTAGTTTGATTTAGGAAAGGAAAGAATACGATAAGGATCATTCTCATTTGATAATAAAATAACAGTCATTTAATTAAAATACCTTGAAACTCTATTGCTGTAACAACTTGATTGTTTCTTGGGGTAGAGAATCCATATGCATTGTGATCTGAAAGGACAAACCAGAAAGAATTCATTCAAATTACATAAAATTTCATTTCTTTCCCTGGAGATAGACTTAGGTGAAACCTTGCTATAACTAGCCTTCAAGACAAAATTCTTTCATTCCAGCCAATTTTCAACCTACTATTGGTGCTGTTGCACCCTTCCACAACATCTCCAGAGATTAGGCTATGGATAAGCTTAAAATTCCCACCCAGGGGCTGGGTTGTTTTAATTAGATTTCAATAAATCTAACCAGATCTAGATAGTTGCTATTTTTTTTGTATTTTAAATAAAACTCTATTAATATTGTTTTTACATCAGCTATATTTCCCAGTGAATCCCCCTCCCCAAAGTTATCCCTTATAATGAAGAAATAAAGATGCAAAAATTTATTTAAAAAAAACCAATTCAGGGGCGGCTAGGTGGCACAGTGGATAAAGCACCGGCCCTGGATTCAGGAGTTCCTGAGTTCAAATCTGGCCTCAGACACTTAACACTTACTAGCTGTGTGACCCTGGGCAAGTCACCTAACCCCATTGCCCTGTAAAAAAAAACAAAACAAAAAAAACCAAACAAACAACAATTCAGCAAATCTAAGCAACATATTGATAAGTCTGCTATAAGCAGTACCTCATGCCAATAATCTCTCCTCCCCCTTTGCAAAGAATTGGGGCTAGGTGTTAGAGGCCAAGTATGGTCACTTAAATTACATAGCATTTAGTTTTAATTGTTTTGTCATTATTATTTTAGTCAATATTGTCAATATTTTAGTCAATGATTATTTAGTCCATCTGTTTACTTTGCCATCAGTTCATATCAGTCATGCTTTTTTGTAGTCATCATTTTCGTGATTCATACAGCATATTGATTTCATTACATTACATTCATGTGCCACAACTTGTTTAGCTATTCCCTAACTGATATGTTTCTACTTTCTTTCTGGTTCTTTTTTTCTTTCTTTCTTTCTTTTTGTGGGGCATTGAGAGTTAAGTGACTTGCCCAGGGTCACACAGCTAGTAAGTATCCAGTGTCTGAGGCCAGATTTGAACCCAGATTCTCCTGAATCCAGGGCTGGTGCTTTATTCACTGTACCACCTAGCTGCCCGACATTCTCCTTTTTTCAGTTAGTTCAGTGCTTGGCTCCCTCTTTCTCTTCTCACCATCTATTGCCTTCACCAAGGGACTTCAGTGTAACTAATACTTCCTCCAACACGCTATACTCCCAGATCTTTAATTTATTCATTTTCCATGATCTACTTCTCCACCCCAAACTTGCTGGATACATGGAGATATTCATACTTTTGATCTTGCCATGACCAACAAGTGTCCCTTATGTGATAAAAACAAACAAATAAAAAGCCCTTATTATTTCACCTCTCCCTCCATCTAGTCTTTATCCTCAGTGCTTTGCAATTTCTTCCTGAAGTTCTTTGCCAAGTAATCATCCCTGCCCAGGGATCTCTTCCTTTTCCCGTCTTGGAAACCAGGTCAACTTTCCACTGTTCATCTCTCTCAAATTTCTTGCCTCTTTATCCTATAGATTATCTTGCCTTGCAAAGCCTCAGCCTTAGACTATTCCCACCATCTGCTGCCTTTACTCCTACTCTTGTGCTGCTGAACAAAGAAAAAATTGTGAAAATGTGCTGACTGGATCCTCTACAAACTTTTATTACATAATTTCCACTAGGCCCTCACTGCTGCAAGGTCACTCTTTTAAACCTCACTCATCAAGCTTTTCTAAACCTTTTCTTTCCTTCTCAAACTTGCCATGGCTCTTCTTCTTTCACCCCTTTCATTTGAGAACCTTGCCTCATATTTCACTGAAAAAATTAAGGCCATTCAACAAGCACTCCATCTTTTCCACACCACCTCATCTCTTATCACTCAGATGCCTTCCACTACTATCTCATTTATCCTTCTCTTACATGAAGAGCTGGCTCTTCTTCTCAAGAAATGCTGGCGATTGCAATATAAAAAGAAAAAAAAAAACCAAAAACTCAAGGCATAAGAAAAGAGCAAATAAAACTATCTCCATTTGGGGCAGCTAGGTGGTGCAGTGGATAAAGCACTGGCCCTGTATTCAGGAGGACCTGAGTTCAAATCTAGCCTCAGACACTTGACACTTACCAGCTGTGTGACCCTGGGCAAGTCACTTAACTCTCATTGCCCTGCCAAAATTAAGTTCAGAGCTTGGCTCAGTGATCCCATTCCATCCCACATTCTCTGACTAATCTTCAATCTCTCCCTTTCTAGTGACTGCTTCCCTACTCCCTACAAATAGGGGCAGCTAGGTGCTGCCATGGATAGAGTACTGGCCCTGCAGTCAGGAGGACCTGAGTTAAAATCTCACCTATTAGCTGTGTGCCCCTGGGCAAGTCATTTAATCCGTATTGCCTTAAAAACATCCAGGGCAATCTCCAGTAGTCTTAATGTATGTCTTGCCACTGGACCCAGATGGTGCTAGAGGAGAGAGTAAGGTTGGTGACTTTGCACAACCTTCTCTCACTTAAATCCAATTCAATACAAGTCATGATATCACCCCAATGTCATGATCCTTTTGGAGAATGAAGGATAAACAACTGCCTACAAACATCCCTATTCCACCTCCCCCTCCACAAACCGCAAAGTGCTCCACCCACTGGTTGTAGCCGTTGCCAGGGCTCTGGCACCTCACGTCAGCCTACATGGGCCTGGCAAAATTATAATGATTGGAAGCCTAGTGAGGGCAGTCATGTGACTGTCAGAGCAGCCATCCCATTAGCTGGGGCTGTGTAGGGTGTTTCTAGGTTTGGGGAGGAGAATTGGGCATTCTAGGTGGAAGCTGGAAAGCGACAGGCATTCTGCTGCGTATTTTCAGCTGATGCCTGGGCGGTGGTATTTTTCAGGTATTATAATTTCCCTTTCCCCATTTTTATTTCCTTTCCCTTGATCCTACTGATCCTGTTTGTGTTTTTTTTTTTTTTAAGTTCATTCTTGTTAAAATAAATCTTGGTTGTTTTGAGGGAGGCTGCCGGTCTCCTTCCTTGCCCCAATATTGCGGCAAGCTGCTTAGCTAACACTCCCCAATTAAAAATTGGTCCCCACAATGAAGAGATGGCCCTTCTCCATGTCAAAGCTAACCCCTTTACATATACAAGTGATCTTATTTCATTCCTGTCTTTTCCAACATACTGTCCTCACTATCTAATTTGTCTTCTACCCTCCCCTGTCTACTGCCTATATCTCTCTCATCATCAAAAAACCTTTACTTGATATGTCCAGCCTTCCTAGTTTCATCCCATAACTATTCTCCCCTTTGTGACTCAGCTTGAAGATGGCCATGTACAATCAGTGATTATTTCCTTTCCTCTTACTATCATCTGAACTTTCTACTGACTGCTAACCATATCATTCAACTGAAACTGTTCCCTTCGAAGGAGCATGTACAGACCATTGAGTTTGCCCATTAGTACATATTTCTATATTAACAACTGATTACATGGGAAAGAATGACTTGGATTATTTTTGGGAAATTGGGCAATATATGTGTGTGTGTGTATAAATACACACAACCACACACACACACACACATAACAAACCCCAGCTTCTCTCTGAAACCAAAACCCATCTCTTTAGTACCAATATTATTCTGGTGATAGTATATGGCTACAAAATTTCAGTCTAAAGAATAAAAACTGAGAGCCTCCTGAAGGACAATTAAGAATTATTCCCGGGGCAGCTAGGTGGTGCAGTGGATAGAGCACCAGCCCTGGAGTCAGGAGGACTTGAGTTCAAATTTGGCCTCAGACCCTTGACACTAGCTGTGTGACTCTGGGCAAGTCACTTAACCCCAGCTGCCTCACCAAAAACAACCAAAAAAAAAAAAAAAGCACCTGCCCTGGAGTCAGGAGGACCTGAGTTCAAATTCGGCCTCAGACACTTGATACTTACTAGCTGTGTGACCCTGGGCAAGTCACTTAACCCCAATTGCCTTGCCAAAAAAAACCCAAACTAAAACAAACTAAAAAAACTAAAATATTCTATCAAGGAGATGTATGATTAGAAGAGGAGGTATGTACAATTGATAGGCAGCTCATATGTTGTACTAGTTAATGAAATGCTACCAAACCCAGAGGAAGCCCCTATAATCCTCTGTGGATTCTTCTTATCCTCTGTGGGTGAACCTCATCTTAAGGATATATGGGAAGATGTGAACAATAATCACAGAAGATGAGAAAGTTGAATAGGTTGTGATCTCCACCATTGACCAGAATATTCATATCGATAAGACCACAGATTCACTGAATATATAGTCATATATACAGTAAAGCTTTATGATTTTGTTATTGAGAGATCTTTAATCATGCAGGAAAGAAAAAATTAAAAGAATCTATGATATATTCAGACTTTATATACAAATAATGATCTCAATATACACAAGCAAAATGTGAGCGAAAAAAATTTTGACCCTGTAGTCAGATTTTTTTTTTGGAGGGCAACGAGGGTTAAGTGACTTGCCCAGGGTCACACAGCTAGTAAGTGTCAAGTCTCTGAGGTCAGATTTTAACTCAGATACTCCTGAATCCAAAGCCAGTGCTTTATCCACTGCGCCACCTACCTACTCCCTGTAGTCAGATTTTACCTCTGATGCTTACTACCTATGTGACTTTGAGCAGGTCACTGAACCCCCAGTTTTAGAATTAGTAAAAAAAAAAGAGGGGTTGAACTAGATGACCTCAGATGACCCTTCAAGCTCTAGATCTATTGTTCTATGATATTCCACATACAAAACTCACATCTTATTTTCATGTAACCTAGTTCACTGAGGTTAGCAGTTCTTAACTTTTATGCAAACAAAACCCTTCACCTATTTTGTTAAATAATTTCTTAAATGACTACTTACCATTAATATTAGTACCAAAAAGTAGGTTGATTTTCTTAATCTATTTTAAGGGGCAGCTAGGTAGTGCAGTGGATAAAGCACCAGCCTTGGATTCAGGAGGACCTGAGTTCAAATCCCACCCCAGACCCTTGACACTTGCTAGCTGTGTGACCCTGGGCAAGTCACTTAACCCCCATTGCCCCACCCCCAAAAAAGTCTATTTTAAGATTGATTTTATTACGAAATGTAATAATCCTGCAAAAATTTTTATTTATTGGCAAGGTGACTCTTGAAAAGTCAAGAACAACAATGGACACAGTGTTACTTCACAAGACTTCTCATCTTTCCTTTACTTTTTTTTTTCATCACAAAGAGGTGCTGTTAGCCATTAATTTGATCTTATTCAAAAAGAGTGAATAGAAACTTGAGTCTAATCTCATATCTTCTGAGACAGAAGTCCAATCTCTATCGTTTGTAACATCTGTCACCTCTTTCAGCTCTGTCTTTCTTGGTGATTATACTGATTCTCTAAGCCTAGGGAATAAAGTAAGTAGGAATTTACTCAGAATCATCTGTTGAACCACAATTCTGCAAGAAACCCTGCCTCCTTCCTGAATCTGCTCTATTTCACCCAGTCCTAGACACAAGATCTTGGAATAATGGAGTTTTTCTCTAAAGAAACAGCGAGAATTAAAATTGTGAAGAAGGGCAGAGACTGCATTTGAGAAGGTGCTATCAGGTAAGAAATCAGTCACTAATGAGCAGAGGAAAAAGATAAAAATAGTGGTAGTTGGTGACACTCTGCTCAGGAATAGTGACAGCTGTTGATGGATAGTATCAATAGAGAGGTCTTCTCTCTTCCTAAAACATTACAGAAAGACCTCCCAAGATTTGCCAAAAGGACGAGTTACTATTACCTATTTATGGAGATTTGCATAGGCACAAATGATATTTCCCAAATGTACCCTTTATGTTTTGTTTGTGCATAATTATTTGCATGTTGTCTCCTCCATTAGACTGTGAACTCCTTTAAAGCAAGTATTATTTTTGCCTTTCTTTGTATCCTCAGAACTTAGCATAGTGCCTGGCATTTTTTAAGTTCTTTATAAATGGTAATTTACTAAATGCAGTAGAAACATGTAAAATATTGCCAAAGATTATGAAATCTTGGTAAGGAATTGAAAAATTCAAGGACATAGGTATTGTTTTCATAACTATTGCCCAATTTTAAGGTAAGGTCTTTAGAAGAAAAGCAGATGTAGGTGCTGCTTAAGAAGGTGGTTGTTGGCATATATAACCTATATCAGATTGCTTTCTATCTTGGGGAGGAGGAAGGGAAGGGAAGGTAAGAGAAAAATTTGGAATTAAAAATCCTATGAAAACAAATGTTGAAGATTATCCTTACATGTAACTGGAAAATAATAAAAACTTTTATTTAAAAAACAAAAGATGGTGGTTTGGAATGAGATTTGGGTTTCTGGGTTATGTTTTAAAGTTTAAGAATGATGAGCTATTGACCAAAGAGGGGTGATAAAAACATATTTGCATGAAATCTTACAAATATTATCAAAAGGCTTTAAACTGGAAAAGAAGGGGAGAGAGAAAATTGTCTATGTATCAGCAGTGGGTCAAAGAGAGTATTTAGAAGATAGGAAGAAAAATGGCAATGACACATCCAGTGATTCAAAGTAGATAAAATCTGAAAGAAATCCAATACCATGACCCAGTACTTTACATGTTTATAAGAGAATGAAGAAAATATCCATAATGGATTAGGTCAGTTATTCAATAAATATTTATTATATACCTATGTGCCAAGCACTATGCTAATCACTGTTTACAGTTTAATAAGGAAAAAGTTAACTATCCTAATATAGGATTCAAAAATCCTCTTGGGGGAGTGGGAGCAGCTAAGTGGCACAGTAGATAGAGCACTGGCCCTGGAGTCAGGAGAACCTGAGTTCAAATCTGGTCTCAGACACTTGATACTTACTAGCTATGTGACCCTGGACAAGTCACTTAACCCCAATTGCCTCACCAAAAACCAAAAAAAACAAACCAAAAAACCCCAAAAACCCTCTTAGGGTTAGGGTTGAGACTTGATGGAATGAGATTCAGGACTTGAATATATAGCTTTGGTAGTATACAACAATAACAACAACTACAGCAAAGGACACATCTTATTCACAATAAATAGGGGGTTTGACAGTAGCATTGCAGATTGTGTGTTGGATTTGATGTCTGGAATTTTGTCTGACACTAAACAAACCAGCTTCTCTCAGCCTCAGTTTCTTAATCTATAAAATAGGGGTAATAATAGTATCTACCTCACAGGATTGTTTAGATAAAGTGCTTTACAAAACACTAAAGCAGCCTGCTTAACTTAGGCACCATATTCATGGGCTTGCCCATGACATGGGGGCTTAGGATAAATCAGAAATTTCTCTTGTGAGAAGCAAAACCAAAGATGACCAGATAACAGGACAGACATATGGAGGAATCAAGAGACTCTTAAAGTTTAGATTGACCAACTAGGTGAAAGGACAGACACCTAAGAAGTAAGGGGAGACAAAATTTTATAGCAGGAAAGTCAATTAGGCATGGCTACTACCAGACAGGAGCTAGGAGCCACAGATAACCCTAAAAGTTGCGACCATCATTTAAAAAAAAAATCCCCCTGGACTCTCAGAAATATGACAAGCATCTAGGCTTTCCCCTCCCCACCCCACCCCAAAAAGGAACTTTCCATTCTCAGTTTGATGTAGGAGGCAAAAAGGGGTTAATAGAAAAACCCAAGACCCAAGCTCTAATTCAGATTTTAGCTCCAAAAGGGAGTCAGATCCCAGTTAATGGATAACTTACATTAGGTTCTCGTACCCATAGTGATCAACATCCATAACGGACCAGAGGGGGTCAGGTCAAAATAACAATAAAGGAAAGACAACCTATAGAAATTCTAATGAAAAATGATTATATTTTGAAACTAGCCATTGGAATCAGAAAGAGACATGCACAGAAAAGGCCAGTTTTGTCCCCAGATTCACCTTATGACATGTAAACCCCCAAAACACACCTCCATTGAAAAAGATACCCACCTCAGAGGTTGGCTTAGGACCCACAGGAACTCCAAATTAGGATAAGCCCTCCCTTGTAACACCCCAGATGGAGAATACTATAATGAGTAGGACAGGTCCTCCCTTGTACCTTCCCAAGGTGGAGATTATTATAATGAGCCTGATAATTAGTTTATCTATACTATAAATATAACTGTCTTTTCTTTCATTGAGAGATACCTTTCCACTTTTCTGGTTCTCTCCCTGTGATCACCCACAGTATTGCAATAAAACTTGGGAAACTGAGTCACTGAGTCTTGTAATTCTTTTGGGACAACTCACAATCAATTTGACCCCAAATTTCCTGTCCACATCAAGTTGGACATCCCATCTATCTATAGAAGCTTTTGCTTTCCTTCTGTTCTGGGAGGAGGATGTTTCTAAGTCCTTCTTCCTCCCTGGGGGTGGGGATCATAGGGGGTTGCCAGTAAGAGTGAGTGAAGTCTTTGACTTCCCACTCTCACTTTCTCTAGCACCAAATAAAAGATCACTTTAACACTTGAATTCTACTTGGACTGTGTGTGAGAGTGTAATTCTTTACTGACAATACCTAAGAACCTTCCCTACCCCCACCCCACCCCCACTCAGATTCACACAACTATTAAGTGTCTGAGGCAGAATTTGAACAGAGATCTTATAAAGCCCAAGCTCAACACTATAGACTATATTATATAACTGCCTGACTTGCCTTCGTGATGATTTCATCCTTCAAAAGATGGAGGAAACATTACAAGATGCAGGCTGGTGGAGGAAATTCCCAGAGTTTGGAAAATTTTGTAAGGTAACCAGGGAAACGGGAGCAGACTCAGTCACAGAAGCAGAGGAGCCAGAACAGCATGTGGAAGATGTTATATCTGGGAACTGACCATAAGCTTGGACAGCTTATCTATAGCCTTTCCTTGCTCAGTGATCTGCTTTTGGAAGAATCTACTAGGTAAAAACCCTGATTGTGTCTACCCCGCAAAAAGCTTCTGAGACCTGGTGAATTTCTTCATTCTCTTTTCCTATTTTATCCCTGCCTGGCAAACATAAATTGTTTACTCTTTTGTTTTTTGGTGGGGCAATGAGGGTTAAGTGACTTGCCCAGGGTCACACAGCTAGCAAGTGTCAAGGGTCTGAGTCTGGATTTGGACTCAGGTCCTCCTGAATGCAAGGCCAGTGCTTTATCCACTGTGCCACCTAGCTGCCCCCAACATTGTTTACTCTTAAGCATCTTCCTGTTCTTTTAAATTTACTAGCTGAAATTTTACTTGAGTGAATTTTTTCCCCATTTACAGGTTATGGTCTGAGTGTATTGTCTATCGAATCAGTAAAAAGGGGAGGAGATAGAGACGTCTTCAGATGTATAAATCTACATAGGATTTTTGTAACTCTTCTTTATTCCCGGCAAAAGGTTTGTTAGAGAATTCCCTCTTTAACTGGGAGATCCAGGTATTCTCATTTTTAAAGTAACCAGTATTAATAGTTTGTATTTTTTAAAACTCTCTAAAAGAACAGAGGAAAGAATAAAGGTTGATCCTGAGAATTACCCTGGGGTAAAAACTAAGAGCTTATCTGACATCCCCTAGAAGTTTTGAACAAAGACTTGGACAATGCATACCCCTCCCATTCATCGGAGACAGGAAAGAGAAGAGAAGGGTGTGGCCGGAATGAAAGTAAGGTCCAAAGGTCCTAGACCTGACCTGGTTTAGGAGATTTTCTTCTTGCTCCTTTCTAAAGGGTGTTGAACTTTCCTATTAGGCAAACTCTTCCCTCCTCACCACCATCTGCTGGTTAGAAGTGGGAACTTCATCCTAATACCATTTTCCACCCTCTTTGCTTGGGAGTTTTCAATACCATTTATAATTTTTATTCTTGGTTTTTAAAAAATAATCATTCTCTGAATAATTAGAATTTTGATTTCTTCTGAATTTTCTTTTTTCTATTTGTTTTCTTTTACAGTTTGAGTTTAAAATTGAATTTAGACCATCATTGGCTACTTTTTTTTTTTTTTGGTGAGGCAATTAGGGTTAAGTGACTTTCCTAGGGTCACACAGCTAGTAAGTGTAAAGTGTCTGAGGCTGGATTTGAACTCAGGTCCTCCTGAATCCAAGGCCAGTGCTTTATCCACTGCACCACCTAGCTGCCCCCCCCATTGACTACTTTTAAAGAAGATTTTTGGATTTTTTTTAATGTTAATTTTGCATATTATTTGAATTAGCACCATCTGAAGTTGCAGTCACATGTAAAATATGGTAATTGGTTCCAGCCCAATGAAAAAAGAACCTTAAATAAGGTTTTAAAAAAAATCTGTTATTTAATGTAATATAACCACAAATGATGAGAAAAGGGGTATTTTGGATTCAAGTTAGTAATATAATAGTTACAGCAAAGTTTTAAAAATTACACAATATTGTACTTAAAGATAAATCTATGCTGCTGATATTATGAAACAGTATAATTGTTGTTTAAAATATTTGAGCATCAGGGGCAGCTAGGTGGTGCAGTGGATAGAGCACCAGCCCTGGATTCAGGAGGACCTGAGTTCAAATCTGGCCTCAGACACTTAATACTAGCTCTGTGACCCTGGGCAAGTCACTTAACCCCAATTGCCTCCCAAAACAAAAACAAACAAAAATATTTTAGCATCATAGACTGAGCTGTTTCCTCTTCCTTTTAGTCTTCATATGTAAGCTGGTAGTGCAAATAGCTTTATCTTCATCTTGGCAAATTTCCATGATGACACAATGAGCCAAATGTCATTGAATGACCTTAGGCATTATTTAAAATCAATAATTCCTTAACACAATATTGTTGCCCTTGCAATATTTTTAAACAGCTGAGTTAAAATAACTTGAAAGTAATCTTCAGCTTTAATCACCCATGCTTTCTTATTTGATGGCCAAGGAACTGGAAGCAATAGATAGTTGTAGTCTCTCAAAGCTCAAGGATTTTGAGACTAATAAATAAGCATTGGTTTTCACTTAAAATCCCCTTCTTTCTTACCTACATTCCAAGAGCTAATGGAAAAAGTAGCTGGGGACATGAACTACTTGCAAGTTTTGGTGTTCACTGATAACATTGTTGTCTTTGAGAAGAACAGAAAAAGAACATGAGGGGGCAGCTAGGTGGCGCAGTGGATAGAGCACCGGCCCTGGAGTCAGGAGTACCTGAGTTCAAATCTGGCCTCAGACACTTAACACTTACTAGCTGTGTGACCCTGGGCAAGTCACTTAACCCCAATTGCCTCACTAAAAAAAAACAAAAACAAAAAAGAACATGAGGAAAGATTAATGAAAGATTGTATAGACCAGAATAGTCTAAAACCTTCAATTCACAATTGCAGGTTCTGTAGAGCCTCTGTCAAGTATATGGTTCATGTTTATTGCAACAATTTATATACATTGACCCAGAGAAGACAATTCTCATTGGCAGCATCAAAAGAATTCTTGAGATCTAAGGACTTTTCTAGGTTTTGGCAATAATTATTACAAACAATGCTGCTATTGCCAAGCCACTGAATGACTTTATATGAGCAAAAATGATTGAAGAAGCAGAAAAGCAGAAGAACAAGAAATATGGTCTTAAAACCATCAAATATGTCTTAAAGCCAACAAAGCCTTCTGGAAACCAAAACTGCTAGATAGTTATAAACAAGTTTTCAAAGCTTGTAGATTATCACTGACCCATTCAAACCTTTTGTCCTGTACAATATAAAGAATTAATTGTGATTTGAGGTTTCTATGACCCCATCTTTGCCTAAAATTAGAAACCCCATGTGCCCTGACCTTGCTCCAGTGCGTACCCACACGCCTGCATGGGCCTGGCCAAATTATAATGAGGGCAGCCCCACCATGACTGGGAGCTGGGTGAAGGCAGTCAGGTGACCTCCGGAGTCTGGAAGCTGAAGGAGGGCTGGCAGTTGTAGAGCAGCTTGTTAATCTATCAATCAGGGCTGCCAGCCAATTAGCTTGGGGCTGTGTGTCTGTCTGTCCTGTTTCCTGGGAGCTGGGGGGGAGGGTGTTGCTGGTAAGGAGAAGGGAGGAGTGTCACCATTCTGGCATTGAAGCTGGAAAGGGACAGGATGTAGCCAGCAGTGGTGTGATTCAGGTTGTATTGTTTTCCTTCCCCCATTCCTTTTGTTTTCCTTTCCCTTAATTCAACTAATCTTACTTGTGTTTTTAAGTTAGTTCTTGTTAATAAACCCTGTTTTGTTTTTGAAAGAGGCTGTTAATCTCCTTCCTTGCCCCAATATTGCAGCAAGCCACCTAACTAACACTCCCCAATTACAATTTGGCCCTTACAATAAACTCACAATTTGATGGCCTTAAGAGCAGTTGTGTACCAAGAGAGTAATAATGGTTACATGAAACCAGTTGCATTTGCAAATAGACACTTAAGCAACAGACTTGTTACCCCTTTCATAAGCTGTAATTCTGAGTTTTTAATTGGGCTAAAACTGAGAAATTCTGAGACTAGGTCTATGAAGCAAAGTTTTAATTATGGATTAACTAACAATAATTCACTGACAAATCTGTGTTCATAGAATGCACAAATTATTAAACTAATGGAAGCCTACGTATATTCGTTGTAGAGATATTGGATAACTTGCCTGTTAACAGAATAGCCCTAGAGATTGGAGGGAGCCCCATGAACACAATTTATTGCAATCATTTTTTTGCCAATTAGTGAGTTAGCTGGACTCCCTGATGGCCAAATTGACATGACAAATACATCTCAGTAGATTGTAAGCCAAAGAGACCTCCTGCCATTCACGCAAAGCCTACTTATCATAGACAATGGCTAAGACACAGGTATTTCAAGTGAAAAAAGTCTGAGAACTGTATTTTGTGAAGTATAATGAAAATACAAATAATGGAAGAGGGTTGAACTCAGAGGCAAAACATTTTCTGCCTAGTATTTTAGCCAATGTGACGCCTAGTCACCCCAGAAAGTATAACACTTCTAGCTAGACAATTGGAGAAAGCTGCTTGGTAATCTAGGAGCATAAAAAGTCCTATCTAAGTGGACTCTGTAACTCTTGGATTTGATGGGTGTCTAAGACCACTAAAGTCACCAAATTCTGATGTGTTTCCAGATGGAAATGAAGGAAAGCCATGTCTACAGAAGCTAAGTGCCAACACTGTATCCTTCTTGCATATTTTTGCTGTAAGGGCAAAGTAAAACTCCTTTTAAAAATTCTCAATGACTTGCAAGTACTGTGAGAAAATTATTACCAGGGGTACCCCTACTGAGAGGGCCTGGTTGACCTTGACTTAAGGTCAGCCCAGTGTCAGGAAGTTACCTCACAAAGCCTTGTTTCCACCAGAGGATCTGAACTCTGACTTCAGCATGTTCTATTCATGGGCCACCTTCAAGTCATGTCAGTCAATGGACTTGAATGCTCCCAGCCAATTAGCTTGGAGCAGTGTGTAGAGACTGCCAGTCTTCTGGACCACAGAGAGCTTCCACTCTAACAGGAACAGGAGCTTCTTCTTGGTGGCCTGGGACTCATGGGTAAAAGCAGCTTTTTTCTCTTCTTTCTCTCTTAGATCTCAGCTAGGCTTTCCAATTCTTTCAGAGACACGTGTTCTCTCTTTGCTAACCTCTAATATACTTTAATAAATATTTAATGCCTAAACTGGTGCTAAAGCTTCTAATTTATAAGTAAACTGTAGCTAGTTTTCCCTAGACTTGGGACAGAAATAGGCTTCCACACATTTAATTTTACTCCTCACAGTACCTCATTTTATTCCAACATGGAACCTGAACTAACAGGGCACTGGCATTAAAGTTGAGCCTCCAACACCAGCCTAGCCCTTCAACTAGTTTAGGTTTAGATAGGAAGGAACTACTAAAAAGTACTTACTATATACAGACGTGAAACTGTATGAAACACTGGGGATACAACTTTAAGTTGGTTTATTTATTTTTTTTTGGTGAGGCAATCGGGGTTAAGTGACTTGCCCAGGGTCACACAGCTAGTAAGTTTTAAGTGTCTGAGGCTGGATTTGAACTCAGGTCCTCCTGAATCCAGGGCTGGTGTTCTATCCACTGTGCCACCTAGCTTCCCTGATACGACTATAAGTAAGAGAGTCTCTACCGTCAGTGGATAGCCACCTCCCAGGAATCTCTATGCCTTTCCATCTTCGGCTCCAGCCTCATCTAGATTTTGAGAAAACATATTATAGAGTTCAGAGGAAAGATATTCTCACGGGGTAAAATGCTACAGGAAAAGTCATCTCAGGAGGCTCAAGAATGGAAATTTTAAAGAAACAAGTGAAAGAATTCCAGTGGGAAAGAAAAACATGGTTTATCTGAAGAGACCAATGTGGATGTAAAGGGAATTCATCAACTAATTAAAAATTTTTGAAAATGGAAGTGAAACTAGGTAAAAGAACATTAAGATAAAAGCATGGTATAGTCCCCTTTAAAAATAGTGTCAGGAATGCTAAAGCTCAGAATACATTTAGCCTAGTGAGAGAAGCTAAGAACAATAAAAGGATTTTTAGCTATTTGGGGAGGAAAAGGAGGATCAAAGAAAGGATAAGAAATTTGCCTGCCAAGAATGGGAAGACAACTATCAGCAGAGAAAAAAAAATTGCCATACTGAATTCTTATTTTGTTTTGATCTGGATTTTTAAAAATCAAGGCACTAAGGTCTACAAACTATAGGCTTGCCAGCTTCACCTCGATTCCTGGGAAAATTCTAAAACAGATAATTTTTAAAAATGTTTGACAAATATCTAGAAAAGGAAGGGGTGATTACAAAGAGTTGGCATGACTTCATCCAGAATGGGTCACGCTAGACTAACCTCCTTTTCTTTTTTGGCAGAATTACTAAAGTAGTAGATGAAGAGACTGCCAAGAATAAAAATTACCTAGATTTTAGGAAAGCTTTTAATAAAGTATCACATTCTATTTTTGTGGAGAAGATGGAGAGATGTGGATCAGCCAATGATACAATCAGATGGATTCAGAAGTGGATGTCTGGACTAAAAAAGAGTTGTTGCAAATGGTTCCTTGTCAATATGTCATTAGGTCAGCTAGGTGGCTCAGTGGATAGAAAGCCAGGCCTGGACTCAGGAAGACTCATATCCCTCATTAAAGAGATGATTATTTCTCTCTCATATTAATAGCCAATTATTAAAACTGCAGATATAAAAGCTTTTTTTTTCCCTGTCCTATTTCCTTGTTCAATCTCTCAAGGACAGGGTTGATGGAAGATTGGATTAATATTCTCTTCTTTCTGGGTATTTCTACTCCACCCAGCTAGCTCAGGCTTGGGTGGGGGATATAGATTCTTTGTCTAGATTGCCCAAGGCTGGGGGTGGTCTGGGAATAGGGATAGTCTTTGTTCAAGAGGGACATAATGTCACTCTCAGCCCCTAATTGGAGTGAGCTCACTTCTTTTTGTAAAGTCCACCTTTCATTATTAAACCATCAGAGTTGATTGCCACCCTTAGAAACACTCCTCTTCTAAAAAAGCATAGAAGCCATGAACTGGCCACCATGATCGTCTTTGGTCTAAGACAGAGACAGCCAAATGATCATCCTTTTATTAATAAACATGCTGGCATAATTAATGAGTAAATTACCCAGAAATTATGTCTCTCAAACTTTTTAAAATTGCACACTGAGTTCAGATCTGTTTTTGGGCACTAATTACTAGCTGGGTCACCCTGGGCAAATCACTTAACCCTATTTAACTCAGTTTCCTCATCTGTAAAATGAGCTGGAGAAGGAAATGGCAAACCACTCCGGTATCTCTGCCAAGAAAACTGCAGAAAGAGATCACAAAGAGTTAGACATGACTGTAACAATTAGATACACAGGAGTACACCAAGGATTTGTGTTTGGCCTTGTGCTGTGTAACATTTTTATCAATGACATGTATTAACACAAAGATGGGATGCTTATCCGATTTGTGGATGACACCAGCTCTAACCTCCCTCCTTACCTTCATCCAGTCTATTACTGCTTGACTGGACATCTCAAACTGTGTGGTCTGTATACACCTCAAACTCAGCATGTCCAAAAGTGAGAGAGAGAGAGTGAGAGTACAACTTCCAGGAATGGGAGACTACTGTTTTTAGGTTTGGGCACCACGGTTTAAGGACTTTGATAAGCCGGAGAGTGTCTAGAGGAGGCTAAGTAGGATGGTAAAGACTTGAATCCGTATCACATGAAGCTGAAGGAACTAGGCATGTTTATCCTGGAGAAGAGAAGATTTCATGGGTTACATGTCTGCTGTCCTCAGTTATTTGAAGGGCTGCCATGTATAGAAGGGGCTAGGCTTATACTTCTCTCTCCAGAGGGAGAACAAGAGCAATGGGAGGAAATTATAAAGAGGCCTGTTCAGGCAAATCTTCCTAATGATTCAATCTGTCCCAAAGTGGCTTCTTCAAGAAGTGGTGGGGGTGTGGGGGGGCAGCTAGGTGGTGCAGTGGATAAAGCACCAGCCCTGGATTCAGGAGGACCCGAGTTCAAAGCCAGCCTCAGACACTTAACACTTACTAGCTGTGTGACCCTGGGCAAGTTACTTAACCCCCATTGCCTCTCAAAAAAAAAAAAAAAGAAGTGGTGGGCTCCCCTACTTGAAGACCTCCAAGTAGAGGCTAGATAACCACTTGTCAAATAGGGTATATTAGGGATTCCTTATATTTAACTAGTGGACTTGATAACCACTGAGATCCTTTTCAACTCTCAAATTCTATGATTCTGTGATTCCCACATCTGTGACCCTAGGCTCTAATTGGTATTTATCTAATTTCATCCTGGTACTGGGCCCACTCCTCCACTTCCTATCATCTTCATGCCATGCCTATATGTGTGTACTATGCCCTTCTTCCAACTCTTGTTCTGAGAACAGTAATCAATACCACACTCTTTTCCCTAGCAAGGACATGTCAATCTATGATTGTAATCACCATTCCCTTTGACTTGTCTATCCAAAACACTTTTCCCTGTCCCCTGCTACTCTATGCCTATCGTCTTCCCTTTTAAAATGCAAGCTCATTGAGAGAAAGTATTGTCTTGCTTGCTTGTATTTGTATCCCAAATACTACATGCCTAAATGCTTTTCATTTATTCCCTTATCCCTCTTTTCATGTAAGGATTTTACAATCTAATAAAGGAAGATAAAACATATGGAAGTGGTGGCAAAGGAGGAGTGTTTTGGACAGGGAAATTGAAGGTAATAGTGATTGGAGACGTAGGGCAAATTATTGGTATGGCCTTTCCAGGAATAGTGTTGTTTGATTGCAGTTCTAAAAAATAGAATTGGAAAGGGGGTTAATGAGAGGAGGAGAGATGGAATGGAGCGCAGTAATGGATACATATAACAACATGGCATAGAGATGGCCAAGAAGTGGTGAGTGCTGTGTAGGTCAGGGATGAGGACAAGGTGATCTATCTTTTTTTTTTTTTTTTTTTGGTGAAGCAATCGGGGTTAAGTGACTTTGCCCAGGGTCACACAGCTAGTGTCAAGTGTCTGAGGCTGGATATGAACTCAGGTCTTCCTGAATCCAGGGCCAGTGCTTTATCCACTGTGCCACCTAGCTGCCCCAGGACTGTATAGCTTTGCATTGGATCAACAATTGCATGTGTTTCTGGTTGTTATCCTTGTTTTTTCCTAAAATGAAGAGACTGAACCATGATAAGCTCTGTACTAGAGAAGGAAGTTCCCAAAGCTGAGGAAGTTTTGAAGGTTCTATCTATAAAACAGGACTCCAGGAGCAGGGAAACTAGAATATTATTTTGGGGAACTAAGTATAAGTGTGAAATGCTGTGGCCTTTCTCCTTACTCACCGATCCACTATAGAAGAATCTTCTTGGAAAGAACCCTAATAATACCTTACCCAAGATGCTGCTGAGACCTGATGAATTTCTTCACTCTGTTTTCCTTTCTGCTTTACTTCTGCTTGACAAAAGATTGGCTTCTCTTTCTTTTTAACTTAAATTTTAAAAATTTACTTTTTACTTTTTAAACTTTATTTTTATTTTATTGATAGCAAACAGATTTATTTAGGACTTTTTAAAATTCTATTTCATTGCTTTGGGAGGATTAACATTTAGTTTCCTTTTACCTATATCAGACCACTTGGTACCCAGAACTGTGTTTTCAGACTTCATAAATAACTTACTTATGGAATGTTTTACATCAGAAATATCTGAATAGATCTGCTGGAATTATTTGTTTAAAGCTAACTGTTTAGGTATTATAGGATGAAGCTTTAAACTGTAGTCCTTTCCAGAAAGAAGTTTCACCATTGAAGACAATTGTTTTCCTGAAAACTCTACATTTATGCCATTCTTCTGAAGATTTTAGATCATAGGCTTAAGGATTATTTAATTACTATTTGGTCATACTTGGTCAAACCAGTTATACTTGATTTCTGATTGTTGTGTTTGCTGTTTTTTAGTCTTTTCAGGTCCTGAGGTTTATTTTATTGTTAGTTTCTTTCTTTCTTTTTTTTTTTTTTGCGGGGCAATGGGGGTTAAGTGACTTGCCCAGGGTCACACAGCTAGTAAGTGTCAAGTGTCTGAGGCTGGCTTTGAACTCGGGTCCTCCTGAATTCAGGGCCAGTGCTTTATCCACTGCACCACCTAGCTGCCCCCTATTGTTAGTTTCTTGACACTTTTAAGTCCATTTACTGAAAGTAATATCTCTATCATCTTATTTCTGTCCTTCAGTGAAAGTAGCTAGAGCAGGGCTTCTTAAACTTTTTCTACTTGTGACCCCTCTTCACCTGAGAAATTTTTACTTGACCCTAGGTATATAGGTATATAAAATAGGTATACTTAACCTTTTACTATTGACAAACTTTTTGCAACCCAACATTGGTTGTGAACCACAGTTTAAGAAGCTTTGATCTAGAGGAACAGCATAGTGTTTTTTTCATGGAATTCACTTATCTCTTTCCTTAGCAGGGCTGTCAAATTATTGAATTCCAAGAGGCTTCTTTGCATTTACAATGGCATTCTAGTAATTTTGCAGAAGAATGAAAGCTTAAACTTTTTGGCAATAACGTTGTACATCTAATTTCTCTTCCACTGCTTGTGTCAACATTTCTGGGGCTATTTGGGGGTTCTCATAGATCTGATACTTTGTCAACAAGGATCAGAACAATCTGCTCCTGAGGCTGCTAACATATTTCTGGCAATGGTTGCCTAGAAGGCATTGCTAAGTGTCTTTCTGGACTTTTAAAATTTGATTAATAGCTTCTTACACTTTAATGATTTTTGCCTCCAGATACAGAGAATTTACTTTTAATTGTAGCCAGTGTGAATGTCTTGGTAATAGAGCAAATGTGTAGTGCGGAAGGGGGAGAGGGACTTTAGCTGTTAGAATACACACAGGATTTTTACAAAAGTTGTTAGGGAATATACTATACTATTTCACTGGAAACTTGAACTATAATCATTTTGTTAATAATTGTAATAGTTTGATATCTCCAAAAGCTTCAAATAAATTAGTCTCCATGGGAAATAACCACTTCTGCTTCCCTGGTCTCCTTGGAAAATAAGG
Source organism: Dromiciops gliroides (assembly GCF_019393635.1). Classification (NCBI taxonomy): domain Eukaryota; kingdom Metazoa; phylum Chordata; class Mammalia; order Microbiotheria; family Microbiotheriidae; genus Dromiciops; species Dromiciops gliroides. The sequence continues at coordinate 261,959,264 of NC_057863.1, read as the reverse complement.
GAAAGCAAAGGATATAGTTAGGAGGAAAGGAAGTCATAAAGTTAAGCCTTGCAGGTGGAAGTAGGGAAGGTCTAAGATGTTCTTCCTCCTCTTTTAGAAGGGAAATCAAACTGATTTCCTGATCAAACTGTAACTCCCAGGGCCCTCTGCTGATTATACATATATAGACTAGATCCTAGCTTCTTAAATTGTGGGTTGAGACCCCATTTGGGGTCATGTAACTGCATGTGGGGATTGTGAAAAATTTGGCAACAGTAAAAGTTTTTGTATAGCTATTTTATATCCGTATATGCCTGGGATTGAGTAAAATTTCTCAGGTGAAAAGGTGTCACAAAAAGGGGTCTTGAGTCGAAAAAGTTTAGTAAGTCCTGGTCTAGATGGTCCCTTCCAACTCTCAAATTCTCTTATTCTAAGAGCAAATGGAACCAACCAGTGGAGACAATTTCATTTCTTTTCTTTTTTCTTTCTTTTTGTTTGACAATTTCTTAAAGGACTTTGGCTGATAAAGGGAGAAGAGATAGATGGTGATAGCTAGTAAAGATGGTGGTTTAACCAGTAAATAAGGAAACGCTGAAGATTAGAGAGAAAAGGGTGATGACAACTGGAGCAATCTGCTGGAGAAGATGGGAGGTGAAGATCAAGGGCATCTGTAGGGGAACTGGTCTGTGAGAAGTAGCCTGTCTTTAGGACAATGAAGTTTTCAGGAATGGACTTCAATATTTGCCCAACTCATCTCTTTGAAAAGAAGTACTGGTAACTGAAAAAGCAGGAGGTGAAGACCAGAGAGCAGAACTTGAAGGAAGGCTAAATGCTGAAATATGTCCTAAGAGGTGGGGGGACCCAAGGCCAAGATGTACAAGTTAGGAAAGAGAGAACTGGCCCAAGGAACAGATCAAGCATCCCTTCAAATCCTGTGGCAAAGCCCTATTACCCCTTTCAGGTAGCCAGATGGGCAAGCTTCTCTGTTCTTTATCTGTTGCTTTCAATTAAGATTTCATTTTCTTATTATAAATCCCACTTCTCCTTAGAAATGCTTGGCTTTTTATGCTATTTACAATTTATAAACAGATGCTTAGCTATTTATGTTATTTACAGCTTATAAATAGAAAGAATAAGGGAGAAAATGTCTCTTCTTCTAGAGGAATGAAAGGTTCAATCTGCAGGTGCTAAATCAGGGACCAGAAATGTTAGGACAAAATAGGGAGAATGGAACTATATACAAAACAGGCATATGAATTTGGGATTTCAGTACTCCTAGAATTAAATGAGAGGCTGGTGAAGCTGTTAGGCTTCAAGGAACATGGATAAGTATACTTATATTTTCTTATAGCCATAGATTCATAGGGTCATAGAGGTGTCGTAAGGATTGAATGAAATAATATGCATTAAGCACTTTGCAAACCTCGAAGTACTGTATCACTGTAAGCTATTTTATTAATGTTAGCTAACTGCTGGGGAATGAGTCTAGATGAAAGAGGCAGAGAAGGGAAGGACCTAGGGTAGAAAGGAAGACTGTGAGCCAGGTGCTGAACTTACTGAGAAACTAGCTGGAATGTCCAGGGAGTGAATAGATAGAAGCCGCCAGGATGTGGATTAGGTGATACATTTTGAAAGAATGAACCTCAAAGGAGGAGAGGTTGCTGAGTGACAGAGGAAGAGTCTGGAAGTGGTAATGGGGAGCAAGGAGAATTCTAACTTTCTCTCCAGGATCATTGTTTTGAGAGCTAAGAAAGAAGTTGCAACCAAAACTGGAAAGGATGGCCATGGATGCAACATTATCTGAGGGGAGCCAGAACTTCCAAGTTCCAGAAGACGAAAAGAAGAGAAAACATCTAAAATGAAGGGAAGTTTATTGATTATGGAATGCAGACTCAGAGAGTACAATAGAATTAATGGTTGCAGAATCAAAATTGGACTCTGGAGTAATTTTTTTCTTTTCTTTCCTTTCCTTTTCTTTTTTTTTTGTAGGGCAATGAGAGTTTAAGTGACTTTCCCAGGGTCACACAGCTAGTAACTGGAGTAATTTTGAGGTGGATGTGGCTGAAAAGCATGAACTGGGGAGTTGAGGGTCAGGGGATGTTTACTCTTAAGCAGCCTGAGATTCAGCATCACTGGGACTAGGAGAGCAAGATGACCCGGAAGCATGTCAGAGTTGATAAATCACTGGACTTGGGAGTTAGGGAGACCAGAATTCAGGTCCCACTTGCTAGCTGTCTGACCCTAGGCAAGTCACTTCACCTCTTTCAGTTTCACTGTGAATTTTCTTTAAGAGCACTGAAGCAGGGGGCAGCTAGGTGGCGCAGTGGATAGAGCACCAGCCCTGGATTCAGAAGGACCTGAGTTCAAATCTGGCTTCAGACGTTTGACACTTACTAGCTGTGTGACCCTGGGCAAGTCACTTAACCCCAATTACCTCACCAAAAAAACAAAAACAAAAACAAAAAAACTAAAACAAAGAGCACTGAAACAAAACAGATTGTTGGGAAAAAAGGAGTTTGTAGTGGCAACCTGGAATTCATTTGAGAAAAGTTTGACTATAAAATGCTTCTCTCTATGGCGTCACGGAGTTGTGTTTCTTATCTGTAATCTGTGATGATCCATGAGAAATTTGTGAAGGCAGATTGATAAGACTATGTGAAACTTCTTCCTTTTCAAAACTGTTGTAAGTGATGTTATAACAAAACCTCATAAAGAACATTCTTTGAAAAGTTTGTGAGGCAAGTGGATTTTTGAAAGACTGATTCTTGTAATTACTGAAGAAATTACAAAGAGAAAAAACTAATCTAGCTTATTTCCTAAGAGACTGAATTTTACTTTTATCTTGAAAAGAAATATGAAGAAGAATCTTGAAATGTTAATCACTATCTGGAATAAACTGAATGGCATGTGGCTAAGTTTCCAGATATGTGAAGAGGAGAAATCTCTTATTATACTGAGGATTTGAGGTGTCTTTGACTATGAACTTATACATACCCAAAATATTAAAAGTAGTTACATATATCTCTTCTTAATTGTTACTTTTGTTGATTCATTATGTACTTTCAATATATATATAATTATAGAGAAATAAAATAGATAATAGGTTGTTTTTCTCCTGTTTATTAAATAGTTAATATTTATGTGAGATGGGGGCTTGAGCTAATGAATAATAAAGATGATACAAATTTATTAATTATTAGAAAACTCTTCAATCATACTCCTAATATATAGCAATTAGCCAAGTGGCTGGGTAAAGATAGGTAACCTACAAACAAGGGTAGTCAGACCTTAAATTTTATTACTCTGTTTTATGTGAGAGTATGTCCTTACCAACAGGCTACATAATAACTATTATTATTTATAAACTGAGGATGTGATTTTTTTTTTTACTAGATGATCTTCAATGTCCCTTCTAGGCTCTAAATCCCGTGATCTCTATAAAAATACATTTATCAAGGATTATACTCTGTTTCTTGGGGTTGGGGGACTTGGGAGGTCCTTAAGTGTTAGGATGCATGGGGTGGGCACCTGAGTGTAATTAAATACCACCTCAAATAATTAGTTGTGTGACCTTGGGTAAGTCACTTAGCTCTCTGAATCTCAGTTTCCTCATTTGTAAAATGAGGGGGTTGACTCTAAGGTCCCTTCCAGCTCTAAATCTATGATCCTACAAATCTGTCAGAGTATGTATGCTATGTAAAAACAAAATTTATCAATTAAAAATATCCACACAGGGGCAGCTAGGTGGTGCAGTGGATAAAGCACTGGCCCTGGATTCAGGAGGACCTGAGTTCAAATCCGGCCTCAGACACTTGATACTTACTGTGTGACCCTGGGCAAGTCATTTAACCCCCATTGCCCTAAAAAAACCAAATAAACAAACAAAAATATCCACGAAAGCCTATGAAAATAGTGTATGTAGGAAGGGGGAGAATAATTATACAAAACATGATAATTTCTTAACAATGAGAGAGTATTCATGACTCATTCACTGACCTGTCATTCCACAAAATGGAATTCTGTGTTCATATCAGTAGGCAGTTAAAACCAAACCAAACGACACATAGAAAAACAGAGAAAGTAGCAACAATGAATAATAGTAGGCACCATGAACCCACAACCCTCTAAGGATGGCAACATAAAGAAATGATAAGACATGGGAAATTGTTTTCATAATGCTGAAGGAAGGCAAACCTAGGGGAGGGGGAATATTGAAAGAAGACAAATAGGTTGAATAAAGTCACATAAACTTTCACGGAATTACAGGATGGGGAATCGAAGGGACCTTGGAAATCACTTAGTCCAACTACCTGACTTTTTTTTTTTTTTTTTTGCAGGGCAATGAGGGTTGAGTGGCTTGCTCAGGGTCACAGCTAGTAAGTGTCAAGTGTCTGAGGTCACATTTGAACTCAGGTCCTCTTGAATCCAGGGCCAGTGCTTTATCCACTGCACCACCTAGCTGCCCCGCATTTACATTTTCTAAAAATGGCTCAATAAAGATAATTTTAGTGACATCTGAAGTTTGGGTTTTGCTATAGAAAGTTTGAGATAGAGAGAAGCAAAACCTGTGGATATTCGACTGAGCTAAAATCAACTGGGAGATCACCATCCTGTTTAGACAATCAACAGAATGGCTGGGGGACCCAAAGCATCTTATCAATTATATTTGTAATCTGCATTTTATTTTATTTTATTTTTTAAGCTATTCAGAGAAAGGAAGTCACATGAAACTGGGACCTTCCCCCTGGACTAAAATCCTCAAGAACTATTCTCAATGTTTCCAAGAAGACTTTGTGCTCCAAACTTGTTTTGTTTTATATCCTCCACCGCTAGAGAAAGAGGAAGGAGTCTAGGGACCTCCTAGAAAAAGAGGAAGGAGAATAGAGACAGAGAGGTCATGCCCTTAACTAACAACACTAACCTCTTTTCAGCTTCTATCTGTGCATAGTCTTCCCCAATTAGATTAAAGGCAGGTACAATCTTTGTTTCTATATATACCCCTCAGGGCTAAGTACTGTGCCGGGCGAATGGGAAGCACTCAATAAAAGTTTATTGACTGACTGACTACTCCCCTCCACATACTCTATGGTCCAGCCACACTGGCCTTCTTACTTGGTGCTCACATAGGACACCCTTCCTTTCTCTATATCTTTACACTGGCTGTTCCCCACGTCTGTCATGCTTTTCCTCCTTTGCTCTGTCCTGTGGATCCTTGGGCTTCCTTTAACACTAGACTCATCAGCCACCTCCTGTAGGAGGCCTTTGCTGATCCATTAGCTCCTACTTAGCCTGCCCCTCCATCTATTCTGTGTTTATCCGTGTAGCTATGATTTATGTATATATTGTCTCTTCAAAGCAAGGACAGCTTTTGATTTTTCTTCCTATCTTCAATGTTTAGCACAGTGCTTGACAGTCTCTTTATTTAGTGTTATTTAGTGCTTAATAATAAGTACTTATTTAATGACTAATTGACAAGTGCCCTGCAGGTTTTCTTGACAGTTGGGACAGGTGATAGAGAGGAAAGAGTTAGTGAACTGTTTCCTATTTGTACAGTCTTGGGATCTCAAAGATTTCTTTCACTTCAAAATCCCAGTCCCAAATACCAGGAAAAATAAATACAACCCTTTTTTTAACACAATGAACACAATAAAGCAAAGGAAAACAACATGGAAAGACATCAGAACTGATCAGTACAGAGTCCCATATTGACTTCAGAGCCCTGGATGTGAAGCATATGTTTCTCCTCTCAACAGAAAAGATGGTAGACCACAGGTAAGAAATGATGTAGCCAATGTATTAGTTCGTTTTCTTTTTTAGTACCAGGGAAAACTGGGCAAAAGAGATCATTGTCAAGTAGCAATGCTATAAAGCTAGAAAAACCCCTGAGATTTGGAGTGGTGAACAGGGGTTCAAACACCACCTCTGTCACTTCTGACCTTGGGCAAATTAGTTAACAACTGGGCCTCGGTTTCTTTTTCTATAAAATGAGGAGTTGTCATATATATATAAAAATGTGTGTGTGTATGTATATATGTATGTATATGTATGTAAAATATATACATATATAATCTCTATATATGTAAGAAAGGACATACTACCTCTCCACATGTGTGAAAAAAATTTTCCCATTACTTTTCCAGAAGCTCTTACTTCCAACATCTCCTGGTATTATTAAGACTTATCAAGTGGCCAGTTTTAAACTCTAGCCTATTTCCTTCCTCTCCAATCTAAACAAGTACAACTTAACCAGAAAGAAGATAAGAAGAGATATGCTAGCTCTCTCTAACTACAAATTGAAAAATAGATTTTTCCAGTAAATTTAAAAATAAAATAAAACCAGAAACAAATTCTTCACATTTCACCTTCACTCCATCCTACAAACAACCAGTTTCTGGCTTGCCTACTAGAAAACCAGATGCTCCACTCCAAAGGGACTCAGACCCGCAGAGCTTCCTCATTCTGCCCTGAGGGTACCATAGACTGAGAGCATTGGAGAGCTGCTGATGCAGAGCAAAGTCTAACAGCAGAAAGATATTTGGAGTGGTGTCCGTACTATAGGAGAAAAGCAGGGTTAACCTATACAACTTACAGCCCAGGGCTACCCCCAGGTAGCTCAGCAGCAGGAGGAGAAAGCGGTGGCGGCTCCTTCTCGCCATCTTCCAGAGAACAGCTCTTTTCTCCTCCGGATCAGCGTAGAGGCTGGACGTAGGAGAATCTCAGCAGCTCAAAGAAGATGGAGGAGGAGGGGAAGGAAGGGAAAGGGGGAGGAGAAGGGTGTGGGGGAAGACTTTAGCTCTCGTAGCTTTTTTTTTGTTTTTGTTCTTTTTAAAAAAGTAAATTACAAGAGGCGGGTTCTTTCCTGTAGCCCTTGGTCTGTGGGACAGCTTTCCTTTCTTTTCTGAACCACACTTATAGTCTGAGTGGGCAGGGGAGGTGCTGATGGGGGTGGGAGAAGACGCCTGCAGTCAGTCCCCAAGTAATAAACGAACTAGACGGATTCGAGTAACTGCAAGGAAAAGACCTGGAGCACTTGGCTGTCTGGCTTGGTGTCAGGCATTGTAAGTGCAGTCAGCTGTCCCCGGGGGTGGAGAAGTCGCAGAGACAGGACAAGGAGGCTGTTCGCAGAGGAAAGGAATTTCCTCAGTTCCAACCTTTCTTTTTGACAGTAGATAAAATTTTCCACTTTAGAATCCAGCCCGGAGAGAAGTTTGGGGGAAATGTCGGTGTAGCTGCGCGGATTCCCGCGGTCCCCCACCCCCTTTTTCCTTTTTGTTCTAGTGTCAGAAGACATGTGAAGCAGCTTTCACGTACTGTATAGAGAGGGCCTCTGAGGCAGGAAAACCTGTATTCAAGCACCACCATCTGACACCTACATCTACGGGCTGTGTGACACTGACCAAAGATCTGCTTCATCTCCATGCTCTAGCAATTTTCTAATCTTATGAACTTCCAGCCTCCATTGAATGAGGGAGTTCCCTATACCGAAGAAATCTCATGTCTTGTCCAAGGTGATTCTTTGTTCGTTCCAATACAGAAAAATAAGGCAATGAATTAGGGAATGCAGAACCCCCCCCCCCCCCGCCCCATTAGTACGATTATTTCTCACGCAGCAACATTCCCACTTTCCAGATTCTATGGGGTTGGTTTCCTCTAGAAGCAGTCTGAGCCTCGGATCTTTGGTTAATCCGACTCCTTCAATGTTTGACACTATTTATGTGCAAAACTAATCTTTGTACATACATTGTCAAGTATTTATCCTATTCCGCTTAAGTATCTGCGGTTTTATGTCATTTAACACATAAACATTAATACTGTTGCCTTTTGTTAAAGATTTGTCTTGGCACTGTATTTTTAAAAGGGAACCTTTTCCAGATGTAATTGTTTGTTTTATAATATATACAGATCCACACTGTGTACTATTGATCTAGTTTTTTCCTATAGAAACAACTAACATATGAGAGGATAAGTTTTTAGGATGATAGAGCCTGAAAAGGTAATATTTTCTCTCTAATTTGCTTCCTATTTGGGGGGTCAATTATAAACATGACGACCACATATTCAAATATGCAAACAAGAACAAAACAAACGATTTCATATTAAAATGTGTTATTCCATTTAGTTTGTTTTTCAGTCTACATTAATTTTAATAGAACCATACTTCTTATTTCCATGTCCCTTTTAAAAAATTTCTCTCCAGATTTTGTTGCTGTTATTTTATTTAGAGTAAGTGTGTATATAATGTTACATTTTTCTTTCTTCGTTGTGCATCATTCCATGTTTTCCTGTATTTCTTTGTATGCTTCATATTTCTCTGTGATTGGTACAATCATAGTACATTACATTCATTTGGCACAATTTGTTCAGCCATTCTCTAATAAGATATATTATTTTCAAGGTTCTTGGAAAGAAAGTTGCAATTGTTTAAATGGGGGATGTGGTTGAAGGGCAGAAGCATGGTTGAAAACTTTTACTTTCGTAAAAGTAGAATAGATTAAGTAGCTGACATAGCAAAATTCAACCAGTTCACTGGGCAACAGGCCCTTAGCCATGAAATACAAGACTTCCCGATGTTTTGTTAAATGTGTGTGAGAAGCTCAGTGCATATTAATGAGAAGCAATTGATGAAAAAAGCAATGAAAGAGGGGCATGAGGAATAAAGAAAGCAGAAGGAAAATGTTGAACTAAGAAATAAAATACAAAAACTGTCATAAAATCATTTTTTCTGGTTAAGTGCAGTCTGGTGAAGCACAAAGATCTTCAAGGTTAGGATTTCTTGAAAGGTTAATGGGAACACTTTTTGCTAAGATTCAAAGTTGGTCATTTTAGTTCAGTGCTTTCATTTAACAGACAAGGAAACTGAGACCTAAAGACTTGCCAAAGATCACTTAGGTATTAAGTAGCAAGCCTGTTTGTGAGTACCAGATGTAGGTTCTTTCTGTTACAACTATATTCCCTTTAGATTCCCCTTTTGATATTGCTGCCACCAGGTCATTTCTCATCCACTTTTTCCTCTGTCAGTTCTAAACAGTATTTAACCTTGTTTTATACTTTGATTTAATTAATAAGAGAATAAACTGTTTATATATGTATACATATGTGTTGTTATGGAAGGGAAATTGAACAACTGAGCAGTGATTCAACATAATATATAGAAAGCCTAAGAGGTAGAATTTGAATCCTGGTCTTCTGGCCTGGGAGAGGAATCTCTGGGTCAAATTCTAATTATGAACTGCTTTCTAAAAGGCTTGTGCTGGGGGCAGCTAGGTGGCACAGTGGACAAAGCACTGGCCCTGGATTCAGGAGGACCTGAGTTCAAATCCAGACTCAGACACTTGACACTTACTAGCTGTGTGACCCTGGGCAAGTCACTTAACCCTCATTGCCCTGCAAAAACAAACAAACTAAAAGGCTTGTGCTAATTGATAGTTTCACCATGAAGAACTAGTGTTTCTATATTTGTACAAAACTTCCTGCATTGATTGTTTTCATCTTTTGTTATTTTTGGCAATTTGCAGAGTATAAGGTGAAATCTCAGAGTTCTTTTGATTTTCATTTTTCTTATTATTATTGACTTGGAGCATTCTTTCATATTGTTGTTTGTTAATAGTTTACAATTCTTTTGAGAAGTGCTGTTTATACCCTTTGGACACTTTTCTATTTGAGAATACATATCTTGTGAATGGTTTATGATCTGCTTCTGTTCTAATTATTTTGTTAAGATCTTTAATATTAATGTCACATATTCTTGATGAATCACGGTAATTTTTTCTCCAGAATTTTATTTAGAATTTTTGGAGATTATATAGTATTGGTGTTAATTGTTGTTATTTAAATAATAATAATAATAAACATTTTACTTTAAAGTTTTGAGTTCCAAATTCTACCGCTCCTTCCCTTCCTTCCCTCTTCCCTCCCTGAGGTGATAAGTGATCAGATATAGGTTGTACATGTGCAATTATGTAAAACATTGCCATTTTAGTCATTTAATATAAGAAAACGTGAATAAAAGAAAAATGAAAGAATGCAAAAAATAGCATGCTTCAATCTGTTTTCACTCAATATCAATTCTTTCTTTGGGAGTAGATAGTATCCTTTATCATTAGTCCTTTGGGATTGTCTTGGATCATTGTTGTTTTTTAAAATTTCTGCATTAGCTATGTTCTGAAAAAAGAGGGGGGCAAGAAAAATGAAGGGAAAATTATGCTTCAATCTTCCTTAGTCCATCAATTCTCTATCTGGAATTGGACAGCATTTTACTTCATAAATCCTTTGGAGTTGTGGTGGAGAATTGAATTGAGGTATCATGTTAGGGCCTAGGCAAGATGGCTGAGTAAGGCAGGAACTCACCTAATTCTCCCAAATTTGCCTCCAAACAACTATAAAATATGCTTTAAAACAAATTTTGGAATGGTAGAACCAACAAAAGGATGGGGGAGAAACAATTTTCCAGGGTAATAGAACTTAGAAGATTGGAAGAAAAAGTCTGTCTCATTGGGGTAAAAAGAGGAGCACAGTCTGGCATGGGAGGTGTCCAGGCAAGCCAACAGCAAGACACTGTGCCCCTGGAACAGGCTAACAGCAAGGCCTATTCCCCTTCCTTCCCCCCGCCCCCCCCATACCTATGCCCCATGGCTCCTGCACAAGAAGCTTGGGACAGTCCTCTCTCCACTTCAGGAGCAGAACTCAATTTTAACATAAAGTTAAAAGTCACAAAATAGGCTGGAAAAATGAGCAACAAACAAACAAACAAAAGAACCCTACCATGGAAAGTTACAATTGTGATAGGAAAGACCAAAACACAAACTCAGAAGAGTACAACAATGTCAAAACACCTACATGTGAAGCTTCAAAGAAAAATGTGAAGTGGTCTTAGGTCCAAAGAGAACTCCTAGAAGATCTCAAAAAGGATTTTAAAAAGCAAATAAGGAAGGTAGAGGAAAAATTGGGAAAAAATGAGTGTTCCAAGAGAATCATGAAAAAAAGCCAATAGCTTGGTAAAGGAAGTACAAAAAATGGAAAAAAAAAGTATAAAAACTCACTGAAGAAAACTACTCCTTAAAAAGTAGAATTGGCCAAATAGAAAAGGAGATGCAAAAGCTTATTGGAGTTGTAGTGGGTCATTGTATTGATCAGTTGCTAAGTTTTTCACAGTTGATTATCTTTACAATGTTGTTCCTATGTAGAGTGTTCTCCTGATTTTACTCATTTCATTATGCATCAGTTCATATAAGTCTTCCCAGGCTTTTCTGAAACAATGCCTTTTTTGGGGGTGGGGGGCAATGAGGGTTAAATGACTTGCCCAGGGTTACACAGCTAGTAAGTGTCAAGTGTCTGAGGCTGAATTTGAACTCAGGTCATCCTGAATCCAGAGCTGGTGCTTTATCCACTGCGCCACCTAGGTGCCCCCTTCATTATTTCTTTCTTTCTTTGGATCATGGTTTTCAGGTAGTTCAATGATTTTCAAATTATCTGTCCTAGGTCTATTTTCCATGTCAGCTGTTTTTCCAAAGAGATATTTCATATTGCCCTCAATTTTTTTATTCATTTGAATTTGCTTTATTGTGTCTTGATTTCTCATAAAGTCATTAGCTTCTATTTGCTCTATCCTAATTCTTAAGCAGTGATTTTTTTTTTTTCAGAGAGTTTTCATACCTCATTTCCCATTTGGCCAATTTGGCTTTTCAAGCTGTTGACTTTTTTTTCATGACCCTCCTGCATTACTGTCATTTCTCTTTCTCTTTTTTCCTCTACTTCTCTTTATCTTCAAAGTCCCTTTTGAGTGCTTCCATGGCCTGAGACCAATTCATATTTTTTTTTGGAAGCTTTGGATGTAGGAGCTTTGATTTTGTTATCTTCTTCTGAGGGTGTATTTTGATCTACCTTGTCACCAAAGAAACTTTTGATTGTCCAAATCTTTTTCTGCCTGCTCATTATCCTAGCCTATTTCTTGGCTTTTAACTCCTTCTTAAAGTGGAGCACTGCTTCCAGGGCACATTGTCCCAAGCTTCAGGGGATCTCAGGTGGTATGATTTAAGGAGAGGCTCATTCTCACCCCACCTGGCCTGTAAGTAACCATGGGCCTGCTTGCTCTTTATTATTATTTTTTTTTTGTGAGGCAATGGGGGTTAAGTGACTTGCCCAGGGTCACACAGTGAGTGTCAAGTGTCTGAAGTTGGATTTGAACTCAGGTCCTCCTGAATCCAGGGCCAGTGCTTTATCCATTGTGCCACCTAGCTGCCTCCCCCCTCCCTTGCTCTTTAACCTGGAAGCAGAAATCTGATTGAAATCTGATTCCCTGTGGTTGAAAGCTTGGTGTGCCTATGCCCCTCCCCCACTGGGCTGCTGCCACTCTAGTAGGCTTCCTGAACAACATAGCAATACTCTGCCTCTGCCCCTGCAGAGACCCCCACTATTTCCCCCCAGGCAACCACTGGACCCCCTCACCAGTCTGTGAGCCAAGTTTCAGAAGTAGCCGCTGATGCTGATGATTCCGGGTCTCTGAAGGTGCGGACTGCCTGGGGCTGGATCTGTGTCATGTTCTGAGCCCCTCTCTCACCCCAGTACAGCAGACCTTCCCTGCCACCCTTTTTAAACCATCTTTGACTGGAAAATGATCTCTCTCTGTTCCTCTGTGGGTTCTGCTGCTCCAAGAATTTTCTTATGGCATTTTTTTTTTAAGGTATGTGGACAGATTGGTCAGGATCTCTGAGAGTTACAGCCTTTCCTCTGCCATCTTGGTTCCACCCTCCCTTCATTATTTCTTACAACAACAGTATACTATTATATTAATATAACATAAATTGTTCAGTCATTCCCCATTTGATGGGCATCCCCATAGTTTCTAATTCTTTGCTACCATAAAAGAGTTGCTATAAATTTTTTTGTACATAAGGGTCCTTTTTCCTTTTATTTGCATGTGAATAGCAAAAAGAACTATTTAATTTTTTAAAAAACTTCTGGCTGGGTCAAATAACCAACAAGAAGGAGGATTACACATGTTCTGCATTCTCATGACCTCTCCAAAATGACATTATGCACAAGAGATAAAACAACTTTAGCTATCTCCAAGGTCTAAGACACCAAGACCATAACAAGGTTACAAACGAATGAACTAATAACAGAAAATCCTAATCCTTGCTAATGTGATCATTCAGGCCAACCACAATATTCTAGTGGGGAATCACAAGCCTAACCATGACCCACAGGTTTGAAAGAGAATTGAACTCCATCTCTTATCCCAGTCCCATGGAAAGCCAAAAGCCAGAAGCAGGCTCTGCCCAAGATAGCAGCATGATACATACATTAATGAAGAAGAAAAAGAGGGAACTGATGTACTGAACAGGCATTTTAAAAAATTAGAAGGCCAACAAATAAATAAATCTAAAATAAATACAAAACAGGAAATTTAACATTAGAGGTAAAATAGATTTTTAACTAAAAACCCAAAAAATCCTATAGAACTTATCAGTAAAACCGAGATCCAGTTCTTTAAAGAGACTAATAAAATTTATAAACTGTTAGCCATCTGAATAAAAAGAAGAGAGCAGAAAGTCAAATCAGAAAAACAATAAATGAAATGGTAAAGTCACAACAAAATCAAAAGAAATAAAAAGAATGATCAGAACCTACTATGCACAATTACATGATTGTAAAGGCATAGAATAGTGTTTCTAATACTATAATAAAAAATGAAGAAAGGTATTGTTTTAGAGAAACCTGGGAAAACTTGCATGAACTGATCAAGTGAATTCAGTAGAACCAGGAGAACAATTTATGCTATCAATGAATACAATACATTTAGACATGTCCAATATGGAATTTTTTCTTGAAAATGCTTATTTTGTCAGTTTGATTATCAGCTTGATTTTTAAAAATATACATTTTTTCAATGAATAAACTTTTCCCCCTTTCTCCTCTACCAGGGGAAAAAAGATTATAAAATCTTTGTAACAGTATAAGAAATAGGGAGTTTAAACAACCTAATCTAAGGGGGAAAAATTGAAGAAATCATAAATGAAGTTGCAAAGAAAGAAACTCCAGAACCAGGTAGATTTACAAGTGAATTCTATAAAATATTTAAAAACAATGAGTTCTAGTTCTCCATAAACTATTTGTAAAAATAGGGAAAGAAGAGATGATACCAAATTTCTTCTTTGATACAAATGCAGTCTTTGTGCTAGTATCAGGGAGAGTCAAAACAGAGATAGAAAATATAGACCAACATCCCCAAAGAACAGTAGAGCAAAAAATTTAAATAAAACATTAGCAAGGGAGCAGCTAGGTGGCATGGTGGATAAAGCACTGGCCCTGGATTCAGGAGGACCTGAGTTCAAATCTGGCCTAAGACACTTGACACTTACTAGCTGTGTGACCCTGGGCAAGTTACTTAACCCTCAATGCCCTGCAAAAAAAACCCCAAAACAAAAACAAAAACAAAAAAACATTAGCAAAGAGGCTATAGCAACATATCTTAAAGATTATACATTAGAACCAGTTTGGGCTTTTACTAAGTCAGAATTGATTTAACATTGGGAAAACTATAAAAATAATTGATCATATTAATAACAAGAATAATAAAAACCTATGATTATGATAATCAATGCAGATTTTTAAAAATAAATGTAAGGCCCATTTTTGTTAAAAAGAAAATACTACAAAACACAGGAATAAAAGTACCTTAACTCAATGTGGTAAATGGTATATGCACACACATATGTGTACATGTATGTGTATATGCATGTGTGCATATATATACACATAGACAAATACATATATGTATATATTTAAAATCAAGAGCTAGCATTATACGTAATGAGGACAAACTAGAGTCTTCTTCCAATCAGATCAGGAGTGAAGCAAGATTTTATTTCATATACTGCTGGAAATGGTAACTATAACAATAAACAATTGGCAGATTGATCCAAAATGACAAAATTGATACTACTACCTAAATTAATTTACATATTTAGTGTCATATCAATCCAACTACCAAAAAATTATTTGAAAGAGTTGGAACCCCCCCCCCCAAAATTCTTCCTGAGGTACAAAAGGTCAATGATATCATGGGAATGAGTGAAAAAGGTGGGAAAGAAGGGGGCTAGTAGTACCAGACCTCAAATTGTACCACAAAACAATAATCATCAAATCATCTCAATCATCACTGGTTGAGAAATAGAGAAATTCAACAGTAGAATAGATTAGGTTCACAATATACAGAAGGAAATGCACACAGTCACCCAGTGTTTGATAAACTTAAAGATCTAGCTAATGGAGAAAGAACTCATTATTCAATAAAAACTGAAGTATTCTGCCAGGAAGTCATTGTAGAAGAATACTTTACTCTGTATACCAAGAAAATCTCCAAATGTGTATATGATTTTGGTACAACAGGTAATATCATAAATAAATTAGAGGAATGAGGAAGAAATTACCTTTCAGACTTATGGATAGGTAAACAGTTTATGATCAAAGAAGGGACAGAGAGAATTACTGAAGACAAAATAGACAATTTTGATGAAATAAAATGAAAACTTTTTGTTTGTTTGTTTTTGTGAGGCAATTGGGGTTAAGTGACTTGCCCAGGGTCACACAACTAGTAAATGTCAAACGTCTGAATCCAGATTTGAACTCAGGTCCTCCTGACTCCAGGGCTGGTGCTCTATCCATTGTGCCACCTAGCTGCCCCTAAAACATTTTTTGCACAAACAAAACCAATGCAGCTAAAATCAGAAGGAAAGCAGGTAAATGGGAAAAACTGCATCAAGTTCTTCTGATATGGGGCTCATTTAAAACATATATGGAACTGATTAAAATTTAATTGCTAAATGATCGATATCTATAGAGTTTTCAAGGGAAGGAATTCAAGCTTGGCAAAATTGACAAAAAATATCACAAATGTTGGAGGAGCTAGGAAACAGATACATTGATGCACTATAGGTGGAACTGTGAATTGTTAGACACATTTTGGAAAGTAATGGGACTATACCTAAAAATTACTAACTTGTGCATAAACTTCATCTGTACTCCAAAGAGATTGATAAAAGGTTTTTTTTATGTACAAACATATGTATAACAGTTCTTTTCATAGTATCAAAGAACTGAAATTAAGGGGGCGCACATCAATTGAGGAGTAACTGAACATGTGGGAATTTGTTTTTCTTGAAAATTCTTCTTTGTTACAAAGGTTTTATAATCTTTTCTAGAGGAGGGAAGGAAAAAAAAGTTTATTAATTGAAAAAATGTACTTTAAAAATAAATCAAGCTGATAATTTTCCAATTTCCATTGTACTTTGTCTGTGGAGATAATTTACTTATCTGTGTATATGTTATTTTCCCAATATAATGTCAGCTTTTTGGAGGGCAAGGACTGTTGCTTTTGTCTTTGTGCCAGGTGGCATAGTAGATAGAGTGCCAAGCCTGGAGTCAGGTAGACTCATCTTCATGAGTTCAGATTCAGCCTCAGACTTACTAGCTTTGTGACCCTAAGCAAGTCACTTAACCCTGTTTGCCTTAGTTCCTCATCTTTAAAATGAACTGGAGAGCAGCTAGGTGGCACAGTGGATAGAGCACCGGCCCTAGAGTCAGGAGTACCTGGGTTCAAATCCGGCCTCAGACACTTAAAACTTACTAGCTGTGTGACCCTGGGCAAGCCACTTAACCCCAATTGCCTCACTAAAAAAAAAAAAAAAATAAGATGAACTGGAGAAGGAAATGGCAAATCATTTCAGTAAATTTGCCAAGAAAACCCTAAAATGGGGTCACAGAAAATTAGGCATGACTGAAATGACAGAACAACAGCAAGAACAACAACAATTTATGTCACCTACAGATACAAACATATTCTGTGATTTTGGTAGAAGAATCATAGGACCACAAATTTACATCTGGAAGAAACCTTTTATTTCCTTTTTGAGTTCATGTGGTAGATAACTGCTACCAAAATATATCTACCACAGTGCAGAAATTAGAGAAGTAAAAACCTAGTTTTTGTCATGCTTTAAGCATAATGAACAGATCTCACACAATAAAAATAATGCTGAATGAAGATTAGGAGTCTAACAAGTCCTTTTACAGATGTAACCCCTGTCCCAAAGTCCATTAATAGGAGACTCTCTCCTTATTGGTGGAGATGAAGGAAGGCCTGTCTTTGCTTGAGGGATGAGATGGAGTTGGTGAGAGGAGAGCACTTTTTTCTCAGCCAGTTTCCCTTCTTTGGGGAACTGGGTGAGAGTCTTTTTTGAGCCTCTTGTCAAGTGGGCTTCCAGCCTCCAGAGAGAAGATGGAAGAGGCCCACTTCAGGCTGCTGAAAGAAAAGACTCTGGGAAGACATGAGAGGAGCAGGTAGTCATCATGTCTTTATCCCCAGCTGGCTACTCTAGAGTCTTAGGGCAGCCAAGTGGTGCAGTGGGTAGAGCACTGGCCCTGAAGTTGGGAGTATCTAAGTTCAAATCTGACCTCAGACACTTACTAGCTGTGTGACCCAGGCTAAGTCACTTAATCACCCAATTGCATTAAAAACATCCTGAGCCATCTGTAGCTGTCCTGATAACATATCTTACCACTGGACCCAGATGGCTCAGGAGAAGAGAGTGAGGTTGGTGACCTTGCACAGTCCTCCCTCACTTAAATCCAATTCACTGCAAGTCATGATATCACCCTGATGTCAAAATCCTCTTTAAGAATGAACTTTAGAGACTTTAGGGAGCTTCTTCTTGGGTGAGATCAAGATCAGTCTTTCTTGGTTGAGCTTAATTATCTTACACGTCATGGGAGAGCACCTTCATTTTTGTATTGTCTGGTATATATTATATGCATATCTCCTCTAATTTCTGTTTTGTTACTGGTTTGGATAAATGGATTTCTTTGCTATTTGCTATGTGTGTTCATAGCAGAACTGGTATTAATTCGATGGAGAAGGGGTCAAATCTTGGATATAGAACTTGGGGGTCCCTTTTCTCCCCCAAATGATGAAGTGATAAAAAATTAGATGGAATCTGATCATATCCCCTATATGATCCATATTTAAGGGAAGAAATAGATATACTTCTGTTCAGTACTTTCCAATCTCTGAGGAGAACAGAGTGGCCTATGGCGGCAAACTCTTGCTTCTTTTCTGGGCAGGAATGAAAGTCTCCATTGGAGAAGGGGTGAGGGAAAGAGGCTAGAGATGTCTCTTTTGCTTCTCTTCAAGCCACACACAAGATAGGTCCCACCACACTTTGTCTCCTTGCCTACATGTGGGCCTCTTTCTTTCCTTACATAGATAAAATTATGTCAGTGACAGAGAAATAATTCTTAATAAAAGAATATTGCAATCTAGTACATTTCTCTTAGGTCATAACAGTTAAAGAAAAGACAGATTCATAATCTCACACTTTCTTCAATGACATAAAGTTGAAAAATGTATTTAAGCAAAGTCATAATCTCATTCATTGTCTAAGGAAACAAATCTAGCTAAAAGGATTCTGTAGATAAACTAAGTCAAGTCATAGATTAAACTGCATTTAGAGGGTTCACAATATATTTGATAGATACATGTGACCAAGAGAATCCAGAAAACTGATGTCAGGGAAATCCTTCCTTATAGTTAGCTAGGGAAAATAACAAATAACTAAATCACATTGGAGAACTCAAACTGGCTTTCATGGACGAATGTCAAACAAGGTTCCCTTAACATTATTATTCCATGAGTTAGGTTTTGGTCAGGTGGAGTTCATATGAACAGAAGACATTCAGTTAACTCAAAGTTGAAGACAAATGACCCAAAGAGCCTAATAAAAGGAAAAAGAAATCCTTACTAGATCTTATAGGTCAACTAAAGTCATCCAACTCCCTCATTCTATAGGTGAAGAAACTGAAGCTTAGAGTTATTAAATGATTTACTAGTCACACAGATGGAATTCAGGTCATCTCGTTTCAAATACAGAGCTTTTTCCAATGTGCTTAATTAAAAAAAGGTCTTTAACTGAATTAAAGGGTGGAATGAATGTCTGTCAGTGAGGCTTCCAGACATCTTTTCATAAGTACAGCGGGGCCACTCAGGGAGATTCCCAGAAAATTCCCTCTCCCATAGGGGCCTGGGAAGACTTTCATCTACTGTGGAGTGCTGATAAATGTTTAACCACCGCCTCTCAAAATATACACAGTACATATATGTGTGTGTGTATATATCTATATCTATATGTATATGTATAGAGATATATAGATATAACCTATATCAGATTGCCTGCTGTCTGGGGGAGGGGGGAGGGAGGGGAGGGAGGGAGAAAAATCTGAAATTGTAAAGCTTGTATAAACAAAAGTTGAGAACTATCTTTACATGTAACGGAAAAAATAAAATACCTTATACATTAAAAAAATATATACACAGTACATGCACACTTTCAAGTTTAATTTGCCTCATTAGCATTTTCTCCATCACTTTCTTAAGTCTAGACAAAACAACAAATTAATCTGGATTTGTAGCATTTCCAAGGTGTAAATGCTCACACTGAAAAATTAACAATTTTCGAGCTGGCTCCGGCGCATACGCAACTTTTGGGAATTTAGCACCTCCCACTCGGAGAGGGGGACGGAGCATGCAGTTTAGCCTTTGCTGCTCTTTCCAAGAGTTATTCGCAAAGTTGGGGAAATTTGCATCAGAACTCTGGGCGTGGTCAGAGAACGCCAAAGGGCGGCGCTCGCCCTCTGCTGGCCAAGAAGCGCCAATCCCTGCGAGCCGAAAGCCGCCCGGAACCTAAGTGAGCAGCGAATGTTTCTGGGGAGGAGGAGCGGAAGTACACACTACCCATTTGTTTTTTCTTAATGATGATGGCGAGCCGTGCGGTGGGGCGCCTGCGTTTACCATGGAGTGGTACGAGTGAGTGTCTTGAGTTTGTTTTTGGAGGGGAGAAATTGAAAGAGGGAGAAGCAGGAGGCAGGGTCTCGGCCCTGGGGGCGGCTCGGGAGCTGGTGCTTGTGGAAGGGGCCTTGGCGCCATACATACTGGGCTTAGGGAGCGAGGTGGTCACCTGCGCACCGTCCCGGCGGGGAGATCCACGGGCATTCCCGGTAAAGGACAGCCTCATTTAGAGCCGGGGTAAATGTTTATTGAGTTGCCTTAAGTTTGATTCCTGAAAGAACTAGCCTCAGACACCAGCGTATGACCTTGGACGAGTCACCTGAAATCTGGGTTTGTTTCCTCTTCCGGAAAACAGGGTTAATAATCCCCTCACCATATCACAGACTTATGAAGAAACTGCTTTGTAAATTCTACGTGAATATACAGGCCTCTCATTTTAGCTATTTTTACAGAATATACTTATAGTATCTTGTAGCCGTGGCCACCTTTTGAGAATGTATTTTAAAGTGCTGTTGGATCCCCGTCTCAGCTTGCAGCTTAAGGGGGAAGTTGGTTTAGAAGAAGTTTCTTAACTTTGCATTTTAATTGTTTGCCAGAGTTTATAGCCACGGCTCCTTCGGTTCAACTGTTAGCCACTGAGGCAACTAAGATGCGAAATGAACTCTTCGAGAGAGAGAAAAAGAGACAGTTGTCACTCAATCCTCGAACCGAGAAGATTGAAGTTAAACATGTTGGAAAATCAGACCCTGGTGCCATATTTTTGATGAATAAAAATCTTTCAACTCCTTATAATTGTGCGATGCGTAAGTAAATAAGTCAGTTTCAATCAGTAATTCCACTTGCTCGTTTTATAGGAATTATACATATGCGTCTTCCTCCCAGCCTTATATAATTTTCTATTAGGTAGCCTTCTCAACTCTCCTGAAGCAGTTTCTTGTGAGCTTATCAATGATGGGATATTGTTTTATCCAGCTTTTTAGAAGAACAGGAATTTTTTCTGTTGGAGCACAAAGACCGATGTGTTTTCTGAAATCAAGTAGCCCATACAATGGGGCCACTTGCCTTTGCTGCTTCTGACCCAGGAAGAGCAGAAACTACTCTATTTTCTGGTCATAATCATGCTTTAAAAACCAGCCTCTACACATGTTCTTTAAGGAAAAATTTAATTGAGCTTTTTCATTTTGCTCCCTGAAATTGAATCCTTCCATCTAAAAAGAAAAACAGTTAAGCAAAAACATCTGTTAACAATGAATATGTTTATGACATCTCCTAGTAGCCCTCATATAATATTTTAATTAGTTTTTTTAATGAACAAAAAATTGTTTGATGAACAGTTTTCTTACCCTCTTCCTCCCCCTTAAAAAAAAAAGAGAGAGAGAAAAAAGACTTGCCACATATGCACAGTAAAGAAAAAATTAACAGTTGTTACAACCAAAAAGAATGTCTGTTGCAATCTGTACTCTGTATCACTTCTCTGTCAGGAGGTGGATTGGATGCTTCATCATTCTAGAATCAGGATTGCTTATTGTGTTCTTCGGAGTTCTTAAGGCTTTCAAAGTTGTTTGTTTTTACATTGTTATTATGGCATAAATTGTTCTTTTTCTTCACACTTCATTCTGCATCAGTTAGTACAAGTTTTGAAACTGGCCCTTTGATCATTTCTTATGACATAACAGTCTTACTGGTAAGGGCAAGTAGAAATATACCAACTTTGGATCAGTATGTGTGCTGTATTTTTACAGGTAATGGTAGTGAAAAATCTTAATCCTGAAAACACAAAAATAGAACTTAATTTAAACAAGAGTATGTACACTGATTATCTAACCTTATGGCTAGTTGCATTCTTTTCTTTTTCAGAAAACCAGGAGCACCACTAATAAGATTAGTATTTAATAATCTAGTCATCAGTTTGTGCTGGGGCATATCCTTATACTCTTCTACTGCTTTGATCTTTGAAGCGGAACGGTTATACTATAGCACTGTCCTTCGTATATGATGACAGTGCTACTAGCTAGTATCAACATAGCTTTTGTTTTGATTGTTTTTGTAGTAGTGGTGGTAGACTTGATCCATCCAAGCTCATTGCCAGGTTTCTTTTGTAATAAGCTTCATTCATGTAAGAAATATAATTCTAAATTGTGTGCCTATAAAGACTTGTGTTCTTCCTAACTTTTTATACATAGATGTAGCCCTTGAAAAACTTGCAGGAGATAGAAACTAATTTCTTGTCAAACACAACCAGTCATATTAACAATATTTTAATTATTTGGGAGGGGAACAGATGTTTTCTGCCATGGCCCCATGCCATTCTTATTTTGTTTTTTTTGTGGGTCCTTTAATCTACACAAGCTAGGTATGTTATGATTGTAAATGACCTATTTAATTTTGTGTATGATAAACAATACTTTAAGTATATTGATTTTAGTTGTATTTTGGAAGACTTATATTTTGTAATATGTTAACTTTTAAAAAGATCGCTAATATGTCTAATGATGTAACATTTTAAAATGTAAATCTTTTCTCTAATTTTAGTTGGACTTAGATGTATTGTGTATTTAATTTAACTTTTTAGATTTAAGTGAATGGTATTGCAGGAAATCCATTTTGGCTCTTGTGGATGGGCAGCCCTGGGACATGAATAAGCCTTTGACCAAGTCATGTGAAATTAAGTTTCTTACTTTTAAAGATGAAGATCCTGAGGAAGTGAATAAGGTAATGTTATTTCTGAATTCAGTGTTATCATTTTCATTACAACTGCAATTCAACAAACATTTAAGTAGTGTCCACTATATGGAGGGCACTTTGGGTATAAAGATGAAAAATTAGGGAATCTGTACTCATGACTGTGGGCATATGGCATCTACATAGATATCTGGACAGTATGACAGAGTGTATGAAAAGGACAAAGGTGCATTAGTAAGAAAATTTAAAGAGAAAGATTACATTCAGGTGAAGGGAGTAGGGGAAAATTTGTGGATGTGGCATCTGAGTTTAACTTTAAAAATTATTTGGAAAAACAAAGATGAAGAAGGAGTTCATTTTAGATAAAGAGAGTGAACTACATTTATGCCTAGAGTCGGAAGATTGAATTGGAGGAAATAGGTAGTAGTCCATTTGCCCAGAATATAAATTTGTGAAGGGTAATAATGTAGAGTAAGTCTGGAAAGGGGGAGTTGGGGCCAATTGTGGAGGGCCCTAACTGCACTTGGTAAATGCTTTTTTTTTTTTTTTTTGGTGGGGCAAGGAGGGTTAAGTGACTTGCCTGGGGTCACACAGCTAGTAAGTGTCAAGTGTCTGAGGCTGGATCTGAACTCAGGTACTCCTGAATCCAGGGCTGGTGCTTTATCCACTGTGTCACCTAGCTGCCCCAGTGCTTATTGATTTGTTGACTTGAGTTAAGGAGCAAATTTTATTCTGTTTGATATGTTTTTGAGCATTAGTGTTACATGGTCAGACCTGAGTTTTCTGACTCAGTCCATTTGCATTCCCCATATCTGAAATTCTCTGCCTTTTCATCTCTGCCTCTGGGAATCCTTAGCTTCTTTCTGGACATAGCTGAGGTGCCATCTCATAGAAAAGTTGTTTCTTTAATTCATTAGCTCCAGTTGTTAACACTTTCTGCTTTTAAAATTACTTTGTGGCATTTTGTGTTTTCTTTTTATTTATATATCTCTGTACCTGTTACATTTTGTCAGAATATAAGTTCCTTGAGGTCAGAGACTGTTTGATTTCTGTCTTTGTATTTCCTTAGTATCTAACAGTGTCTTACAAAAGTTGTTTCCCTAGATCTGTTTCATTGGTGTAGGAAATTCCCTAGGCAGTTCATTAACTGATTTGCAATTTGCCGTCTTAGTTGTCTGGGGCCTTGATAGGTTAAGTAACTTGGCTAGGGTCACACAATATGTCAGAGGTAAAACTTGAACCAAAGTCTTCCTCTGTCAGAGGCAATCCATTTCTATTTATTACTCCTTTCTTGCACATAGTAGGTGCTTAATTAAGCACTGAGCTATTCCTTAGGAGGATGAGTTTGGCAACTGTTTGAAAGGTAGATTAGAAAAGGGAGTTAATGAGAGGTAGTAAGAATGGTTAAATGACAGTTATAATTGTCTGTGTTGGAAGTTCTAAGGGTCTGAACTTGTGTAATACAAAAATTTGGTTAGATATCTATAAGATTTTATTGTACTAGGTTTTTCAATACTTAATAAAATGTTCATAATGTCAGTTTCCACATGGGTAGGAGAATGAGTTACATTAAAGACATTCTTCAAATATGATAGCTAGATTTCAGTTTGTTTGTCTTTTTATGGCCCATGGTCTTTGACCAGGTCTTAGTGCCCTGGTGGGTTACGTAGACGACATTCTGACGTTTTACTTCACTCCCAACACACTTGAAATGGTGTGTGCTGAGCACTGTGCTCAGTACCAGGGCAGAGATGAAGTTTAGGTCAGCCTTGATATCATGGATATCCAGCTGGGGGATAAGACAAATGTAGATAAGTATTTATTAGATGGTAATTGCATTAGAGACCTGCAAGACAGTGATGTGTGAAAGGACTTAAGGATATTGTTACTTAGAGAGGTAGTATTTAAGTTGGGTAGGAACTTAGCAGGCACACAGGGGAAAGGAGGAACATTCTAGGGATTCCTCAAGTTCAGGTTTGACCTGTTGCTTCCTATGGTCAAACCTCTGTGGTTCCCTATGACCTTAATAATCAATTTATACTCCTCTGTTTGGCACTTAAAGCTCTTTCCATCTTTCTAATCTTACATATCACTTCCTTCTATATATTTTATTGTCCTGCCATACTGGCTTACTTTCTTTTCTCACACATGAGACTGTAGCTTCCATCTTTATGCCCTGGTGTTCACTGTTCCATGCCCAGAATACTTTCCACCTCCACTTCTGTCTCTTGGTTTCTCTGCAATACAACTTAAATCCTACCTTCAGACTTTTCCTGGGTCCCTTAAGTGCTTATGCCTTCCTGTTTTTGTCTTGTGTATGCATATATGTGAATACGCTTGTATATGAATATATGAGTTGGTGCGAGATTGTGGAGGGTCTTCAGTGCCAAACAAAAGATGCGAAACTTTTTTCAGTAGAGTGACCAGATCTAACTGCAAGAAAAATCATTCTGGCAACATTATGAAGGGTGGAGTGGAGGTGGCAACAACAACAAATTATTACAATAATTTAGGTAGATGATAATGGAGACCAGTACTAAGGTGGTGGCAGTGAAAATGCAGGAGATGGTATGGAGGTGAAATTGATAGGCTGTGGTAATTGGGTGGTGATAGGTGGTGAAAGAGAGGGAAGAGTGAGATAAACCAACTTTATGAACAGGAGATAGGGTCAATAGCTGTGCCACAGATAGAATAGTGAAATTAAAGGAAGGAGCAGATTGAGGGCAAAGTATGATAAACTCATTTAAAGATCATTTGAGATAGGAGTGGGACATCCAGACAAAAATGAAACATTTTCAGAATAAATACTATTACCCACAAGGGAAGTGGCCTATGGGATAAGTTCATATTCAAAGGAAGGTAGAGGCCATTTGGTATATTAAATATTTTTTTATAATATATAAATTAGGCTTAGAAGCAAGATGGAGTTTGCATACTTGATATTCTCTTTGTAACATTTGATGGTTGAACTTGGAGAAAACTGGTCAGAGGCATATCTGTGATAAAGAATCTTATATTGGGGGGCAGCTAGGTGGTGCAGTGGATAAAGCACCGGCCTTGGATTCAGGAGGACCTGAGTTCAAATTTGGCCTCAGACACTTGACACTAGCTATGTGACCCTGGGCAAGTCACTTAACCCTCATTGCCTCAACCAAAAAAAAAAAAAGTTACATTAAAATGAAAGCAATTTGTGGAATGGCCTTGCTCTAAATTTGAGGGAATCACTTTTATTGTGTTAAGGATTGTTTGGAAGTAAATTAGAATTTTTCTTCTTAGGAAAGGAATTTTACTCTTATGTTCATGGTGGTAATATTTATTTGGTGTTAAAACGAGCCAGGCTATAAATTTCTAAAATTCACTGTAATTCAGTAAGTGCCTACTATGTTCCAGGTCTTGTATTGGGCATTAGGGATACAAAAATGAAATCAGGTCTTGCCCTCAAAGTCTACTGGGGAAAACCATATTTTTTTTTTTTTTCACTTAGCTTCTTGGAACAACTCATTACCTAGGTAACCTTATTTTAGAGTTAAAATTAGTGACCGACAACAGGATGGTTGATAGCCTTTTTTTTGGTGGCAGGCCCAACAAAACTTTTAACTGCTGTAATGTTGATTCTTTCTAGTTTTATATGACTTTCTTATTGTATGTATAAAGATAGAATTTTAGCTTTTAGAGTTTTGTAACTTATAGTGGTAATTTGAAGAAGCTATTGTTACATGATAGAAACTGGCAAACATTTGAGATTTTTCCTAAATGGATGCTGACATTATACAGATTCTTTGACCATTGTATAATTATTTGGTGTTTAAATCCCTTCATATCCTATTCCTTTCTCATCTCCTAGTCTTTATACCGTACTCTCCTCTGCGCATTCTGTGTTCTGGTCATGCTGGCCTTCTTGCTGTTCCTCTAATCAGATACTCCATTTTTCAACTGAAAATTTTCACTGGAAGTGCCTCATGCCTGAAATTCTCTCTCTTCTCATCTCTGCCTCCTCGCTTCCCTGATTTCCTTCAAGAAGGCTTTCCCAATCTCCTTTAGTGCTAGTTCCGTCCCTCTGTTCATCATCTCCAATTGTGTCTATTTATGCCTTCTATGTACATAGTTGTTTGCATGTTGTCTCCCCCATTGTCCTGAGAATTCCTTGAGAGCAGACTGTTTTGTGGCTTTATGTTCCTACTACTCAGCGCAGTGCCTGGAACACAGCAGATGCTTAGTACAAAGACTTGTTGGCTTGATGTGACATTGGACTATTTGGTTGTAACATATTTATGTTTACTTTATTCTAGGCCTATTGGCGTTCTTGTGCCATGATAATGGGCTGTGTGATAGAAAGGGCATTCAAAGATGAATACACAGTTACTTTAGTCCGAGTTCCAGAAATTCCAGGTAATGTAAACATTGTAATAACTAAATTAGAATTGAGAAAAACTATGTAGTATTTGGATGCCTCTTTCCAGGGATGTGGAGTGTTCAGT
The DNA here is from genome assembly GCF_019393635.1 of Dromiciops gliroides. Classification (NCBI taxonomy): domain Eukaryota; kingdom Metazoa; phylum Chordata; class Mammalia; order Microbiotheria; family Microbiotheriidae; genus Dromiciops; species Dromiciops gliroides. The sequence continues at coordinate 261,932,285 of NC_057863.1, read as the reverse complement.
CTCCATGAATGATGGCATGGTCTAATAAATAGTGAAAAGAGTGCTGAATGGGGAATCAGAATGCCTGAGGTGGAGATCCCACCTTTGACAATAGCGATTACCATGGGCAGATCACTTAACTTCTCTGAGCCTCAGTTTTCTTTTCTTTAAATTGGGATAATATAAGTAGTTCTTGCTTCACAGGTGGGTTGTGAGGATCAGCTGAGATAAAGTAGGTAAAGCATTTTTACAAACTTGATATGCTATGTACATTTCTTCCATTAAGAAATCTGTGGGGGCAGCGAGCACCGGCCCTGGATTCAGGAGGACCTGAGTTCAAATCTGGCCTCAGACACGACACTTACTAGCTGTGTGACCCTGGGCAAGTCACTTAACCCTCATTGCCTCGCCCCCCCCCCCACCCCCCCCCCAAGAAAAAGAAAAAGAAATCTGAGTAAATTCATTCACATGAGGTGTAAAAGAAAGCAATCTTCAAAAGGGCAATAATTCAATATGAAGGAGTGGATGGAAGATAATGTTTCAAGAGAATGAAATTCATAGGATTTAAAATGGATTGAAATTGAAAACAGCTGACTTAAAATTCTATTTTCAGGTCCTCATTCTCTCCCTCCCATCTCTCCCCCCATCGAGAAAGCAAGAAAAACAAAACTACAAACACGTATAGTCAAGCAAAACAATCCCACATTGGCCAAGAACAATAAATTTATGATGTTTTAGCTGGGCATAGGAATGGAGGAAATGGGGTCATCAGAAGGCATGTAGGGAAAAGTACAGGGTGTATTATACTTCTGTAGTGATAACTGTGTCTGAAATTTAGGAGTGTCAGAAATACCATTTTTTTCTTTGCAATTTCAGTGGGAGAACACATTTTCTTTATTTGCAACTTTGGCTAAGTTATTTGGTGGTGGAGATGTTTATTTCCCAGAAAAAGAAATCCTTACTAGATCTTATAGGTCAACTAAAGTCATTGTCCTAAACCATTTTATTATAGTAACTGCTTGAAAACTATTTGTAATATTCTGTTTTATATGAGATTTTTTTGACTGTTGTAACCAACAGCTCCTGTTTGTATTACTTTCCTGATGGAGTCAGCCTATCCTCCCTTTCACCCGCTTTTTTGTTTGCACATGCTATTTTATGTGTAGGGAATAACTATATTAGAAAACCCCTTCACTAATTGCAGCTACTTAATTTCAACTTAGGCTTTTCAAGAATTGCTTAGCACAGTGAGGATTAAGGATCTTAACTGTGGTCACACTGCAAGTCTGAGTCAGAGATAGGACTTAACCCCCAGTTCTTCCTGACTTCAAGTTTTATATATATATATATATATACATTTATATATATATTTTTGCTATGCTACCACTCCAGCACATTATTTTATGTGAAAAAAATCTCATTAAGTGATGTATTTGTAAGTCTGCCCTTTTAGAATCAACTTGTATAGACCAGATGTTCATTTCATACTTTTATAGTACTGTCATTTTCTGAATATATGTACAGTATTACTTAAGTCTGTTATTTCATCTGTGTGGATCCTCTCCCTTTTGACACAAATAGCAAATACTCTTTGAGAGTTTGGCTGAAAAGTTATTGCCCTGTGGCCATGCTGGGGATGAGTCTCTACAGTTTAGCTGGCTGGGTCCATAGATGACCGACTGACAATCCATCACAAAAATCTCCACTTTTATAACCTTCCCACACTGATAGGATGTTACAGAGCTTGCATGCTTCCAAGAACTAAAGATCACTTCCACATTATGATGGGCTTTGGAATGATACTTAAGGGATGTAGACAAATGCATTGATGATTTGCAAGGGATGAAGGGGAAATCAAGTTTTGTGAGAGATGACTTGGTACATAGCACTTCCTTTTAAATTAGGCAAACAACTATGGTGGCAGTTCTTTTGATTTTTAGTTTTGGGTGAGATCGCTGATTATATTTTATAGACTGAAATATTCGTCTGTTTCAAACTGACTATTTTCTTACCAAAGTTAACATGCATTTTCATTGTTTGGATGTGTAGTGATTGCTGGAGCCTTCTGCTATGATGTCATTTTGGACAAAAGACTTGATGAATGGATTCCAACACCTGTAAGTGCCTTTTACTTTGGGAAGAATTCTTTTGTGGAACTGTTTTGTCTCCTAGAAAGTCAGAGACAGTTGGGGAGTTTGATAGTATTTTTAATCACACATTTTGAGACGTTTAAAATACATGTTGTATATTTTAAATATGTGTAGGTATGGAGAATTTGCACTAGTAAATATGTAAGAGGGATTTTTGCTCTTCTAGCAGCTAGCTGTGTGGCCTTAGGCAAATCACTTTCTTTTTCTGGATCAATTTCTGTATCACAAAAATGACCTGATTGAACTGAAGGATGCTCTCCTGATTTGTCCTATGATTCTATAATCTCACCTTTTTAGTGACCCTTTATCACAGGAGTCTTTTTTCTATTCCCTAAGTGATCTTCAGTGCTAACTTGTTACTAGTAACTAAGTTACTAAGTGATTAGTCTAGGTGAACCCAGACTAGTCAGGGGAGTTGCCTCTTGGATATCAGGTTAGAATTGGAGGACTTGGGCTGTTAGCATAGTTGCCTTTTTTCCCCAAGCCACTCTTGAGTCTTCATAATTTGATGCTTATACTATACCAAGACTTGGGCAGCAATTTGATATGGCTGAGCAGAGAGAAATAAGCCTGAAAGAAGGGCAGTATATGTTGGGAGAAAGGTCAGCTTTCAATAGATCGTAGAATTCTACAGTGAGCTGGTAAGGACCTGAGTTATCTATTTTAGGTAGTCTAAAGGTGAACTGACAGATATCATTAGCCAGGTAACAGAGTAATACATAAAAAGTCTTAAAATGTGTGCAACAGGCAATACTTTTTGAGTTCCATTGTTTTTTAATTTTTCCTTGTCTAATCTGTTCCATTGATTTACCTTTATATTTTTAACCAATACCAGACCTTTGTCCCTTCCTCTTTTCATCATTTCTCTTGATAGTCTAGATCCAAGTAACAAAGTCTTCTCAATTTTTGTATCTTTGAAAAGAAAACATTTTGATGGAAAATAATTTTTAATAAAAGATTATTAAACACAATGGTATTCTATCCTTTTCCTTTTATTAATGAATTAGGATACACAGAAAAACAATACAGATTTCCATCAGTGGCGTGTACACATTGTGAGAACATTATTACTAGTGGCCCCCTGCTGAGAGAGCAGGAAATCTTCACCAATGATCTGTTCCCATTCTTTAAACCAACAGAAAGGCATTTTTTAAAAATGGGATTTTTCTGTAATTCATGCTAGGACTGGATTAAGTTGTGTTTTTATCAATTTTTTAAAATGGCATAAATACTTTAAATAAGATTATTGGAAGAATGATTAAGAGCAATTTTTTTTCTTGTGATTTAGAAGCATTTATTTCTCTGACAGAATAATTATAAATTATTACCTACTGAGATAAATTCCTTAAGGATTAGTATGGACAATATTTTAGACTAATTTTGTTACATATGTTTAAGGAGATCATAGTTCTATTTATATTCTTTATAAATATTCCATAATTCTAACTTTTCAGTAATTCAGAATGGTTTTCTCATTAACTAGTCCAAATGATTTTAAGTTTTTACTATACAAGATTTGTATAGAGTAGAAATATAGTGTTCCAAGGAATTGTCTGTGGATATAGGACATATATGTTAGAAGAGTGTACAGAGATTTCATGTAATGATTTTGAAATCTTGTGTTGTGAAATATTGCTGAATGTTGATACTTTAATTTTAAAGGAAAACCTGCATTCTTTCACAAAGGATGCTCATGCCTTAATTAGTAGAGATCTTCCATTCGAAACTTTGGATGTTGAAGCGAAATTGGCCTTAGAAATCTTTCAACATAACAAGTAAGTACAAATTTTAGAAAATTCCAAAATAATTTTAAATGATCCAGAATTATTATGTGAATGAAATCTTATTCTTTAAAAGCCTTTTTATTATTTTTAATTTTTGATAATAAACATTTATATTTAAAGTTTTGAGTTCCAAGTTCTATCCCTCCTTCCCTCCCTCCCCTTTCCCCTTCATGAGGTAGTAAGCAATCAGATATAGGTTATACATATGCATTTATGTAAAACACTACCATGTTAGTAATTTTGTATAAGAAAACTTGAATAAAATAAAAAAAATTAAAGTGAAAAACAGCATGCTTCAGTCTTTGTTCAGTCCATATCAGTTCTTTCTTTAGAGGTAGATAGTATGCTTCATCATTAGTCCTTTGGGATTGTCTTGGATCATTGTATTGCTGAGAGTAGTTAAGCCATTCACAGGTCTTTGTCACTGCACAAGTTCTCCTGGTTCTGCTCACTTCACTATAGATCAGTTCATGTAAGTCTTTCCAGGCCTTTCTGAAAAACAAACAAACAACCACCCCTTCCTGTTCTCCTCTTTCAAAGATCTGATTCTTCCAAGACTAATCTCAACTTGTCCCAAAATATAATAAGAACAAAAGACGAGCAACATAAACTGCAATTAGCATTACCTTCTCACCTCTTGTGCCTTGGCAAGCCTCTTGATAACTCATGGCAATGCCTGGAATACAACCCTCCTCACTTCCACTTCTTAGAATGTCTAGCCCCTTTCAAAACTCAGCTCAAATGCCATTTCTCACATGAGTTCTTTTTTAGATCCTGCCACCTATTAGTGTCTTCATTCCCCTTTTCCCCATCCAAAAATGCCTCTTGTTTACTTTGTATGTATATATATATATTTAGATACAACACACATATCAATAGAATTTAAACTCCCTGAGAGCAGCAACTATTTCATTTTTGCTTTTATATCCTCATTGCCTAGCACAATGCCTAGTACACAGTAGGTGTTTTAAAATGCATGTTGATTGATTAGCTATAACATTTGTTTTTATGAAAAACTCAGTATTTCTCTCTGTGTACTTTGGGTTTTAGCCAAATTAGACTGGTGGTATCCTCTGGGGATACATTTAAATGAACGTTCCTAGGAGGACAGTACTGGAAACTATCTTGGGGTGGCTGGGGCTAACTCTGGTAATTTAGGTCCAAAGTTGGAATTAAGTGAAATACTCAAGGGTCATTAGCTATAGCACACGAGGGATATTTAACAGTGGTACAGCATTCAGCTCAGGTATACATGGTCTTACTCACCATGCTATGGAAATGCATCTGGTCAGCAGGGCAGGGAACAGTAACTTGTGTTGCTTTTAGACATCCACCAAGTCTGAATGTAGATATTTTTGCCTTTAGGTGAACAGGAAGCCACATAAGTGTGGCTTAAGTCGACTAGGAAATTGCAGCAACAGGTAGTTTAAGTCTTAACCCCATAGGCCAGTCAAATCTTAGGGACAGCTTCCTTACCTTTTAGGAAGAAGATCTAGCTTAATATCTGAGGAGAAGAAATCCATGGCTTCCCTACTTCAGAAGCACCTTGGCTCAGATCTCAGTCATCTGATATGTATAGCAGATGATACCAAGTAAAGGAGCCGTGATGATATGCAGGATTAGTACCAGGAACATCAAAGTGACACTTCTGGCACATTAACAAGTCTTTGTCAGGAGTTAGAGTCATCTGTAGTTAGTAAAAAGGTCATTATCTTTTTGCATATGGTCAGTCCCAGTATCAGTGTTGATTTTCTCTGTACCCCCAGCCCTCACTGTTCCCTGGCCTGTCAGTCACAACTTCTTCCTCCCTGGGTGCCCTTTTTGGGAAAGAATATCAAGTTTCTTTTCCACTGGAGGCTTCTCATTGAGGAGCTGTCCATTGTTTCACAGGAGATAGATGAGGACTTTCTCTCACCTTCATCCGGGAACTCAGGATTAAAACTATAACTTTTGTGAATTTAACTTTATCTGGAAGAAAAGGGATCCCTTGGATAACTTGTCAATAATTTTGGTAGTGATTTGGTGGTGGCAGTTTCACCTTCCACGTGCAAGACTCCTTCCCTGACTTCTAGGAAGTAGGACATTTGACCTTGGCAGTCAGGGCTGTAACGATAAAACTTGATTAGAAGGGTAAGCCTCTTGCCCTGAGATAGGTTAAGAGGACCAGTTTTCCAGTTGGGGACAGGTTAAGGGCATCATAGGTTAGATGGGTAATCCGAGGGGCATAAGAAGTTCAGTTGAGCAGGGGAATCATTTGGCTCCTATAAATCTTAGGTTTCGTCCTTTCTCTGATATGTAATAACTCTTTGGTCCCGGGTAAAGTACTTTGCTCTCAAAGTCAATTTCCTTATGAGTTTTATGAGGTAGGTACTTTTAAACATTAAAAAAATATGAAGAAATATGCCATTCTTCCTTGGAAGTCTAGGGATGGGACTTTGGTGGATAGGGGTTGTGGTAGCATCCAGGAGTGTTGCTTTGGTGTACAATGGAAATCAGGAGAGGTAGGGAATTATGTACAACTCCTTTGGACAATATTTAAAGTGCAGGGGAGGGGAGGGGAAAGGCATAGTTCTCTGGAGGCTTTAGTTTTCAGGGGAAAATGTAAGAAGGTATAGTCAGTGAATGGAAACTTGAATTGGATTAGCTTCTTTGTAAGCTATAACTTCTGTTGGCACCTGTGATGGGAATTTCTGTTATTGAGAATGAACATGATTTGGGAGGTGAGTCATTGATAAGTGGGGAAATTGACTCAATCTGTCTTTACCTCAGTTTCATCATCAATAATATGAGGGCATTTGATTAGATAACTTGAGTTCCTTTCCAACTCTAAATCCATTATCCCATGATCATACCATTTTTACCTTGTACATTGACATTGTTGTCCTCTAATCTTGAATTTGACTAAGTTTATTTATTAACATCTTAAGATACATTTGTGTCTTTGTGTTCATCACTATGTAAAGTAAATTTTTATCTATCAATAGGGAATTCACTTACTGAAGAGAAATTCTTTTTATCACAATGACAGAAGGAAGGAACAGGCATTTATTAAGTGTCCAGTGTATGCCAGGTACTGTGCTAAGTGCTTTACAAATATTAACTTATTTGGTCCTCACAACATCCTTGGGAGTCAGATGTCATTATTCTCCTCATTTTATCGTTGAGGAAACTGAGGCAAGCAGAGGCTCAGTGATTTACCTAGGGTTACTTAAATTCTAAGGTCAGATTTGAATTCAGGTCTTCCAGAATCCAGGCCCAATGCTCTATCTATTGAAACACTTTAACTGCTACTACCCAATTTGTACCTTTATTGCCAAAAAACTGCAAGCTTATTTATTTCTCAGCTGCAGTAACTAGGTTTATATGTGTTTCCTAATAGCATCTATTACTTTTTTCCTTTTAGTAGGTTTTGTTCACTTTTTACTTTTTATTCTCAATTTTATTTTATTTTGTAATCCATATAAAATTTTTTTCTGGAAGCAGATAGGCCATACTCCCTAAATAAAGCAAAATGCCAGGTACCATTGTATTATCTGTAGCCTATGTCATTCTTTAAAATCAAATGAGCTATTCTATAGCTAGAAGGATTGAGAGTTGAATTTAATCTATGAAAAACATGGATGTTTAGTTATTTTAAGTTATCGTTGGCAGATAAAGCTTTTAAATTTCTTTCACTTAAATTATTTAAACTTTTTTTACTGATACACAGAAGCATTCTATAAGAAAAGGCAGGAAATACTTGAAAACAGTTATAATCTATAAATAATATGATAGAGTATCATTAAATTATTAGTTAAATGTTTCATTACATGTGAGTTATTCATAATATATTTAAAAATGGACATGAAAACTTACATTTATATGTAAAAGTTAACAAGATATTTGATGTATGGGATTCTTAATTTTTAAAGGTAGTTGTAACTTGATAATGTGTTAATTGCTTGATGAAGTCAAACACCAGGATATATTGTACTAATGTGAATGTTCAGGTAAATTTTTTCTTAATGCCATTAGTTTAGTTATATAGGGTCCAGAAATGAACTGGGTTATATGTGAGGTATCCCTTGCTTGGGGGAATTCCCAGAAGATTAGAAAGTTTCACAACCAAATCAGGATTTTTCCTAAACTCTGAGATTCAGCTCAACTTTCAGGGCTTTCTTAGAATAGATGCAGACTCCATGGCTTCTGTTCAAAATTGACCCAATCTCTTAGGATTCGTTCTATGGCTGTAGTGATCTGAGTTCCTTTTATCTTTCCAAATCTAAAAGTCAAATAGGAAGCTTGTACACTGTACCATAAGTTAGACTAACCTCAGATTGTGACACAGGCATCATTTATTAACTCATGTAAATATCTGATTGCATTTTGGTACTTCACATTATTATTGTAAAGAATCAAACACATTTTATTAAATCCATTTTAGACCTAATTATTATTATGTCTAATTATTATTAAATGTAGTTATAGTTTTACTCTCTTTTTTTCCCTTTTCCTGTGAGTTGGTCTTTTTGCCAGGTTGGGAACAGTATCTCTAAACTGCTGGTGGTTTACTATGATTGTTGAGGCCAAGTTATTAAGAACATAGTTGTTGGTATTCCCACCATATAAATTGATCCTAATTCTAGTCGATATTGTTTCTGAAATTGGAAGTTTTACTTTTCCATATTGCATATTTGCCATCTTTTGAACTAATGCAAAATAATACAAACGAAGTACCATAAGAAGGGTACAAAGTGCAGTGGAATAGTAGTTGTGGGGAAAATTTGTGTTTCCTTAAGTGTTTTCACTAATGTGAGTGAAAAAATAACATCTCTATAATTCTTTCTCCCCTTCATCTCTGTTAAGGTACAAAATGCAGTTTATAGAAGAGAAAGCATCAGAGAATCCAGAGAGAATAGTAAAACTATACAGGTAATTAAAACCTAATTAAAAAAAAACAGCCCTTAGAAAAACTAAGGTTTGTTGAAGATACTACTGAAATAGGTAACTATGCACTTTAGTTTTATATTTTTAGTTACTTTGTTCATGAAATGGATGCTTTATGTGTTTGAAAGATTTTCATTGCTTTCAGAATCTAATGTAACTTCATTCCTTACTCAGATGGTGGTTCTTATGACTTCTAAATCTCAGTTTCATTAGTGATTTAGAGCATTTTTTCAAATGACTATAGGTCGCTTTGATTTCTCTTCTAAAAGCTGCTCATATCCCATGACCATTTATCAATTGGGAAATGGTTCTTATTTTATAAATTTGATTCAGTTCCTTATATACTTGAGAGAGGAGGTATTTATCAGAGAAACTTGTAAAAACTTTTGATATCACTTCATTTTCTCTGGTACCTTTTAGCATATTATAGTTTCCCTCATCTCTTTTAATTAAGTTTATTTTTGCATATTAGATTCTGCTCTAGCCCGTTAATGCTGTGTTTCTTTCTGTTTCAAGTGTGTCCCTTTTAAACCATACATTACTGGTTTCCAATTTTTAATGGGTGAGCTCATCTCATTTACATTCACAGTTATCATTACTAACTGTGTATTTCCTTCCATCTCATTTTCTTCTGTTTATCTTCCTCACTCTCTTTTTATCCTGTTCCTCAAAAGTCTGTTTTGCTTCTTAACCGCTGCCTCCCTTAATCTGCTCTCCCTTTTATCATTCCCCACTTCTCTCCCTTATTTTCTTCTCTTCCTATTTCCTTTTTGGGTAAGATAGATTATACACAGCTAGATGGATAGACAGATAGATAGAGATATCTGTACATATTCATCTGTATTTATATCTCTTCATATTTTTCCCTCTTTGAATTACTTCTGATGAGAGTTAGATTCAAGCATTTATCTCCCCCCACTGTAAAAGCTCTTCTTACATAACTCTTTTATGTGAAATTTCCTCTATTCTTCCTCTCCCTTGCCTATTCCCCCAGTGCATGCTTTTTTCTCATCCTTTCATTCTTTTTTTTAAAAGATCATCCCAACATAATCTACTCACACCGATGCCCTCTTATCTGTTTTTTGTTCAGTTGTTTTAGTTGTATCTGACTCTTCATAACCTCATTTTGGGTTTTCTGGGCAGAGATAACTGGAGTGGTTTGCCTTTCCTTTCTCCAGCTCATTTTACAGATGAGAAACTGAGGCAAACGGTTAAGTGACTTGCCCAGGGTCATATAGCTAGTGGCTGAGGCCAGATTTGATATCAAGAAGATGAGTCTTCCTGACTTCAGGCTCAGCACTCTATCCACTATGCCGCCTAACTGCCACTTCTGCCTGTGTAGACTCCTCCTAATTGCCCTAATAATGGAAGTTCTTTGGAGTTACATGAATCATCTTCCCCTATAGGAATGTAAACAGTTTAACTTTTTTGAGTCCCTTATAATTTCTCTTTCATCTTTACTTATTTATGTTTCTCTTGAATTTTGTGTTTGAATGTCAGATTATCTATTTAGCTCTGCTCTTTTCATCAAGAATTCTTAAAAGTCCAGTATTTCATTAAATGCCCATTTTCCCCCCTGAAAGATTATACTCGGTTTTGCTAGGTAGATTATTCTTGGTAGCTTCTTTGCCTTCTGGTATATCATATTCTATGCCCTCTGATCCTTTATTTTGAAAATTGCTGAATATTGTGTAATCCTGACTGTGACTCCACGATATTTGAATTATTTCTTTCTGACTGCTTGCAGTATTTTCTGCTTGACTTGGTAGCTCTGGAATTTGGCTATAATATCCTGGGAAGTTTTCATTTCTTTTAGGAGGTGACGGTGGATTCTTTCAATTTTTGTTTTACACTCAAGATCTCTAAGACAGAGGAACAGTCGTTCATGATAATTTTTGAAAATATGATGTCTAGGTTCTTTCCAATAATTCTTGTTACCTCTCCTTGATCTGTTTTCAAGATGAGTTCTGTTTCCACATTTTCCTCTAGTTTTTCATTCTTTTCAGTTTCTTTTATTGTTTCTTGATGTCTCATGGATTCATTAGCTTCTAGTTGTCCAGTTCTAATTTTTAAGGAATGATTTTCTTCGGTAAGTTTTTGTACCCTTTTTTTTTTTTTCCCATTTAGCCAATTCTGCTTTTTAAGGAGTTCTTTTCTTCAATGAATTTTTGTGTCTATTTTACTATTAGGCCAATTCTGTTTTTTAAGGCATTATTTTCATGGTTTTTGTGTGTGTGTGTGTGTTGTGCCTCTTATCAAGCTGTTAATTCTATTTTCATAATTTTCTTGTATTACTCAAATTTCTTTTCCCAATTTTTTATTTATCACTCTTATCTCTTTCTTTAACTCTCCTAGGAATTCTTGCTGGCTTTGGGTCCAGTTAACATTTTATTTTGAGGTGTTTCTTGTAGATGTTTTCATGGTACTGTCTTCTAAGTTATATCTAGGTCTTCCCTGCCATCATAGTACTTTTTTATGGTCAAGTTCTTTCTTTTTTAAATTGTTTGTTCATGTTTCCAGCTTTATTTCTCTAATCACCTAGGGGTAGGTAGACCTTGTCCCAAGCTTCAGGTTTTTATATGTTACTGTTTTCAGAGCTAATTTTGGGGTTCTGCATGTGTTTGGTACTTCCAAAGTTGTGTGATTTGGAAAGAGGTGTGGTCACTGGTCTATACTTTGTTCTTTATCCAAGAAGGGCTCCTGCTCTCCTGTAGATACGAATCCTAGCGCTCTTTTTTTGGCCCTGAAACTGTGACCAGGTCCCTTGTTCCTCTGTAGCTGCAAGCACTAGTGCCCCCTTCTTTCTTGGAACTGTGACCAGAGCCCCTATTCCCTTGTTACTGACTGCAGACACTCTTCTCTGCCTTGAAACTCTGACCTAGAATTGCATATGGCTAGTAGGGTTGCCAATTAACATTAGCTGTACCCACCGCCAGGAAAAGGTCCCTTGTAATCTTTTTTGACCAGGTGTCTGAGTACCATACATACTGTCTTTGGGCTGAGAACTCCCAAAATTGTTACCGCTGCTGTCATAGCCACTTCTAAGGCCCACCGCTACTGCTATACTGCACTTACTTGGTTGGTGCTGGCCCTTACCCTGGTGTCACAGACCTTTCCTCCTGACCTTTTTAGTTGTCTTAAGCTGCAAAAAATGTCTTACCCCTGACCTTTCGTTGACTCTGCCACTCCAAAATTGGATTCGAGGTATTATTTTAAAGTTGTCTGGAGAAAGATGTTGGAAAAATTCTTCTAGGTTTCTGCCTCTATTTTGCTATCTTGGTTCTACCATCCATACAAATTCTTTTTTTTTTTTTTAAATAAAGTGAGGCAATTGGGGTTAAGTGACTTGCCCAGGGTCACACAGCTAGTAAGTGTTAAGTGTCTGAGACCGGATTTGAACCCAGGTACTCCTGACTCCAGGGCTGGTGCTCTATCCACTGCGCCACCTAGCTGCCCCCATACAAATTCTTAAAGGCATTTTTCATCCTGTTTAATTCTGGGTTGAATGCACTATTCCATTATATATTTGTGTCCATTATATATTTAAGATATTTGCATTGGCAGACTAACTTGATGGGTCATCCATTCAATTACATATTAAACCTTAGAATCACACATTCTTCATTCACTTTGACCTCCGTCCTATTCCTCCCACAAGGTATTTCATTTCTCAGCTTTGTGCATTTTCACCGGCTCACCCCCATTCCTGCAATTTTCTCCCTACTCATCTCTACCTGACTCCTTCAAGTCTCAGCTAAGATCTCCATTTCTGCAAGAAGTGTTTCCTAGTCCTCCGTAATGTTAGTATCTCCCCTCTGTGATTATCTCCAGCCGATCCTGTAGATGTATCTTCTTTGTACATCGTTGTTTTCATGTTGTCTCCCCCTGTGAAATTGTGAGCTCCTTGAGGTCATGGACTGATTTTTGCCTTTCTTTGTATCCCCAGTGCTTAGCGCAGTGCCTGGCACATGGTAGGTACTTAATAAATGCTTGTTGACTTGATTCTAAATGTCTTCCTAAGAACCCACAATTTTTTCCTTTCTTTAACACTTTTAAGGAAAACATATGTAGGTCATTTGTTTTCATCTATAGACCACCCCAAAAGCAGATTGGCACATGTAGGCATCGGAATCTTTGGGTTGCTTCCCTTCTGTTTCACCTTTCTTTTGCTCTGTACAGTTTTAGAGTCCTGGGTTTTCCAATGGATATATAGTGATGGTCCCATCTGAACATGGATATATGACTGTGGAAAAGAAGCAATCTGATTTTCTGTAACTTTTTAAAAGTGATATTAAAAAGTCATTTATTATGTTCCCTATTTCTTTTTTAATCAAATGAGATTTGGTGACTTCGTGGATGTTAGTGAGGGTCCCCTCATTTCAAGGACAAGTATTTGCTTCCAGTATGAAGTTTCAGCAGTTCATAATCTTCAAAATGTGCAGCTTGATCATTTACGAAGATTCCAGGGTCTTTCTTTACCAGTTCACTTAAGAGTAAGTACTTAAAGTATAACTTTCTTTATTATTAGTTAAGATTGCTTTCTAAACTTATTCTCATTTAGTTGAATGGAAATATAAAGTCATCTTCATTGTATTGGATAGCCTTAAAGTAGTTATAAAGTCTGCTTCTAAGCCTGAACACAAATGCTTAATAAAATTGACCTTTGCCAACTGACATTTTAAGAAATAAATGCTTTTATTGATATTTATTGTTTCATACAACACTATAGTTTGTATTCCCTCTTTCCCTTTTTATTTCATTTGGGAAATAGTATTGTTTTTAGAGAGGAAAAACAAAAATCAGCATAACTGATTGATAATATTGAAAAAGTCCAAAAACACATGCAGTAGTGTGTAATGCCTTTGACTCTCCTACTTCCATGAACTGGTAGTTTGGGGGTAGTGGGTGTCTAATCATCTCTTCATTCAAATTACACTTGGTCTTTATAATTTTGTTATGTGTACTTTTGATTTTTTTGGTGTGTTCATTGTGCCTTCTAACAATGTTGTTGTGTTCTGCTGTTTTCTACGTTGCTTACTTTACTCTGCATCAGTTCAGTTAGACTTTCTGTACTTCTCTGTATTCATCATGAGCATCATGTCTTAAAGTAGAGTAATAATTCATGACACTTGTGTACCACAATTTGTTTAGCCATTCTTCAGTTGATGGGCATCTATTTTGTTTCCAATTCTAAGCTATCACAAAAAGTGTTGCTATAAATACTTTGGAGTATATGGGGACTTTTTTCTTATTGATGACTTCCTTGGGATATATGCCTAGTAATGGATTCTCTGGTTCAAAGGGTATGGACATTTTAGTCACTTTATTTGCATAATTCCAAATTGCTTTCCCAAAAGGTTGTACCATTTTCCAGCTTCACCAACAATGTATCAGTGTGTCTATCTAGCCACAACTTCTCCAACATTGTCTATTGCCATTTTTTTATCATCTTTGTCAGTTTGCAGGGTATGAGGTGAAATCTCAGGGTTGTTTGATTTGCATTTCTCTTATTAGTGATTTGGGTTATTTTAAAATACGGTTTTTAGTACTTTGAAGCTTTTTTTTTTTACATATAAGGTATTTTATTTTTTCCATTACATGTAAAGATAGTTCTCAACTTTTGTTTATACAAGCTTTACAATTTCAGATTTTTCTCCCTCCTTCCCCTCCCTCCCCCCTCCCCTAGACAGCAGGTAATCTGATATAGGTTATATCTTTATATCTATATATCTATATACATATACATATAGATATCTATATATCTACACACACACACACACACATATATATACATAATAACATTAATCCTATTTCTGCATTAATCCTGTTATAAGAGCAAAAATCAGAGCAGTGATGCAAAACCTCAAAATAGAAAAAAAAAAAACCAGCAGCACCCAAAACAAAAGAAATAGTATGGTTCAATCAGCATCTATACTCCACAGTTCTTTTTTTTTTTTCTTGGATTTGGAGATCCTCTTCTATCATGAGTTCCCTGGAACTCTTCTGTACCATTGCATTGGTGAGAAGAATATAGTCCATCACAGTAGGTCAACACTCAATGTTGATGATACTGTGTACAATGTTCTTCTGGTTCTGCTCATCTCACTCATCATCAGCTCATGTAAGACCCTCCAGGTTTCTCTGAACTCCTCCTGCTCATCATTTCTTACAGCACAATAGTATTCCATTGTATTCATATACCACAACTTGTCCAGCCATTCCCCAATTGATGGGCACCCCCTCAACTTCCAATTCCTTGCTACCACATAAAGAGCAGCTATAAATATTTTTGTACATGTGGGTCCCTTTCCCCTTTCCATGATTTCTTTGGGAAAAAGCCCTAAAAGTGGAATTGCTGGGTCAAAGGGTATGCACAGCTTTATTTCCCTTTGGGCACAATTCCAAAAACTTTGCAGCTCTTTTGATAGCTATTTGATCCTTTCAATAACTCTGTGAGGTAGAGTTTACTATCCCTGTTTTACAGATGAGGAGACTGAGGCACAGAAAAATTAAGTGACTTGCCCAGGGTCACATAGCTCATGTGTGTCTGAGTCAAGACTTGAACTCAGATCATCCTGACTTAAAGTCAACATTAACTCATGTAGGATAATAAAGGAAGTGATTGAATAGGGGGAGAAAACCAACATATAAAGCACTTTGGAAATCTTGAAGTACATTATAAATGCTAACTATTAATTATTATCATCAACTTTGTTTCTCTATGGTTATAATTCATTGAATATTTTGTTTTCTAGGCACATCATAGTATATGGCACAAGCTATTGGAAAGGTCTCGGAAAATAGTAAGTAATAGCATATGTTGCAATTAACTAGATGTCTTCCTTTATGGAAATTGGTTATAATTTCAAAGGCAAGCCAGTAGAAATACTCATTTTCCTGATATCCAAAAATGTTGTACTTTATTACATATTCAAGAATTTTATGGCAGAAGAAAAGGCTTTTTGGAATTATCTTTTGGTAGTCTTTATTATTTCTTGGAAAGGATAGAGAACTTGAGAAGATACTTCCAATTAAAGAGATACTTTTGGTTAAAATATTTCATAATTCGTGATATATTTGATATTTTCTTTGTTAACTTAAGAAGTGAATGTTCTTAGTATTACAGTTTTTTAGATATTTCCCCAAACTGGGAAAATAAACAATTGACATATCAAACATATATATTTTAAGAGCTCTAATTTGGGTCAGTATCCATAAGTTGTTTACACTCATCCAATGTCAACTATAATCATTTGTCAAAATTGAAGTCTTCTCATTTTATCACAAGCTTTTAACCACTTGTATTTCACAAGTATTAACTATACTTTTCAAGTTCTAATGCACTGTTTGCCCAATATTTTCAGTTTTTCTGTCATATCAAAGGTTCTTACATGAGAAGACTATGAACTTAGACCTCCATAGTTTGCCTTTACTCTGTTTTTTCAGTTAGATCTTTCTGATACTTCCATAAGGCCAATTTAGTTTAAATCCCATATCAATACCACTTTAGTTCTTACCTTCATGGTTTTTTTTCATACTGCACCCTTTCTTAAATGTCTTCTCCCTTCTTCTTTACATATTCCTTAAAAATCCCCTAATTTAGTGTTTGATTATACTTTTAATTCAGTAGCTGTTTTAGAGACTTATGTCTTTTATTTCTCTTATCTGGTTTGTACTTGTTACATAGTAGATAAAGACATTTTGAGTCATGTCCAACTCTTCATGTTCCTATTTGGGGTTTTCTGGGCAAAGATACTTGAGTGATTTGCCATTTTCTTTTCCAGATCATTTTATGGATTAGGAAACTGAGGCAAACAGGGTTAAATGACTTGCCCAGGGTCACACAGCTAGTAAATGTCTGAGGCAGGATTTGAATTCAGGAAGATGCATTTTCCTGACTTTAGGACTTACACTCTATCCACTGTGCCACCCAGCTGCCTTAATACTTAATGATATTACTAAAAGTTATTCCCAATTTTGGAAAATTAGCCCAAGTTCATTATTATCCATAAAATTCATACTTGTTTATATGTGATAGCATATAACTAATAATTTTAATTAATAATTATTCTCTCGCATTCACAGGGGGAGGGGGAGGAATTTAATATGAAAGTATAGCTTATTTAATGTCCTTTTTAAGCAGATGTCAGTAATGGTTTTAGATGAAGAAAATAGAGAAGGAACAAATATAAAGAGTAATTCTGAGTACTCAAGATAGAGTTAGAGGTGGAAGGTTAAAAATAAGAAAGAGAATGGTAGCGAATCCTAGTATTTCTAGAGAATAAAGAGTAGAATTCAAGGAATGATTATTTTAGTAACATTATAAGTACTTCTTGATCTTGGTCACTTATATCTTAAATATTCTTGGTAAACAACTGATTTTGGTAGGATTAGTAGTGATCATTTCCTTATGTCTGCAGAAGCAGATAACTAGTTGACTTGCTATTTATTTCAAGTGAATACAGTAAAATGTATTTAATTAAATTTTGAGAATGATTTAGGTTATAAATATGTAAGCTTCTGTAAATTAATTGCCTTAATATTTCATAGGTAACAGAAGATGAAAATAAAGGAACAATGGAAAATGCAGCTGTTTGATCATTCCTGAATTTTAAAAACCTGGACAATAAATTAAAATTTTAAAATATTTTGACGTTTGTTTGTGTTTGCAAAGATGAAAATGCTGAAACTGAATTCTGTATTGTAGAACAGTGGAAAGAGTGCTGGATATGGTGTTAGGCTCTGCTACTTAATATCTATGTAGCCTTGGCTACATGATTTTATTTGAACCTCAGTTTTCTCATTTGTATAGTTAACAGTTGTACTTTATATGGTGTTCTTAAATGAGCCCATGAACTTGTTTTGTTTTGTTTTGTTTTTTTGTTTTTTTAGTGAGGCAGTTGGGCTTAAGTGACTTGCCCAGGGTCACACAGCTAGTAAGTGTTAAGGGTCTGAGGCCAGATTTGAACTCAGGTCCTCCTGAATCTAGGGCCAGTGCTCTATCCACTGCACCACCTAGCTGCCCCGTGAACTTGTTTTTGAAAAAGTATTTTGATGACTTTTTTTAGTTTAGTTGGTTTCCTTTGTAATGTCAAGCATAAACATCATTATGAGAAGGGATCCAGAGCCTTCACAAATTGCCATGTGTTTGTGACACAAAGAAAGGTTAAGAACCTCTGCATTCACTGGCCTTTAGGGTCTCTTCAAGTTCTAAATCAGTGATTCTGTTGCAATAGGTCTAATACAGGCTGAAAAAATATCAAGAAAATAAATGGTCTGCCTATCTTCATTGATTTATGAAATATAAATATACCAACAGTAACTATATGATAAGAATGTACATGAATACCTTTTATTAATATATTTTAGTCAAGTTTCTACCCTCAGCTGAGTAGATTTCTGGTATTATATATAAATCCTATTTAAATGTGTTCATTTTTTTCTACTAATTTTTGTATTTCTTTCCAGATTAGAATTTTCTCTTGAAGACATTGCCATTTTTATTAACTTTTTAATATATTTTTTGTTTCTTAGTGTTAACAGTATTTAAAAAATGCCTTGTTTGGTTGTTTATCAAATGTATATTTTATTGTCAAATCAAGAACTTTTTGAGAAAAAAAAGGGAATAGTTTAATTCTAACTTCATAATAGTGATGATAGCTAATGGCTTGATGAAAAGTTGAAACATATAGTATAACATTTTCATTTCATTTGGAAGTTCATCTTAAAATTCTCTTTCACTTCATGGATGCATGCTTTCATCAATGTGGGTATCCCCTTCACAGATACAAATGACAATCCCTAAGAGTTGCTATGGCCAAAATAAATAAATAAAAATTCGTCAAGCTGGTGATGAGCCCATATTTAAAACATCAAATTTAATCTTAGATTTTGAAGGGAAATTTCTACTAATTAACATTTTAAAATGTTTGCCTTTTGTCTAAAAACATCTAAATGAATTTATTTTTGTTAGGTTTTCTTACCAATGGTGAGGAATGAGTTAGTCATGAGGCAATGATGAACAAAGTAATTAGTTGATTTTTATGCAGTACCAGATTGTTTTTTTTTTTCTTTTTTGGTGAGGCAGTTAGGGTTAAGTGACTTGCCCAAGGTCACACAGCTAATAATTGTTAAGTGTCTGAGGCTGGGTTTGAACTCAGGTCCTCCAGAATCCAGGACTGGTGCTCTATCCATTGTGCCACCTAGCTGCCCCAATTAGTTGATATATATATATATATATATATATATATATATATATATATATATATATATATATTTTTTTTTTTTTTTTTGGTGAGGCAGTTGGGGTTAAGTGACTTGCCCAGGTCACACAGCTAGTAAGTGTTAAGTGTCTGAGGCTGGATTTGAACTCAGGTCCTCCTGAATCCAGGGCCGGTGCTCTATCCACTGCACCACCTAGCTGCCCCCAATTAGTTGATTTTTAATCAATATTAGTAGCCCTGATTTTTGAGTATCAATGAAACATTTTAATGTATATCCATGTGTACATATGTATATGATATGTTATACACGTGTGTGTGTATGTGTGTGTGTGTGTGTGTGTGTGTGGAGAGCTGTTAACAATATAAGAGCAGGAAGAGGCCTGAGAGGCCATTTATTGCAACCCAGAGTTGAAAAGGTTGTTCAGTCTCTGTTAAAAAACCTCTAATGAGGGGCAGCTAGGTGGTGCAGTGGATAGAGCACCGGCCCTGGATTCAGGATGACCTGAGTTCAAATCTGGCCTCAAACACTTAACACTTACTAGCTGTGTGATCCTGAATAAGTCACTTAACACCAATTGCCTCACACACACAAAAAAAACCTCTAATGAGGGAAGTACCCATTACCTTTTGGAGCTGTCCATTCTATTTTTGAGTAGTTCTAACTGTTAGGATGTTTTGTCTTATATCAAATAAAAATATACTCCTTGCAACTTCAACTCTTTGATCCAGGGTTAGCATTCTTACACCAAAGAGCAAAAATGTAATCTCTATTCCCCATGAATACCCTTAAAATAATTGAAGAAGTCTATCATAGTTTCATTAGATTATCTGCAGGCTAATAAACATTTCCAGTACCTTACAACTATCTTTGTTTTTCAGTTCTCTTCTCTCACTGTGTTGATTACCCTTCTCCTTGTCTATGTCTTTTTAAGAATGTGGCATATTATTATTCCAGATGTTACCTAATCAGGAGACATATTTTTGTGTTCTGTACCTCTTTTGCTTGATGGACTACCATGTAACATTGTTGACTCATATTGAGTTTGTATGTTCACTAGCCTCCTCAGACCTTTTTCTGAAAAAACAAAAAACTGTTGTGTAATTATGTAATTGTAAACTTGTTTAGCTTATTTTTTCCCCTATTATATTTCAACCTACTTAGATGTAATAATTTATTTGTCATTATTGATTGTCAAAATCTTTCTGGATTTGAAGAAGCTTTGTGTTTTTTTCACATTTGACAGAAAAATCTATGACTTCATCCATGTTGCTGTTAAGCATGTTAAATAGCATAGGGACAAGGACAGGACCCTGGAGTTCATTACTAGATACCTATCTCCAGGTTGGCATTCTTTGGGTCTAGTCATTCTACCATTTCCATTCTCACCTAACTACCGTCTTCTAGGTCACTAGTTCTAGTCAACTAGGCCACATTTACTGAACTCCATACTATTTTGATAACATTTTCCTGATCTATAATTGTTACTTACTTAGTAGGGGAAAAAGGAAATGAAGTTAGTCTGCATGGCCTGTTCTTGATTAAGTTGTGTTGGCTTTTAGTAATCCCTGCTTCCTTTTTATGCTTACAAATTATTTTCTTAATATATTCTATTTGAAAGTCACATTTGCCATTCAGTTCAGGTCTTTTCATCACAAATATCCGAAAGTTTTCTTTTTCATTAAAGTCCCATTTTTTCTGCTGAAAGATAATGCTGAGTTTTGCTGGGTAGCTGATTCTTGGTTGTAATCCCATTTCCTTTGCCCTTTGGAATATCATATTCCATGCCCTCTGGTCCTAGAATGTAGAAGCTGCTAGATCTTGTGCTATCCTGACTGGGGCTCCACAGTACTTGAATTCTTTCTTTTTGGCAGCTTGCAATATTTTCTCCTTGACTTGAGAGCTCTGGAACTTGGCTATAATATTCCTAGGAGTTTTCCTTTTAGGATCTCTTTCTGGAGGTGATTGGTGGATTCTTTCAATGTCTATTTTAGCTTCTTCTTCTAGAATTTCAGGGCAATTTTCCCTGAGAATATCTTGGAAGATGGTATCTAAGCTCTTTCCTTGATCATGGTTTTCAGGTAGAACCAATAATTTTCAAATGATCTCTCCTGGAGCTATTTTCCAGGTTGGCAGTTTTCCCCAGAAGATATTTCACATTGCCCTCTATTTTATTCATTTGGATTTGCTTTATTGTGTCTTGGTTTCTCATAAAGTCACTGGCTTCCATTTGTTCAATCCTAATTCTTAGGCAATTAATTTCATCAGAGAGCCTCACCAAAAAAAACCAAAACCTTTTCCATTTGGCCAATTTGACTTTCCAAGCTGTTTGTGGTAAAAAGTTTTTAACAGTCGGTTAGTGACAGAAAGACGCCAGTTTTTGAGGGACCACCCTTTTGGGGAGGAGACCGTGCTGTGTACTCCACCTATGCCTGTTAGGCACTCCACTTCTGGGGTGCGAGCTTAAAAGGCAAGGAGAGAACGGAAGTGAGGTCTTTTGCCTGCTCTCCTGGTCCGATGACTGGCGCTGCACACAGAGACACTGACGGAGGTTGGACTCAGCCCGGCTCGCCCTAGCAGCACATGCTTGACATGGCTCTCCCCCTCAAAGGTGGCCTTGGGTTTTTAGTGAGTTTTATACGGAATATAGACTAAGCTTAGACTTAAGACTATTTGTTTTGTATTTCTACTTTCCTATCCCTCTAATCAACGTCACCTTGTATTTTCCAAACAATAAAAGCTCTAACTAGAGACCAGAGGCTTCTTCCATTTACTAGTCTGGGAGATAAAGAAGGGAAGGTTAAAAAGGGGAGGTTAATGCTCTAGTATCCAATTTTGAATCTCACATGTTGACATTTTTCTCATGTCTTTCCTGCATGACTCTCATTTCTCTTTCCATTTTTTCCTCTATCTCTCTAACTTTATCTTCAAAGTCCTTTTTGAGCACCTCTATGGCCTGAGACCAATTTGTATTTTTCTTGGAAGCTTTAGATGTAGGGGCCCTGATGTTGACATCTTCCTCTGAGGGTGCCCCTTGGTCTTCGTTGTTACTGAAGAAACTTTCTATGGTCCTTCCCTTTCTCTGTCTGCTCATCTTGCCTTTCTTTTACTTGATTTTTAGCTCCTTAAAGTGGGGCACTGTTTCCAGGCTGCAGTATCCCAAGCTTAAGAAGTCCCAGGTGGTATGATTTAAGGAGAATCAGGTTCTTCACTCACCTGGCCTGTTTCCTGGTCCTAGATGACCCCAGACCAACTTGCTAATCAACCAGCTTTGTGTGTTGTGGTTGTTAGCTCCAACGAGTCTGTGCCCCTCCCTGACCTGGGCCACTGCTACTGGAGCCTACCTCCTGGTTCTCAGCAGGGGTGTAAAATCCAAGTTCTGTCTTAGCACCAGCATAGACCCCTGTAGTCTCCCCCCTGCCCAGGGCTCAGCCCACTCACCAGACTGTGAGCTTAGCTCCAGAAGACACTGGTGCTTCAGCTGATTCAGAGCCTCTGGGGATCTGCTTCTCTGGTGAGGCCTTCCTGGGACTGGATCTGTGTCAGGGTGACTGTGGGGTTGGGCTTGACTCCTGTATCAGCACAGCAGCTCCCTGCTTCTGACCTTCCAAGCTGTTCTTGGTTAGAAGATGATTTCAGCACATTTTTCTGTGAGTTTTGCTGCTCCAGGTATTTTCCTATGGCGTTATTTGGATGTTTTTTGGAGTGATCGTGTCATAAGTTCGGGAGCTCACTGCCTTTCCTCCGCCATCTTAATAAATTCTAAAAAATTTCCAGAAGTAGTTTTCAGATCTCACTATCAATAGTGACAAACTGCTGTTACAATTTATTTTTGATATTGAGACTCAAGGTATAAATATGAGATGTACCTGTTGCACTTTTACCTTCTTGAATTCCAAAAACTTCGTTTCACTTTGCTTAATGCTAGACTTTTACCACATTTATGGGATAAGACTTGGTGTATTTAGCCAGCAGAAGCAGACTAGAAAAGATGCAGTTATCTATATTGTTTCTTCTTGCTACTGTAGGTCTTTGAAATGTTTGTCCTATTTTATTGAGTAGCCAGAGGCAGACATGTATACCTCCCTCCCCAGAATAGGATCATGAAGAGTTGGACACAACCGAAGTGACTGACCAACTGAAATTTAGCCTTTATTTCCATTAGGAAAAAACATTCTTAGGAGGGGCACGTAGGTTTCATCAGACTATCAGAGGGGTCTTTGACAAAAAATAGTTTAAAAATCTCTTATTTAGAAGAAGAGAAAGCAGTTGTGTGGTTGATTAGCTTGTTTAAACCCACTTTCAAGTCTGAACTACCTCTTTTCATAGCCTACCAAGCTGTTTTACAAAATTGAGCTAGTTCTGGAGCTGGATAAGGAAGTGAGATTCTTAGAAACCATAAAATGCATGTCCCACTTAGGTTGTTAGTAGCATCAATAGTGATGTCCTTAAAAAATCCTTAATAGACCTTATTTATCCTCTTATAAGTAAGCTTGGTTAGGCTTTGTGACCTTTTGTGACAAAAATTCTTGAGAAGGTTGTTTACAGTCAATGTCCCTTACAATCTGTTTTCCAATCATTATTCCACCAAAACTGCTCTCTCCAAAGTCACTAATGATCTTCATTTTTCAAATCTAATGGCCTTTTCACAGTCCTCATTCTTGACCTCTCTGCAGTTTTGGATAGTATTGATCATTCTTTTCTCCTCGATGCTCTTTTTTCCTCTAGATTTTTCCAGACACCGTTCTCTATCAGCCCTCTCCTCAGTCTCCTTTGCTGCATCCTCATCAGGATACAGTGCTCCAACTATGTCTTGCAGGCCTCTCCCTACTCTTTACCAGACTTGGTAATCTCATCAGCTCCTCTGGATTTAATTATCTCATCTTCTACAAGAAGCCTTTCTTCTTCCCTCTTAATTCTTAATGCCTTCCCTCCTTAATTTTTTTCCTATTTGTCCAGTATATAGCTTGATGGTATATATTTGTTTACTTACTGTCTCCACCATTAGATTGCGAGCTTCTTGAGGGCAGTGACTGACCTTTGCCTTTGTATCCCCGCTGCTTAGCAGTGGGCAGTGGTGTTTAATAAGTGCTTATTGACAGACAAGGGTGTTTGTATTTTGGGATTGTTTATCTGGATAGAATGGTTTTTTCCCCTTTGGTCTGTTCAGCCCAAATGGAAAATAATCATCTTTCTCCTCTTCTGTAAAAGTCATAGAATCAGAGAGACAGCCCACCCCTAATTTCTTTCAGGGTAGAATGGGGTAGGGAGAAGGAACTCGATCCACTTACCTGTCACTTGCTTCACAGCATCTTGACTCTTCACAGTTCCCTTTCAGCTTTCTCTTGTCACTTGTAGACCTTCAATCTAGTACCAGTATTTAGCTTTAGATGGAGTTTACCACCCACTGTGGGCTGCATTTCCAAGCAACTGGGTCCAAGAAGACCGGTCTTGGCCTCACACCATTCCAACCTGTACCTCCATCAGGAGGACCTGGATCCCCACCAGGAACAGCACCGGGATATCTTCCATATGCCACATGGCTCATGGCCCACCAGTGGTGAGGATTTGGTGCTGGGCAGTTACTGGAGGGAATTCCAATTGGTTTCTTTTTCTCTCTGGAATAATAGCTTAAATGCAGCCTGTGGCTTTCTCTCTAAAGCTTCTACCATATATTAGTCTCTTTGAAGTTCTGTCCTATCAGCTGCTTATAAATAATAAAGAGAGCTGGAGAGGAGCCCTCCCTCCCTTATATGCAGAAATTTGTGACAGTGGAAATTTTCTTTCTCTAATCTAGTTTTAGTTTTTTTCCAATTAATATGCATTTATTTCTTTCCCTCTTGTTCCCCTTCTCCAATTGAATAACAATAACAAAATAGAAAAATAAAACCCTCGTAACAAGCATAGGCAAGTAAGGCAAATTCCCTCATTTACTATATCTAAAAATGGATAGATCCTTCTGTATCACCACCACTCTGTCAGGAGGTAAGTAGATTTCTCTTTGTGCCTTATGCCATTGTAATTTGTCATTATGTTAAACAATTATCAAGTCTTTCAAAGCTGTTTTTCTATATAATGCTTTTGTCATTGTATAAATTGTATTGATTCTGCTCACTTCATTGCATTATTTCATGGAGATGTTTCCAGTTTCCTCTGAAACCATTCATTTTGTTATTTCTTGTGACTTATAATATTCCATTGTATCCAAATCACATAAGGCATGTCAGAGGTATGGCTCTATTACCAGTAGTACCCTCTTAGAACTTAATGCCCTTAGATGACCAAGATGGTGCATTAGGGAAGGCAGGGTCAATTAAGTCCCATGGGAAGCTTTATTCTAGCCCTGTCTCATGTTGTCTAAGAGGTGGCTGGGGAGAGGGATGGGGAAGGAAGCTAAATTAATTTCTTAGGCCATTCAGCTCTTCCTGGGCAACTTTGTCTTTTAGGGAGCCTTCCTATGTTGTGAATAGGAGGAAAAAAGCTGTATCAGAGAAACACTAGATCTGTCACAGGTTAATTGAATTATCCCTGAGGGGTCAAAGGGTATGCACAGTTTAGTGACTTTTGGTGCATAGTTCCAAATTGCTTTATAGATTGGCTGGACCAATTCTGTCAAGAGTTCATTAGTGGCAATGGAGTATACACAGGAGATCAGCCAGGATGGTGCAGGAGGAGTTACTACAGCACAGTCCCTCAGACACCTACTTAAACAAAATGCTAAAGGTGAATGCAACTCGAAGCAGCCATAGGGAAGCTGAAAGAGAAACCATAGTGGTGTGGGCACCTTCCTGCTGTAACGATTGGAATAACGCCACCTGCTGGAGACTTACTGTAGAAGAGTTCTGCCCATGAAGCGAAGGTCTTTGAGGGCAAGACCAGGAGTCTTTTCTTTGGCATCAGGAAGTGACGCGGACTAGTGGGAGGAGGAAGGAAGAGACTGGCGCTCGGTCTCGCGCTCTTTCCTGAGGACGCTGGTGGAGAGTAGAGCTAGAAATGCTCTCTCCCTTTAATAGATAGAAATCTAGGCCCTTTTCTTCTCTCTTTACCAAATTCTTATTCTCCTTAATAAATGCTTAAAAGTCTAACTCTTGCTAAAGCTTATAATTTATTGGCGACCACTCATTAGATATTTTAGACAGACTAGCTAGAATTTTAGCCCTTAACAGATGGCTGACCACGAAGAGGAAAGCTGAACCTCACTTCTGAGCTTTCGGTTGGGTAAGAAATTTCCCCTACCCTAACCCTTTAAATCCGAAGTACTGCTGAATTGCCCAGTGTTTTCCCTTTAAATTATTTCAAATGGACCTTTTAAACTCCTTAATTACCCTATTTTTGATTTTAGTCTGTTTAACCAGACAAATGGGGGATAAGATCATGTTAATGCTTTGTTTTTGTGGATTTTCTATTTTTCTTTTTATTTTTGTTGGAGGAGCCAGCAAGGTACTTACATAAGGGAATATAAATATCGCCCCCTCTCCCAGCCATGCTTTTTCAGAGAACCCTTGCACTCCGGTATTTTTTTCAAATTCTAATGCTGAGAGATTCTCTAATTTTGCATGCCTAGAGGCAATGACCCAACCTCTAGAAGCTTTTTATCCCCTAGGAGTGGGGGTAGGGCCTGAGTTCAAAATCAAGTCTGATTCAAATTGTGCTGGTCCCTCCCCTCCTCTCCAGACCCCACCCTTTACTCCTCCCATGGCCAAGCCCATTGCTTCCCCTGCCTGGGAAGTCCAGAGATCTAATGCTCATGCACAACTTTCTCTAACTACATTTGCAGCTTCAGGCTCAGCCCTTCCCCAGCCTGGCTGTGCTTCTGAGACAATCTTAGAAAACCCTTTAAATTCCAGATATGCTCGTTTTGTTCATAATTTTGCTAACCTGCTTTTGTCTTTAATTAGTAATCTTATAAAGCATTTGTATGGTGAAAAGACTGACAGACAATATAGAGGGGTTAAAGAAGAAAAACTTAAGCTGAATAAGAATGACAATCATCAACATAGTTCAAGACTGCTTCTTTTGCCATGGAAGGATATATATTTTACAGAAATGTAGAAGTAAGCAGCAAGGTATTGATATGAGTATTGGGGATTTTAGATACCGGAATCAAAAGTGTTCTGAATTCACTCAGAGTATTAATGTCAGTTCAGAGGTTACATAGGATTTCTATGCTATTACATATACATTTTGAAATTAATGGTATGGGTTTATTTTCATGCTTTTGAGATTGTGTCTTATACTTAGTTTCTAAAACAAGGAGAATATTTGTAAAAGCTTTTTATAGTCATGTGATCAAGTTTATATTTTATAATACTCTTATTAATATTAAGTTCACATTCATTTAGATTTCCCTAGTTTGAATTTCATTGTCTTTTATTGTTCCATGTGTATTTTTTTCTATTTATTCATCTCTCTAATTTTGAAACATTACAAGATGGTTTTGATTTCATAATACAATGTTAATTCTAGGAGTATTGTGCTCCCATATTCTGAGTTGTTTGTTTTTGTTATTTTTTCTCAACTGATTATTTGATCAAACTCTTTAAAGCATTTCCCTGGCAAATTGGTTGCCATGGCAAGTGTAAATTGATTCTAGAAGTATTATTTTTGATAAGCATATTCCAAAAAAAAAAAAAAAAGAGGGGAACATTTGTAAGTTTTCTTTTTTCAAAAAAAAAGTTTTCTCTGAGATTCTGTTGTGCTTTAACTTATATTTAAATATGTTCTGATTTTTCACAAAAGTGATTGTATACTAAGTAAAAAAAGGGGTATTATTTGAAATTGTTGCATAAATATATATTGTGTCAAGTCAAGTCAAGATGTATTCACATTTTTTGCAATCATTTATTATCCTCAATTTTTAAATCCATATGAGACTTGGATTATGGGAACTTATCATTTAAGACACTAATTGCCTTTATTCTGAGTTATCAGATGCCAGTTGGCCAAGATGCCATCCAATCACAAGAGGAATACATGCAAGAGCAGACACTGAACTGTCACATGAGGGGAGACATGCATGAAGTCAAGGTATGGCCGAGGGAATGGCTTTTGACTAATGTTGAGGTTGCATTCTCTTGGTTTAATATTTTATTTTATTTTTCCCCACAATATTGTACAGATGGCTAGAAGTATTCATCCCACCCATCTCACTTCTACACCTGGCTTCTATGCTCCCTCCTATATGCCTGATGCCATGGACATCTCAATCCCATGCATCTGATTAAGTCTGACTCAGTTTCCTCCAATATGTTCGGTGGCATGGACATATATTCCATCCACCTATTTTAAGCCTGGCATGCTGCATGGACAGTACATATTGCTCAAGTGTGGGAATGCTCATATCCCATCATTTCTCTGTTCTTTTATGGTAACCCCCATAATTATCTCAGGTGTCATGATAAATAACAGTGTTGAATTTGGCCTTGACACCTGTTACCAATTATATTAGATTTTCTAATTTCTCATAATGGCATGAGGATAATTAGGCAGATGATGCAAAAAGTGATGAAACAAAGATAAAAATTATTTAAAAAAATTAATATCGCAGCAATTGTCTTCTCAATTACTCTCCATAAGGGGGGACTATAATAATAATATAATTTTAAAGAATGGTTCAATTTTTGTTTTATTGTATGTTTCACGTGTTAACAACTAAGATTCTGTATTCCCTTAGACATGTTTTTGAGAACTTTCATTGTTTGATTTGATTATTGACAAAGCTATTTTAAAGTTGTGTTAAGCTCAATTTTGTAGGAAATTTCCTGGCTGATTACCAGTATCCACACATCAACCCCTGAAAAGACTTCCATTCCATGACTACACCTAGAGGACATCTGAGAAAAGACTTTCAGAGACTTTAAATGAACAGTTTTGTTTTGTTTTTTTCTCTTTTCTTTTTCTGTTATAATATACACCATCTGTAATATGTATTCTCTGCAGAGGCCCTCCCTTTGCAAGACCAATGTCAAAGCGTCAGTTCATGAGGACAAAAATCACCCCTCTGGACAAAACTTTCCTCTCTTCCTTTTCTATATTGTTGTTCACATATTATTAGTTAGCAATAGTTATTATATTCTTTTTACTGTTCCATCAAGGAAACATTTTGTTTCTTGAGGAACAACAGGGGGGACTGTAACGATTGGAATAAAGCCACCTGCTGGAGACTTACTGTAGAAGAGTTCTGCCCATGAAGCGAAGGTCTTTGAGGGCAAGACCAGGAGTCTTTTCTTTGGCATCAGGAAGTGACACGGACTAGTGGGAGGAGGAAGGAAGAGACTGGCGCTCGGTCTCGCGCTCTTTCCTGAGGACGCTGGTGGAGAGTAGAGCTAGAAATGCTCTCTCCCTTTAATAGATAGAAATCTAGGCCCTTTTCTTCTCTCTTTACCAAATTCTTATTCTCCTTAATAAATGCTTAAAAGTCTAACTCTTGCTAAAGCTTATAATTTATTGGCGACCACTCATTAGATATTTTAGACAGACTAGCTAGAATTTTAGCCCTTAACACTGCCCAAGATCACAAATCTGATACACAGACAAATGAACAGGGCAGTAACCAGTACATGGCTGGGCTGGGATTATGCTCAGTCCTGGGGTAGTAGCAAAGGGGCCTCCCATTGGGGATGAGATCATGGACTAAACCCCCAGGGTTGTGAAGTGGCAGAGGGACAGGATCATCCATAGTATATATTGAGGGCTTAGCCCCAGGCCAGGAATGGCTAGGCCAGCGGCACAAGTCATATAGAGCCTATCACAGGCCCAGCAAACAACATAGGATCTCCTACCTATGTGGACTGGAATGAGCACTCAGTCCCCAGTGCTCTGAATTGACAGGGGCCAACTATGGTCCACAAAAGCACCAACCAGAGACGAGTCTGCAGCTGGAAAGCCCTGAAGGGCAGTGATCAGAGCATGCCTTAGATCTGGGTACTGTGGCCCATTGAAAGTATGCAGAGTGCTGGCCAACTCACTCCTATGCCCTGTGAAGAGCAAATCACTGAGTGAGGGAAGAACATCGTGGTGGATCCCCAGGTAAATAAGCCAAGCCAGCGTGATGCAAGGTTATGACAGCTCTTCCAGATGTGCACACAGAGTCTCACCCTAATACAAAGTCTCAATGTGGTAATTTTGACTGGAAGAATGAGTAAATGAAAAAAGATAAGAGCTATTATGATTCAAGGGATACCCAAGGCACAATGAAGTTGTTAGACCATGATTTAATATTTGATTTTAAAAGTTAGCATTTGAACAAATAATCAGTGTCAAAAATAAAACAATTCACAACAAATGAAGAAATAAAGGATATTATTAGAAACTACTTTCTTCAACTGTATTCCAATAAAACTGACAAATGAAATAAAAAGAAAATGCTCAAATTAATAGAATAAATAGAGAATTAAATTTTTTTTAAGCCAAAATGTATTTTTGGAGGTGGGGTGGGGCAATGAGGGTTAAGTGATTTGCCCAGGGTCACACAGCTAGTGTTAAGTGTTTGAGGCTGGATTTGAACTCAGATCCTCCTGAATCCAGGGCTGGTGCTCTATCCACTGTACCACCTAGCTACCCCAAAAATGAACTTAAAAAGAAATCAGGTGGCTTTACAAGTGGAATGTATTCAAAGCACAAGTAATTCCAATATTACACAAAATGTTTGCAAAAATAGGAAGAGACCCTATAAAATTCCTCTTATGATACAAATATATTGATACCTAAAACAAGGAGAGAAAAGAATAAACTAGATACATCAATATCCCTAATGAACATTGATAAAAACATTTTAAATAAAATATTAGCAAAAGGCTATAGTAATTTCAAAGATTATATACTATGACCAGGATTTTATATATATGTATATGTGTGTGTGTATATACATATATATATCGTGTATAAAAAGAACAACAAAAATATATCAGATACAAATAAAGCTTTTAACAGACCACCATTTCTGTAAAAAAACCCAAACAAACCCACAACAATGGAAAACGAATAAATGGACAGTTTTTGTTTTTGTGGGGCAATGAGGGTTAAGTGACTTGCCCAGGGTCACACAGCTAGTAAGTGTTAAGTGTCTGAAGCCAGATTTGAACTCAGGTCCTCCTGAATCCAGGGCCGGTGTTCTATCCACTGAGCCACCTAGTTGTCCCCTCCTGGACAGTTTTTAACAGGGTAAATTTATATACACACACACACACACACACATATGTATGTGTGTGTGTGTGTGTGTGTATAAATCCAAGAGCCAGTATATATAAATATACTTATATAAACATCATATCTGACTATACAATAAAATAT
This sequence comes from Dromiciops gliroides, assembly GCF_019393635.1. Classification (NCBI taxonomy): domain Eukaryota; kingdom Metazoa; phylum Chordata; class Mammalia; order Microbiotheria; family Microbiotheriidae; genus Dromiciops; species Dromiciops gliroides. The sequence goes on along the minus strand of NC_057863.1, from coordinate 261,900,934 downwards.
AATATTAATATAATTGATGTATAATAGCATAAATGGTAACTATCTTATATTACATATAATAGAATAAAATATACAATATTATATAATATGTAACCAAGAACAAGTATATATATATATATAAATATATAGAATATATATGTAATTTCTATAATATGCTGGTTCTTTGTTATATATTTTATAAATTATAGAGAAAATGTTATTTTATATATATGTTTTTATATATGTTGGCTCTTGCGTATCGTGTGTGTGTGTGTGTGTGTGTGTGTGTGTGTGTGTGTGCGCGCGCGCGCACGCTGGCTCTTGGATAGGTGTATCCAAGAACCAGCATATTATGTAAATAAAATACCTAGATTATATGACAATAATATAATGTGTAATATGTAATTATTGTTGTTCAGTCATGTCTGACAATTTGTGACCCCATGAACCATACCGTTCATGGGGTTTTCTTGGCAAACATACTGAAGTAGTTTGCCATTTCCTTCCCTAGCGGATTAAGGCAAATAGAGATTAAGTGACTTGCCCAAAGTCACAGCTAATAAGTGTCTAAGGCCGGATTTGAATTTAGATCTTCCTGACTTTAAGCCCAGCATTCTATCTAATGAGCCATCTAGCTGTCTATTATAATATATAATTTGTATCAGTCAATAAATGCCAGGCACTGTGCTAAAGTTCTGGGAATACAAAAAGAGGCAAAAGATCATCCCTGACCTCAAGGAGCTCATAATTGAATGGATAAGACAATAAGCAAACAAATAGGAACAAACAAGTTATATACAGGTTAAATAGGAGGGGGGGTAGGTTAAGAAGGGTTTTGAATGCCAAACACAGAATTTTGTATTTGCTACTGGAGGCAATAGGAAGCCACTGGAGTGACATGATCATACCTTCATTTTAGGAAAATCACTTTAGTGGCTGAATGAAGGTTGTATTGGAGTAGGGAAAGAAGAAGCAGGCAGACCCACAAGCAAGCCCTGGAAGTATTCTAGCCATGAGGTGATGAGGGCACGGGAGTGAGAGATAGGAATCCAGGATGACTTCTAGGTTGTGAGCCCGAGGAACTAGAGGATGCTGTTGCCCTCTATAGTAATAGGAAAGCGAGGAAGGTTTTAGGGGAAAGATAGTAAGTTCTGCTTTGTACATACTGAGTTTCAGATGTCTACTGCACATCCAATTTAAGATGTATGAAAGGCAATTGGAGAGGAAAGATTGGAGGTAAGCAGAGAGACGGGCAGGAATGGTAGATTTGAGAGTCATCAGCATACAGACGGTAATTAAATCTGCAGGAGTTGATGAGATTGCCAAATTAAGTAATATAGAGGAAGAAGAGATGAGGCCCATGATTTGGTTAGAGGGTATTATTTGGATGAGGATCCATCAAAGAAGACAGAAAAGGAGGTTAAATAGGTAGAACCAAGAGAAAGTGGTGTTCTGAAAACCTAAAGAGATTATCAAGGAAGAGAGAGCGATAAACGGTGTCAAAGGCTACAAAGAGGTCAAAGAGAATGGGGATTGAGAAAAGTCCATTGTATTTGGCAAATAAGAGCTCATTAGTAACTTTGGAGAAAGCAGTTTAGGTGAAAATAAGCACTCACAGGTGGATTGAACCAATATAATAAAAATGATAATGCTACTTAGATTAATTTACTTTTTTTCAATGCCATACCAAACTACCAAAGAAATAGACATGTCAAAACAGGAGCAGATTATAAACACAATATACAAAAGAAAATAAAACTAGTAGTTAAGTGTTTGATAAAGTAGAGGATCTTAGTTAGGATAATTAGATAGCTTAGAATGCTAGGCCTAGAACAGAGTAGATTCAACAACAACAAAATCAGAATTCAACAAAAACTGGGAAAAACTGGAAGGCAAATTCACAGAAATTTAAGTATAGACTAACATGTCAAATCATTTACCAAAATAAGCTTCAAATGACTTTAAATATTAAGGGTGTTCTATCCACTGAGCCACCTAGTTGTCCCCTCCTGGACAGTTTTTAACAGGGTAAATTTATACACACACACACACACACACACACACACACACACACATGTATGTTGGCTGTACATGGCACCTCTACAAAAAATGACTACATATTGGGGCACCCCGAAGAAGAGAAAGGAGGCAGCATGTGCCCAGCAAGTCAAACCATGTTGACCACTATCTCCCCTCAGACCCTGATAGAGACAACACAGGACCTTGAGCCCCAAAGCCTTGGGAATTGCCCTGTGCTCCAAACCATCAGATCTCATTTCAACTCAGATCCCATAACCATCAAAGAGGAGATATTGTGGAGAGGAATACTACCAGGAACACTCTGGAGTCAGCTTGTACCAGTTCCTAAGAACATTCAAGTATTCCTGATGAAAAGACCAGAGCTAAGTAGAAAATTTGACATACAAACAGAGGCTTTGATAAACACGAACAAATAAGAATAAGTGACTAAGTAAGGTTAATCTGTTTATATTCTTATATGGGGAGATGATAAATATATCCCTCAAAACTCTATCGACTTCAGAGGTTATAAAGGGAGACTAGACAGAGGGCCTGGGAAAGACTTAAGGTTTTTTTGTTTTGGTTTCTTTTGTTTTGTTTTGGTTCTTTTTTTGCGGGGCAATGGGGGTTAAGTGACTTGCCCAGGGTCACACAGCTAGTAAGGCCGGATTTGAACTCAGGTACTCCTGAATCCAGGGTCGGTGCTTTATCCACTGTGCCACCTAGCTGCCCCCAAGACTTAAGTTTTAATGATCATGAAAAAGAATAGAGTGAGGAAGGGGGGGAAAGGGAGAGAAAAAATGGATAAAATTATCTCACATAAACAGAGTCCATGAGTTCACGAGAAGTCTATACAATTAGGAGGAGAGTGTGAGGGGCAGCTGGCAGCACTTGAACCTTCATCTCATCTGAACTACTCAAAGGAGGGAAGAATATATGTAAACACAACTGGGTACAGAAATGCATTTCACCCAACAGGGAAAACAGAGAGAAAGGGGTTAAAGGAAAGAAGAGTGAGAGGAAAGGTAGATTAAGTGAGGAGGGTGGTAGAATTAGATAGTGAAAGTATAATAGTGGGGGAACCTCGATTTACCCCCTTCAGACTTAGACAAATTTAAATAAAAACAAAAGAAGTTAAGGAGATGAATAGAATTTTATTAAAGTTAGATATGATGGACCTTGGGAGAATATTGACTAGGAATAGAAAAGAATATATTTATATCTCAGCTGTGCATGGCAACTTCACAAAAATTGACTATATGTTATAGCTTTTAAATTGCATAAATAAATGTAGAAAAGTAGAAATATTAAATCAACTTTTACTGACTATAATGTAAGAAAATTACATTTGTAACGATTGGAATGACACCACCTGCTGGAGACTTACTGTAGAAAAGCTCCGCCATGAAGGGAAGGTCTTTGAGGGCAAGACCAGGAGTCTTTTCTTTGGTGTCAGGAAGTGATATCTGCTTGTGGGAGGAAGAAGGGGGGAGCCTGGCGCTCTGACAGGGGCTCTTTCCTGAGGACTCAGGTGGAGAAAGGAGCTAGAAATGCGCTCTCTGTTTAATAGATAGATGAATGTAGGCCTTTCTCTCTTTACCAAATTCTTATTCTCCTTAATAAATGCTTAAAAGTCTAACTCTTGCTAAAGCTTATAATTTATTGGCAACCACTCATTAGATATTTTAGACAGTTTAGCTAGAATTTTAGCCTTTAACACATTCAAGAAAAGACCTTTGAAATAAAGATTAAAAATTAATTGGAAACCAAATAACTTCATACTAAAGAATGGAAGGATCAACAAACAAATCATAGAAGCAATTAATAATTTTATTAACATAATGACAACAATGATAAAACATACACAAATTTGTGGGTAGTAGCCAGAGGAGTACTTAGGAGAAATTTTACATCTCCAAACCTTTTTTAATTAATAAAAGAGAGAAAGAACTGATCAATGCATTAGACATACAACTGAAAAAACTTAGGAAACCAACAAATTAAAAACCACCTATTAAAACAACAAATTAAGAATCCTGAAAATCAAAGGAGAGATGAACAAAATTGAAAGCAAAAAACCTCATTGAATTAACAAATAAAACTAGGAGTTATGGTCCTTTTTTGTTTTGTTTTGTTTTTACAAAGATAAACCATTACCTCATTTGATTAAAAAAAAGAAAACCAAATTACCAGTATAAAAAATAAAAAAGGTGAATTTTCAACCAATGAAGGTAGAATAAGAAAAATTATTAGGAGCTATTTCACCTAATTTATGCCAATAAAATTGACAATCTAAATAAAATGGATGAATATAACAAAAATGTAAATTTTCCAGCTTAACAGAATAGAAAATAGAGTCCATAAATAGCTCTAGTTTAGAAAAGGAAATAAAACAAGCAATAAATGAACTCCTAAAGAGGAAACCCCAGTAACAGAATAATTTATAAGCAAATTCTAATAAATATTTACAGAACAATTAATTCCAATATTAAATAAACTGTTTTTAAAAAAAGACAAGAAGTCTAATGCTTTTCTTCTATGATACAAATATGGTCTTGATACCTAAACCAGGGAGAGTCAAGATAGAGAAAGAAAACCATAAAACAATATCCCTAATGAATATTGATGCGAATTTTTTTTTGGGGGGGGTGAGGCAATTGGGGTTACGTGACTTGCCCAAGGTCACACAGCTAGTAAGTGTCAAGTGTCTGAGGCCAGATTTGAACTCAGGTCCTCCTGAATCCAGGGCCAGTGTTCTATCCACTGCACCACCTAGGCGCCCCCCCCCCAAATTTTAAATAAAATATTAGCAAGAAGAGTACAGGAACATACCATATACCACAAATAGGTTGAATTTATACCAGAAATGCAGGACTGCTTTAATATTAGGAAAAGTATAAACAATTGACTATATTAATAACAAGAACAACAAAAATCATGTGATGATATTGAGATTCAGAAAAGGCTTTTGATGAGATAGACCACTTATTCCTGTTAAAACATTAGAAAACAATAGTAATAAATAGTGTGTGTGTATGTACATCTGTAGTCAATATAAGGGTTTCCTTAGTAAAATTCATACAAATGAGAAAGCATACAAGAGGTAGACAAGAAAATTGTTGCAGTGTTTGACTGGGAATATATTTATCTTCCAGTAACAACTATTAAAAAATGTCTCTCAGTATAAGTCATTACATTTTCTTTCCTCATGTTTTGGCTTTATATTAGTTTAATAGAAAACAAAGTAAAACCTCTCTTCAACAAAACAAATTATGTATTCATGGGGATTTTCAGGCTTTGTTTTGTTTTTATTTTTGTTTTTTCTTTTGCTGTGGACAAGAAGGGAGAGGACATGGCTTTCTCTTGCACTGTTAACAGGCATTGGGAAAAGAAAAAAAGCTCCTAACCTGTGAATAACATGTGTGAGCAGTTTTTATTCCTCAAAGTTAACATAGCTCAATAAATATACCTATCTGGGCCCTTATTGAGGAAGAGTAAGTAGCTTTCTTTCTAACAGTCTTAAGAATATGTAGGGACCACTCACAACTACTTCTTCTTTTTTGGGGGCAGGGCAATGAGGGTTAAGTGACTTGCCCAAGGTCACACAGCTAGTAAATGTCAAGTGTCTGAGGCCGGAATTGAACTCAGGTCCTCCTGAATCCAGGGCTGGTGCTTTAACCACTGCACCACTTAACTGCCCCCCCCCATATTCTTTTAAAAGCTAGTTTAAAACAAAGGGGCTAGAATGAGAGGCAAAGGGGTTATAGTGGGACCAGATCTAATGGCCTACAACTAGATGATTAATTTGGAAAGCTTTTTTTTTTTTTTTTGCTCATTACTTTCACTCATTACCTAGCTCATTTACTCATTACCTCTGGCTCTGTCTTTGTGCCTTTAAAGGTACCTCTTATTTAACCTGAAATAATTATACTAAATATTTAACTTTAACATTCTCTGGTCTTTTAGATCTGGTTGACCAACTGAAAGATTGTCACTTTCGATTTTTAAAAAATTAGAATATAAAGTTAGGAAATAAAGGGGGAAAACAAAATTTTGAACTTTTAAAAAATGTTGGCAGAAAAGTCATAACACATACTTAGAACCAGGTATCTGTCCATGCTTGACCTGGAGGCAATTAGCACTTCTAAGTCCTTAAATGAAAGGTAAATTTACAGGTTTTAATTATCCATCTTTTAGCTAAATTGTAATAGTATCCACTAAAAATTATTAGAGGTTATTATATTATTATAAATGATACAGAAACCTTGATTTTTACTTTATTCTATTTTTCTTATTGATAAAAATATAACATCCTGATAATCATGATTAAATACTTAAAAAATGACAATTTTGCAAAGTAACTTCAAACTAGCATATCTCAGTGAACAAACTATGGTTAAAAATACAAATACAAACATTACATTAGTTGTGTTTCTCTGGTAGGGTGACTCATATTCTTCTATCATCCTTCCACAGTGGGAACTTGTTTCATGTGAATGTTGGTAATAGGTCATATACTGTTAATGCTAACATGTAGGAGTCAGTCAGAAATAAAAAAGAAAAACCCCTATCACGATTAGCATTAACAACATATAAACCTACAGCTAATTTTCAGTATGAAGAATAAGAAATTCAAATCACTGATTTTTTTTTCTTTCTTGATGTTTGTACCTCCTGTAAAAAAGAAAAAAAAATGGTGGTATATAGATATGTGGTTATGAAGATGGAAGAATTGAATTTAGCAAAGGTCTTAATGCAAAATTTTTATTTTTAAAAAAGGAAAACATTTTTCTGGTCAATACATTGCTTAAAAGCTAGCTAAATTGTCATTTATACCATAGTTTTAACACTTTAGTATTATAGAGTTAAGTTTATAGACCAATTTGATACCATTAATTCATATGATCATTTATAATACTTAGTGATTATGTTGTTGAAAGTCATTGCTGATAAACTCCTCCAAATAGCAAAATCGTAAGAGCATTTTCAATGATGTTCCAACAAAATATATCTTTTTCTTTCTTTAATCCTATTTAAGGGTTGGTAAATAAAAGTAAAAAAAAATCTAAAGACTTTGAATTACTATGTTTTGCAAAGGTAAAATTCTGGTCAGATTTCATTTGTATAGTAAATTTAATTTATTTTCATCCTTACAGTTCCCTGGAAATATAATTTAGTAAATGGGGGTACTTATTTTACCATCTTGAGGACAGCCATTCTTCTTCAATGGTGCTCATCTATATAAAGAAAATACCAGACTCTAGCAGATAATATAGGTACTTAATAAATGTTTGTTAAATTTGTTGAATTGAGTCCTGTCCAAACCTAGTTTCATTTGGCTTATAAATTAGTGTCTTTCTGAAGGAATTATTTTTAAAAAGATGTTTGATACTTCCTGTCAGGGAGTCAGAGGATACCCTTTTATGCTGAGTGACATTGCTTTCACAAGCTCAGGTTTCAGTGCTACTATAGTAAAACCTAGAAGTTAGAATGTCATTTTAGTATATGACTCATTTAGCAAAAAGAGGGAAATTTTCTTTCTTTCACTTCATAATGAAACTAGCTAGATGGAAATGTGATTCACTACTAAAGAAATGAATTTACTGGGGGGATTTTTATATTTTGTAGATTTTGACAGGGCAGAAACTATCTTGGTTTGGAAATTTCCAAACCAAGGAAAATATATTATTTTCAATGATACTTTTTAGTCTTTTGGTTATCTGAGATGAATTTGTTAAAGTACTTAGAATAAAAAAGATAAGTAATTTAAGTGATTAACTCATTTTCAGAATTTTATTACATATTATATACATAGATGAGAAGGTTGTTTACACCTTTTTGCATTTATAATTGACATTTGTAAACTCTATTAATTATTTTGACAGCATTCATTACTTTTTAGTTCAAACACCAAAGCTATTTTAGGACCAAAAAGTTTCACATAAATGTCTTTTTAAAATTTTTTTATCTTTTTTTTTTTTTTGTGGGGCAATGAGGGTTAAGTGACTTGCCTGGGCAAGTCACACAATTAGTAAGTGTCAATTGTCTGAGGCTGGATTTGAACCCAGGTTCTCCTGAATCCAGGGCTGGTGCTTTGTCCACTGCACCACCAAGCTGCCCTCAACAGAAATGTCTTTTGCTAATATTTATCCACCTACCTTTCGGATATCTCGAAGTATATGTACATTAAAATCTGAAACTCAATATGTCCAAGACGAACTCATCTTTCCCTCTAAACCCTCCCCAACTCCTACTTTCCCTATTACTTGTATAGAGCAATAAAAACCTTTCAGTTCCTCAGTCTCGCAACCTAGAAGTCATCCTGGTGAGTCTGCCTGCCTCCTTCCTCCCTACTCCAATCCATCCTCCATTCAACTACAAAATGATTTTCCTAAAACACAGGTCTGATTATGTCTCCTTTCCTCCCTCCCCCAACTTTTCCCATTCAGTAAACTCCAGTGGCTTCCTATTGCCTCCAGGAACAAATGCTCTGTTTGGCATTGAAAACCCTTCATAATATACCCCGCTCCTACCTTTCCAGTCACCTTACACCTTATTCCCTAATAAATGCACTTCAATCCAGTGACCCTGGCCCCCTCGCTATTGCACAACTGTGACACAACATCTCTTGGCTCTGGGCATTCTCTCTGACTGTTCCCCATGTCTGCAATGCTGTCCTTTCTCTAGTTTCCCCTGCTTCCTTTATATTCTTTTTTTTTTGGGGGGGTGAGGCGATTGGGGTTAAGTGACTTGCCCAGAGTCACACAGTTAGTAAGTGTCAAGTGTCTGAGGTCGGATTTGAACTCAGGTCCTCCTGAATCCAGGGCCAGTGCTTTATCCACTGCACCACCTAGCTGCACCTCTTCCTTTATATTTTGACTAAACTGCCTTCTTCAGGAAATCTTCCCTAATTCCTTTTAATTTCAGTGCCTTTGGTCTGTTAATTGTTTCCTGTTTATCCTGTATTTAGCTTGTTTGGTGTGTATTTATTTGCATGTTGTCTCTCCCAGACTGTCTTTTGTCTCTTTTTTGTATCCCTATGGCTTAACACAGTACCTGGCACAGAGTAGGTGCTTAACACATGTTTATTGATTGACCTTCAGAAAGACCAGGAAGATTTTCTTTACAGGCATCTTGAATTCTTAAAATTCTAAGGAATTAGCATTTTTTTCAAACATTTTTCCACAGTATGAAATTGGAAAAAAAAAAGTCTAGTCTTCTTGGTAGATGATAAACATTTCATGGAAAATGTTAATTAATTTACCAAGATAGTGTTTTTAAACTCTATCAAAATCCCAACTTGTCACCTCCTGGTCTATTGCTGGTCCTGAGTTTCAAGAGAGCCATGACATTGGAGCACAAACTACTAAGCTGGAAAGACTGAGTATAGGCTGAGTGATGGATTGTGCCTAGTTTTTTTTTTTGTCCAAAAGCCAACCTAGTTAAGTTCAGAGGCCTATAACCAGATTGGACTCAGTCTGATGAATTTTTTGGTCACAACAACTCTCAAAGTCCAACTATTAAGCTGGTCATTATATCCTGCCCCAATATCTGCCCAATTTTGCCTATTGCCTATTGGACATTTCAAACTAGATTTCTCTATTTTTAAAACATCTATTTCTAACTCAATGGGCCAAAACAGAACTCATATTTTTCACCAAATCCTCCTTTCTTCTAAGCTTTCCTATTTCTGTGGAAGGGACCACCATTTTTGCAGACTCAGCTATAATTTTGAGCTCATTCTTAACTCCTCCATCTCTCTCATCCCAGACATGCAAATATTTGCCAGAACTTGCTATTTCTACTCCCACAACATCTCACATATCTTGCTTCTTTCTACTCATAAAGCTACCACCTTAGTTCAGGTCCTCATCACCTCTCAATTTAGTTACTGTAAGGCTCTTTAATTTTTATACCTGCTTTATGTCTCTTTCTACAACAATTCATTTTCCACACAGATGCCAAATTGATCTTCCTTAAGCACATCTGACCATATGACTCCCTGACTCAATCAACTCTCGTGATTCCCTATTTCCCCTAGACTAAAGCACAAAATCCTGTTTAGCATTTGAAGCTCTTTGTAACTTTGCCCAAATCTGTCTTTCCTGTTTCATTGCCCATTACTTCCTCTCTTCCGCTATGTGTTCTAGACAAACTGGCTTTCTCTCTGTTTGTCACATATAACACTTCATCTTCTGCCTCTGTGCCTATGCAATGTACTCCTCCCTTCTCATTTCTGTTGCACAGAATCCCCCATTCTTGTCAAGGAATAGCTTGTGTTTTTATGTAAAGTCTTTCTTTTATTCTTTCCTGTACCCCCCCCCCCCCCCCCCCCCCCGACTTCTAGGGCCCTTCTTCCCTATTTACCTTGTATTTTATCTTAATTATAATTATAATTTCTATTCTTATTCTACATATACTCAAGTATGTACTTATTTCCCCCATTAGAATGCAAGCTGCTTCAGAGTAGGGACTCCTTCATTATTTATATTCCCAACATCTTGCATAGTGCCCAGGATATAGTGCTTACTAGTGCTTGTTGATTGCTTGATTACAGAAGGATTGCCATCAGTGCCTAAGTGCTGCATCAGTGGTGGTGATAATAGCTGCTAGGATACAATTACTTAATCTTTGAAGTATTTAAAAATAGATCAAGTGGAATTTTGTATGTTTAACAGGTCATGGCTACTATCTGCATGCTACATGTATTCACTTTTTACTCTGTTTTTTTTACAGTATGTTCAAAAGTAATGAAGATATCTGTAAATATGTCAATTGTAGACAACATGGGCAGAAGAAATGACAAAATGCCAATCATGTAGCTGTATGTTACTGGACATGAAAGAAATGGTGGAAATGATAGCAATGGACTGATAATACCACCATGTGGATGGAATGGGGGATATAGTCAATGAAGCTAAAAGAGGGATTGTTATAGAATTGTAAACAATTGGAGCCCCTACAAACAAGAACTTTTAGTTTTTCCTTTTATCCTCAGTGCTTAACACAGTGCCTTACACATTGTAGGCACCTCAGCGCTTGTTAGATTGTATTGTATTATCAAATAAAATAAATATACCTAGAACAAAACATAATTAGAAAAGTATAACAATTTTAAGTTTCTAACATCTTCAGTCCTTTGAACATTTTTGTAGGTCTACAATATAAAATGCCATTTGATAAAAAGTCAAATGTATCTTCCCTCTGTTACATCTCTGTAACTGCTGATCTAGTTTCTCAATAGAAGGTAAATTATTCTATTGAGTAATAATAGGTCATTGAATACATTCTAGATTTTTTTATCCTCTTATTTCTATCATTGTGATGCAACATAGTATAATAGATAGAAGTTATCCATAGGACCTAAAGTCTGGGAGAGTTTGACCTCTGTGGGCAAATCACTAAGCATCTCAGGCATCTCTCTGAGATTGGAAATTTCAATCGAGTTGCTGATCTGAAGCAATGGAGGGAGTTTCCACACTGGGAGTACCCCATTGTAATGAAATCACACATCTGTTCTCCCCTACTCCCCTACTTCCATAGTTTTCTAGAATTAGAATGCCAAGCATAAGTAATCAACAAGGAACTCTGAAGACCAAGAATAAAGGACATCACCAAGGAACTGTATGACAGGAGGCAAAGATAGGCTAGTCATGTGGCAAGAATGAAATGATGACAGGTAGGTAGCCAGTGTGCTCTACTGGTCCCTTCTTCATGTTAGGAGAAAGCATGGAAAACCTCCAGCCTGTTGAGGAGATTTCCCCCTCACCCACATACCTAGGGCAAACTCTGGGACACCATAAACAAGAAACAAGAGTCATGTAATGGACAGGTATGAATGGGTTGAGATTTACATCATTGGAATTAACTCCCAAATCATTGAGATCATAAATCCATTTGAATATATTTTAGAGAAAGTGCCAAGCCAGTTCTTTGCAACCTTGTGTGGAAATCTTATCAGATGAAGAGGATGAATAGTATTACCATATCAATATTTCTCTGTAATGTGATTTCTTTAAATTTTTCATCATATAGGAGTAGCACTTCTGGTGATGTATTTTAAATTGTGTGTAGGAGTTAGGTAATTCTTTTAAAATATACTATATATGATTTACCAGATAGAATTTCTCTGTGGAGGGGATCTTAAAGGTTATCTAGTGATATTTTTGTATGTGGTTTAAAGTTTTTTCCTTTCAATTTATTTCTTCACTGGAATTCCATATAAGTTAAACCTGAATAATAGCTTATTCCCCAGAGCTGTCACTACTTACTTGTTTTAATGTGATGATTGACTGGTTACATCTTCCACTCTTTTACATCTCCTTGACTCTTGAATTATTTTCCAATCCTTTGTGTGTAGAACTTGCTTGTTTAGTATTTGAAAACTGAAGAAACTATTTATAGTAAAATTTTCTTAAGAGAAGCTTTCCTTCCTTCCTTCCTTCCTTCCTTCCTTCCTTCCTTCCTTCCTTCCTTCCTTCCTTCCTTCCTTCCTTCCTTCCTTCCTTCCTTCCTTCCTTCCTTCCTTCCTTCCTTCCTTCCCTTCCCTTCCTTTTTTTCAGAGAACCTCTTATTCTTTGTTTTTAATTTTTTCCTCCCCCCAAAATAAAGCCCTAAATACATACTTCTATAGTCTGGTAAAACAAATACCCATATTGTCCATGTCTGCAAATAATGCCTCTTTCTGTATCTTAAGTTCATTATCTTTCTGGCAGTTGGTAAATGGCTTAAGAAAACACAGTTACTGGTCCAAAGCACTCACTTTTTTCAGCCTACAAATATGGCTTTGGGTAATCAAGAAATAATCTATCTTCTTATGATTGCTAAAACATAAGATGAACTAATTTTATGACAAATGTACCTTTGGGGGAGGGAACAGTAACATTAATATTTAAAAGACATTATAAAACTATAGATAACTAGACTTCTTTAAAATATGTAGCACTTTATTAAATAAAATATGTATACTATACAATTAAAGAAAAATACTGATACTTTTTTGGGGGGGCAGGGCAATGAGGGTTAAGTGACTTGCCCAGGGTCACACAGCTAGTAAGTATCAAGTGTCTGAGGCTGGATTTGAATTCAGGTCCTCCTGAATCCAGGGCCAGTGTTTTATCCACTGCACCACTTAGCTGCCCTGCAAAACACTTTAATAAATGATCTTAACAGCATTATACTCATTTTACAAATTAGTAAACTGAGGTGCAGAGATGTTAAATGACTTGCTTATGCTCACAGAGCTATTGAATGATACAATGGAAAGATTACTGGAATTGGAGTAGTAGGACCTGGATTTAAATCTTGACTATGACACTGTTCTGTGTGACTTGGACGGTCATTTAATTCTTCTGAGCCTCAGTTTCCTTATCCTGTTTATCCTTATCCTATTTATAGAATTAAAGGAATGGACTAAATGGCCTCTAAGGTCCCTTCCATCTCTCAAATTATGATCCTATTATAATCTGATACAGCTTGGAAATACTGTTTCCTACTCGTTCCTATTCCTTCAGGCTCCCTGGAATAGGGAAGCCATAACATCAGGTTTACTGTGTCATCCCGAATTGACAAGTTCTTCACAGTTAAGTATATGTTTTGCTGAAAGTGTCCAGTGCATGTTCCATGGGGTTCAACTCTTCTGTTATGATCAGAAGTAGGACTTAAACCCAGATCTTCCTAATATAAATCACAACCCTTCTAACTTGCTTAGTTGCTACATCTAAAAAAAGTTAATTGCTCCAGAGCCATCTTGGTGATAAGCCTCTCTTAAGTTGGTTAGATTCAACAACAGTACCTGAAGTTTTGCCAGCTTAGTGGGATCTACCAGAATTTGTGCTATTTTGGGATGGATTTGAAGAGTCCAATTCCCTTCGTGCAGGGACATCCTTATCCCAAGATGAGGCAAGAGCACTTTTAAAAAAGAAAAGCTCACATGGGAAAACAGACGTAGCAAATAGCTGGCCCCATAACATTCCCAAGTGCAGTCCAAACCAAAATAAAATATAGTTGAGAAATATTTGACAAAATAATAAAGATACAATGAAACATTATTTTAAAAAACCCGCAAAACTAAATCTTTATGCTGTCTGCAAAGAACCTTATGTATGGATCAGCAGCCCCTGTTTCTCTTTGACACCATTGCTTTAATGTACTGATGGTGAAATTGCAAATTGGTCTCACCACTCTGGAAAGCATATTGGATCTATGACCAAAAGGCTATTAAACTGTGATCTACCTACTGTGATCCTTTGACCTGGTGATATAAGAAAAAGGAAAAGGATACATATGTACAAAAATATTTATAGCAACTTTTATGGTGGCATAGAATTAGAAACTGAGAGGGAGACATGAACTGGGGAATGGCTGAACAAGTAAGTTATGGTACATGAATGTGATGGAATTCTATTGTGCTGTAAGAAACGAGGGAGATTTTTGCTCGGTGGAGAGAGTACCAGGTCTACAATCAAGAAGATGTGCATTCAAATCTAACGTCAGGCACTTACTAGCTGTGTGATTCAGGGTAAGTCAACCTCTGCCTCAGTTTCCTTATCTGTATAAGGGGGATAGTAATAGCACCTACCTCTCAGGGTTGTTGTGAGGATCAAATGAAGTAATAATCCTAAAGCACTTAAGCAGTGCCTAGCACATACTAAGCACTACAAACATGTTAGCTATTATAGCTACTATTATTCAGGAAAACCTAAGGAGACAAATGAACTGATGCAAAGTGAAGTGAGAAGGAGCAGGAGAACAATTTATATAATAAGAACACCATTGTAAAGATAACTAACTTTGAAAGACTTAGTAACTATGATCAACACAATGACCAACCACAATTCCAGAGAACTCATGATCCTAAACTATCTACCTTCAAATAGAGTTGATGGATTTGGAGTGCAGATTTAAGCATATTTTCTTTCTTTTTTTAAAAAAAATTCCTTTTCCTTTTTTTTTTTTTGTCTTTTGGAAATGGCTAAGAGGGAGAAGGGAGGGAGAGAATTTGGAATTGAAAATTAAACGAAATAGAATTTTAAAAAGAAATGAAAACAAAATAAAAATAAAAAAGAACTCCACCTTGTAACCTTATAAATGTTAAAATATGATTTTTTGTGTGGACCAGTGATTGAACTATAATAGGAAAAGCCCTAAACTAGGAATCAGAACACTGAGGTCCTATTCCTGGCCTTTCCATTAATTTGACATGTGTCATCTGGGGCAAGTCACTTTATTTTCAGGACCTTTGTGTCCTCATCTGCAAAATGATGGTTTGAGATTATAGATATTTTTATTCTATCATTTTCTTTTTAGGATACTGATGAGAGCACTTAAAATTTTTTTGTATTTATGTGTAGAAAAGTAAAATAGTGAAAGTTATAATACATTCTAATCACTACAATATATTATAACAATTAGAATTATATACCTTAAATTATGGCTGTCTATGCAATTAAATTCAAATGAACAAACTAGACACCTGAGGTACAAAGACAAAATGGCAGTCCATCCCTAGAATGAATACAACATGTACATAAGTAAGCAAATACTATATAGACATACGTGTATATATTCATACATATATTATATGAAAAGATACACATACATATACACATAAACAAAAACCAGACAAAGCCCCTTTCATATAACCCTATCATTCTTTTAAGCTACCATCCTATGTCTCCTCTCCCTTTCATAGCCATAGCCTGAGCAAAGGTTGTCTGTAGCTGCCCAATTCCTAACCTCCTACTTACTTTTTCATCCTTTGTAATGACCACAGCACTTGACTGAAACCTCTATCTCCAAAGTTACCGATGCTTTTTTACCTGTTAAATCCAATGACTTTTTCTCAGTCCTCATCCTTTATTTTCCCTGCCACTTTGGACCCCTCTGACCCCAACATCAGTTGGTTTGTTGTAGTATTATCTGCCATGCCCTGTGCCCCACCATACTTCAGATGGTTTACTTGATAAAAAGGTAAATTTGGTAATGTTCACACAGATAAGTTGTTTGAATCAGGTTTATGATTATTCAAAGTTTTGAGGTCTTAGTGAACACACACACACAGACACACACACACATATCATACAATATGTTTGGCATTTAAAGCTCTTTACATCTTGGCTTCATCCTATCTACATAATTCCCCTCCAGCCAAACTCTCCTTCCTACTATTTGTTCCTCACACATGATACTCTTTCTCATCTTTTGTACTAGCTATCTTCAATGCATGAAATATACTCCTACCTTAATTCCTCCTCCTAGAATATACCTAGCTTACATCAAGGTTCTGCTTAAACATCACCTTCTATATGAAACTTTTTTTTGACCCTCTTCCTCACTCAGCTACTCATCCCTCACCCCTAAATGATCTTGTATCTACCTATATGCACATGCTGTCTCCTCTTACTAGATTGTAAGCTTATTAAGACTAGGGATTTTTATTTTTGTCATTTGATCTTTATCTCCTGGCACATAGTAGGAGTTTAATAAATGCTTATTAATTTGATTGATACAAATGGCATGTGATATTTAAAGGGTACATGAAACTGAGTCAGTGGAGAGGCAATGTAGTGGTGATGCAAAGAATATTAGTTAGGACAGAATACTTAAGTTCAAGATGTAGCTCCTGATATTAGTTGTATAATCTTTCTGACCCCACCCCCCCAAATCTCCTCTTTGTAATATTTAAGCTAACTTTCTTATAGGATTCTTGTAAGAAATGCATTTTGCAAACATTGAATTGCTATATAAATGTATGTTATTAGTATTTGATTTTTAAATAATTGTCTAACAAACTCAAAAGTATAACCACCCCACAATTTTTTATTTGATACTAGACAATAATTATATCATTCAGGGGTAATATTTACCAAGTTGTTAGCATCCCTAAAACATATTAGAACATTTCAAAGAGGGTTAGGTTCTGGAATTTGGGAGACCTGTTACAACCCAGCTATGTGATACCGGAGAAATTACTCACTATTTTGGACCTCTGTAAAATGAGGCTTTACTAGATCATCTCTAAATTATAAGTTAAAGTTTGTTCCTGGTCAATCCTAAAATATACAAATTACTGCATTTATCTACCTTACATATGTATAGCATTTAATAGTTTTCAAAGAGTTTTCATATGTATTCTCATTTGTTTATTATAAGCAAGGTAGGTATGTTTATTTTACAGATATGGAAATAGGGGTTCAGAGAATTTTATGTGATTTGCTCAAGATTAAAGCCCCATGGGTACTGATGACAGGAATTGAACTTATAGTGCGCTTTCCATTACATTATGTTTACATGAAGTATCAATACATAATAAACATCAAATCTGATACTCAAATGCACGTGTTCATATTTTTTACTTTCTGTGCTTCAGGCTCTTCATTAGTTAAATGGGGAGGGAGGTCACAATGGATAATCTCTAAGTCTTCTCTAGCTCTAATATGCTAAAACTTTTAAAGTTCTTTCAGATCGTCCAGTTGATAATTTATTAAAGAGGTGAGACTTTTTTTTAACAATTGAAACTGAGACCCAGGGAAGTTAAATCTTGCCCAAAGTCACAAATGTAGCGAGTGAACAGCAGGCTTACATTTGCACCCAAGTCACCTGGAACCAAATTCGGTGTCATTTCTAGGGCCTCACATTGCTTTATTTTTTAAGGAATCCACATTGAGTCCACTTGTCTCCAAACTATATTTGTAAAGTTCTCTTATTTGTCTGGACTAATTTGGCTTTGGACTATAGCTGTGATTTCACTGGAATTGGTTAAATCCAATGGAGAAATCTCTACCAGCAGTGTATTAGCAACTTCTGGTCATAGAGTTGCTTGGAACACTAAGAAATGAAGTAACTTGCTTAGGGTCATACAGCTAGCATGTGGCAAAGACATACCTTGAACCTAGGACTTTCTGACTCTGAGAATATCCCCTTTTTTCACTAAGCGGTGCAGCTTCATCGTCCATAAAGATAACAACCAGAATCTGGTGTTTTTGCTTGTGCATAAGTTTTTCCATGTATTCTATCCTTAATAAGTTAAATCAGGGTGGGCCAAAAGTCACGAAGGGCTTTTGATATTTAAGAACTCCTTTATTTTTTGCTTTTCATTACATAAAACCATAGCATCACATACAGGATATTTAGGAAATGAACTTACATTATATATTAAAAATCAAATCTCATAAACGGCAAAAAATAAAGAAAAAATTTTTCAAAAAGTTATTAAAACATCGTGACTTTTGGACCACCCCGTATAAATTCAGCTAAAGCAAAGCCCCTTAATATACATGGTCTTTAACACCCATCCTTCCCTCCTCTCTCCCTCATCAAGAAACCTCCCAAAACAATTTTCTATACAACTTTGCCTTTCTTAAAGTACTGCTTCCAGTAGAGGACTTTTTAAAAAATTAATTTTTATATTTTTTCTGTCTCTGCATTTTTCAGGACATTCCTCTCTCCCAACACATTTTAAAAGGAAAATAATTAGTTCAGTAAAACTAATCAATACACAGACAATCTGACAATATCTGCAATGTTCCATACACACATGAAGGGAGGAGGCAGCAGCAGACGTGTGTTTAAAATGATTCCTTCCCTCTTTGTTTCACCTGGAGAGGAGACGTACTTAACACTTTTACCACATGGACTTCAAGTTTAGGTTGTCGACTCCACTTTGAGTCTGCCTGACAGTGCAAGTGGGGGGAATTGCTGTTGGAAGAGGAGGGTCTGGCCCTAGTATAGGGGCTGAAATACAAGAGTCCTTTCTCTTTGGGACTGGATTCATAAACAGCCACTTGGAGGGCAATCAGGGAGATAGCTCTCCACATCTCTATACATTTCAGGGCCACTAAATCCCTACTTGAACCTTTAAGTTCATGTCCAACCAATCCCCTCTTCCTCAGTCTTTATCTTTCTTTTCTGTATTGCATATTTTCACTAATGGGAAAGAGGAAAGAAGAGAAAAAAAGAAAGAAAGAAAGAAAGAGGGAAAGAAAGATTAAAAAACCTACCTGCTTCACCAAGCAAGGTTTCTTCCTTCTCAACGAGTCGGGCAAAAACCTAGTGCTTCTTAGAGAGGCCACAGACTTCCTCTGTTTGGCTCACATGCACGCGTGGTGTGTGTGTGTGTGTGTGTGTGTGTGTGTGTGTGTTCTGAAGAAACCTAAAAGTAAATCAAAGGGACAGCAATTACCCGTCGTCACTGCTGCGAGCAGGTCAATCTCTCTAGCCAGCAGCATGGCAACCCACGCTGGGCTCGGGAAGCCAGTTCCAACTAATTTAAGGCCCTTTTTATAAGCCAGCTGAAGGTGACTCATAACCAACGGTTCGCCTTTTCTGTGAACCCCACTGCTTTTCCCCCTTCCTGTCTGTTTTTCTCGTAACAAAGCTTGGGGGGGAGGGGGAAATATTTTTTAAAGGAAATGTAGAAAAAGCCCAGGGTCTTGGGAACTGGTGTTTCCCCCTCTTTCCAAATACACATTTTCTCTTTTCTTTAATGAACACTCTGTACTTTCCTGCTCTATGTGGATAAGAGGCCTCCTTTCTCACTTTTGTCTTTTAATTAAAAGGACATACAGGCAAATGTATTTCAGACTCAGATAAGTTAGTGAAGCATTCAACTCAGCTACAGGGGAAGTGGGCTTTGTTATGAGCTGAGAAGGCAGCCACGTTCCTGAAAAACTCTACCGTATAACACCTGGGCTATAGGAATGAAGCTCCTTTAGGTCTGGCGTGGGGACCTTTAGTGAACAAGGTGGCTGTAGATGGTATGAATCTGCATGAGTAGAGAGGAGAAATCACTTCAGGATTACTGAACAGAATGCTAATAGCTGAAAGAATCACCTCCTACCTAAAACGTACAAAGACTGCCAGGGTGTTAGGACGCTACCTTGCAAAGTGAATATTGAACAAATCTCTCTCTGGTCTTAGTTTCCTTTCTTGTAAACTGACAGAGTTGGACTAGGTTATCTGTAAGGCATCATTTTGCCTGGAAATTCCATGATTTTAGGCAGCACAAAGACTTCCCCTCTTTTTCCTCCCCAGACTATAACAAGGTCAGGAAAGGCAAATGAGACTGTGTCTCAAGGTGTACCAGTATGATTACAACTTTGGATTTATCGCTGAATCTTGGATTCAGTCCTAGATTGATTAACTGATTTATTTATTTTTCTTTTTTTTTAGTGAGGCAATGGGGATTAAGTGACTTGCCCAGCTAGTGAGTGTTGATCTTAACACAACTTTAGGGGGCGGCTAGGTGGCTCAGTGGATAGAGCACTGGCCCTGGAGTCAGGAGTACCTGAGTTCAAATCCGACCTTAGACACTTAACACTTACTAGCTGTGTGACCCTGGGCAAGTCACTTAACCCCAATTGCCTCACTAAAAAAAAAGAAAAATAAATAAATCAGTTAATCAATCTAGGACTGAATCCAAGATTCAGCGATAAATCCACTGTGCCACCTAGCTGCCCGGATTAACTGATTTATTGATTGATTGATAGATTGATTGAATTGGACTGGTGATTTCATTGAGATAGGGGATATCCAGTTAGAAAAACCAATAGGAGAACCTTAGCAAATGTAATCCAGTCCAGGTATGTTTGCCCCTAACACCAAGAAACAGAAACTTGGAGAAAAGTGAATGATACAAGGTCATATTTGTCCTTCATTTTTTTTTTTTTTAGTGAGGCAATTGGGGTTAAGTGACTTGCCCAGGGTCACACAGCTAGTAAGTGTTAAGTGCCTGAGGCTGGATTTGAACTCAGGTACTCCTGAATCCAGGGCCGGTGCTCTATCCACTGTGCCACCTAGCTGCCCTGTCCTTCATTTTTGAAGAGCACCGATGGTATCACAGGTGATTGCATGTGAATTGAATTTAAGTTAGGCAGAGTTGCTCAAAGTAATCAGTCTCACTTTCTCTTCCTGAGTCATTGAAGTCCAGTGGCCAGACAAAAGTCAAGATGACTAACCATGACTTGGGATGCAGTGGATGACCATCTTCAACGCCTGACCAAGCTATAAGCGCTCCACATCGCCTGTTTCAGCCACTTTGATGGCTATTGGAACAAATCGTTCTCATCTGCCCATTCCCCTGGGGAAAGTCTTCACATGCTTGGGATAGATGTCTCCCTACTTCAACAAAGGGTTTGAGGCATGTCAGTTACCCTCACCTTGGTTTAGCCTCTCTGCTGAGACAGTTTACTGTGGTGTGGGCTGCTATGTGTGCTCCAGCTTCTTGGAGGCACAGGTGAGAGTCGGGTGAATCAGGTGGATGCCAGAGGTGGATGAGCATCTCTGAAAAGGGATCAACAATCCCTTATACCAGAGATGCTAGTCCACTTCAATACTCTGGTCATAAAGATAAGAAAGAAGCAGAGCAACCTTTGATTGTATATTTGGTATTTTTTTCCACTGCACCATGCTGTCTAATTAGTTATCAAGTCCAGTTTTGATTATATCTTCATGATGCCATTTCTATCCTATTTTCTATTCCCAATATCATTACCAAGTTAATATAAACCTTTATTCCCGCCTGTATGTGGCCAGCAATAGAGAGATATAAAACAAGGTTGGAGAAAGTTATTGGATGGACCTGAACAACTAGATCCAAGAAAGAATAAATTTATTGTGCAAAATCCACAGATAACCATAGAATAGGTCATAGAATAGAATATTATCTAGTTGTTAGTCTTATTCTATCTTTGTAGAATGAGACTAACAACTAGATAATAATCTGACAACTTTTTTTCCACTCTTCCTGTCACTTTCGATCCATCCTTCACACCAATGCTAGACTATGCTTTATGCATAGACTTAGTCTCGTACCATCTCTGCTCAAAACAGTTAAAAAAGTATCAAATTTGGAATCAAAGGACCTGGGTTACTCTGCTTCTTACTATCTCTATGACCTTGTGTAAGTCACTTTTCTTTAGGCTTCTGTTTCTTGACCTGCAAAATGGGAGCATTCACATAGCTGATCTCACAATTCTTTTTCATCTCTCAAGCTTATGATCCTATGAGGTGAGGGAGAAAGAAAAAGAGTTGAAGTAACACTATGACCTAGACCATGGGAGACTGTGTAATTGGTACAACTGACAAAAATGGTGAGGCAAAAATGAGAAATGGTGGGGAGACTTTTTGGGGGTGCTACAGATAATCTTTGTTCCTGAAATGTTGAATTAGAGATGCCTGTGATATATACACATATACATATATACATACATGCACACACATGTGGATGTGGAAGATGTGGATATGGAAATATGGAGAATCACCAAGGCTAGACATATAGATTTAAGAGTCATCAATATGGAAGTAATAACTGAGGCTTTGGAAGTTAATCAGATTGCCAAGAGAGAGAATAATACTAACTCACATTCATATAGACAATTAAGTTTACAAAGTGCTTTCCTTATAACAAGGTAGATAAAATATTATCAACTCAATCTATATATGAGATAGATATATTCCTTTAGACCTTTTTGGGTTTGGATAACTGAGATTATAAGAAATCAAGTGATGTATCCATTATCATGTAGCTAGTGTCTGAACAAGCTGTGGTATATCATATGATTGTGATGGAATACTACTACGCTAAAAGAAATGATGAGCTCATTGATTTTAAGGATTTTTTTTTTTTTTGGTGAGGCAATTGGGGTCAAGTGATTTGCCCAGGGTCACACAGCTAGTAAGTGTTAAGTGTCTGAGACCGGATTTGAACTCAGGTACTCCTGAATCCAGGGCCGGTGCTCTATCCACTGCGCCACCTAGCTGCCCCAGCTTATTGATTTAAAAAAAAAACATGGGTAGACTTGGTTGAAATAATGAAGAGCAAAATGAGCAGAACCAAGAGAATATTGTATACAGTAACAACACTATTGTTATAAGAACAACTGAGCAGTACAGTCATTTTGACTATTATAAATACCCAAATTAACTACAAAAGACCTATGAAGGAAGATGCTATCTGCATCCAGAGAAAGAATTGCTAATTAGAAGTATGTATAGAATGATTGTATATATATTATATATGTATGTATGTATGCATATACACACATATTTGTGTCATATGGTAGCCATCTCTAGCATGGGGGTAGGGGGTGGAGAGGGAAGAAAAAGAAGGGAAAATGAATTACATAATAACTTTATCATATATTTAAAAGGAATAGCAAGTTGTATATAATAGATTTGCAGTTTCATGTGCAATCATCTTTTAAAAAATTCTACTGTTATGGAAAAGCTCATTTAATTTCATAAATTAAAAATAAAATAAATAAAAAATATTTGAACTTCAAGACAAGGGCTCTATTCTACCAGTGTATCCTAAAAGTCAGCTAAGAGTAAAACTTTGGGGAATATCTATTTTAAGGCACTGAGAAGAGAGAAAGCAGTTAAAAAACTAGGACAGTGAGGTGTTTAAGACAAGGGATTAGAAAGTATCAAGAAGAGTCCACAGTTGCAAATACTGTAAAGAAATCAGAGGATATGTTGTGAAGGCCTTGGATTTGAAGATTAAAGTCAGTTCAGTCTCCTCTCATAGCTTTGATATTCACTAAAATAAAGATACTATGACCAATATCCTTTGAGAGCCTCCTATGTTTCATCCTGCTTCAAATGGGCTGTGACAACTAGTACAACTGGTCTTTGATTAGGAAAGTACTATTTAAGAGAAGTTCAGAGAAGTTTTATAGAACTCAGGAAACCACAGAATATTGTTGAGCTTCAGTAAGGGGCTATCCTACAAAGTTTTTCCCTAGACCCTTGAAAATCTAGAATAAAAGAATAATGATATATTTCCAACATATCAATACTTTCTAGGTCAAGATAAGAAATATAAAATACTTAATATGCATTATCTCATTTGATTCTCACAACAACCCTTGGAGGTAGTTACAAATATTATCCATCAGTTCCCATCCAATGTCAGAGTCAGTCAGCATTTATTAATCACCTGATGTATGCTAGGCACTGTGCTAAGTGCTGGGGATGCAAAGAAAGACATCTGACAGTCCCTGCTCTCAAGGAGTTCACAATATAATGGAGGAAACAGCACATAAAAAGAGGCTGAAAAATCAGAGGAGGTAGGAGAGGTTGGTAGCAAAGGGGCCTTAATGAAGCCATGCAGCTGGGGTTGGAAATGAAGATGAGGATTCCCTGGGTGTCACCTTTAAATGGAGGAGGACCAGGGAGGAGCTCCCAGACATGCACTTTTTACCCTTTCCAACCAGAGGGAAAGAGGGAGGGAGAGACCCCCAGGGACAGCAAGTTCTTGGGAAATGTGAGTTTATGGGTTGATTTTATCTTGCAAAATTATGTTTCTGGAAATGATGAAAGTCCAGGAAAGTAGCCAGGTGGGCAATGATAAGAATTCCCTGGGTGCCATCCTTAAATAGTGAAGGATCTGGGAGGAGCTCTTTGATGTCCATCCTCCCCCCTCTCCAATCAGAGGGAGGGAGGAGTCCCAGGGGTGGGGCAGGGTGGTGTTGAGAATGTCTGGTGCTGTGAAAATAAAGCAGAGATGCAGGCCAGGGTCTAGGGTTCTCTTTCCCAGTATCTTTTCTTTTGGATCTGGTTGCTGTCTCACTAGCTTATGGGTGGAGTGTTTGGCAGACAGGTGCTAGAATGTTTCTCCAGTACCCCAGACCACTATCTTAGCTGGGAACTAGTTATCACCACCTGCTGATTTCTGTTAGATTGTTCTTCCCACCTTTCTTACACTTTTTGTGACTATAAGTCCTGGGATCATGGAAGTGGGCCTACATAATCCACTTGCCAAGATCTAGCCAGTCATAACTGCCTCCTTTTCAGAGAATCTTCCCCAGTGGTCCCTTTTCCATGTGGCAGTGGAGTTGGTAGAAAGTACTCTTACCCTCACTTCTCTGATTCCTTTTTGGGTAAGGTAGTGTTCTCTCAGTTAGGCTCAGTCTGGCACAGTTTATTCCTTTCCTTGACTGGTTCAGGCATAGCTCCATTGTGCTTCTGAAAGTATTTGTCAGGTGCAGGCTTTATCAGCCATATCATTCCATTTGGATTCCTCAGGGAAGGACAACCTTCTAGGAGGTTATAAGAGTCATGAATAGACAAGGGCCTACTGGGAAATGTCTAACAACTGGCTTTCCCCCCAAAAAATATATATGACGCACTTTTTTTTCCCACTTTGCAACAAACATTTATTTTATTTTTTCCAGTTACATGTAAGGGTAGTTTTCAACATTCATTTTCATAAGATTTAGAGTTCCAAATTTTTCTCCCTCCCTCCCTCCCTTTCCTCCCCCCTCCACAAGACAGCAACCAAGTTATATATGTACAATCCACAAGTGCTCTTTTTATCAGTTCTTTCTATGGGGGTGGATAGTAAGCTTTGTCATTAGTCCTTTGGGATTGTCTTGGATCATTGCATTGCTGAGAGTAGTTAAGTCATTTACCATTCCTCACTGAACAATACTGCTGTCACTGTGCACAATGTCCTCCCAGTTCTGTTCACTTCACTATATATCAATTCATGAGTCTTTCCAGGTTTTTCTGGGATCATCCTGTTTGTCATTTCCTATAGCACAAGACCATTCCACCACAATCATATACCACAGCCTCTTCCATCATTCCTCAATTGATAAACATTCCCTTGGTTCTCAATTTTTAGCCACCACAAAGATTTGCTATAAATATTTTTTGTACAATTTTCCCCCTTTTCTCTTTTTCATGATTACTATTGTTAACTGTTTCCTTTCCATCCTATTCCCTTCCCCATGATATTTATTCTATTATCCATCTTCTTTCATCCTATCCCTCTTCAAAAGGGATTTGCTTCTGTCTGTCCCCTCCCCTACTCTGCCCTTCCTTCTTTTGCCCTTCTCTCTTTATCCCCTTCCCCTCCGATTTTCCTACTGGGTTAGAGAGATTACTCCACCCAATTGAGTGTGTATGTTATTCCCTTTTTGAGCCAATTCTGAGGAGTGTTAGGTTCATTTACTGACCTGATTAAATAGATTACTCCAGTTGGGTGTGTGTGTTAATCCCTCCTAGAGGCAACTCTGATGAGTTTAAGGTCTTTTAGCCTTTTCTGATGAATGTAAAATTCATTTACTGCCCTGCTCCTCCCCCATATCTTCTCCCACTCTATAAGCCTTTTCCTGTTTCTTTCATGTAGGATCTCACCTCTGCCCTTCCCCCCTCCCCCAGTGCATTCCCCTCACCCCTCAATGTAACCCTAAAGATGTTATCATGGGTCAGTTAAGTGACACAGTGGACAAAGCATCCACCCTGGACCCAGGGGGATCCCAGCCAAAACTCGCCTCAGACACAAGACAGTCACCCACCCTAGGTATGTCTCCAACTCCAATTTTTTATGGTTCTCTAGGGTCTTGTATTTGAAAGTCAAATTTGCCATTCAGTTCAGGTCTTTTCATCATGAACACTTCTTTTTTTAATGTAATAAACATTTTTATTTATAGTTTTGGGTTCCAATTTTTATCCCTCCTTCTCTTCCTCCCCTCCCCTCTTCCTGAGGTGATATGCAATCAGATATGGGTTATACATGTTTGATTATATAAAACATTACCATATTTGTCATTTTTTTTTTTAGTGAGGCAATTGGGGTTAAGTGACTTGCTGAGGGTCACACAGCTAGTAAGTGTTAAGTGTCTGAGACCGGATTTGAACTCAGGTACTCCTAACTAGAGGGTTGGTGCTCTATCCACTGCACCACCTAGCTGCCCCTATATTTGTCATTTTGTACCAGAAAACTTGATTAAAAGAAAAAACAAAAGAAAGTGGAAAATAGCATGCTTCAGTCTGTTCCATCAATATCAGTTCTTTCTTTGCAAGTGGATAGTACATTTCATCAATAGTTCTCTGGGATTGTCTTGGATCATTATATTGTTGAGAATAGTCAAGTCATTCACAATTCTTCATCAAACAGTGTTGCTGTATATGACACACTTCTAAGTTTTATCTGCATTATAACATTTTCTCCAACACTTTATTAAGTCGACAATCAACAAAACAAGAAATCAAACCTGATTTGTAGCATTTGCTTGTTTCCAAGGTGTAAATAAATAATCACACAGAAAACTTAACAATCAGCTCCCAAGCTGGTACAAGCTGTCTCCCTACACACCTACTGTACTGTACTGCCATAAGCTTTTCAGTTTGGCTGCTATGTAGGCCTGTAGGGGAATCCCCATGGTGGATTAGACTTGACTTTCCAATTTGTTTGACTCTCTTTAGTGGGAGTTGCTGTTACAGTATATTTGATAATCTGGAACAGAACCACTACAGTTCTGACAGTCACTTGTGTTCCCCACAAGGTGGGACCTGAGCTGCAGCTTTGGAGGGGAATCCCCTTGCCTCTTGCATGTGGGCATCCTGGTACTACAGTCATTTTTTGTTCCAGTATCAAGAAAACTAAAAAAAATCTTGTTCCCTTATTTGGCTATTAGATAGTCACTTGGGCATATAGCCAGCTCAGGAACCAAGCTCCTCTTCCTTTCTTTTTTTGCTTGATTTTAAGGGGATGAGGTCAGGATAGAAGGTGGATTTATAGAGTACCTTCTTCCCCTACCTTGGAAGAAGGGGGGAAATGACAAGATTGGGGGTTGGAAGTTTTCAATTTAGCAGAACACAAACCTAAGCTAGCTTCTCCTCCTCCTCTTCAGAAGCATTTGGGGATTCTACTGCAATCTGTTCTAAAGGTGATTTGCTTCCCCTTCCTTGAATCCTCTTCATCATTATCTTCTGGTTTGTCACATTATTTCTGCCTATTTCTAGACTGCCAAACAAAGGGGAGTTTGGGGAGAGGGAGTGGGAGTGGGAAACGAGGTCTTTCCTTCTTCCTGATTTCCCAACAATTAGCATTAGTTCTTCACTTGAGGGGAAGCCAAGGCATAGACTCCTCAACTCCCAACCCATATAGCTAGGAATCCCAAGTGGTCCCGAGACCCTCTCAACCACTGATACCCTTGTAATCTAAGTTTACTGGCTGCCCAGTGAGGGACAGCTAAGTGTTGCAGTGGAGATTACAGAATCCGTAGGCAGGAAGATTCATATTCCTGAGTTCAGATCTGACCTCGGGCACTTAATAGTTGTGGGATCCTGTGCAAATCATTTAACCTTGTTTGCCTCAGTTTCCTTGTCTCTAAAATAAATTGGAGAAGGGAATGGCAAACCACTCCAGTATCTTTGGTAAGAAAACCCCATATAGGGTCATGAAGACTTGGACATGACTCAAGAACAGCAGCCACAGGGGAAAATTTCCTTTCCTAAGGGGTTCATTTCTTTTTCCTAAACAATTGATCACTCAAATTACTCATAGGGATCCAAGATACACCCTCAACTCCTCAACACCTAGGTACCCCACTCCTTGGTGAAGATTCCCATATCCTGCTTCACTTCTCCCTCTCCCCCACCCCACCCCACCCCAAGGTTTCCTCCCTCCAGAAAGCTGACTAACTACAGTCTTCATCTAGCTGCTGGGGGTGGGATATGGTAAAACAGAATTTAGATGAAGAGCAACAGAGCCATATGGGTAGTAATTAACAAAACTTTATTACTATTCCTTTTTGTGTGTGTGTGAGACAATTGGGGTTAAGTGACTTGTTCAGGGTCACACAGCTAGTAAGCATCAAGTGTCTGAGACCAGATTTGAACTCAGGTCCTCCTGAATCCAGGGCCGGTGCTCTATCCACTGTGCCACCTAACTGCCCCCCCCCCCAATACTATTCTCAAGGAAGGAGGAGGACACATGTCAACAGGGAATAGTTTCAGTGTTAAGCCCCCATTTCCTCTGGCCAAGGGCAGTGCACAGTGGGATGGCTTCTGGAGCCCTTTAGGGCTCAAACGTCTATGGAATTTTAGACAAAGCTGGCTGACACTAATAGAACACCTTGTTCCCATGGGGAAAGATAATCATATAGAATAGGAGAATTCTCCATAGGGGAAGATAATAGTATAATTGGTACTAAGTGAAATGAAGGTCTTTTAAAAATTGCCTAATAAGAAGTGAGGAATGAGGACCAGGGATGAAGAGAATTGACCTCTGTCTGTGTCTATCCAGCAAAAAGTGGGGAGTGAGCAAAGTCCAGTCTCTGATTTCACCACCCTTGGCATACATACATCCAAGGGGACTAGGACCACACTACCGGTCAAACCAGTTTTCTCCAGTTCACATCAGGATTGCCTAGATTAATCCACATAAAGACTAGACATACACAGGGCAGCTAGGTGGCGCAGTGGATAGAGCACCAGCCCTGGATTCAGGAGGACCTGAGTTCAAATTCAGCCTCAGACACTTAACAGTTACTAGCTGTGTGACCCTAGGCAAGTCACTTAAACCCCAATTGCCTCACCAAAAAAAAAAAAAAAAAGATTAGTCCTACAATTTTGCTGATTTGAGGAATTTCTAGATGAGGAAGCTCCCTTTGCTAGTTAGTACCAGATTGCTTTAGAGCACTGAGAATTTGTCCCACATCCAGTATTTGTTTAAGGCAGGACTTAAACTTCAACTTTCCTGGCTTCAATGTTGGCCTTCTAGCCCATTGCTGCTTCTCAGTTAATATAGTGGTAGGCATATTACTTATTGTTGAACTCACTGTTTACATATAAGATCATCAGGAAAATCAGAGTTAGAAATTCAGAGACCGTCTAGTCCAGACCATTACTGAATGAGAATCCTTCGTGCACCGTTACATAGAAGGTGTTAGCCATCCAGCTTTTGCTCAATGATTGCGGGAAGACTCCCTACTTGCTGTGGTAGCCTTTTCTACTTTGACATAGCTCTATTTGTTAGTGAGGTTTTTTTTTTCTTATATCAAGTCTACATTAGTCTCTTGGAAACATTTACTTATTGGTCTGAGTCTTGTCCTCTTGGGCTTATATAGAATATCTAATCCCTTTTCCACATAACCACCCTTCAAGTGAATTATTATATCCCTCCTTTGATTCTCCAGGAAAAACACCCCTGATTTCTTGATTTGCTCCTGTTTTTTTTTTGTTGTTATGTAAAGGCTCTTTACTAGCCTGGATGTCTTCTGTATGCTTGCTGATTGATTAATGGATTTCCAGTTTATCAAAGTCTTTTCTGAAATGTGGCACCCCATATTGATGACAGTACTTTCAATAACTTTGGGAATAATAATTCCATAAACCAGGTTTTCATTATCCTGTGGGAAGAAGAGGATTGAAAATAGGTTTTTTTGGACTTCATTAAAGTTGCTACTAAAATTAGTTCCTGGGGTTGACTCTTGTTTCCAAAGAATTTTCAGACATTAAACATTTTTGTTTAAAACATTTTTAAAAGGAAAGCATCAGAGGACTCCCCCCGCCCTTCCCAGCTTACTTTTTCTTCCTTTCAGTGGTTGTTATAACTTGGAAACCTGTGGCTGAAATCACATTCTCACACTTGTACTGCCTTTGTAAATGGCATAGTAGTTTGTCAGAGTCATGCTTTTTAACATCTTTTGGCCAGAGAAATGAAGGAGAATTTACCTTTCCATTGTCTTTTCCCAATAGATGACCTTTCTTAATATCATTCACCAACACTAATATTATGATAGTTAATTTGAATAGAATTACTCTTTCAAATCCTATCCTCTACTTCGAATCTTTCTCCCAGAGAAGAATAAGCTAGCAGACTTACTGCTGATTTTATTAAGTTGTTAATGTTGAGTTACTATTTTCAGATCCCAATTAATTCTGATTTTTTTTACTGCTCACATTATTTTATACCTCAAATTTCTCTTCAGAATCTACTTGTATCTCTCAATTGCTCTCAATTTCTTTCCCAGTCTTACGTGTCTCCAGCCAGCAGAGAAAATCTGGTTTGCAATTTAGTTCCACTTGCTCTTATTCTCTTCAGTAAAGCTGTCAGAAATATCTGAGTCTTAGCATATTTTGGTGAGACAAATATCCTGTGGACTTACACAATTCAATTTTCACTAGCTATCACAAAACAAAACAAAAATTCCCTCCATGACACTGTGGACTCCACTCCTGATGATGCTCCTCCTAATGTAAACTGATACAACATGGGCCTTGTACCCTTAAATTCCAGTCAAATTTTCATCTCTGAATTTTCTAGATTAAGAACTGCAGGGGATTTTAGAAATCACCTGATTCAACTTCTTCATTTTACAGGCAAGAAAACTAAGGTCCAGAGAGGCTAAATGAAATCCAAGATCACACAAGTTGTAAGAAGTAGATCCGGGTTTGAAATTCAGGTTCTTTGACCCCAGATTCAACATTCTTTCCACAGAACTATTACTTCTTTTTCTTGATATGAACTGCGGAACCTCATTTAGATGCCAGCATGGTTTGACCTTGAGTTTTGTGTCAGCCAGAAGGCTATCTTTTTCCAGTAAATGATGGGTCACACAGCCTCAATCAGGACAGAAACATCATTCAGAGTACTGTAATTGACAGAATACTATAATTTTGAGAACCGATATGTCCATGTCCTTTGTTCAGAAGGTGCTTTAAACATTTTGTCAACTGATTAATTGATTAAATTAGCCTTTTCAGCCTTCTCTTATCTAATAATCCCAATAATTTTTGCATTGAATTTATTTTCCAGTTCTTTGCTGCATGATACTTCCTATTGTGTACTCTGATTTCATCCCAACATCTCTTGTATCCATGCCTTTGTGCGTGCTGCCCCTTATGCCTGTATCAGATTATATTCCATATGTTAGGGCATCACCATTCTTGCAGGTTTTCAATTTAAGAGTAATCCTTGACTTTTTCCTCTCACTCATTGCCCATATTCAATCAGCTGTCAAGTCGTCTCAATTCTCCCTCCACAATATGTCTCTCATACTTCCCCTTTTCCAGATGTACATGGCCACTACACTATTTCAAGCCTGTATCATCCTATATGGACTGTTCTATTAGCCGCCTGATAGTTTTCTGTCATCTTAGGTTATTTGATGAATATGAAGTGGCACCTCAGATTTGTTTTAATTGGAATATCTCTATTAATGATTTAGAGCTTTTTTTTATATAAAAACATGGCTATGGATAGCTTTAGATTTCTTCTATTGAAGACCAGCTTTTCACATTCTTTGACTATCAATTGGAGAATTGCTCTTATTCTTGCAAACTTGACTCAGAGGAAATTGCTATAATGATTTCCCCCACCTTATTGCTTTTAGAGGCAGTTATTTTGTTGTGCAAAAACTTCTAAATTTGATGTGATCAAAATTATCTCTTTTACCTCCTGTGAACCTCTCTATCACTTGTTTGGTCAAGAACCCTTCCCTCATGTATAGATTTGACAGGTTATTTCATATTCCACTAATTTGCTTATGATATTACCCTTTATGTCTAAGTCATATATCCACTTTGGGCTTATCCTTGGTATATGGTGTGAAATACTGGTCTATGTCCAGTTTCTACCAGATTGCTTTCCAATTTTCCCAGAATTTTTTTTTTTTTGTCAATAAGTGAATTCATGCCCCAATAGCTTAGATCTTTGGGCATATCAAATACTAGGTTAATGTGCTCATTTGCTTCTGTGTATTGTATACCTAATCTGGTACGCTGATCAATACTGTTTCTTATCCAGTACCAAATTGTTCTGATAATAACAGCTTTTTAGTATACTTTGAGATATGGTACTGTTGGCCACCTTCCTTCTTGGTTTTTTTTTTTCATTGATTGCTTTGACATTCTTCACCTTTTGTTCCTCCAGATGAATTTTGTTATTTATTTTTAGGTCTATAAAGTAATTCTTTGGTCGTTTGATTGGCATGGCACTGAATCAGTAAATTAATTTAGATAGTTTATAATTTTTATTATAATGGTTCTGCCCACCCATGAGCAATTATTATTTCTCCAATAATTTAGATCTGTCTTTATCTTGTAATTGTGTTTATATAGTTCCTGTGAGTGTCTTGGTAGGTAGACTCCCATTTATTTTATACTATCTGTAGTTATTTCAAATAGAATTTCTCTTTCTATCTTTTCCTGCTGAATTTTGTTGGTAATACATAGAAATTCTAATAATTTGTGTGCGTTTATTTTACATCCTGCAATTCTACAGAAGCTGTTGATTGTTTTAACTAGGTTGATTGAATTGGGTGGGCAGTGTTGTCACATGGTGAAATTTATATCTTAAGAAGATCAATTTGAAAACTGAGTGGAGGATGGATTGTAGTGGGAAAGAGACTTGGTGCAGGGAGACCACACTAGCAAGCTATTGCAGAGGGGTAGGCATGAGGCAATGAGGGTCTGCACCAGGGTAGTGGCAGTGGTGAAAAGAGGGATATAGGAAAGATATGAAGGTAGGAACAACAAGAGTTAGGAATGGATTAGTTATGGGGGATGATAGAGAGGAAGGAGTTTAGGATGATACCTAGATTGTGAGCTTCATTAACTGAGAAGATGATGGTACCACATAAAGTGACAGAGAAATGATGAAGAGGGGAGGGAAGGTTTTGGTGAAAGATAATGAATTTAGTTTGGGATATATTCGGTCTAAGATATCCCTTAGATATCCAATTTGAGCTGTTCAATAGACATTTGGAGTTATGAAACTGGAAGTCAGGAGGGAAGTTAGGGTGGGACAAATAAATCTGAGAATCATCTGCACAGAGGGGATAGCTTAATCCATGGGAACTGATGGGATCACCAAGTGAAATAATGTAGGAGAAAAGAAGAGGGTACAGGATAGAGCTTTGGGGGACACCTGGGGTTAACAGGAGTGACCCGAATGGAGATCCAGCAAAGGAGACTGAGTAGAGAGGTCCAATAGATAGGAAGAAAATCAGGAGAGAGCAGTACCATTCTTTCTAGAGCTTCCATTTTGAGGTAGAGTCCAGATCAGTTTTGATTCATTCTCTGGACTTTTCTACCATGACCCTCAGATTTTGCTGCTATGCTCCCTTCTGTTTTTCAGCTCCTTTTTATGTGTTGTTTTTCATTATAGTGAGTTCCTTTAGGACAAGGACTTTATTGGGGGGAGGGAGGGATGATGGGGGCTTGAATTTACATTCTCAGCTCTTAGCACAGAATAAATATAATTTAATAAATGCTGTGGCTTGTTGACTGAAAGAAAGGCTCTTTGATGGTACGATGTTCAAAGGAGGTGGGAAGAGATCAGATCAAGTATACAAATAGAGGGATCAACCTTAGAAAGGATGAATATGGGGGAAGAGAAGAGAAGAGAGAGAAGAAAAGGGAAGAGAGAGAAGAGAGAGAACAGAGGAGAAAAATTGGATTGGAAAATCTTTACCATTCTATGTAGTCAAAGAGATGTTGTATGTCATCTCTACATTTCTTCTTTAATTCCAGCCTGTTCTGCTTAGGTCTTGGGAGCTATCAGACACTTCTGATGGATCAATAAAATGTTTTTTCAGTTAATCACCAATCAATAAGTCAAGTTCACAAACAAGTTCCTAACTTGCAATAGCACCTTAGAGACTGGAGTCACTGATCAGTTAGGAAATGATACAGTAAGGAGAAGACTCAGAGTATGGATTTGTGTTGACCTTTCTTCTACCTTATAATAAATACTAACTAAATACCAGGATTTATGGAATAAAGGGAGAAAATAACTTTGAGCTTACTAGGTGTTAGTTGGCCCAGAAAAGAGAAAAAATGAGAGGCTAGGTCAAGAAGGCTAGGCAAATCTAACTTAGTCATTGCATTTGCATTGGTAGAACCATTTACTGGTTATGTATCATGGATTGTGTTTACTTAACCCGTTGAGAAGAGGGTAGAGTTATGGGAAACTGAATAAAACAACAACAACAACAACAAAAAGTAAAATGAATAAGAAGGTGATGTGGAGTTAAAAGATCAGCCTGGGCACTTGCCCAAATCACTTAATTTCCCTGGCCAAATGAAGGGGTTAGGCAACAGCAACTTATAAGGTAATTCCTAGCTCCCAGAGAAAGCATCTTTAAAGACATATTTGTTTCTTATGTCAACATTTGTTTATATGGCTCTAGGATTTTCCTTGAGTTCTTAAAGTGTTTGGGGACAGGGACCTAAAATAACAAGTATAGGATAAAAATTCTATTACATTTTTAGAAGGAAATATAAAAAGGACCGCCCCCCCCCAACATGGAAAAACTCAAAGGCAAAAATAGAATGGATTTGGGGGAGACTTAATATAGCCAGTTGGAATTTTGACCATACATTTCAATTTTTGTCATAAAATGTTATTTCCAAAGGTGAAAAGTGAAAAATGGCTACATGAAAATACATATTTCCCCTGTATTAGAATATTTTAAATAAAACAACTCTACATGATTCTCTAACATTTCTTCATATGAAGTTAGCCTAAAGTTTAACACCATACTATGTATAATGTCACCCTTGGTGAAAAGAATTAAGAAACATAATCCAGGAATGTGGTTTTAGTATCTGCTAAAATTAATATCAAGAGAACTATCTGACATCCAGATTAATTTTTGTAATATGCTTTGGTTTATAAAACTAAACTTCATTAGCTGGGAATAACCCATATGCACTCTAAATTTCCCATTTGATTTAGGGTAAATTTTCTTGACCTCATATCAACAGATGACATTCTTTCTACGAATGACATCAGCTTGGAAATACCCTGTGGCTTCTTGAAGTAAAAATTACCATTTCATCGTGATTCTCATTTATATTATTATTCAGACTTTCACTTCTCTTTTATACTGTCATTCTGAAAAAGTGAAAATGAAACTGTCTCAGTGACCAATTATTTACACACCAGAGAACAACTAATGTTTGATGTCATGTTTCAAAAGGGTCAATCTCCAAGAAAATTGTAAAAAAAAAAATTCCTTATAAATCTAGAACCCCCAAATTATTGAACTTACCCACCTGACTTTTGGTTCTAGAATTATATTTTTTTTGTCTAGGGATATTAGCTCAGGCTTTTTGAATTTGTCTTTTAAAAAGTTCAAAATATGCTTGTATTTGTCTTTTTGAAAGTTCAAAATATGTAAAGAACATATCCTATTGAATTAAACAATTCTAAAAATGTCAAATTGATTTTTATGAATAAACCACGTTTACATTGCCAAAGGTATTGTATGTAAAAAAAATTCCTTACCTGATTTTAGATCCAAACTCTTTCATTTACATTCCTTAACTTTGAAATATTTTTGCATTTTTTTTGCTTGCTGCAGACCCAGAAAAAGAATATGCTAGGATGAAGTGTTATAAATTTTATAAGCAAATTTTCTCTTAAGAAATTCCATAGGGGGCAGCTAGGTGGCACAGTGGATAAAGCACTGGCCCTGGATTCAGGAGTACCTGAGTTCAAATCCAGCCTTAGACACTTTACACTTACTAGCTGTGTGACCCTGGGCAAGTCACTTAACCCCCATGGCCCCACAAAAGAAAAGAAAAGAATAAACTACCATCTAAAAAAAAAAAGAAATTCCATAATTAGGTATAGGTCTGTTTTCTAGAAAATGAATTTGTTTTCATATTTATAAAAATTAATAAGAATAATGTGATATTTAGGCTAAGAATTGTTTAGGAATTGTATATGGTATCAAAGCTATTTTCTCTGAAAATAAGTCTAGCAAAGCAATATAGGCTTATTTATCTTGCTAACCCTAGGATTATTTTTCTCCAAAAGGCATTTCAGGATTAGGTCTCAGAATTTTATGTTTAGGGATGACCCTTCTGACCAAAAGTATTTCTCCCATTCTGCTTTTCATAATGTTAAAATGTCCCTTATCAAGTTCCTCTCCACCCCAGTTCTGCTCCTGACTAAATACACTAACCTTGATTGAATTTTTCCATTCTGTAGTAGACTGATTAATAAGATGTGACTCAACTTCCTCCACCCAGTTTAGGTTGGAGGCCCCTCCCCCATCACTTCATGCAGCAGTCTTTAGCTGCAGAAGATCTCTCAAATATTACACCCAACACTGCACATGACCTGCACTGCACCCAGAAAGCACCTAGGGACTTTTCAGACTAACTATCCTATAAGGACAGACTATATACTATTAGTCCACTCAAATGCCCTGGCTACTGATGTCTAGTCCTCTTTTTATTGGTTATAGGATGCAGAAGTCCCCTACAACTGTTTTCAGTTGCATCTTTCTTTTTCTTTTCTTTTTTTTTGTGGGACAATGAGGGTTAAGTGACTTGCACAAGGTCATACAGCTAGTAAATGTCAAGTGTCTGAGGCCAGATTTGAACTCAGTTCCTTCTGAATCCAGGGCCGGTGCTTTATCCACTGCACCACCAAGCTGCCCCCAGGCTGCTGATGATTGAAGAAGCTATCAAAACCAAATCTTTGGAACCCGAATTTCCAACTGAGAGAGCAGTTATCATATAGCATGCTACTTAATTTCTTTTCCTTTCAGTTTGGCTACTCACCTTATTTGACTTCCAGTCATGCAGACTTACTGAGGAATGTGTACTTTTGTGCTTTTGTGCTGAGACTAGAGTCAGATGCAACCCGCCCCACCCCCCCCAATCCTGAAGCTTCATTTCTCTCTGTCCTGAAGAGGTTATGCTCCCTGAAGCTTCTTTTTCCTCAGGGTATCTGGTCGTTCTTCTCATAGATTCCTGCTGAATGTATTATTTGTCACTGTTCCAGTTTCTATGAGGACAGAAAGATATGGGGAAGGAAGAATGTGGTACTCCTTTATGTATGAGGGTACATCTCCTCTACTTTGTAGAAATTTCCTGATACTTGCATAGGCTCAAAGGGGTGTATAGTTCTTTCAACAAACTCCAATATATTTCACCATGTGATTTTATCTAATGGCTCAAGGTACTTCATTCCTTCCCAAATTGATTAATTAGCTTCTTTGGGAAGGTTGAAACATTTTTTTTCTGAGCTTTGTACTAGAGAATCTCAAGAATGGTTCATATATAAACCCAGAAATTAGTATTCTTCTATATTTCTAACAGGTTGTGATACAACTTAATAAGCAGATATCATTTTGTAAAGTTCTCATAGGTTATCGCTTGTTTGGTTGCTTGCAAAGGGCTTCCACAATCTAAAAGCAAAGCAAAGGAAAAAGAAAATCAAGCCTCCCTTCTCACAGGAAATGCCTGGTCCCTACAAAGCTGAGTATGTGAGGTTCTCTATACAATGATTAGGGATTTGGGTTGACTGAAAGTCAGTTCTCATCCTTATTTGAGAAACCAAACCACCTTGGGTAAAAACCCTTCCATGTTTCTCTTAAAATACAGGGTTATCCAACTAGGATCTGGATAAAACTTCTTCAGGGGTCCCTGTACCATAGATAAGAGATTCAAGCTAAATTCCTCTGAGTCTTTATATAACAAGGGTACCAAAGTTTCCCTAATGGATCCTCAGATCTGCAAAGGCAATCCAAATGACATTCAAAACTCATCCAATAATAGATTAAGTAAGCTCAAATTTAAAAAGAAAGAAAACAGGATTAGGTAATCTCTGAACATGTATGGGACCCCCCCCAAATCATGATTAAGCCCCTGGAATTATTACTTGACATTTCTAGATCAGCAGGAAAATCTTCTGCTATGGATCTGAAGGTCATAAGCAATTTAGGTCTATTCAAAAACAAAAAGAAAAAAAATGAGGGATTCAAAATCCATACTTGTTAAAATGGGAAAAGAGAAGGGAATAAGCTTTTATTAAGCACTTTATTAAGCATTGTTCTGATCGCTTGACAAATATTATTTCATTTGATCCTCATGACTTTGGGAGGTAGATCTTATTGTTTTCCCAATTTATAGTTGAGGAAACTGAGGCAGAGGGAGATTGAGTGACTTAACCAGGGTCACATAATTAGTAGGATTATGAGTCCAGATTTGAACTCAGGTCTTCCTGTCTTTAGGCCCTAGCCATCCAATATGTCACTGAGCTGTAGTACTCATAGAGTACAGTAATACGATATTGGTGCATAACTGTTCAAATAGG
Organism: Dromiciops gliroides; assembly: GCF_019393635.1. Classification (NCBI taxonomy): domain Eukaryota; kingdom Metazoa; phylum Chordata; class Mammalia; order Microbiotheria; family Microbiotheriidae; genus Dromiciops; species Dromiciops gliroides. The sequence continues at coordinate 261,862,086 of NC_057863.1, read as the reverse complement.
CAAAAGTTTTCACTGTAACAATGATTTGACTATAAGAGAACATACTGGAGACTTGACTACTGTGCAATTATATTCAATTAAACACCAGGGGAAGATGCTAATCTTTGTCTAATTTTTGAAAACTAGGATATCCAATGAGAAGTACAGTTGGAGAATTTTTCCACTGGGTTCCTGAAAATGTGAAGGGTTAAATATCTATCTCAGATGAAGCCCCTGTGTTTAACATCCCCTATGGGCTCATCTACCCAACTCCCACTCTCACACACAGGGTGAGTTCCAAGAGGGCTTTTTACTTCTCACTTCAAATTCTAGGCAGGTGACCCTGAGGAATTGGGAAAATATTATGACTTACAACCCCCCATCTAATGTGTTCCTTAGTATCAATTAGCCAGTTGATATCAATTAGCTTTTACAAAGGGATATTTACTGAGAAGGAACAGCAAAGTACAAAAACATCCCCTCTCCCCTAATTTGGGTATAGTCTCCCCTACTTGGTCTCTGAGGAGAGTGGGTTCAGATTTAAAGTGGTTGGTGCAGGGCAGCTAGGTGGCACAGTGGATAAAGCACTGGCCTCGGATTCAGGAAAACCTGAGTTCAAATCCATATTCAGACACTTCACATTTACTAGCTGTGTGATCCCAGGCAAGTCACTTAACCCTCATTGTCCTGCAAAAAATATATATATATATATATATATATATATATATATATATATATATATATATATATATATATATATATATATATATATATATATATATATATATATATATATAAATAGATAAAATAAAATGGTTGGTGCACAACCGTCTTTTTCCCTCCCTCCAATTTGGCAGTGACATACTTCCTGTGTTTAGGAGGCCTTTATTCCCTTACTCTTTTTGAGGAGTCTCTACCAAGTTTACTCCTGTGTGTGGTATAGCCAATGGATGAATCATTCCCTCACTTGTAGGACACAATGTCTCTGCTTCTTCTTCCTGCAGATTCACTGCTGGAAGACGATTGCTCCCTGGGGCTGGCTCCTCACTGAACCGCTGCTTTGGCAACTGAAAGAAAGTCTCTGCTACTGACTCCAATTGCTGAACCTTTTATGGCTTCAAACCTTTTGAAGCTCATGAGGTTGTGTTGTTGTTTGGTCCATTCCATCTCTGTATACTGATGCACTGAAGATCAGGAAAGTATAAACACAAGAGACAAAAGGAAGAGAGGAAGGTGTTCATAGTTGTATGAAAGCTATGTGGGGAGATAAAGCAGTCACAGTTACTACTGCTACTGCCACACCCTCCCTTTTACATTGGGACTCATAGCAATTCTTTCTTCTCATTTAGAATATGCCATGAGAAGGAGTAAGAGATGGTCTGCTTGAACATTTTGGATGTCCTGATGTAGTACTACATGTGTTCTAAATGGGTAGCAAGGGAAGCCTTTCTCTTATTCATGCCTGGAACTAGTCTCACTAAGCCTCTAGTTAGATTTTAACCAGGCAGTGTATATTGGACATATTCTAAAGACTAATTTCTGACATACTTCGGGGGCGGAGCCAAGATGGAGGAGTAAAGGCAGTGAGCTCCCGAACTCATGACACGATCGCTCCAAAACATTCCAAATAAGGTCATAGGAAAATGCCCGGGGCAGCAAAACTCACAGAAGAATGTGCTGAAATCATCTTCTAACCAAGAATGGCTTGTAAGGTCAGAAGGAGGGAGCTGCTGTGCTGAGACAGGAGTCGGGCCCAACCCCACAGTCACCCTGACACAGATCCAGTCCCAGGAAGGCCTCACCAGAGAAGCAGATCCCCAGAGGCTCTGAATCAGCTAAAGCGCCAGTGTTGTCTGGAACTAAGCTCACAGTCTGGTGAGTGGGCTGAGCCCTGGGCAGGGGAGAGACTACAGGGGTCTATGCTGGTGCTAAGGCAGAACTTGGATTTTACACCCCTGCTGAGAACCAGGAGGTAGGCTCCAGTAACAGTGGCCCAGGTGGGGGAGGGGCACAGGCTCATCAACCTCACAGGAGGTTGATTGGCAAGTTGGTCTGGGGTCATCTACAGACCAGGGAACAGGCCGGGTGAGTGAAGAACCTGATTCTCCTTAAATCATACCACCTGGGACTTTTTTTTTTTGGTGAGGCAATTGGGATTAAGTGACTTGCCCAGGGTCACACAGCTGGTAAGTGTCGGATGTCTGAGGTCGGATTTGAACTCGGGTACTCCTGACTCCAGGGCCGGTGCTCTATCCACTGCGCCACCTAGCTGCCCCTTACCTGGGACTTCTTAAGCTTGGGATACTGCAGCCTGGAAATGGTGCCCCACTTTAAGGAGCTAAAAGTCTAGTAAAAGAAAAGCAAGATGAGCCGACAGAAAAAGGTAAGGACCATAGAAAATTTCTTCAATAACAAGGAAGACCAAGGGGCACCCTCAGAGGAAGATGTCAACATCAGGGCCCCTATATCTAAAGCTTCCAAGAAAAATACGAATTGGTCTCAGGCCATACAGGTACTCAAAAAGGACTTTGAACATAAAATTAGAGAAGTATAGGAAAAAATAGAAAGAGAAATAAGGGTGATGCAGGAAAGACATGAGAAAAAGTCAACAGCTTGAAAAGTCAAATGGAAAAGGAGGTACAAAAGCTCGCTGATGAAAATAATTGCCTAAGAATTAGGATTGAACAAATGGAAGCCAGTGACTTTATGAGAAACCAAGACACAATAAAGCAAATCCAAATGAATAAAAAAATAGAGGGCAATGTGAAATATCTTCTGGGGAAAACTGCCAACCTGGAAAATAGGTCCAGGAGAGATCATTTGAAAATTATTGGTCTACCTGAAAGCCATGATCAAGGAAAGAGCTTAGACACCATCTTCCAAGATATTCTCAGGGAAAATTGCCCTGAAATTCTAGAAGAAGAAGCTAAAATAGAAATTGAAAGAATCCACCGATCACCTCCAGAAAGAGATCCCCAAAAGAAAACTCCTAGGAAGATTATAGCCAAATTCCAGAGCTCTCAGGTCAAGGAGAAAATATTGCAAGCTGTCAAAAAGAAAGAATTCAAGTACTGTGGAGCCCCAGTCAGGATAGCACAAGATCTAGCAGCTTCTACATTAAAGGATCAGAGGGCATGGAATATGATATTCCAAAGGGCAAAGGAAATGGGATTACAACCAAGAATCACCCACCCAGCAGAACTCAGCATTATCTTTCAGTGGAAAAAATGGGACTTTAATGAGAAAGAAGACTTTCAGATATTTGTGATGAAAAGACCTGAACTGAATGGCAAATTTGACTTTCAAATACAAGACCCTAGAGAATCATAAAAAAAAAATTGGAGGTGGGGGACATACCTGGGATCGTACAGTGGGCGACTGTCTTGTGTCTGAGGCCGGGTTTTGACTGGGATCCCCCTGGGTCCAGGGGTGATGATTTGTCCACTGTGACACTTAGCTAGATGATAACATCTTTAGGGTTAAATTGAGGGGTGAAGGGAATTCATTGGGGGAAGGGGAAGGGCAGAAGCGAAATCCTACATGAAAGTAACAGGAAAAGGCTTATGGAGTGGGGGAAGAGATGGAAGAGGAGCAGGGCAGTAGATGAATTTTACACTCATCAGAAAAGGCTCAAAGATCTTAAACTCATCAGGAGGAACTAATAGACACACCCAACTGGGTAGAGTAATCTATTTAATCTGGGCAGTAAATGAGCCTAACACTCATCAAAATTGGCTCAAAGACCTCGATCTCATTAGAATTGGCTCAAGGAGGGAATAATGTACACACTCAATTGGCTGGAGTAATCTCTTTAACCCTGCAGGAAAATAGGAAGGGAAGGGGATAAAGAGGGGCAAAAGAAGGAATGGCAGAGTGGGGGAGGGGACAGACAGAAGCAAATCCCTTTTGAAGAGTGATAGGATGAAAGAAGATGGATAATAATAAAGAATAAATATCATGGGGAAGGGAATAGGATGGAAGGGAAACAGTTAACAATAGTAATCATGAAAAAGAGAAAAGGGGGGAAATTGTACAAAAAATATTTATAGCAACTCTTGGTGGAGGCTAAGAATTGAGAATCAAGGGAATGTCCATCAATTGAGGAATGATGGAAAAAGCTGTGTTATATGATTGTAGTGGAATGGACTTATGCTACAGGAAATGACAAACAGGATGATCCCTGAAAAACCTAAAAAGACTAATGAACATCAATGTATAGTGAAGTGAGCAGAGCTGGGAGGACATTGTGCATAGTGGCAGCAGTGTTGTTCGGTGAGTAATTGTGAATGACTTAACTGCTCTCAGCAGTGCACTGATCCAAGACAATCCCAAGGAACTAATGAGGAAGCTTACTATGCACCCCTATAGAAAGAACTGATAAAAAATAACACTTGTGGATTGTACATATATAACCTGATTGCGATCTTGTGGAGGGGGTGGGAAAGGGAGGAGGGAGGGAGAAAAATTTAGAACTCTAAATCTTATGAAAATGAATGTTGAAAACTACCCTTACATGTAAGTGGAAAATAAAAAATAAATGTTTAAATTAAAAAAAAAAGACTAATTCCTGACCTATTACAAAGGCAAAAGGGAAATTGGCTCAACCTTACCCATTTGGCTGAGGATTTAGGCCTCTCCCAACTTGTTCCATGATCTTGATGGTCTAGGTGGTTTTCGTTGTTGTTGTTTATTTTTGTTTGTTTTAACAATCCATGGTATTTCAACACCCTGAATTTAATGAAGTACATGTTTCCAGTGGATGAGCAACTGGGGAAGCTAGAATGATTCCTGGTGTTCATTTATCTGCATAACATTTTGGGCAGGCCAAAGGAACTATATATAGAGATGGCTTTCAGGATCATTCACATGCAGCTTCTAGGGCTGTGCCAATATGTATAGCTTATGGTCTGTGGAGTGAGAATGATGGGTATTGCAGGATTAATGTGTAAGGGGCTAAAATTCTAGCTAGTCTGTCTAAAATATCTAATGAGTGGTCACCAATAAATTATAAGCTTTAGCAAGAGTTAGACTTTTAAGCATTTACTAAGGAGAATACGAATTTGGTGAAGAGAGAGAGAAAGGCCTAGATTCATCTATCTGTTAAAGGGAGAGAGCATTCCTAGCTCCACTCTCCACCAGAGTCCTGACAAAAGAGAGAGTGACAGCGCCAGCCTCGCCTCCTCTTCTTCCCACAAGCAAATGTCACTTCTTGACGCCGAAGAAAAGCCTCATGGTCTTGCCCTCAGAGGCCTTCTCCTCATGGAGGGGCTTTCCTACAATAAGTCTCCAGCAGGTGGCATTGTTCCAATTGTTACAAATAGGCCAAGATGTTCTTACCATTATTACCATCATTATTATACTATTATATATATTATACTATATTGTCATACTATTACATACATTATACTATATTATTATATGACTATTATTATACTTGATGTATTGCCATTATTTGACTGTAGAAGCTAAAACCCAAGAAGCTATGTATCTATAAAGATAATATTCAAATAGTAAAAACACACAAATAAGGGGAAAAGCAGCAGCATGTAACATAAGATACAGGATAGGAATGGCCTTAAGGAACATTCTTTTGAAAATGTCTCACTAGTGATATATAGTCAAATGGTATTCTTGGGTGATTTATAGGAGCTCTCTGTGTTGGGTTGCTATCAGTAACTCACTCAGACTGTAGTGCGAGCTGGATTCTGAAGCTGGCTGGTAATTTCACTCTGCCCAGTCAGAAGTTGTTCTAGCTATTTAAAGGGACATTCCCTGCAAAATAGGCAAGTTAATACAGGATATTTCATAGGTGACATTAATGAAGGGAACACTCTCAGCGTAAAGCTTGGTAACTACTGCCATCTGGTGGCATCCCCCCTAGACTGGAAACAATGTTAGGGTATAGGTGTTCCAGAGGACTCAATGTGGTTAAAAAAATTACAGAGATTATATGGTAGAGTTTCCTGAATCTACCAGTGGTCTCACCTGGGATGGCTTAGGTCATGGTGATAAGTATATGGCTTGTGTAAATAATTCAAGTTTTGTCAGACCCACCCTACTCACATGCTACACAGTCATCTGTGTGGTTGTAGAAGTCAGAACCCTTTGAAGTGAATAGACAGGGCAGCTAGGTAGTGCAGTGGATAGAGCACTGGCCCTGGATTCAGGAGGACCTGAGTTCAAATCTGGCTTCAGACATTTAACAATTACTAGCTGTGTGATCCTGGGCAAGTCATTTAACCCCAATTGCCTCACCAAAAAAAAAAAAAAAGTGAATAGACACTATTGGTCTCTGGACAATTGGGGAAATATGTGCATCTTGGACCAGAGTGTGGTAGTTTATAGTAAACTTAAATTTGGTACTATGTGTAATGCTGTTGCATTACGTGTACTTTTGGAGCATTAATAGCTATATCTCAAAGCATATGCATAACTATTCTCTCCCTGAGGCACCTTGGAGCATGCCTTTACGTTTATTATACTCCTCGTATAAAAGCAGCTGCCATAATTATAGCCTTTGGTAATACATATTTTAGGATATCCTGGCTTCCTCTAGACCATTTGATTTATCCAGTGTTATATTCAGCATTGTTCACTGTGTGTTGGTCCTTAAGCCCGTGATCAATGATTCCCATAACCTGAAGAATTAAGAAATTTTCAATGTTTGTGAGAATTTGTCAGAGGTATTCACCATATTTGCTAGTTCTAGCTATTATCCCTCCTAAAATAATGTCACCGATTTTCCGTGGGTGATATGAGATGTAGGAGTTCACTTCTTTTTATTTTTATATTTTAAACATTTCATTCCCTATTTTTAACATTAAAAATTTTTGGAGTTCCAAAGTCTCTTCCTTCCTTTAGTTTCTCCCTTCTCCATTGAGAAGGCAAATGGTATGATATCAATTATACATGTGAAATCATGCTAAACATATTTCCATATTAGCCATGTTGTAAGAAAGCAAGAAAAATAAAGTGAAGAAATTATATTTCAATTTGTACTCACAGTTCATTAGCTCTCTCTCTGGAAGCAGATAATCTTTTTCATCACGACTCCTTCAGAATTGTCTTGTATCATTGTATTGCTCAGAGTAACTGTTTTTCATAGTTGATCACCATTATAATATTGCTATTAATGCATACACTGATTTCCTGGTTCTGCTCACTTCACTCTGCATTAGTTTATATAGGTCTGCCCAAGTTTTTCTGAAACCAGCCCCTTTGTCACAATAGAATTCCATATTAATTATATACCACAATTTGTTTAGCCATCCCTCAATTTCTAATTCTTTGCCAACACAAAAAGAGCTGCTATAAATATTTTTGTACATATAGGTTCTTTTCCTTTTCCTTTGATGTTTTTATGATATAAACCTAGTAGTGATATTGCTGGATCAAAGGATATGCACAATTTTATAGCCCAAGTGTACTCCTTTTAAAAAAAAATTAATGTTTACTTGAGAAGTATTGTCAACTGGTCATGATGAATCCTGTGGACCTTCCACATTTCAAGTAGGTTGTATTCAGGCAGTGTGGGAAACATACATTTTATGGTTTTGTTGGCTCTTATACACTAGTAACACTACCAATGTCTAGTGTAATTTTTCAGTGACTAAATCATTATATCACCTTAAGATCAAATTGTGGGGTAATTTGAGAGAGCACTATTATTGTGATATTGTATTCTGGAGGTAATGTGTAGTAGGAAGAAAGCTGGATTTAAGGTTAGAAGACTTGGATTCAAAGACTGGCTCTTCCACTTGCTACCTGTGTGACCTTGGCTAACTTACTTAAACTCTCTGGGCCTCAATCTCCTCATTTATAAAATGAAGAGGTTGAATGAGATAGGTTTTCAATTCCCTTTTAGTTTTAAGTCTATGAATCTATGACCTTATGATTTCTGAATCCCTCTGCTTTCTCCCAGATGTCAGTAGGGTAAACCTCAAAGGTTTGTATTAGAACAGCTTACCAAAGCCACTGGGATACCAGTTCTAAAATTTAAAAATCTTCTTCCCTTTTCTTTTCTCCCTTCCCTTTCTAGTTCATTAGATATGGTTTGTACCAAATACAAGTGACCTTGAAGATGAAGATCACACATTTTTTGTGCTATAGGATAATAAAGTCCCCTGATGTTTAAACAGAAACCACTCCAACAATCTACTTCCCTTGTCCCTCCCATATCAAAACACATTGCTTTGTACATAGTAACTGCTTATTAAAGCATCTATTAGTGCTTTTTCATTCATTCATTCACTCATCAAGTCAGTGTGCTGTGCTGATGCAATGTTGCTACAAATCATAAAAGAAGCATTTACCCAAAAGACATTATGTAATGCGAAACAGGCAAAGAAAATTAGCCACTTCCTTATGCAAAGGCTTGGCTTTTGGCTTTGGCTTGTACTATATACTACAAACCAATAAGCTCTGTCATCAGCCACAGAAATATTTGAGCCATGTTTGCGATAGCCAGTTCCATCTGAGAATGTTGCCTTCATTTGAACTTTTGCACACAGATTATACGTTTTCTCACCTCTTGGGGCTATCCAATCTGTGTTCCCAACTGTTTTGGGTATGGTCTTCACAGTTATATTTCCTCTCTTGGGTATTTCCACATCTACATGACCTATTTTTACAGGCATACATTGGTCTACCTTTGGTCCAGTCATAATTTTGGTGTGGGGAGAGGATGAGGTAAGACCCAAGAAGTACAGACATCTTAGAGTGAAACACATCAGAGTTAATGTCTCTGTTTAGTATTATAACATTTTTTTTCATGTAAGCAAGTTACTTTATGGGGTCCAGACTTAGTTTATTATTGTATGTAGCCTGGGCTGCTGGGCATGTCCAGTTTTAGTATGGGGGTGCCCTTGAGGGGCTTTTTGAGCATGCTTTTTTGCTTGACATGAAGCTCATTGCATTCCCTACAATGTGGGTGGGGTGTCCTTCTTTGATTGGTTGCCTGGGTCTTTAAAACTGACAACACTGAGTCATTTCTCCCTTTCAGCCACACTCTTTTCAGCCTCTCCCTACTCACACCAAGCAAAAGAAAGACCAAAGAGAAAGAAAACTGGCTTTCATTTTGAATAGAAATCTGGTCTACATTGAACTTTTCAAGCTATGTGGAGCTACATGGGATTTGGGGTCTGGGGATAACTTGGCATTGTTCTTATCTCAAATGAGAAAACTGTATTGGGTGGAAAGTCTTCCCATGATTCATTCAGTACATAAGGCCAACCAACTAGGGTCTATACAAAAAGTGTCTATTTCTACTGTTATGGGGAAAATTTCTTCTCCTTGAGTTAATATGGTAGGTAACTGCTGCTGAAATTGATCTATCACAATGTAGAAATTATAGAGGTAAGAAAAAAAACTAGATTTTATTATTTTGCTTAAACATGATGTCAGGAAAAGAAAACTATTCAACAATTAGAGCTGTTCAAAAGTTTACCTTGAAAGGTGGTGAGTTCCCTCACTTTACAAGTCTCTAAGCCAAAGTTATATGACCATTTATCAGATATATTATAGTGAGGATTCCTCTGGTGTATGGGTTGAATTGTAAGACCAATAGGTTCCCTTTAACTCTCAAATTCTGTGAAGGTGGTGATGTCTTTCAGAGGAATGGGAAAGTTAAGTGGAGGAGTCAGTTTAGGGGTAAAGATATTGACTTTAGTTTTGGACTTGTTGAATTTGAGACACCAGTCTAGATGGACATGCATAACAAGGAGTTGGAAATGTGTTCTTTGTATTCAGGGGAGAGATTAAGGATATATAGAGATATTTGGCAATCATCTGCATAGAGGTGATAATTTAACCAGTGTAAGTAGCTCATTAGGCAAGATCATCAAAGGAAGGAAGTGTAGAGCAAAGTGAAAATAAGACCTATATTTAAGGAGTAGGAGGAGGATGAAATAATAAAGAAACAGCAAAGAAGAGTCATCAGATAGGTGGGAGGAGAACAAGGTGAGAACAGTGTCATCAAAGACAAGGAAAGAGAGATTGTTCAGGAACAGTGGGTGGTTAACAGTGTTGAAAGATGAAGAAAAATAAACTGCAAAAAGGCTATTGAATTTAGCAACTAAGAGATCACTGGTGACCTTTGAAAGAACAGATTTGGAGGAGAAAAAGGTCAAGAATCTCAAGAGAAATTATGAAAAGAAAACTAGTAGTGCCAGATTTCAAACTATACTACAGAAGAGTTATTATTTAAATAATTTGGTACTGTTTAAGAACTAGAGATATTAATCCAGTGGAACAGGTAGACAAAATATATTGAATGAATTGAATATTCTAGAATTTGATAAACACAAAAACCTTAGCTACTCAAATAAGGACATACTATTTGACAAAAACTGCTGGAAAAATTAGAACTTCTTTGGCAAAATTCCCACGGGGATGGGGAAAGGTCTTTAGCTCACTCTTCTCAGCTTGTTTACACTCACTTTGTTAGCATATTGGTAGACACATCCACTTTCTTTTGTTTTACCAATTTCTTTTTCTTCCTTCTCTTTTCCTTCCTTCCTTCCTTCCTTCCCTTCTGTCTCTCCTGTCTCTCCTTCCTTCCTTCCTTCCATTTCTCCCTACTTTCTTTCTTTCTTTCTTTCTTTCTTTCTTTCTTTCTTTCTTCCTTCCCTCCCTCTCCTTCCCTCCCTTCTTTCTCTTCCTCCCTCCTTTTCTCCTTCAGTTAAAAATAAACTGAAGCACAAAGTTCTGATCATGATCGATTTATTGGTAAAGTGTGAATGTACCACTAAATAGGGTCTCAGCTTCCTCAATAAGCTGAGAATCTGAATGAGGGGGACAATTTTATTTTATAGGTTCTGGAGTGAACAGAACAAAGAACAGAACAGGGTAGTGACAGACATAATGGCACTCAGGACAACATGATTGGTTGTATAACTGAGACACAGGGAACACTATGCTTGGTTGGAAGTTTGGTAATGAGGAATTAGCAATGACCCTCTCCTTCCCTATGACTAAGAAGTATTCATCCGCAAGATAGAGGCCCAGAATTTTTGGATGGCAAACTAGACATCCTTGAAAGATAACTTGGTGGTATAAAGATACTAGACTCAACCAAAATATTTATAGCAGTTCTCTTTGTGGTGGCAAAGAATTGGCAATTGCAGGGATATCCATCAACTGGGGAATGACTGAACAAGTTGTGTTATATGAATATGATGGAATACTACTATGCTATAAGAAATGATAAGCTTGATGATCTTAGAAAAGCATGGAAAGACTTGCAGGAAATAATGAAGAGCAAAATGAACGGAACCAAAAAAACAATGTATACAGTAATAGCAATATTGATTGTTTTTTTGTTTTGTTTTGTTTTTTGGTGAGGCAATTGGGGTTAAGTGACTTGCCCAGGGTCACACAGCTAGTAAGTGTCAAGTGTCTGAGGTCGGATTTGAACTCAGGTCCTCCTGAATCCAGGGCTGGTGCTCTATCCACTGTGCCATCTAGCTACTCCCAGCAATATTGTTTTAAGAACAACTTTGAGTAACTAAGTCATTTTGATTATTATAAATACCCAAATTCACTACAAAGGACCTATGAAGGAAGATGCTGTAAGTATCCAGAGAAAGAACTGATAAATAAGTATGTATAGAATGATTTTACACACACAACACACACACACACACACACACACTTGTGTCTAATGGTAGCCATCTCTAGGGCAGCAGGAGGTGGGGGTGGGGAGTGAAGAAATAAAGAAAAAAGAAATATACATGATAACTTTATTACATATTTTAAAAGAATATCAAATTGTGCATAATAGAGTTACAGTTTCCTTCCTTCTTTCCTTCCCAGAAAATAGCATGGTCTCATTACTTGATGTGGATGTCCACATGTCACACAGGGTTTCATCTGATTGGTTTTCAAACTAACCCCATAAGAGATTCAGTTTCTTTCTGAATTTGGATCACTCACCCAGACAGCTCTCCTACCAGCAGGTTTAAGTTACCAAATGATTATTCACCACACAGTTACATTAAAATTCTCTCAATCCTGGCTGTCACCTCACTGAGGGGCAATGCATTTTTCCTTTTTACCTCTCTAGCTCTTGAGCACTTATAGTCCCTAAACACAACCATTTACTTAAGAATAAGACAAAAGAAACAATATAGATACTACTACAGTATTAAAAGGGCATCTAAGTGGCACAGTGGATAGAGTGCTGGTCCTGGAGTCAGGAAGACTTGAGTTCAAATGTGGCCTCAGACACTTACTAGTTATGTCACTATGGACAAGTCATCTAACCCTATTTGCCTCAGTTTCCTCATCTATAAAAAGAACTGGAGAAGGAAATGGAAAACCACTCCAATATCTTTGCTAAGAGAACTCCAAATGAGGTCAGGAAGAGTCAGACAGGACTACAGTGACTCCACAATAACCTTGTAAATAATTGTTCTTTTTAAATTAGAGAACTGCGAAGGTCATCAAACTGCCTATCTTTGGGCTTCACAAATCAGACTAGCCAGTTATTCATTCACCTAGATGGTGTACTATCCAATCAGAACCAAGCTCACACATATCTGCTATTACCAAAAAAAGAAAAAATGAAACAGGGGCAGCTAGGCGGCATAGTGGCTAGAGCACCGGCCCTGGATTCAGGAGGACCTGAGTTCAAATCTGGCCTCAGACCCTTGACACTTACTAGCTGTGTGATCCTGAGCAAGTCACTTAACCCCAATTGTCTCACTGCCCCCCTCTCCAAATGAAACAGTTGAAATCCCCCTCTGCTTTTCCTTCTCAAGAAAGAGGTGGTATCATAGAGTAACAAGCCCTTATTAAAAACTTTACCTCTCTCCGACTCTAGATGATGCTGAATGTGATAGCCATCCCTGGAGCTCTTGGCAAATGAGGTAGAATTTTTCTTTGATCAATCAAGAATTGCTCAGCTGGTCTTCTCTCAGCCTATCCTTTCTTACTGCCATAGCTTATTCAGAGAAACTTTTCAGTTCCTCCTCCTGTGTCTACTCTTTTTCAAAGGTTCCTCTTTTTTTCTAGTTGCTGCTGCTAAGCCTTCAATAGCTTTAACCGAGAACCTCTTGACTCTCAATGATATGTTTTAACTTAAAAAGTTATGAGTCCCCAGATTTCTCCTATTCTATGTTTCTTAAACATACCTCACTTTCCAAATGATTATATAACTTCACACTTTTTTAGTCATAGCGAATTATATGAGGTAATCTGAAGGTGTCTGAAGTGTCTAACGTGGAATTCTATTTCTTTGGTGTTCTTGAAATTTTTCTTTACAATCATATTTCTCTAATTTTTAATAAAATAAATATTACTCTGCCTACGTATAAATTTAACATTTTTCTACACAAGGGAGGCATCACTTTATATCATTGACAAAGAGCTCCAAGTCCTCAAATCTATACCACAGATCATTTTCTCTTCAAGGCTAACCAAATCAATCCCATCTGAAGACCATTAAAAACTTTTTTAAGTGTTTTGATATCAAAACAATGTTTTTTTCTATTCATATTAAATATTAAGATGTCTATCCACAACTGTGGCAATATCTTACATTTTATTTATTTTTTATTTTTAGTGAGGCAATTGGGGTTAAGTGACTTGCTCAGGGTCACACAGCTAGTAAGTGTTAAGTGTCTGAGGCCAGATTTGAACTCAGGTCCTCCTGACTCCAGGGCCAGTGCTCTATCCACTGCGCCACCTAGCTGCCCCTAATATCTTACATTTTAAACAATTATAATAAATATCTTCTTTTGTACAAAATACTTTTTGCTGCCCTTTTCATCATTAACTGCTACGTATGAAAAGAATCTTAAAGAGACAATGTACCTGAACCAAACTTATGAATTGCTTTAGAAACAAGTTATTATAGATGATAACCATTTACACTTGAGAGTAGCAGTATGTAGGTAGACTTTCTGTCAGTTATGAAGTTGTTTTGCAGCTAGCCAATTTTCCTCCCTCCCTCTCTCTTTTTTTGCCTTGTCTTTCCTTCCTTCTCTCTTTGCCTTGTCTTTCTTGGCCTTTCTCCTTTTTCCTTCCCTTCCCTTCCCTTTCTTCCCCTCCCTTCTTCCTTGCCTTGCCTTTCTTCTTGCCATTCCTCTCTTTTTTCCTCTGCTTCCCCTTTCTTCTCTTCAGTTCAGTTAGATTACCCTTCCAATTTTTTTTTCAGAACACAGAAATGGAGTTTTTAGAAGAAGTGGTGGGTTTTTTTTTGTTTTTTTGTTTTTTGCGGGGCAATGAGGATTAAGTGACTTGCCCAGGGTCACACAGCTAGTAAGTGTCAAGTGTCTGAGGCCAAATTTGAACTCAGGTCATCCTGAATCCAGGGCTGGTGCTTTATCCACTGTGCCACCTAGCTGCCCCCAGAAGAAGTGCTGATAAAAAAATTTAGTGTTTTTGTGTATGTAGCTCCTGGTTTCTTATTTAGGATGAAATTTTCAACTCATAGGAGGTATTCTGGATAAATTTTCATATTCTTATTTAAATAAAAATTCTCCTTTAAAACTATGTGCTTGCAAGACCATATATATACACATACATATATGCATATGTATATATATATAATATGCATATATATGTTTCCCCTTTGCTGAAGCATTAATTAATAATGTTCATTCAACCCATAATAGCATCCTATGGGTTATTACAGAGAATTGTCAAAGATTTTTTTTAATGCTCTATTTGTGGTCTGAAAAATGAGTCACCCTGAATCTCATATAGCTATTATAGTAGGAATCATGCTCATCCTCCAGGTTATCTTTTAGAAATGTTTGAAGATGGTAATTTATAGTCAAAAGTAATAAATATAATCAAGTTCTTGCTTTGTAAAAAGAGCTTGAGGTGCTTGGTCAGGCATACTTCCAAATAGGGTAGTACTGCAAATAAAGTTGTTCTGAAACTTGCCAAGTCATTTTTATTTCTAACGAATAGTAGATTGGAAAGTTAGACGTAGCTAAAGTGGGAATGATAACTTAATACAGTCTTAATATAGTCTACCTGTGTGACACTACTCCTCAGTGCAAAAGGTTATCATTAGCAATCTGTATATTTTTATCTTCACAATAACTCTAGCTTCTAATAGAAAAGAACTGAATGGAGTAGTATAAAAAAAGCACTATACTTGAAATCAGAAGATTTGGAACCTAGGCTCAGATACATTAATTGTGTGACATTGAACGAGTTACCTAACTTCTCTGAGCCTGTGTCCTCATCTATAAAATGGGGATAATGACATTAATACTACCTGCCTTATATTGTTTTTGTAGGGACAATATAATGTAAATATGAGTCATTGTAATGTGAGCCCCCAGCATAGTTTTTGGAACATAATAGATGCTTAATAAATGCTTGTCAATAAGGTAGATATTCCATGAGTCATTCTTGCCATTTTACTTACAAGGAGAAGCTAAATCATGTGCCTAAAGTTACACTATGAGTTAGGGGCAGCAGAGCTGGAAATAGAGCCCCGCATGTCCCCCCTCTCAGGCATATAATCATAGAACTTTTTCAGTCCTGGAAAAGAAGTTAAGGATCATCTGCTCTTGCACTCTCACTTTACAGATGAGAAAACTGAGGACTAGGTATGCAACGTGACTTCCCCAAGAACACATAAAAAGGACTAGAACCTGGTATGATAGGATCAATGTCCACCAGGGTTCCCCCGGGGATCTCTGTGTTGATGTGGCTTCTTGGGGTTGGCATTCTTCCAATTTAGTGGATGTCAGATCACCAGGCAATTCATCACACCCTGCCCTGCTAACCAGATGCGTTTCTATTTGAAGATGAGGGGGCTGACTCTGTAAGGACTTCTGTAGCTTTGCTGCCTTACTAAATGAAGAAGTTTCCAGAGAAGCTCAGATCCCCTGTGTTGCCCTGCAAAAACAAGGCCTACAGTAATACCTCTTTTCCAGCTACTGCGGAACCCAATCCCCAGATGTCTCTCTTCCTACCCCCACCCCCAGCATGAATCACTTTGCTCCCTCCCCCCCCCCCATGTCTGGTCCTTCTTGACTCATAGAAATCCTACAAAAACCCACTGGACTTTACCAGTTTTGGTAAATTCTAACTGGAGCTTCCAGCTGACCTGTTTCCGTCATCCTGTCTTACTATATTTCCTCTCAATAAAGCTAGCTTGCTTGACTTTTTCCTCTGCTGGTTCTTCCTTCTTGTATTTCTGTGCTTCCCTGTATTGCTCTTTGGGATTTTGAACCTCACTTCACATCAGGCTGCATTAAGACAATTGTCCAAAAGGACGGGGCACTGAGGTCGGTAAGGATTGCCTTTGCCTGAGTTCTGGGCCATGCAGTTACCTTCCTTAGCTTATGGTACATTTTACCCCTCCCCCAGGGTTCTCCAGTACCCTTACAGGGGTTCCCTGCTATTGGCTCCAGTCCCAACCAATTGTGTTTCCTTGATTTTAGGGGTCCCTAGAAACCCAGTTCCATTTAACGATTTAACAATGAAGTTAGATTTTTACAAAGACCTATTTACTTCAAAGGAATAGCAAGAACAGACAAACCCATCCCCTCCCAAACACCTGGGAGAAGCATCAATTCCACCCCCCCTCCCCCCACCATCTCAGCGTCTTGGGAAGGGAAGGGGATTAGGTCCACAGCTATATAGCAGTTCCTATATAGCACAGTTCTATCAAGTTCCAAGGCCACACCCCTCCCCAGCCCCCCGAGTTCGAGTCCCAGGCATCCTAGCCTCTGAGGGCTGTCTCACTATGCCAGCTGAAACATCCACCCTGGAATCCTAGCCTCCAAGGTCTCCATGACTTGAGTATGTATCTGATGGAGATTCCACTGCTTGAACTTAGAAATGAAAAAGGGAAACAAAACCAACCCCCCAATCTGTTTCTCAGGGGCACAGGACCTAAAATGGGGAGAGGGGGGAAGCTAGCCTTTTCTCTTACCCAGCTCAGTTCCTGTCACCCATCTTCAAGTGAACAGCACCTTACTCTTCTGTGTATTGGCCACATATATTTCCTATAGGCAAACCTTTAAGAATCCGTGTGTCTTTGTGGGAAAGTGTGGTCTACTGTTTTGGGGGGAAGTGCTTTGTAATGACTCTTCTTGCAATTCCATTTGAACAAATACTGGTTTCTAACTGCTGAGTCTACTGACTGGCTAATTCTTCCTGGGGAAGCATATCCCTGGGGATTTGTGACCTTCATTGTCAGGCGTAGTAAATCACAGAGTTAATGATATAA
Organism: Dromiciops gliroides; assembly: GCF_019393635.1. Lineage (NCBI taxonomy): Eukaryota > Metazoa > Chordata > Mammalia > Microbiotheria > Microbiotheriidae > Dromiciops > Dromiciops gliroides. The sequence goes on along the minus strand of NC_057863.1, from coordinate 261,844,910 downwards.
CCTGAGTTAGTTATGTCACTTCTCTGGGGCCATAACCTGTCAGTACCAGTTGGGCAAGCCAAGATGGGGGTGTGACGCTTGCGTAAACAAGAAGAGAATAAGACCATGTATGCTCAAACATGTCTTAGAGCCCTTTTCTCTCCTGAAGTGAAGTTTAGCTTGTTAATTTATCACTTTAATTAGGTTGAGTAGACAAGGAATAAATTCAGGGTGGTGCAGATAAAAGATTAATGCTACAGCAAGGAAGTACAAAGTTGGGAGACTGTTAAAGGTAAGGTGAGTGGGATAAAATTTTTGAGTTGTGATTGGAACATTGTGGGAAAAAGCACAAGTACAGGCAAGTAAGTTCTTTTCATCATTGTTCTTAGGGACAGCATTCATTCTAATAAAATATTTCTTGAGTTTCTTTTTTTAAAAACATTTTTATTGATTGCCTACATCTCCACCTGTGTCCTCCTCCCTTAATTAACTCACTGACCCACCTATGACGGTTTATTTTCTAAATTTGTTCATTCCTCCTCAAATGTCCCACAGCTCCTCTTCTTCCTACTCTCTCAGCTGAGAACCTTGACTCATTATATGTATGTAGATATGTATATGTATGTATGTGTATGTATGTATATGTGTATATATATGCATATCACCAAATGAAATAGATATATATTGGCAGGGCCATGAGGGTTAAATGACTTGCCCAGGGTCACATAGCTAGCAAGTGTCAAGTGGCTGAGGCTGGATTTGAACTTAGGTTCTCCTGAATCCAAGGCCAGTGCTTTATCTACTGTGCCACCTAGCTGCCCCTGACTAATATTTTACTAAAAAAAGAAAATCCATTCCCTGGGAGCTTTTTCTCCCTTCCTCCTCCTAACATGTCATTCAAATGCCTTCTGCCACTACCTCCTTTTTCACCCCTATCTCCTATGAAGAGATGATCCTTCTCCTTGTCAAAGTTCACCCCTCTACAAGGCCAAGTGATCCATTCCATTCCATCTTCTCCAACAGATAGCCCACTTTATAATTCCCACTCTTTCATTTATCTTAAATCGTTCCCTTTGTACTGCCTACAAACATGTCTATGTCTCTTCTATCCTCAAAAAGTCTTCACTTGACCCATCCATTCCATATGTCTCCTCTTACCTTTTGTGGCTAAACTCCCAAAGAAAATCATCTATATGCCTCTACTTCCTTTACTTTCTCTCTCTCTCTCTCTCTCTCCATATATATATATATATATTTTGTTTGTTTGTTTTTGTGGGGGCAATGAAGATTTAGTGACTTGCCCAGAGTCACATAGCTAGTAAGTGTCAAGTGTCTGAGGCCGGATTTGAACTCAAGTCCTCCTGAATCCAGGACTGGTGTTTTATTCACCACATCACCTAGATGCCCCCATTTCCTTTACTTTCACTCAATTCCTAATTCTCTGCTGTTTGGCTTCTGACCTCATTATTCAACTAAAATCTGAGGCTAGATTTGAACTCAGGTCCTATTGAATTCAGGGCTGGTGCTTTATCCACTGTACCACCTGACTGCCCCCTGAGTCATACTTTGTCAAATTTTTGTTTTCTTCTAAATCTACTGAGATTATCATGTAGTTTTAGATGTTCTTGTTTTTAATATGCTTACTTATATCAATATTTCGCTCATGCTTAAACCATATTTACATCCCTGGCATAAGCCAAACTTGCTCATAATGAATGATTTCTTAGATGAATTGCTGAAGTCTGTTTCACAGGATTTTATTTTTGAATCAATATTACTTGATATTAGTTTTGTATTTTCTTCTCTGGTTTAGGTATTGGGATGGTATTTGTCTCATAAAAGGAATATGGTAGGGTACTTTCCTTTAAAAATTTTTGATGGTAATTTGTATAGTGTTGGTGCTGATGATTCTTTTTTGTTTTTTTGGCGGGACAATGAGGGTTAAGTGACTTACCCAGGGTCACACAGCTAGTAAGTGTCAAGTGTCTGAGGCCGGATTTGAACTCAGGTCCTCCTGAATCCAGGGCCAGTGCATTATCCACTGTGCCACCTAGTTGCCCCCTGATTCTTTTTTTTTTTAACTGTTGAATTGACTTTATTTTTGGAGAAGAAAATGTAGCAACTTAAGTTTCAAAAGATCAAAGTTAAAATATAAGAAGGTGTAAGTTTTGTAGTTATGATGTGGAAGGTTCTTGTAGGTAGAATTATCAAATGCCTCAGCACTTTCTGTCCTTTGTAGTGGCTGTTGCAGTTTAAAATTTCTTTTGTTTTTCCTTTTAATTGTCTCCTGAATTTGTAGAAAGAAAAACTGTTGAAGCAAATTCTTGAAGCCCCCATGCTTTTAGTTGTAAACATAGTACTATATTTATTCAGTTATTTTAGCTTAATTTATTTTAAGGCAAACCTATTCACAACAGCTTTCTTCCCCTCATCTTTTTAAAAAAATTGGCTAAAGGTTTATCAATTTTGATAGTCTTTTTTTTAATTTAATTTTATTTTTTGGGGTGAGGCAATTGGGGTTAAGTGACTTGCCCAGGGTCACACAGCTAGTAAGTAGTAAGTGTCTGAGGCCAGATTTGAACTCAGGTCCTCCTGACTCCAGGGCTGGTGCTCTATCCACTGCGTCACCTAGCTGCCCCAATTTTGATAGTCTTTTAAAAATTGATTGATTGATTTATTTATTGATTGATTTATCTATCTATCCATCCATCCATCCATCCATCCATCCATCCATCCATCCATCCATCCATCCATCTATCTATCTATCTATCTATCTATCTATCTATCTATCTATCTATCTATCTATCTATCTATCTATCTATCTATCCATCCATCTATTCATCCATCCATTCATCCATTCATTCATTCATTCATTTATCCATTTATCTATCCATCCATCCATCTATCTATCTATCTATCTATCTATCTATCTATCTATCTATCTATCTATCTATCTATCTATCTATCTATCTATTTATTTATTTGTTTGTTTATTTAGTGAGGCAATTGGGGTTAAGTGGCTTGCCCAGGGTCACACAGCTAGTAAGTGTCAGGTGTCTGAGGTCACATTTGAACTCAGTTCCTCCTGACTCCAGGGCTGGTGCTCAATCCACTATGCCACCTAGCTGCCCCAATTCTGATAGTCTTTTTAAGAACTAGCTTTCAATTTGATAATTTTTCTAGTTATTTTTTACAGTTTATCTTATAATTTTTACTGTCTCCTCTTTTGTACTTATTTGAAGTTTGTTTATTTGCTGACTTTCTAATATTTAAAAGCATATTCAGCTCATTAATCCTTATTTCATGTTTGCATTATGTTTGTAGGGATATAATTTCCCCCAGAAATTTTGGTTTGTTGTTTCATTGTCAATTGTTTCTATGATTTTTTTTTGATTCGCTCATTATTTAAGAGTTCATTGTTGGCGCAGTGGATAGAATACCGGCCCTGGAGTCAGGAGGACCTGAGTTCAAATCCGGCCTCAGACACTTAACACTTACTGGCTGTGTGACCCTGGGCAAGTCACTTAACCCCAATTGCCTTACTAAAATAAATAAATAAATAAAATTTAAGGGGCAGCTAGGTGGTTCAGTGGATAGAGCACTGGCCCTGGAGTCAGGAGTACCTGAGTTCAAATCCAGCCTTAGACGCTTAACACTTACTAGCTGTGTGACCCTGGGCAAGTCACTTAACCCCAATTGCCTCACTAAAAAAAAAAAAAAGAGTTCATTGTTAAGTCTAAATTTGGATCTGTCTTTTGTTTCTGCTCCATGAACTGATTACTATTTTTGTTGCATTATGGTCTACAAAGGATGCATTTCTGGGATTCATCTAATATATAGTAATTTTTTCCAGGTCCTGATTTTTATTCTCTATATGTTTTGGTTTTTGATTGCGTTTCTTGTATGTATCAGATTGTGGGGTTTTATTTTCTTGTCCAATCTTTCGTTTTTTCATTTTATTAGATTTTAAGAATACATTTGCATTTGAAGTTATGAAAGTTAGGTTTATATTTCCCCCCACTTATTTAAGATATGTGTATGTGTGTAAATATATGTATACATACACACATGTATATATATACATACACATGTATATATGTATATATGTTTTGAAATTAGATTTCGCCCTTCTTCCTCTATAAACATAGTACTATGTTTCTTCAGTTATTTTAGTTATTTTAGCTTAATCGATTTTAGTGGAAACCTATTTGCAATGGCTCTTTTACATTTATCCTCAAACCTGCCCTCTTATTTGCTATCTTTTTCTGTATTTGTGAAATTTTAACTTATTAGTTTCTTTTTCTTATTTTTATCCATTCCAAGCCTTAGACACTTACATGTTTGAACTACTCAAATAGGCTCTTTGGCATCATTCTTATCTCCTGCTTTCTCCTCTCTCCAAGATATCTTGTACACACTATCAAAAATTATTTTATTCAGTGTAGTGTTTTGTTCAACAAATGCTCCATTGCGCTTCATGTCCTGAACCTAAATATTAAGCTCATCTATGAAATATGATATAACTGAAATAATTAGGCTTGGAGCCAAGAAACCTTGGTTTATATTTTGGCTCAAATACTTTATTACCTTAGGACAAGTTGGCTCACTAAGCCCCAGTTTCCTCATCTGTAAAATTACAATAATAATTATACCACCTACCTCATTAGGTTGTAGTGAAGGAAGCAGGGGAGGTCTGGCTTTTCCCTGGGCAGGTGGCTCAGGTGTGGTGGGAGTCAGACATTTACTGGCTATGTGACCATGGGTGAGTCATTTAATCACTACCTGCCTCAGTTTCCTCAACTGTTCAATGGAAATAATAGCACCTACTTCTCAGGGTTGTAGTAAGGATAAAATGAAACAATAATGGTAATAAAAGCTAGCATTTCCTAGTGCCAACTGTATGCCAGGTCCTATGCTAAACCCTTAATAAATGCTTGTTTCTTTTCTTCCTTCCTTCATTGTCCAAGGTGACACAAGTGTACAGCAGAGTTGAGATTTTAATCTGGAACCTCTGACTACTGTAACACATGATCATTGGTGGAGTGAATAGACATTTCTTTTATTTTTTTTTAAAGCAGACTTGTAATTTCATATATGTAAGGAGCTCCTGGTGAAGAGCTAATGAAGATCAGCACCATCTCTGCAGCTCAAAGGCTCAGAGGTTGAGTTTATGGCGTCACTGAGCAGAGAGGGTAAGTTACTTTGCCTGGGTCACACAGCCAATATGTGTCAGAAATGAAACTTCAACTCAAGCCTTTCTGATTCTAACTATCTACTACATCTCACTACCTTTCTCTCTTTTTTGTCATCATATTTTTATCATTTCTAAATATTTCATCTTTTTTTCTAATAATTTAATTTCATCAAACATGTATTAATCAGAAAGTAGTCATGGTATATTTACTGACATTTACATGGTACTTTAAAGTTCGCAAATTCTTTCGCCTACATTAGCCCTTTTAAATTTTGCAACAATCGTCATTTTGCAAAGAAGAGTAGGCAAGTGACTTACTTGCCTACTCTTACACAATTAAGTTTCGGAGGTGGGATTTGAACCCAAATCTTTCCTGATTCCATAATAATACTCTTTCCATCCACATCACCTTTCAGATTTATAAAGTGGTGTCAAATGACATCAAGGATACTTTGAATGCCAGGCTACATAGCTTAGACATTATTCTATAGGTGTTTTCATGAGGTAGTCATGGAAAGCAAGGGAGGGGCAATCAGAACTATGCTTTAAGAGGATTAGTTTGGTGGTTTGGGATATATGCATTTGTTGATTTTCTAGTCAACTAGGTTTTTAGATTTTTATGAAGGGCTCTACTGTCTGCTTCAGTGGAAAATTCCTCTAATCAATCATCTGACAAATAGTAACTATTTGATACTGTGGAAGAAGCAAAGTACATTATGATTACATTTCTTACAGATTAAAAAAACAATCACCAAGGTCATTGCTTGTGACTCATAGTTCATCTTTACACTCTGGTACAATCTTTCCTGTGGAGAGTGTGTTGACTACATATGTTTTGACAAGAGACATTGATAAACATTAGAAAATAGGCCCTAAGAAACTCTTTCCTTTGTTTCTATGATAAAATAGACAATATAACATACTTTATGCTCAGAAAAAGCTTCCATTCTCAGGATGTCCATCCTCAATTCCTTACAATCTCTTGTAGAAAACTCCTTAACCCCCTTTTCAAGGACTCAATGCTTCTTTCCCCCCAGTCTCCGATCTCCAATTGAAAACTGTTTTTAGGAACTGATTTTATCAGTTATACCTTAGTATGAAGTAAAAACCAAGAATAAAACTTATCTAGAGATTATCTAGTTCAACCTTCTCATTTTACAGGTGAGTAAACTGGCTAAGAAAGTTAAAGTGAAACCCAGATTTAGATGGCAGTAGGGAGAGGTTAGAACTGACTAGTCCAATGCTCTTTCTCCTATGCTAAAATTTAAGTTGATTTTCTATTTTTATTTTTTAAATACATTTTTATTGATATTTTCTATTTCTTATGCCACTATAGTATCCCATGTATCCCTCCCACTCTCAGAGAGCCATCCAATATGACTAAAAGTATTTTTTTATTGATGGAAAAAAAGTTGACACAACTTATTGACACATTGAAAAAATCCAAAAACATGTATGATATGTAATACCCATGGACCTCCCACATTTACAAAAGGATAGGTTAGGGGTGTCTTCTCATATCTCTCTACATACTAGTACTGTTTGACCTTTATAATTTTGTTATATTTACTTCTGATTTTTTGTTGTGTCATTCTGTCCATTTACATAGCTATAATTACTGTGTATTTTTTTCTTGGCTCTGCTTACTATACATTGCATCAATTTATATAGATCTTTCCATGTTTTTCTGTATTCATCACACATGTTTCTTGCAGCACAGTAATAGTACATTGCATTCATGTACCACAATTTGTTTAGTTATTCCCCAATTGATGATTACTTGCATTGTTTCTAATATATAGCTAATATATATAATATATATAGCTAATATAGCTAAAAGCTATCATAAAACATGCTACTATAAATATTTTGATGTGTATGGGAACTTTTTTCTTATTTATGCCTTTCTTGGGGTGTTAAACCCAATACTTGAGTATTTGGTTCAAAGTAAACAGACAGTTTACTAATTTTATTTGCATAATTCCAAATCATTTCCCCAAATTGTCATACCATTTCAAAGCTCCAACAAAAATGTGTTAGTGTTCCTATATTTTCACAATTCCTGCAACCTTGATTATTGCAATTAAAAAAAAGTCATTTTTGCCAATTTTTAGGAAGTGAGCTGAAACCTCCATGTTGTTTTGATTTTCATCTTTCCCTTTACTAATGATTTGAAGCATTTTTTCATGTGATTGCAAATCTTTTTATTTTTTTATTTTTTTAATTTTTTACGGGACAATTGGGGTTAAGTGACTTGCCCAGGGTCACACAGCTAGTAAGTGTTAAGTGTCTGAGGCTGGATTTGAACTCAGGTCCTCCTGAATCCAGGGCCGGTGCTCTATCCACTTTGCCACTTAGCTTCCCCGATTGTGAATCTTTTGTAGTTCTTTTTAAAGAACTATTTGTTCATATCCTTTGGACATTTATCTATTGGGGAATGGCTATTAGCTATATGTTTTTTAATTGTTTATGTATCTTGGATATCAAACCCTTATCAGAGAAATTTAATACAATTTTTCCATTCCACCACTTTCCTTCTTATCCTAGATACATTAATGTTATCTATGAAGAAGCTTTCCAATTTCAAATAATAATCAAAATTATCTCTTTTTTTTCTAATTGTCTTTATCTCTTGTTGGTTAAGATTATATCTCCTAAGGTCATTCCACAGTAGATAAATGGTCAAAGGATAGGAATAGGCAATTTTCAGAAAAAGAAATCAAAGCTATCTATAGTCATATGACAAAATGCTCAAAATCACTATTGATTAGAGAAATGCAAATTAAAACACCTCTGATTTACCACTTCAGACCTATCATATTACCTAATATGACAGAGAAGGAAAATGACAAATGCTAGAGGGGATGTGGGAAAATTGGGACACTAATACACTCTTAGGGGAGTTGTGAACTGATCCAACCATTCTGGAGAACAATTTGGAACTATGCCCAAATGACAAAACAGTGCATATCCTTTGACCCAGAAACAGCACTGATAGGTCTATATCTCAAAGAGATTAAAAAAAGGAAAAGGGCCTCTATTTACAACAATATTTATAGCAGCTTTTTTGTAGTGTCAAATAATTGATATTTGAGGGGATACCTATCAATTGGGGAATGTCTGAACAAGTCGTGGCATATGATTGTGATAGAATACTTATTGTGCTGTAAGAAATGACAAACAGGATGCTTTCAGAAAAACCTGGAAAGACTTACATGAATTGATGCAAAGCAAAGTGAACAGAACCAGAACATATTCCACAGTAGCAGTGATATTGTATGATGATCAACTGTGAATGACTTAGCTAGTCTCAGAAATACAATGATCTATGACAATTCCAAAGAACTCATGGTAAAAAATGCTATTCACATCCAGAGAAAGAACTGATGTAGTCTGAACGCAGACTGAAGCATACTTTTTTTTTTTTAAAGTGAAGCAATTGGGGTTAAGTGACTTGTTCAGGGTCACACAACTAGTAAGTGTCAAGTGTCTGAGTCCGGATTTGAACTCAGGTACTCCTGAATCCAGGGCTGGTGCTCTATCCACTGCACCACCTAGCTGCCCCCTGAAGCATACTTTTTTAACCCTTATTTTTTTTTGTTTTTTCTTTCAGAACATAACTAATATAGAAATGTTTTGCATGATTTCACATATATAACCCATATCAAATCACTTGCTTTATCAATAAGGGAGGAGGGAAGAGGGGGAAAGAAGAGAATTTGGAACTCAACATTTAAAAAAAATGAATGCTAAATTTTTTTCCATGTATTTGGAAAAACACAATATTTAAAAAATACACCTACTCTGTGTGAGGTATAGAATCTGTTTCTCTTCTAGTTTTTAAGAGTATGCTCTTTAATATTTCATGTATCCATTTAGAATGCATTTTGGAGTGTGGTGTAAGGTATTGGTTTAAGCCTAATTTTTGCCAGACTGTTTTCCAGTTTTTCCTGAAGTTTCAGGGAGTTTTTTTCCCCCTATGTAATTTATGTTTTTCAATTTATCAAACACTGGATTATTGAGTTCTATTGTTTCTGAATCTCCCTTGTTTGGTCTATTCCACTGATCTATCTTTCTATTCTTTAAACAACACCAGATTGTTGTGATGACTGTTGCTTTATCATGGCTTGAGATCTGGAAGTACTATTTCCCATTTGTTCTGGAAAAGGTTCTCTACTGTATTTTCATTCCATATGATGCTTGCTTTTGGCTTTAGATAGATGCTTTTTATAAAATTAAAAAAGGTCCCTCTATGCCTATACTTTGTAGGGATTTTAGTATAAAAGTATAAATGTTCTTCATGTAAAAACTGTTGAAATCTTTTTTATCTTTTGAGATTAAGATATAGTTTTGGATGCTTTGGTTTTTATACTACCTTTATTTTATGCATATACCTCTGAACTTTATTTACAAATGTGAAATCTAAGTTTTACTTACTATTATAGGATATTCTGGAATCAATGAGCAGCCTAGGTAAGTATAGGAGGTAGGCGTGAGAGACAGGAGGGCCTTCTCAGAAACCATACTTTGTAGCACAAATGGACAAAGACTACATCTCTTTAGTTTGTTTTTTTTTTTGTTGTTGTTGTTGTTGTTTTTTGGACCAGGAATACATTTTTTGGAGTTTTGTCATTGGAATTAATCTTTCTCCAAAATCCACTCTAAATAAAGTTTCTTATAACCAATTTTCTTTCTTTAGAAGTCTTAGTGACCCAATGAGTCATTCACTGAGTCACTCAGTTTCCTATGAGTTAGACCTCAAGAATGACATGCCCAGGAAATTTACCTCCCTTGATTAAAATACTAGATCTCAAGATCTTACTACCTACAAACTCAGTATACTCCTTCTCCTACAGAAAAGATTGGCATTCATATGTATTTTCATTGAACTCTCAGGCTGACTTGGAAGATATAGACCTACTTTTGTCATGTGCTTCTGCAGTAAATCTTTTAGTTTCTCAGCTACTGTTATCTCTTGAACTGGTAAAGTCTACATTCAGGCATGTTGTCTGTTTCTAACATGTGCTTCTAAGGAGAGGGTAGATAGTTCTCCACAGGGGAAAGGGGGATCTATTAGGGCCTAACCAGTCTATTACCTTACTTTTCTAGATCATAGAGAATGTAGCTGTTCCTATAAGGGAATTGAGGATTTCATTAGTGAGCTTAAGTATGACCAGTATTGGAAAGGGTGGCCAGGGAGACCATGTTGGCAGGGGAGATCCAGGTCTTCATAATTGCTAGAATATAGAAGTAGTGAGAGAGGAGGATTTAAGATGAATACAGAGTTTTGCCTAGGGAACAGGCATTCCAGAGGGAATGGTAGAAAGGGTAGATTAATTAAGACTTCATGGGGGGAGGGTTGAGGGAGATAGAAGCAAAGAATCAGGTATGGGGGTTGAGGAATGGGGTTTGGCTGATGGCCTACCAGGGTTTAGAATCACTGGGAGGTTTATAGGATGACTAGTTGTAAATATGTTCACCATTGAGTGGAAGGCACCTCTGGACATGAAGTAGGAGAAATGCACAGCACAAGATGTAAAGTGGGTGATTAGTTGGAAGGCCCTTGTTCCCTCTGATGGCTGTAGATCAGACAGGAGATGGCCTTAGTTGAGGAAATTGAAGCAGACAGAAGTTAAGTGACTTGCTCAGGTTCACACAGCTAGTAAGTGTCTGAGGCTAGATTTTAATTAAAGCCCAGAACTATAATCACTGTGCACCTAGGTGTTTCATTTTGGAGGCAATTAGAGGCTATTGTAATAATTTAGAACCAGGCAAAATGCGATAAAGGCCTCAATTAGAGTGCTGGCTTTGTCATTAGAGAATGGGTGATATGTGTGTGTGTGTAAATATATACTATATATAGATAGGGTATCCCCAAAGTTTTAGTGCAGTTTGAAGCTACTAAAAATATGTACATATAAAAGATATCTCTATAAATATAAAATATATACATACCATATAAATATATGTTATGTATGTGTTTATATATACATACACACATACATACATATGATGTTGTAGAAAAAGAAAAGACATTGTTCTCTAATTGTTTGCTTATGTGGAATGAGGGAGAATGAAAAAGTCAGGAGGATATTAAGGTTGGGAACTGGGGAGACTGGGGATAGCAGTGCTTTCACTAGTATTAGGGTTAAGATGTGGGGTTGGAGCTCAGAAGAGAGACTAGAATTTTGTGTATGTATACACACATATATACATCTATATGTGTGTATATAGATGTATATACATCTCTCTCTCTCTCTATATATATATATAGATATCTATCTATATAGATATATGGGGAAATATTTGCATAGCGATAGATGGGAACTGATGAGATTACCAAAGGATATAGTTTAGAAGAATAAAAGAAGAGAACCTAGGACAGAGCTTTGGGGGACACACACATTTAGGAAATATGTCAAGGGTGAAGTTCCAGCAAAGAACACTAAGAAGTAATGGTCAAGGGGGCAGTTAGGTGGTGCAGTGAATAAAGCACTGGCCCTGGATTCAGGTGGACCTGAGTTCAGATCCGGCCTCAGACGCTTGACACTTACTAGCTGTGTGACTTTGGGCAAGTCACTTAACCCTCATTGCTCCACAAAAAAAAAAAAAAAAAAAGAAGTAATGGTTAAGACATGTAGGAGGAGAATCAAGGTAGAACAAAGAGAATATCTAGTAGGAGAAGGTGATCAACAGTGTCAACAGTGCTAAAGTGGGGTCAAGAAGAAGGAAGACTGAGAAAAGTCTATTAGATTTGTCAATTAAGTGAATACTGTTAACTTTGGAGAGGGCAATTTCAGTTAAAAGATGAGATCAGAAGCCAAATTAAAAAGGGTTTAAAAGATAAAGAGAAGAGAGAAAGTGGAGATAGAGAGAAAGTAGAGATAGGGAGAAATAGATGAGTTTTCAAAGGGTTTAGTGGAGAAGAGGAGAGATATAGGACAATAGACAGCATTGGTGATAAGGTCAAAGGTGATCTTTTTGAGGATGGGGGTGGTGCATGAGCACTTTTATAGGTAGCATGGAAGATAAATGATAGTAGTAGAATGTTGAAATAGAAATGGCCAGCAAGGAGTATTCATCCCCCACCCTCTTCATATAATCATTGAGTTAAAATCATTGAAAAATTCTCTGTATCCTCCACACTTCTTTGAAGTTATATACCCAATCTTTTGCACTGATTTTGATAGCATTTGACTATTTCTAATAGCTAAATGTTGTGGCATTTTGGATTCAATTACTGGAAACTCCTGTCTAAGGTTGAATTTATTTAGGTTGGGTTTCTTGCCCTGTCTGTGAGATGATCATACAACATTCCTATATGCCTGTAATTGACAATAGGCATATTTCTGCCATGCTATAATGCTGAAAGAACCAAAGAGATGCTGTTCATAGACATCATATCCAATATTTTACTTTGATCAAAGGACGTTTCTTTTACCTTAAAACTTGTGTTGCATAATTGTTATTTTCTCTCATTAGTATTACTTTGCTGAGATATAATGCAAAATGTTTCTGGTCTTATGTGTAGCAACTTCCTATCTATTAGATTATTGGAGGCAAAGGCCACAAATATTGGTACCAACACTAATTTCTATACTACTTTATGTGTGTCAATGATTCACCTACACATTCTTTTCATTGGTGAGCAAACAGTGCTGGCCTCAGTTCTTGGTGAAATGCCCTATTTAGCACCCAGCAGAACATTTCAGTTTTCATATGAGTTTGTTCTGGCACAAGCCAGGGAAGCTCCAAGCCTTTGCAGCAATCTGCAGTGAAACTATCTGCAAGCTATACCTTTAGTTACCTGCTGTGTATGCTCTTAGAGCTCATTGCCTATCTCAGCAGAGAAGGCACTGAACTTAAGTAAGCATGTAAAACTCATTCAAAATTGGGGATTGAAAACTCCTGGAGTTCAAAGATTTTATCTTCTTTTTAAAATTTCCAAATAGAGTTTAGTCCAGTGTTCAACAGTAAATCTTTATTAATTCCCTGCTATGTGCAAGGCATTGTTTTATGCCTTAGAAATATAAAGAACAATATGACATTAATCCTACTTTAAAGTAATTTAAAATTTAATGGGGATGGAGATATGAACACAGTAACTATGATAAAAAGTAGAATGTAATAAGTGTAAGAGAGAGGTACAAGAAAATTACTGAGATATTTGAGGAGGGACATATTATTTCAAAATTATTGATCTTTTGATCATCTCCATTTCCCAATATATCTCTCCCCATCCTCATTTTGGAGGACTATCTCTTATAAAAAAGGATAAAGAATTAAAAAGAGTTCAACAATCTAACACATCACTCAAGTCTGAATCTGTATATGTGTATATGTATATATGGAGAGAGAGAGGGAGAAAGTGTGTGTGTGTGTGTGTGTGAGAGAGAGAGAGAGAGAGAGAGAGAGAGAGAGAGAGAGAGAGAGAGAGAGAGAGAAATCCTCTATACCCATAGTTCTCTACCCCCTGGAAATAAGGAAAGGAGGCATATTCTCATATCTTCTTTTTGTTTTCTTTAGGCTAAGCGTGATCATTATAATTTCACAGTATTTCTTAATTTATGAGTGGGTTGCATTTTATCAAACAATACATTTTTACTGACTGAACTTTTGTTATTCTAAATCTGGTTTCAACACTGGGTCCATTGTATAACTTAAGGGGAAAAAGTCTGGACTTGTATAAATTCATGTTTTTTATGCTACCCTGGAAATAAAGACTAAACTATCAGAGATCAGGTACTGTATTTCTTCTTCTTCTTCTTCTTCTTCTTCTTCTTCTTCTTCTTCTTCTTCTTCTTCTTCTTCTTCTCCTCCTCCTCCTCCTCCTCCTCCTCCTCCTCCTCCTCCTCCTCCTCCTCCTCTTACTCCTCCTTCTCCTTCTCCTCCCCGCAAAGAGAAAAAGACCTATTTGTACAAAAATATTTATAGCAGCTCTTTTTGTGGTAGCTAAAAATTGGAAATCAAAGGAATGCCCATCAGTTGGGGAATGGCTAAACAAACTGTGGTATATGATGGTAATGGAATATTACTGTGCAATAAGAAATGACAAACAGGATGACTTCAAAAAAGCTTAGAAAGACATGTATGAAGTGATGTATTGGGAACTGTGCAGAACCAAGAGAACACTGTACATAGGGATAGCAATATTGTTCAATGAAGAACTGTGGATGACTTGACTTTTCTCAATACAATAATCCAAGACAATCCCAAAAGAATATTGATGAAACATATTATCCACCTTCAAAGGAAGAACTGATATTGATGGAACAGACTGAAGCATGATATTCTTCACATTCTTTCATTAAGTGACAAATATGGTGATGTTTTGCATGATCATATATGTTTAACCCATATCAGATTGTTTGGTGCCTAGGGAAGGGGGGAGGGGAGGGAGGGAAGGAGGGATAGAGATTGGAACAGAAAAAAATAAGTAAAAATATTTAACCTAAAAAAAAAGAATGTAGGGGTGTACTAGGAAGGGTACAGGGTATCTATACACACACAGACATAAATATATATGTTGTGTATATATGAGATATTTAGGTCTTATTTACATAGTAATTATATTTAAACAAATTTGTCATATATTACTTATATAAATTGATATATATATATTATTTATAAAACAATTATTTACCTGCATATATATAAAAAAAGAAAACTCCCTGTTTATAAAAAAAAGGAAGAGGAAGGACTTGAAATACTAAGTAATATGGGCTAGAATATATCTAGGTATATCTAAATGTAATAACATAGAAAATATACATCATATATGCACAACATTTAATTATATATCACAAATAAAAAATTTTAAAACCTGTTAAATACCATACAGGTATAAGGGATTGTTCTCATTGTGTATTTTTAATAAAATCTATGAATTACAATATGTAGTATGTATGTATAATATTTGTTTATTGTCTACCCAACTGTCAATTATGAAATTTCTTTTCATTTATCAGCAGATAAGTCTCTTTTCAGTTTAAAAAACAGAAATTAGTTATCTCTAGTAAAGAACCACAATTGGTTAATGAGATGGCCAGAATTAAAATTCCAATTTCTCAAATATCAGTACACCATTCGATACTTATTGTTGTTCTCCAGAAACTACAGATTCCTCCTCCTATTATATTTTTGTAATTTAAATAGTTTTTTTCTGCCTAATTCAGTAGGATCACTAAGAATGCCCCAGAGGGCTAAGGTTTAAAGATGCCTATGGAAAAACAGCTAGTTCTATAACAACTTATAACTTGCTTATTTTGATGTCTCACTTGTTTTAGTATAGGAGATAAGGGGTATGTGTGTGTGTATTTTTCTCAACACACTCAACATTAAGTCAACATTTGGGGAGTATTCTGAATTTAGTCTGAAATGGAAAACAACTTGGGAGGTTTAATATAGATCATTAAATGCTTTTTGCTTTTATCACATTACTTATGTTACATTTATGTATGGATATTCATTTGGATAAAGTAAATATTTATGATATTTCATTTAAATTTAAAGTTAATTAAATGGTTGACTTACTTAGGTCCTCTTAAGAGTTGAGGAGATAAAGGCAAGGATCATGAGGACCTGTTCTTGTTGAGATATCACTGACTTTTTGACAGTCAGTGTAAAGGTCTTCTAATATAGGACTATGTTTTCTGATTTGCTTCATAATGAGTGAACTTGTTCAAGTCACTCTTGTATTTAACTCTATGCAATAGTACCTTTCATGTAGCATATGTTCAATGAATATTTAATCAGCTAAGTGCTTGGTTCTTTCATTGGAAACTCTGTTCGTTGCCTAAAATTCTTTGTGCTTCCTGAACCTGAATATATGAAAATGGATTTAGAAACGTTTGTCTTTAATATAGAGAATAGCAAATCAAAATCAATGAACATAATTTCTATATTTCCCTAATCTATAGGTATACTTGTGTCATGGGGAAAATGGGGTAAGGGGTAGGGGGTTGGGGTCCTTAGGAATTCCTCTTTAAAGAATTACACCTCTTGCACACAAAAGCAGTTAGAACAAGATAGTAGTGTATTCCGGAGCTGAGGAAGGGAAGGGAAACCATGAAAGAAGTCCTTAGACTTCTCATGGGGAGAAAGGCATGGCACAGAGAGAGTGGCTCTGAGATACTAATCTCCTCGAGCAGGAGACTGGCAGGTACTTTTATAGGGGACTGATGAGGGTGACCATCTCACTGTGGAAAGTTCCTTTAGTGAGGGAGAACCATCCCCCACTGGAGGTGGCTGGAGGAGTTGGGTGAGGGGTGGCTGCAGATCTCAAGCCATCTCCTCAGGACACAAAGGAAGCAGCCACACCTAATCTTATCTCCCCAGGGTTGAGGGAGAGTAGAATGAAGGGTGGGGGTCCCAGAGCTAGCTCAGTCTGATCTGTTTCCACTTATCTCTCTAGGCATCTCTGTCCTCTCAAGGAGAAGGTTCTTTGATGTGCCCCAGAGAACTTCTGGGGTGCTATGGGACCATAACACTTGTAAAATAAAGAAATGAAACAATGGTCCAGATAATTCCCTAGAAGCCAAAATAATTTTGCTTCACTTCTCTTTATGGTTCAGGAGGGCAATCTTTACTTTGGCCTTAATTGTTGCCTCAATGAATTATTACCTCAAGTCTTCACTTCATTTCATATTCCTACACTTGACAAGTGACTAAGCAACCAAAAAGAAAAATTAGTGCTCTCAACACCCAAAGATCAACTCTCTCACTTGGACCTATTTTTTTTAATATAGATGAAAATTAGTATTAATATCCTAAATTCTTATTCTTTTCCTCACACCAGATATATTCTTCTATTTGCTCTCAGAAGATCATAGGTTACCAAAACATAGAGTCTTAAATTTGAATGGTATCTTCTTTTGCATTTCTAAAGCCAAACAAATGAACACTTAAATTAGTCTTCTTCAAGTTGTATTTGCATCTCCATTGATTAGCACATGTTATTCATTCATTCATTCAATTACCAGTAAGAACTCTGACTTTTATTTCTTTCCGCAATTGTTGATTTTTATAAAGAGTCATTTTCTCAGAGGCAAGAGTTTCCATCATAGGACAAAGAAATTATATGGACATGCCCATTAGACATTTTAGGCAGAAGTGGACATAGAGATGAAGATTGCTCAGGTTCAACAAAAAGCAAATCATTTAAAATTAATTGGCTGCCTATATAAAATCATTTCCATTCTTAACTCTGGTGACAGAACATAATCCTTTACATATTCTACCACAGTTTATAACTAGTTACAGACCAACCTCTCCCTCTTTCCATTCATACAGTTTCAAGAAGGAGATAAGCAAGACCTTCACCTAAGTCCATATTCTGAGCCAGCAGGTGCTAGACATAACTGGTAGAGGTCTTACTTGCCATCATTTTTTGGTGCTGAGGTTCATACTGCACTCGGTGTCCTGTTGATGAATATCTGTGCCTCCTCATTCTTCTTTTGCAGAAACAAACACCACAGAGAAGAGCCCCTCCAATAAGGAGAACTGCTGCACTTGTCCAGCCAAGGAAGAGAGCAGCACCCAGTTCCCGTTTCTGTCCTACATGAATAGCTGGGTTGTAGAAGTCCCTGATGATGAGATTGGCTGTCCAGGACACAGGAATCAGAGTGATGATGCCTGTAACAATGAAAAGGACTCCAGATGCTCCCAGGAGGTAAGCCTTGACTTGCTCATTAGAGCCAGTACACCGGGCTTGCTTCATACTGAAGATGCCAACAAGCAGGGCAATCAAGGACAAAGCAATTGCCACACACATCAGTGCCCGGGATGCTTCCAATGCAGGTGGGAGAGCCAAAAGAGAGCCATAATATTTGCACTGCCACCTAACATGTACTTGTTGAATACAGTTCATCCAAAGTCCTTCCCAGATCCTTTCAAATATCACAATGTTGCTGCCAATGAAGGCAGATACTCTCCACTGAGGCAGCAGAGTTGTAGCAAGAGTCCCAACCATTCCAAGGAATCCAAGAACTAGTCCAACAATTTGCAGGGGATAGAAACCCATATCTTTCTTCTAGAAGACAGTTGTACTTTAATGGCAGAAGCCAGAGTTTTGAAATTTCTTACAATTTCTTATAGTCTCTTGTAATTTTTCACCCTGATACTGGCTATAATATGAGTTCAAGTAGCAGAAGGAACCAAATTCAGAGAAGCTAAACTACCCACTGTATTAAACATGAATTATTTTTTTACTCACATGCTCATTTCTATATGTATAATTTTCCTTTTAGGTGTAATAGCTTTCTAGCCAATTAAAAACCAGGCAGTGGCATATCAAGAAATATCACATTCAGATTCTAGTATTTCTCATAGTATTATTGTATTAGTAATGCTATAATTAAGTGTTAAAGCCTCTGTTGTGGCACAATAATTACAGAGTTGAAGACTTCCTGCTTGAAAATTGCTTTGTTATAAAACTGAAAAAGGTTGAGCCACAATCGAAGAAAATGTCAAAACACCATTAGTTCTTTGGGTTTATTGTCAATTTATCCTTATTTAATATTGATCCTTGTAATTTTGGACAAAAGGTATAGTTTTAAACCTTCTATTAAAACTTGTTTAAATTAGACAGATGCATTATAAAAGAAAGGTTTTTAAATAAGATTGCTAGATTTCACAGCTTATCCTCCAGGAGGAAAGGAGAGTTAATGAAATAATCCTATTTATCGCTGACTTCTTATTGGCCAAGTCATATCTTCTTCTGGTGTGTTATAACAACAAAACAATTGCCAAAACAGAAACTTCATTAAGTTTTTTTTTATTTAAATAATTGAAGCATCTCCTGAAATAATGTCTTGGTTGGTGATGTAAAAATTATGTTAACAAGCTAAGTCAGATCAAATTAATAAGCATTTATTAAGTGCCTGTTATTTTCTG
This sequence comes from Dromiciops gliroides, assembly GCF_019393635.1. Classification (NCBI taxonomy): domain Eukaryota; kingdom Metazoa; phylum Chordata; class Mammalia; order Microbiotheria; family Microbiotheriidae; genus Dromiciops; species Dromiciops gliroides. Next base: position 261,825,844 of record NC_057863.1, on the reverse strand, counting down.
TTAGGCAGTGGCATTAAGTCCTGGGGATATAAAGAAAGGAAAAAAACCCAGCTCTGCTCTCAAGGGACTCATAGTCTGTTGGGGGAGACAACATGCAAACAGTCATGTACAGAAAAGATATGAAAAGGATTTATTAGAGACAATTTCAGAGGAAAGGCATTAGAATTAACAGGATCAGGAAAGTCTTCTTGAAGAAGGTGGGATTTTAGCTGAGACTTGAAGAAAGCCAGGAACAGCTGGGTGGCACAGTGGATAGAGCACTGGCCCTGAAGTTGGGAAGACCTGAGTTCAAATTTCACTTCAGACACTATATGTGCGACCCAGGGAAAGTCACTTAACTCCCATTGCCTTAAACATCCATGGTCATCTCCAGTCTCCCGATATGTATCTTTCCACTGGACCCAGATGGCTCTGGAGGGAAAGAGTTGGTGACCTTGCACAGCCCTCCCTCACTTAAATCCAATTCACTGCAAGTCATGCCATCACTCTGATGTCATGGTCCTCTTCCAGAATGAAGGACAAACAACAACCTTGAAGGAAGCCAGGAGGCAGAGATCAGGAGAGAAAATAGGATAATTGTCAATGACAGAAAATTACTTAGAATTAGAATGAAGATTTTTTTTTTTAAAGATAGAAGGAACCTTGAAGATCATTTTACAGAGGAAAAGAGCAGGAAAGGGACTTGTCCAAGGTCACAGCTATTTCATGAAATTTTTTCCTAACTAACAAACTGATGGAGTTTAATTTTGAAACTTTTAAACAGATCTACTTTTGAAGAATTTAAAACTTCAAGGGCAGTTTTCTTTGCAACAAACATTTAGTTTATTTTTTCCAATTACATGTAAGGGTAGTTTTCAACATTTATTTTCATAAGATTTAGAGTTCCAAATTTTTCTCTCCCCTTCCCTTTTCTCCCCCCTCCACAAGACATCAACCAGGTTATATATGAACAATCCACAAGTGCTCTTTTTTATCAATTCTTTCTATGGGAGTGGAGAGTTTGCTTCATCATTAGTCCCTTGGGATTGTCTTGGATCATTGTATTGCTGAGAGTAAAGTCATTCACAATTGCTCATCAAACAATACTGCTGTCACCATGCACAACGTCCTCCCAGTTATGCTCACTTCATTATACATCAGTTCATATGAGTCTTTCCAGGTTTTTCTGGTATCATCCTGTTTATTATTTTCAAGGGCAGTTTTCAATGATGATAAAAGAGGCAACATTTTCAGTATATCATAGTGGGAATCTGTTATCAAGTGCCAAATTTGGATTGTCATCTTTAACTGTCGTTTCTATTATCAATCACCAAATTTGAGGTCTTCTTCTCTGTGGGGGTGGGCGTGGGGTTAGGTCCTGGAACAGTGAATGACCTTTTGTACTGCATCTCTTCCCTCCTGCCTCAGGAATATGACTAACAAAAATAGTTTGGTATAGTTATAAGACTTTATCAAAAGAAAATATAAGTAATAGGCACTCAGTTAAAGTACATGTAATTCAGAGTCCAAGTATGTCCAGTGAAGTGGGCATTTAGTGTGGCCATTACACTGGACATAGCCCCACTGCTAAAACCTTTCACTAGACAAAAAACATATATAGAAATAGATCAATGGAACAAAATAGAGATTCTAAAACAAGCAACTTAATGTAGAAAAAGATTTTTATTTTTGTTTTGGATTGGGCCTGTGGTTTCATTGGTATAGGAAAATTCTCATAAGGAAACTCCCTCCACCAATCAATGCAGGTTGGAACCTGCTTTTCAGCTTACAGTTATAAAGAATTGCTGTCTGGGGCAGAGGCTTAATGACTTGTCCAGAGTCAGAGTGCATACAAAAAAACCCTTGTGCTTGAAAAACCTGAAGAAAAGAAAATTTAATTTTAAGGACTAATAATTTAATAAAAAATTTTGATTAGTATTGGTAATTGGTAATTTGGCTAGCAATTGGTTACTGGGATGGTGGGAAATAGATTTAGAAGCATAGCTAATATCCTTTACCTCAGTAAAATCCAGCACATACAAAAATTACCTTAAAAATGAAAGAAAAGGGGCAGCCAGGTGGCACAGTGGATAGAACACTGGCCCTGGATTCAAGAGGACCCAAGTTCAAATCCGGCCTCAGACCCTTGACACTTACTAGTTGTGTGACTCTGGGCAAGTCACTTAACCCCAATTGCCTCACCAAAAATAAATAAATAGATAAATATATAGATAAATAAATAAATGAAAGAAAATAGAATAATGTAACTATTTCAGTTATGGAAGGAAGATAATTTTAAAAATATTATATAAGGAGAAGAATCACAAATTTAACAACAACAACAACAATAATAATAATTAGCATTTATATAGAACCTACTATGTACCAGGCTATGGCACTATGATAAGTGCTTTACAAATATTACTGCTAATCCTATCTGAGAATTTTGACCATGGAGATATACCTGAGGAATTAAGAGTAAGAAGTTATTCCTTGGGGCAGCTAGGTGGTGCAGTGGATAGAGCACTGGCCCTGGAGTCAGGAGGACCTGAGTTCAAATCTGGCCTCAGATACTTAACACTTACTAGCTGTGTGACCCTGGGCAAGTCACTTAACCACAATTGCCTCACAAAAAAAAAAGAAGTTATTCCTTGGAATTTCAGACTTGTTCATCTTCTGAGGATGATCACTTGCTTAAAGAAGTAGGAGCCCTTCTAATTAGCAGAGAGATTTCTACAGAAAGGCTGTACTACTATATTCTACTATATCTATGGATAAGGCAGAGGCCATAACTCCTATGGTATGCATTACAACCCCAAATCAGCATTTTCTTTAGACAGGAGCCATGTCTCCCAGGAGACCAATCCTAGGAAACTTGAGCTGGATACACAAAAGTATGCCTGAGACACTGGAAAGCCTTTGAGGCACACAAAGTAATGGGATTGTCATAGTCTAAGGGGAATGGCTGAGATAGCTGCAAGGCCAGTTGTTACCTGAGAAGAATGCATTCAAGTTCATCAGATGTTTGAGGGGAGTGGATCAGAAGAGACTTATGAACAATTTGTCTATAATATTGTGTAGCAGGAAGGAGAAGAGCCTGTTGAGTTCCTCTTCAGGGTGGAGAAATAAGTGCAGATACTGATACAGTTTGGTGCTGGGAATTCTGAGAATTTTTGTTTTTTTGTTTTTTGGTGAGGCAATTGGGGTTAAGTGACTTGCCCAAGGTCACACAGCTAGTAAGTGTTAAGTGTCTGAGGCCGGATTTGAACTCAGGTCCTCCTGAATCTGGGGCCAGTGCTCTATCCACTGAGCTACCTAGCTGCCCCGAATTCTGAGAATTTAAGAAAAATTACACTTTAGAGATTGTTCTAGGGCTTGGCACATGTTCCTTATGTATTTGATACTGTCAGATTTTTGCAGACACATAAATCATTACTAAAAATTACTGAGGTGAAAGGTGCTTCTGAGCTCCAATGATCAATATACTCCACATCACTCAGCCTCAGCAGGTTCCAGGCCCTCTTGAATATGGGCCACAGGAGCAAAGCAGGACAGCAATATCACCTATGCTGAGCTGAAGTTGCAGACCCTGAAATGATCAGGTAAGAGATGGAGCAATGCACAATCCCATTCTCCTTGTAGAGGTAGAGGATCAAGGACACAAAAGCTCACCATAGAAAACACCTCCATCAGGAATTTTCAGAGTAACATATATATCTTTTGTCATAATTATGGATTAGATAGACATACTTATGTTGGGTGAGAGAAATGGCAAAAATTGAATGGCAAAAAGAATGCAGTTTTGGTTATGAAGAAGTCACAATCTTCTGATCCAGCTCTGGGAAACCAGAGAGGGGCCAAGGAAGGAGGTCACCCTGTACCCCAAGAATAATCAGAGTCACCTCATCATAAATTCCCTAAGGGTCTAATCTACTATAGAGAGGGGATGGCAAAAATGGAGAATGTGAACTTCAATGTTGTTTTGGACAGTGAATCTCAAGTTAACCTCATTTTCCAATGTTTTTATGACAGGTATTTGGGTAAAATAACTTTAAAAATTATGAAAGGGCTTGGAATTGGATGTTTGAGTCAGAGAGACTATCCATACTTGAGATACATTCAGCTTGAAATTTCCCAAGAAAGTTGGTGTCAATAGAAAAGTAGACATTCTGGATGTGGCATGTCCAGACCTCCCACACTCATTGGAGTGTCAGCATTGTTTGGAACTAATTAAAGTCTTTTCAGAATTCTAGTAAGCAACAATCTGGGACCCAACACCTTCATACTTTGACCATGTGTGCAGAGGTTTACAAGAGGACAGAAGCAAGAAATTACAGTGAACCTCACCACAGGAGCCCCAACTGTTAACTCTATGTGCTGGATCCTGAGGTATTTGATTTTGGGGACTCTACATCCAAAAGGCAAAAGAGGCAAAATTGATTTGAAACCTACAAAGTCTTCTGGAGATAAATGGACAGACAAATATGAACAATCCTTAGAGGATTTAATAAATTGCCTTGCCCATGAACTGGTATTGACTTTTGCAGATCCAAATAAACTTTTTGTTCTTGGATGCCAAATATCATCTTGGAAGGTTTAGAAGGTGTCCTATACCAAGAGAATGATGATAAGCAGAGGCCAATTGCATTCACCAGAAGAGATTTGACTGAGAGTGAGTCTCAATACCCTGTCCATAAGCCCGAGTTTTTGGCTTTGACATGGGCTATTACTGAGATGTTAAAAGACTTTCTAGGGGCAGCTAGGTGGAATAGTGCATAAAGTACTGGCCCTGGATTCAGGAGGACCTGGGTTCAAATTCAGCCTCAGACATTTGACAGTTACTAGCTGTGTGCCCCTGGGCAAGTCACTTAACCACCATTGCCCCACCAAAAAAAAAAGACTATCTATATGAAGCAAAACTCCAAGGTGTATTGATAAAAATCAGTTGATAACACATTGACAATCTTGACCACTGCCAAGTTGAATTCTGCTTGCCCTAGATGGGCAACAGCACTGGCTAATTATGATTTTAGCATATATTACAGGCCTGGTGGGACTAATGTGGATGTGGACACTTTGTCCAGAATGCCACAGAACGCTAGAACTGTGGTGATACCAGAAGAAAGTATGAGAGTAATCCATGACTCCCCAGGTACAAGACTACAACCAGGTGGAAATAGAGCTGGGAGCTTGGGACTTCTACCAGCTAGCATGCCAAAGGCACATAGAAATCCTGTGACATTACACCAATCTTCCTTGCCACAGTTGTCTGCAGATGAGAGGAGGTTAAAAAAGTTGGCTGATGAAAGACTAAGAGAAGTAATAATACAAGCCAGAAAGCAGGGCAATGATCCTACTGATTTGAAGATTCTGACAGTATAAGGCACCTTACAACTGAGGCAATCGCAGAACTTGGGGCTGTGCAGTGGAGTACTGGACTGGACTGTGACTGATTCCACACAGGAAACGAGAGCTGTTGCTGCCCGAAGCATACTGCTCAATAGCCATAGATGTCTTGCATGGTATCTTTGGGCACACGAGTCAAGAAATGACCCTATAGCTGGTAAGAAACTGATTTTACTAATCTAAGATGGTGGCAAATATCACCAAGAAGTGTGAAGCTTGTGCCAGATATGTAGAAAACATGTCCAACTCATGCCGCATATTTGAAGCACATAAGTAACAGCAAGCTTTTGCAACTTGTCTGTATTGACTTTCTATCCCTGGAAGGAGATAGTAAAAATATGAGTCATATCTTGGTGCTGACTGATTATTTCACCAGGTATATATAAGCATACCCAGCCAGAAATCCAAAAGCATATTGTTGCTAAAGTGTCATGGGGAAAGTATATTTCAGTGTATAGATTCCCTGTTGAGATCTATTTTTACTAAGGTAGAGACTTTGAGAACAAACTATTCAAGGAAATGTTGACCTTGGCAGGTATGAAAAAATCCAGGACTACTCCTTATTCTCCTCAAGGAGACCTAGAGCCTGAACGTTTAATTGCAAGCTGTTGAACATATTGGGAACTTTGAGACCAGAACAAAAGGCTCAGTGGAGTCAATTTGTTTCATTTTTGGTAAACCATACAATTCTACTGGGAATAATACTACAGGTTTCACACCATACTTGCCCACATCTGGGCAAGAATTGTGTCAGCCTTTTGACTTGTTGTTGGGTGTCTGAATTGAAGAAAGTTTTCACACTCAGTACATCTCTCAGTTGAAGGAGAAATGGAGAGATTCCTACCAACTAGCCACAGATTCAGCTAGATTTGTGAGAGAAACAAAAGCTGTTGTGATGACAGAATATGGTGTCAAGACCTTCAACAAGGAGAATGAGTTCTTTTTTTTTGAGACTGAGTTCTTTTGAAGAACATTGGTATTCAAGTGATTTAATTTTTATTTATTTATTTATTTTTTGGTGAGGCAATTGGGGTTAAGTGACTTGCCCAGGGTAACACAGCTAGTAAGTGTCAAGTGTCTGATGCTGGATTTGAACTCAGGTACTCCTGAATCCAGGGCCAGTGCTCTATCCACTGTGCCACCTAGCTGCCCCTTAAGTGATTTAATAAGTTAGCTAGCTGATGGAAAGCTACTGCTTATAGTTAAGTGGCATTGTATATATAGGCTTATTGATAGCTAACTCTTTCTTTTGATTGATTGCTGAGTATTATGGATATGCTGAGTATATATGGATAAGATAATTGAGTGATGGGCCAACTTGCCTGTTTACAAAATAGCTCCAGAAAATAGAGCGGACCCTATCAGGACTATATCCTGAAACCATTAGTTGGTTGGACTCTGTAATGAGCAAGTGGAAAGAATTGATGCTCCCCTAGGAAAAGGCTGAGAAAAAGAAACTATCATTGGCTGTACAAAAACTTTCCAACCCAGATATGGGCACTGAAAGTGATACATCCAGAAAAGAACACAGGGCAGGAGAACTGAACCAGAGGTAGCTGCTTTCCTGCCCCCAACCCACAGATTCAACCCACAGAGCTCAAAAATACTGAGAACCAACCTAGAATTATGATGACCAGGTGTAGACACATAAGTCCATAACGATGTTGATGGTCAGTCCATACCAACTACTAGCTTGAGTAAAGGAGCTGACAAGAGACAGTGACAAGAGAACTAGGCCTATTATACCATTAGTCTTTAGGCTAAGTTATGATGTTACAGGTAAACCTGAAGATATAGTATATATCTATATTTATAAATTATATTTAGTTAAATTATAAATATAAATTCATGAAAATGTATAAATATTTAAATTAATTATAGATATATTTATTTATATGAATTACTGCATGTTTGAGTGTGCCTGGTTTTTGTTTTGTTTTGTTGCTGAATTCATTTGACTATGTTCTGTGTTATGCTCATGTGATAACAATGTTTGTTAGTAATTGTGTGTATATGCTACTGCTTATAGTTAAGTTGCATTTTATATATAGGCCTATATATATAAAAGCTCTTGCTTTTGATTATTGCTAAGTATTATGGATATGCATTTACTTTATTTAAAAAAAATTTTTTTTCAGGGCAATGAGGGTAAAGTGACTTGCCCAGGGTCACACAGCTAGTGAGTGCCAAGTGCCTGAGGCTGGATTTGTACTCAGGTTCTCCTGAATCCAAGGCCAGTGCTTTATCCACTCCATCATCTAGCTGCCCCCTGCATTTACTTTTTGTTTTTGTTTTTTGGTGAGGCAATTGGGGTTAAGTGACTTGTCCAGGGTCACACAGCTAGTAAGTATCAAGTGTCTGAGGCCGGATTTGAACTCAGGTCCTTCTGAATCTAGGGTCAGTGCTCTATCCACTGTGCCACCTAGCTGCCCCTTGCATTTACTTTTTTAAAGCAAGCATCTCACTCTCAATGGGCGATCTCCTTTACTCTCTATTGTCTGGTATATATTCTCTTCTCTGATTTCTGTTTTGCTACTGATTTGTATAAAATTTTTTTCTTTGATGATTGTTATACGTCTCTTCATTTTGGAATTGACATTTGGTGGGAAAAGAGACGAACCCTTTGATATAAAGCTTGGCGTCCTGCTTTCTCCTGATAATAACACCAATTAGAAGTTAGATTGAATCAGTTTATATTAACTAGATTAAAAATATTGAAAGGATTCTAGCTCAGTATTCCATGTCTCTGAGGAAAGCAGAGTGGTAGCCTCTGTCCCCAACTTCCTGTTTCCTTTCCTAGTAGGAATAAAAAGTGTCTCTTGGAGAAGAGATTAATGATTTTTATTTTGACTCTCTTTGAGCCACACAAGGACACTTTCATGCTACAGGGAATGGGACAGCCCCTTGCTACATGCTGAACTCTCTACAATAGAAAAGAAGACTAACTGAATATACATTAACAAATTAAAAAGCCATCAAAGAAACAAACCTCAACCAAGCACAAGAGATATTGAAAATTAAAGGAGAAATAAGAAATAGACAGATGGAAACTGGCATGGGGGTTGGGACTTTTAAAGTTTAAACTGGCCAATTAGCTATCAGGATGGACACACCTAAGAAGTAGGGAGAGATTGAATTCTATTGCAGGAAAGTCAGTTGGATGTGGCTAACTGCCTGAGCTAGGAGACAGAGATAATTCTATCATTCCAAAATAAAATTCTCCCTCACTCTCAGGAATCTTTCCCCCACCCCACCCCCAAAGGGAACTTTCCATTTTCAAGTGCTCACCCCATCTACCAACTATAAAAGCTTTTTCCCTTCTTCTGTTGGAGGAGAAAGGTGTCTTAGAGAATCTTGTCTCTAAGCCATTTTCTCCCCTTGATGTGAAATCTTTGACTTCCTCTTGGTCACTTTCTCCAGCGCCCAAATAAAAGATGATTTTATTCTAATTATATCGTGTGGGAAAGTTGTAATTCTTTAAAGAATACCCAAGGACCCCCACCACCTCTTTCCCCCCTGACAGAAACTGGAAAGTACTAATAAAATTAACAGCCAGAAAGACAAAAAAATTTTTTTTAAAGATAAACCTTTAGCCAACCTAAGGCAATAATAAAAAGGGAAATTACATTCCAATTAACTACAAAAAGCATAAAATATTTGAGGATCAAGATTGCACCATACATTTTAGTTTCTCACCTCGACCACTTGAGTTACTCTCCTTTTTATTTAAAAAAATTTTATTTTAAAAGAATGAAATTTGAAGCTTTTTTGAAGAACCTCTTACTTTCACAGTATTGACTTTCTCAAATGGAGAGCATTAAAATTTTGTGTGTGTTTTGTGGCTCAAACATCACCCACTTCAGGTAATTATAGGGAGGAATTTAGAAGGCCTGTTCTGTGGGTCCATTAACAGGGTTAGAAAGATGCACAATAGGGTCTTAAACTTAATTGTTTCCTTAAAGGTGATAATATATTCTACTATTCCCTTTGAATACAAGTGAATAATCATAGAATTACAGGCTTCCACATCTGTGGGAAGAGAAATAAACTTGAATTTTCCAGCCAAGCCTCTAGGAGAGTTTCTAGTATGAAAGAAATGGAAAATTGTAGTTAGCCCCCTCTTCCCTAGTGCAGTGTTTTCTCAAATGTGGTTTGTACACAGATTTTTGAATCAATCTAGCAGAACTTCACACCCTCTGTTGAGGCAGACTAATAATCACATACTTAGGAGAAGCTACACTAATAGGATAACCACTTTTAAGTCACATGGCCTAGTCTGATCAGTCTTCAAAGTCTCAGCACTGGTTGAATGGATACAGGCAGGTTTGCTGGGCATGCTTGTCCTCCAGTGAAGTGCTGGGTTTTTTGTTTTAGTTTTTGGTGAAAACCCTCCCTTCTGCTATGTTGAATCCCATTACTTCTGCAGGGTCCACTTTGAGAAATTCTGTTCTAGAGCTGGCAAGGAACTTTTTAGGGGCAACAGGATGAGTGAGCTCTCTCTTAGTCTGAAACAGTGTCTTAGCATGTTCAGTTCATAGTTTGTCATCCAGAGGCTATTCTTTTCTGTTTTACCTTATCAGCCTTCAGTTAGACTTGAGCTAGCAAGATTCCTATGGAATGGTTTATTAGTTAATGCTTTTAGTGATTATAAGTTGACATGCTTATATGCTTATCTCATGGAAGCTAAGTGCATGATTTTAGACATGTGGCATTCTATAATCTAAATACAAATGGAGGCCAAGGCATGCAGCTAAATTATTCTCATATTTTGAATTATTCTTTATTTTTAGAGCTATTGAAGATTACATTGACCTCTGTCTAAAGTGGCATCTAGAATCACTCTAGAGAAGTTCCTCAGTGTTGCTGTCAGCATGTGTACATTGCCAATAGATTTCCATATATAGTAATATAGGTGCCAATAAATGACCATCCTAATTGCATACCTGCTTCCGCTCAGCCCCTGTGACTGCCATACAGAGAATGATTGATTACCCTCTCATGGGGAGGAGTGAAAGCTGCTTGACTTCATACATGTAATGATCATCTCCATAAATTTTATATATATAATAACTTCCCTTTTTATATGTCAGATAGAAATTTGTAAGAGTTATGCTCACACAAATGAAATTATTATAATGAGTACTAATGTGATTTTTTTAGTTTTATTGACTGAATAAAAACTGTTTTTTACTGTTAAAAATATTTGGGGATCGGGGCAGCTAGGTGGCACAGTGGATAGAGCACCGGCCCTGGAGTCAGGAGGACCTGGGTTCAAATCCAGCCTCAGACACTTAACACTTACTAGCTGTGTGACCCTGGGCAAGTCACTTAAACCCAACTGCCTCACTAAAAATAAAAAAAAAAATATTTGGGGATCAATTTACCAAAGTGCATAAAATATTTGTACAAATTTGGTTACAAACTATTCCTTAAAGAAATGAAGAACAACTTCAGTAGTTGAAAGACTATTAAGCTCTCTGGGCTGTGACATATCGATTTATTAAAAATAACTACAAATAAAGTTAAATTACAATTTTATGGCTATGCTACTTAAACTCTCAAATGAATACTTTATAAAACTTGACAATATAAAATTTACTTGGAGAAATGAGAGTTCTAGAATATTAAAGCAAATAATTTTTTAAAAGTCAGAAATTAAGGGAAAGATAATACTTCTAGACCTCAAACTATACTATAATACAGAAGTTATCAAAACCATTTGCTATTAGTTAAAAAATATAAAAGTAAATCAATGGAACAGACTAAATAAAAGAGACCCAGCAACAACAAAATTTAACAACTTAATATTTTATAAAACTGGAAATATAAATTACTTTAGTAAAGAATTCTGTTTCCTAAAAACTCCTGAGAAAACTAAAAATCAATCTGGCAAAAATTGGGCTCTGACCAATATCTTAGGTCATATTACACAATAAATTCAAAATGGATACATGGACATTTTAATGGTAAGGAATATCAAGAGGAATGATGATACCCATTAAAGATTAGATGACAATAATATCATATGCCTTTCACAGCTATGAATATGACACATTCTCTCCCTTCATCTTTCCAGAGAGTCATTCCATACAACAAATAAGATTTTAAAGGAGAAAAGAAAAAGAAAAAGAAAAGAAATATCAGCAAGACTAATCAATACATTAAAAAAGTCCAAACACATATGCATTGTCCATGTCCATGGACCTCCCACCTCTGCAAAGGAGTGGGGTGGGCATATTTCCTCATAGATATTTTGTGGGGCTCTTTGTAATTTTCTAACATTAACTTTTGATTATGTTGTGGCTGTTGTTTTTTTCTATTTACAACATTGGAATAATTGTGTATGTTTTCTCAGCTCTATTTACTTCACTCCACATCTATTCAAATGAATCTTTCCATGTTCCTCTGTATTTGACACATTTGCCATTTCTTATAGCACAATAAAAATTTAAGTATGGTAGTACAAATCATTTTAATGAGTCCTTGCCCTCTGCAGCATTCCTCTTTATATTCCTTACCATTTAAAAAATGTATATGTAGTCTGCTTTTTTTTTTTAACATATAAGGTATTTTATTTTTTCCGTTACATGTAAAGATAGTTCTCAACTTTTGTTTATACAAGCTTTACAACTTCAGATTTTTCTCCCTCCCCCCTCCCCTAGACAGCAGGTAATCTGATATAGGTTATATCTATATATCTATATGCATATACATATATCTATACACACACATGTATATATGTATACACATAATAACATTAATCCTATTTCTGCATTAATCCTGTTATAAGAGAAAAAATCAGAGCAGTGATGCAAAACCTCAAAATAGAAAAAAAAAACAGCACCCAAAACAAAAGAAATAGTATGGTTCAATCAGCATCTATACTCCACAGTTCTTTTTTTTTTTTTCTTGGATTTGGAGATCCTCTTCTATCTTGAGTTCCCTGGAACTCTTCTGTACCATTGCATTGGTGAGAAGAATATAGTCCATCACAGTAGGTCAACATTCAATGTTGATGATACTGTGTACAATGTTCTTCTGGTTCTGCTCATCTCACTCATCATCAGCTCACGCAAGACCCTCCAGGTTTCTCTGAACTCCTCCTGCTCATCATTTCTTACAGCACAATAGTATTCCATTGTATTCATATACCACAACTTGTCCAGCCATTCCCCAATTGATGGGCACCCCCTCAACTTCCAATTCCTTGCTACCACATAAAGAACAGCTAAAAATATTTTTGTACATGTGGGTCCCTTTCCCCCTTCCATGATTTCTTTGGGAAAAAGACCTAAAAGTGGAATTGCTGGGTCAAAAGGTATGCACAGCTTTATCGTCCTTTGGGCATAATTCCAAATTGCTCTCCAGAATGGTTGGATCAGTTCACAGTTCCACCAACAATGAATTAGTGTTCCAATTTTCCCACAGCTTCTCCAACATTTATTATCTTCCTTTTTTGTCATTTTAGCCAATCTGATAGGTGTCAGGTGGTACCTCAGAGTTGTTTTAATTTGCATCTAATCATTAGAGATTTAGAGCATTTTTTCATATGGAAATAGATAGCTTTGGCTTCTTCATCAGAAAACTGCTTGTTCATATCCTTTGACCTGTAGTCTGCTTTTGGAGGGGGTAGTGAGAGACAGGGAAATGATGATTTTGGTTTCCACAGAGGAAGAGAAAACTAAAAAAAGCTGAGCTAGTAGGAAGGACTGGACAGCCTATATAGGAGCCAGTTCACATGCTGAGAGATAATATATGAAAGAGCCTATCAAAAAATTTGGAATTACCCTGTTCTGTGATACAGAAGGATATGGAGTAGGAGCACTATTGATCTGTAGGTTCAAGATAATGAGAAATAGCTGGAGGGTCCTGAAATCTTCCATTTTGGAATATTGTCTGTGTATGGTCCTGATGTGCCACATCACAACCTAAGGGGAAGTTCATGTTTTCTGATAGGATCTCTCATAGTTTACTTCTTGTTGAATCTCATGTAAGCTGTCCTGTCTTCTTTTCTCTCATAGAAGTCAAAGTGGTCACTTCCTGATGGCTCTCTTCACCTCCAGAGGCAGGCTAAAAATATACATTTCATTGTGTTTTTTTTTTTTATCAGTTTCTATGAAGTATGCCTCCCCCAAAGTTATTTGATTGGTGTTGCTAAACAGTAAATTAATTTTGTGAGGAGTGATATTTTTACCATATTAAGCTAAACCATATGTGAATATTGAAAACTTATAGATTAAAAAATTTCAGTTTAATAAGGGTTTGAGAACTAACTGGCATCTTGGGAGTTACCACAACTGCACCTCCCTAGTTGACATAGCTGAGAAACTTCATGATGATCTTTTTGACACCCCCTTAGAGAACCCTGATTTTATTCTTTATACTGACAGATCCTCTTTTATACATGAGGGAACCCACTATGCAGGTGTTGCTATAGTTTCCTATCATGATACTATCTGGGCAGCTTCTCTGCCCTTCCATCTTAGTGCACAGGCTACTGAACTTGTGGCTCTCACACAAGCCTGTCACCTAGCCAGAGGAAAAAGTGCTACTGTTTACACTGATTCTAGATATGTATTTAGTGTCTGCCATGCTGTAGGAATGCTATGGCTGCAGAGAGGATTTTTAACCTCTGCTGGCAAAGTCATTGTTAATGGAGAATTTATTAAAGACCTCCTATCTGCCTTAACACTTCCATTTACTCTAGCTATTGTTCATTGTCATGCTCATACAGGAAAAAGTGGCCTTATCTCAAAAGGGAATGCATGAACTGCTGCTGCTGTTAAGCTTGCTGCTTTGGACGCCCCTGAACATGTATTTAATCTTTCTTCTTCTGATGATGTTTCCATTTCTCTTACTTATGATAAGTCTGAAATAGAGAAGTGGAAAAAGAAATTCAAGGCTAAAGAGGTCAATGGGGTCTGGGTGATTTTAGAGGAAAGGTGCTTCTTCCCCAGAGTTACTACCACCAGGTAAGCCTATCTATTCACAGAAAAGGCCATTTTGGCACACAAGGAATTGTGGACTCAGTAAAAAGGGTTTGGATTGCCCCTGGAGTTACTAATGTGGCCTCTAGGGTTTGTGCCTCTTGCCGTGTCTGTCAAACTTATAATCAACATGCCTTCTGGGCTAAAGCTTATGGAGGGGATCCTTTAGCATATCCACCTTTTGAACATTTACAAATTGATTATATCACAATGCCTAAGGCAGGACATTATAAGTTTTGTCTTGTTATAGTTGATCAACTCGGTGGGTGGAAGCTTTTCCATGCCCCTGAGCCACATCTACATTTGTTGCAAAAATTTTCCTCAAAGAAATAGTCCCTTGCTTTGGCCCACCTGCCCGCATTGATTCTGACAAAGGCACACATTTTACTGATTCTGTTCTATCCCAAATTACTCTTTCCTGGGAGTAACTCCAAAGTTCCATACACCCTACCACCCACAAAGCCCAGGCCAGGTGGAACATATGAATAAAGAGCTTAAGAGCATCATTGGCAAATTGTACAATGAAACTCATTTGAAGTGGCCTGATGTTCTACCCTTGGCACTGTTCTATCTGCACAGCAGGCCAAGAGGAAAACTACATATATCACCTTATGAGATACTTTTTGGCCATCCTCCTATCCAAGCAAAACCTTTCTCCCCAATATAGACATCATTGGTTGGGGGAGATACCTCTGTTGCTTCCTATCTATATACAGGAATTATAAGCCAGGCTACATGAACTCTACGTGGTAGGAACAGCAGTACAGGCTGGCCCCTTGGACTTCTCCTTACACGATTTGAGACCAGGAGACAGTGTATATATAGAAAATTTTTGGAGCAGCTAGGTGGCGCAGTGGATGGAGCATCGGCCCTGGAGTCAGGAGGACCTGAGTTCAAATATGGCCTCAGACATTTAACACTTACTAGCTGTGTGACCCTGGGCAAGTCACTTAACCCCAATTGCCTCACTAAAAAAAAAAATATCAGCAGATTGGTGGGACTCAGCCAACTTGGGAAGGTCGTTTCTAGGTATTGCTAACAACTCCGACTGCCATCAAAATCAGAGAGAAGGACTCTTGGATCTATTGCTCCCATATGAAACCTATACCAGCACATGTAGATCATTGAATTTCATTGTCTCTTATTCTTCCATGTGTATTTTGTTCTATTCATCTATCCCTCTATTTTTGAACCAATGCAAGATGGTTTTGACTTCATAATACAATATTAATTCTGGATGTGTTGTTCTCCCATATTCTAAATTGTTTTTTCAACTGATTATTTGATAAAATTCTATAAAGTATTTCCTTGGCAAGTTGGTTGCCATGGTAAGTGTAAATTGATACTTGAAGTATTATTTTTGTTAAGCTTAAAAAAAGTTATTACTTGGAATTATTGCATAATTGTATATTATATTCTGAATCAAAGCAAATTCATATTTTTTTTTGCTGTCGTCATTATTCTCAGTTGTTAAATCCATATGGGACTTGGATTATGGGAACTCACCATTTGAGACCTTAATTGCCTTTATTCTGAGTTATCAGATCAGAGCAGCCAAGATTCCAGCCATCCATGAGAGGAATACATACAAGAGCAGGCATTGAAGTGTCACAGAAGGGGAGACATGCATGAAATCTAGGTGCTGCACTGCCTTGGAAAAGGCTAAGAGAATGGCCATTGGCAAGCATTGAAGTTGGATTCTCTTGGTTTAAGTATCCCCCCCCCCCCCGCCTCAATAGTACCGGACAGCTGGGCTATGCTATCTCATTCTATGCTTGACTTCAATTCCCCCTCCTATATGCCTGATGCCATGAACATCTCAATCCTATGCATCTGATTAAACCTGACTCAGTTTCCTTTCAACATTCTTGTACTCCTCTGTTCTTTTATGGTAACCACATAATTGTCTCAGATGTCATGATAAATACAATGTTGGATTTGGCCTTGACATCTGTTACCAGTTATATTAGATTCTTTAATTTCTCATAATGGCAGATGATGCAAAAAAAAGAGATGAAACAAAGATGAAAATTCTTTTCTTTACTGATATCACAATTGTCTTAGCCCTGTATTAAAGAAGAGTATATAAGCATAACTTACGGACTCTCTTGCAAGTAACTTAAGGAGACATCCACTTTTGTTAGAAGTTATACCTTAGGGGGCAGCTAGGTGGTGCAGTGGATAAAGCACTGGCCCTGTATTCAGGAGGACTTGAGTTCAAATCCGACTTCAGACACTTGACACTAGCTGTGTGACCCTGGGTGAGTCACTTAAGCCTCATTGCCCCACCAAAAAAAAGAAAGAAAGAAAGAAAGAAGGAAAAAAGAAAAAAAGAAAAAAAAGAGAAGAAAATAGAAGTTATATCTTCTCAATTTATTCTCCAGGGGTTGGGGGGTGGGTTACAATAATGCTAAGTTTCAGTTTTTGTTTTTATAATATCTGTTTCATATTTAAAATCTCTAAGAGATTCTGAATTTCTTTAGACATATGTTTTTGAGAATTCTCATTTTTTGATTTGGTTATTGGCAAAGCTATTTAAAGTTGTGTTAAGATCAATTTTGTAGGAAATTTTCCAGGTGAGAAGACTTTCTAGCTGATCATCAGTATCTGAAACATCTGAGAGACTTTTTTACAACCACACCTGAGACTATGCACAGGATCCAGAGCCAGAATCTAGAGCAATACACAGATGAGATCCCAAGAACCATCTGAGATAAAACTTTCAAAGACTTAAATGGACATTTTCCTGTTTTCCTTTTCCCCATTGCATACACTATTTGTAATATTCACCTCCTAAAGGGGACTGCCCCCTTTAGTTTTTTAATGTCCACTTACTAAAGAGGAGTTCCCCCTTTAGTTTTTCTTTGTTTGTAATGTCCACTTGCTAAAGGGGAGTGCCCCCTTTGGTTTTGTCAATGCATCACTTAATTTCTTTTCTCTCTTTTCATTCCCTTTACATTTTTTTCTTTTTCTTTTTTCTTTTTCAGGGCAGTGAGGGTTAAGTGACTTGCCCAGGGTCACACAGCTAGTAAGTGTCAAGTGTCTGAGGCCAGATTTGAACTCAGGTCCTCCTGAATCCATGGCCAGTGCTTTATCCACTCCACCACCTAGCTGCCCCTCCCTTTACATTTTAATCATAAGTATCTGTAATGTTATTGCTTCATTTAAGGAAATCCTGTTTCTTAATGAAGTACAGGGGGGAGTGTGAGAATATTATTACCTGTTGAGAGAGCATGGGGTGACCTTTCCCAGGTTGATTCAGCATCTGGAAATTACCTCAGTATTCATGGACTGCCTTCAAGTCATGTCTATCGATATACTTGAATGCTACCAGCCAATTAGCTTGGGGCTATGTGTGGGGATGGCCCCTCTCCCTGTTCTGCAGGAAGCTTACACTCAAGAACACAGGATCTTGCTCTCTTGGTAGCATGATCTGCTAGGTGGAAGCAGCTTTCTCTCTCTCTCTCTCTCTCATAGATCTTAGGTTTTTCTATTCTTTCAGAGACATGTGTTCTCTCTTTGCCAACCTCTAATAGACTTTAATAAATGCTTAATGCCTAAACTGTTGCTGAAGCTTCTAATTTATAAGTAAATCCTAGCTGGCTTCCCCCACACCAGGGGGCAGGTAAGGTGATTTAGTTTTACCTGTCATAGTTTAGAGGGGCAAACATTACCTCTCAGAAAGGATTAAGTAATATTAGGCTAACTCCACATGTGCAAATGTGTTACATCAGTAAACAGTTGTATAAGCAAATTAAACTCCAAATATTTGATGGTTTTTGTTGCTATTCTAAATAGGGTTTCTTTATGATGTCTTCTTGATCTTTATTGCTAATACTGGGAAATGGGGACCTTTTGGGTACTACTCTTCTACATTGCAATCTTGCTGAACTCATTTATTATCTCAATGTTTTCATTGAGAGAGTTGGAATTTCTAGATATTTTATCACATCAACTAAAAAGAATGATTTGTATGACTTCATTTCCAATATTAATACTTGCAATATCTTTTTTCTTTTCTCATTGAAATCACAAAAAAATTTATTTCTTCCCCTAACCCCTGATATCTAAATTTCATCTTTGGGTTTCTTGCTTTTCATATGTTTACTTTTGTCAATTTGCTTTGGACCCAAGCCTCCACAACACTTCCTGGTCTGCATTATTCTTCACCCTTTTCCAGTTTTTCTTTGTGTATTGTCTTCTTCCATTAAGATATTAAATGGGGAAGTTGGGTGAGGGGCAGCTCTGGATCTCTCAAACCATCTCTCTCCCCATCAAGTCACAAAGGCAGCAGCCACACCTAATCTTATCTCCCTGAGGGGTGGGGGAGACTGGTTAGGTGTGTCTGTCCTTTGGTTTAGTTTTTCAAGGTGAAGGTTCTTTTGATTTACTCCAGAAAACTTCTGGGGTACACTAGGCTCATAACAGTTATATAAAATTCAAAAGCTTTTGTACGAACAAAACAGATATAAGCAAGATTATAAGGAAAGCAGAAAACTGGGAAAGAATTTTTGCAAAAAGTATCACTGATAAAGGCCTCATTTCTTAAATATATAGAGAAACAAGTCAAATTTATAAAAATACAAGTCATTCCTCAATTGATAAATGGTCAAAGGTGTTAACGTGGAAATTAAAGAAACAATCATTATAGGAGAAAATAAGGTCTTTTATTCAGGGCAGAGGAACTATAGCTCGTAGTATAGCAAAGCAAGAAGCTAGGAATACCCAAAGATGGGAACTGAAGACAGGGTTTTTATGGGGTAACAGAACAAAAGGGAACCAAAAGATTGCTCCAGAGTCATTTACAACTACTTAATGTAAATGAACCTATGACAAAATAAACTAAAGAACTGCTCCAGAGTTAAGTATAGATGCTACTTAACTCTAAATAGAAACTACTTAATGTTGGTGGACCCTTTTACATAATAACTTAAAGTTCAGGGAGTAAGGTGGGGAACCATGGGAGGGGATGGTTTGCTTGGGTGGAGGTGGGGGAGGTCTGTAAGTCAGAACTGACAAAGATTTGTTAGCCCCAGCAAATTCATTGGCCTGGGAAGGGGACTGGGTGGGGAATGAGTTCTCAGTAAATTTGTAGTTATCAAAGGATATGAACAGGCAGTTTTCAGATGAAGAAATTAAAGATATCTCTAGTCATATACAAATACATGAATTCACTACTGATCAGAGAAATTCAAATTAAAACAACTCTGAGGTACTACCTTATACCTAATTACAATGGAAAATATAATAAGAAAGGAAAACATTGGATGGTGAAGAATATATGGGAAAACTGAGATGCTAATCTACTGTTGGTAGAATTGTGAATAGATCCAACCATTCTGGGGAGCAATTTGGAACTATGCTCAAAGAGGTATAAAACTGTGCATACCCTTTGATCCAGCAATACCACTGCTAGGTTTATATCCCAAAGACATCCCAAAAAAGAGGAAAATATCTATTTGAACAAAAATATTTATAGCACCTTTTTTGTGGTGGCTAAGAATTGGAAAACAAAGGAATGACAAACAATTGGGGAATGGCTAAACCAGCTGTGGTACATGATTGCAATTGAATATTATTGTGCTATAAGAAATGACAAGCAGGAGGATTTCTGAAAGGCCTTGAAAGACTAATTTGAACTGTTGTACAGTGAAGTGGGTAGAACTAGGAGAACATTGTGCACAGTGACAGCAATATTGTTTGATGAAGAATTGTGAATGGCTTAACTATTCTCAGCAATACAAATATGTAAGACAATCTCAAAGGACTAATTTTGAAGCATACAATCAATCTCCAAAGAAAGAACTGATATTGATTGAACAAAGGTGGAAGCATGCTATTTTTAACTTTCTTTTTTTTCTTTTATTCAAGTTTTCTTGAAAGAATCCAATTTTGATTTTTACATTATACAGTAAGATATCAGGGCAGTTTTTTTATCTTTAAAAAAATAAACATTTTTACTTAAAGTTTTGAGTTCCAAGTTCTATCCCTCCTTTCAATACTCCCTTGTTCCTTCCCCAAGGCAGTAAGCAAATAAAGGTTTTACATGTGCAAATATGTAAAATATATTTTGTATAAGAAAAGTTGAATAAAAGTGTCAAATGCTGAAAACAAAACATGAAGAAGGAAGATTCAGAAGAGGTTACTAGTTCTGGAGAGGAGGAAATCACTGAGTACTTTGGAGAGAGCAGTTTCTCTTGAAGGTTGAGGTCAGGAACCAGATATCCAGGGCTTTCAGATACAGTGAAAGGAGGGCTAGCAGGGGTGCTAAGTAGCCTCCAATGAATGCAGTGTAGCTATGGATTTTTAAAATGTGGAAGGACTAGGAAGTGGTGATAATGTGAGGTTGGGTAGTAGGATCATGCATCCTGGGCATGTGTGGACAACCAGCTGAACAAGTGAGGTCAGGGAAGATTCTGGGCTAGAATTGGTGATGGCTTAGAGAGTTTCAGAGAGAAGGGGGACTGAGCCCATAAAAGCTGAGAAGGTCACTGACTGAAAGAGTGTAGTGTAGAGAAGAGCTGGCAGGCTATTGCTCCCTGGCTGAGAATCATCACAGAAAGACTTTAAGTGATCAGGTGAAAAATGAGCTCAAGGTGGTTGGGGCAGTAATATATGTCGCATTCCTTTTCTCAGCTTCCAAACCTCTTACAACTCCACTCTAAATGATAAGCAAACCCAACAGGAAGTCACATGATATCCAGAAATCCCACTGTGTCCTTGAGATTGCAAGAAGAGGGCCATAAGGGACAAGACTCAGGTGATGGTCCATCCATAGTGTGCTCAGTGCTTGGCTAGTCTTTGGATAAGCTGAAGAGCATCCAAAGGAGCCCAGACCAGTTTGTAACAGGGCTTCTAGTTCCAGTCCTATGAGATTTGATTGAAAGAGCCCTTGTGCTTACAGGTCACTCAGGAGCTTATGCTAGCTTTTTAAAGGCCTTTTAATGGTCACCACATTGTACAGGTACTAGATATGAGTGTTCCCTGGCAGGAGATATTGGATTTAGAGTTAGCATTTTCTCTCCAAAAAGTGATTGATCTTGGGGCAGCTAGGTGGTGTAGTGGATAGAGCACTGGCCCTGGAGTCAGGAGTACCTGAGTTCAAATCCGGCCTCAGACACTTAACACTTACTAGCCGTGTGACCCTGGGCAAGTCACTTAACTCCAATTGCCTCATTAAAAAAAAGTGATTGTTCTTATGATAAAAAGAATAAAATATTCTTTACAGAATGAAAGCTGTCCAAAGGAGAAACAACCTTTTTCATGACTTTTGGCCCACCCTGTTTATCTCCAAATGATTCATCAAACTTTTGTGAAAGGACCTATGAAGCATGCTTCAGTCTGTGTTCAGTTCATGTCAGTTATTTCTTTGGAGGTGGATGGTATGTTTCATTAATAGTCCTTTGGGATTGTCTTATATCATTGTATTGTAGAGAATAATTAAGTCATTTACAGATCTTCATTAGACAATATTGCTGCCTCTGTGCATAATGTCTCTTGGTTCTGTTCACTTCATATACATCAATTCATACAAGTCTTTCCAGGCTTTTATGAAACCAACCTGCTTGTCATTTCTTATAGCACAATCATATTTCATTACCATCATATATCTCAGCTTGTTTAGCCATTCCCCAATTGATGGGCATTCTTTTGGTTTCCAATTCTTGGCCACCACAAAAAGAGCTGCAAAAGCACACTTTTTAAAACTTTATTTTTCTTGTTTTTTATATGTCTGTTTTCTTTCACCATACAACTAATATGGACATACATATTGCAAGATTGCACGTGTATAAACTGTATCAAATTGTCTTCTCAGGAAGGCAGGAGAGGAAAGAGAAAATTTTGAACTGAAAATTTAAAAATGTTTAAATTTTTCTTATATTTAATTGGGAAAAATAAAATATGTGAAAATTGAGTAATGAAAAAGAATGATTCCACTTGTGGTAAAAAAATATGAAAGTTTTTTAACAGTCGGTTAGGATAACTGAAAGACGCCAGTTTTTCTTTAAGGACCACCCTTTTGGGGAGGAGACCAATGGCATGAGCTACGCACGCCAGTGCGCCTGCTGTGGATGTTAGACTGCCTGCTATGCACTCAACTTCCGGGGTGCGAGCTGAAAAGGCAAGGAGAGAACGGAAGTGGGGCTTTTTTCCTGCTCCACTGGTCTCCTGGCTGCGCTGCACAGACAGACACGGACTGGAGTTTGACTCGGCCCGGCTCTCGGTTAACAGCACGTGCTTGACTTGGTCTCTCTCCCCAAAAGTGGCCTTGGGTTTTGGTGAGTTTTATACAGAATATAGACTAAGCCTAGACTTAAGATGATTTGTATTGTATTTCTACTTTCCTATCCTTCTAATCAACATCACCTTGTGACTACCATACAATAAAGGCTCTATCTAGAAAACCAGAAGCTTCTTCCATTTACTAGTCTGGGAGATAAATTAAGGGAAAGGTTAAGTAGGGGAGATTTATGATCTAATATCCAATTTTAATCTCACACACTTCCCCTATGGATGGGAGGCCTTAACTGGAGGGCAGTGTTGTGAACTAGCCCAGGTATGCTGGAAAAGATGGGCACCACCAACATGACATAGTTCTATGAAAACCTTTAGACTTGACATATGACTCTACTTTGTAGTCTTTGTGGTACACCACTCAATTGTGCTTTCCTCCAAAACTTCAAAATGGATTTTGATAAGAAGTTGGTGGAAGAGAGCTAGACAAGTGATGGGCTAATCCGCATCTGATAGTCATCAGGAGCCCCTTGGATTTGGAAGTGATGACCCATGAGCAGGAAGTGATGAACATCTGAATCTTTGAGAACCTTTGGACATAAAAGTCTGTCCACATATTCAGAGAATGGGGGAGAAGGGCAGCAGCTTATTGGGACAAATGCCTTGGTTTCAGGAAAGTGGGGCTTGGAGAGAAGTATTAAAATTTAAGTATTGCTGAAGGGAACTCTTAGAAAGACATTTAAGATGGAAATACATATATATGTGTATGTATGTATATATATATTTAAAACTGAAATCATGAGGAATATCACTTCATTTTAAAAGAGAAAGTGGAGATTAAATCATCTGCAGAGACACACAAACAAAACTGAAGATTGAAGGATCTGTTCATGACTTGAGGCTGAAACCCAAGGAAAGGGACTCAAAGGAGGAGACATGAAAACAGTTTTGCTATGCTAGTGAAATAAGTTTATTAGAATATCTTATGAGACACTTCAACCATGATGTATAGGAATTGATCCCACTTGCTGGAATTGAGCTATTGTTGGGGAAATCTCCATCATGAAAGTGAGATTCTGTATCATCTCCCAGAAGACTGGGCCCTGCTGCTTCTCAGTTCCTGCCACTTCACTGCCATGCAGGGCATATATGGATTCCCAGACCTTCTTGGGGCAGCTCTCCCATGCCACCCAGACATAGAGGCTGATGGACTTTGATGTTTTTACAATGGCATGGGAGTAGCCCAAAGCAAGGGATACTGGACAAGGATTTCATGAGAGCCCAGGAACAAGCCTTTTTTCAGTAGAAGCCACAGGAATAATATCTTCCATAGCAAGATGGGCGGCAACAGCCATAGCCATAGCCACGATAGCCACAGCCACCATAGCCCAGGCCTCCATAGCCATAGCCACAGCCCCCACAGCCATAGCCTAGGCCATAGAAGCGTCCACATCCACAGCCATACCCAGAGCCATAGCCATAGCCCAGACCTCCATAGTAGCTGCCACAGGAGCACATTGTGTCAGGGTTCAAGGATTTGGGTGGATGTCAGGGGAAGGTTGTGTGTGAGTATGGATGGCACCATCTGCACAGGGACTTTTATACATGTCCAGCAGGAGGCAGGGCAGATACATTTGAGAAATGCATAATTTCCTTTAATGAACTTGCCCCAAACACATTCTTTTCATTTTTTTGTCCCTAGAGAACAATTCCTTGAGCTCATTAAGGGTGTTTGTGTTTTCTGCATTTACTGTGTCTCTGAGATGGTTGTGCCCTGATCTTGTTCACTTAATGCTAAATGATGATAGTGTTGTTAAAGCCTATATAGTTAATGTGGCTGGTGCCCAACCAACCTTCATGGCAACTATCTCCTAGGTCACATTGTCCTCCTTCCATTATGTTTGCCACTGTGACCCTCAGATGCTTTAGGCAGGGTGTTGAATACTCTCTCTCTCTATCTCTTTGTCTTTGTCTCTTAAAATTCATTCATATTTAAGATTTTAATATTTCAGTTTTTCAGGTTTTTTTTCTTTTCTTTTCTTTTTTTTTTTTTGCGGGGCAATGGGGGTTAAGTGACTTGCCCAGGGTCACACAGCCAGTAAGTGTCAAGTGTCTGAGGCCGAATTTGAACTCAGGTACTCCTGAATCCAGGGCCGGTGCTTTATCCACTGTGCTATCTAGCCGCCCCTTTTCTAGTTTTTTTATATGACTATAGATAGCTTTGATTTTTTTCTTCTGAAAACTGCCTGTTCATATCATTTGGGAAATGGCTTTTACTTTTGTAAATTTGACTCAGCTCCCTAAATCTTTGAGAAATAAGACCTTTGTTTGAGAAATTTGTAAACATTTTTTATATCACTTCATTGGTCATAGTACTTTTTACAAAATGTAATTTCCCAGGTTATGTCTTTTAATTAGGTATATTTTTGCTAGAGCCTTGTCTGAAGTCATGATTTCTACCCCTGCCTTTTGGCTTCAGTGTTAGTGTAATAGATTCTGCTTCAGCCCCTCATTTTATCTCATATTTGTCTTTCTTTTTCAAGGATATCTCTCATAAAGAATATATTTTTATATTCTGGTTTCTAATCCATTCTGCTATCTGCTTCCTCTCCATTTTACGTTATCTTTTCCTTTTTCTCTTTTAACTCTGTCCTTCCACAAAAGTCTGTTTTGCTTCTGACCACTGACTGCCTCAACTGTCCTGTATTTTATTATTTTACTCCCTCCAGGTCTTTTTCTCTTTCTCTTATCCTATTCTCCTCTTACTTCCCTTTTGGGTAAAATGGATTTCCATACTGAACTGAGTGACACCTATCCATGTGTATATAAATATTTAAGTATATACATATATACACACACATAGGTATATGTGTGTGTATATATGTATACATGTGTATGTGTATGTGTGCATACTTTCCATTTTGAAGAAATTCTGATGAGAGTGAAGTTTAAGTTTTGCCTATCATCTCCACCCCAATTTCCCCTTTCATTGTAAAAGCTCTTCCTTGCAGGTTTCTTTTAGTTGAGAAAAATTTCCCCATTCTTCCTTTCCCTTCCCTTTTTTCCCAGTACATTCCTTTTTCTCACCTTTCCATTTTTCTTAGGTCATCCTAAAGTAATCAATTCATACCCATATTCTCAGTCTATGTAAACTCTTTTTAACTGCCCTAATAATGATAAAGCATAAGGGGTTATGAGTATCATCTTCTTATAGAGGATGTAAACAGTTTAACCTTACTGAGTCCCTTGTGATTTTTCTTTCATGTTTATCTTTTAATGCTTCTCTTGACTCTTAGGTTTAAACGTCAGATTTTCTATTCAGCTTTGTTTTCTTCCAATCAGGAATGCTAGAAATTCTTCTATTTCATTAAGTAGCCAATTTTCTACCTGAAGAATTATACTCAGTTTTGCTAGAGATGTTATTTTTGTGTGTAATTGGAGTTCCTTTTCTTTCTGAAATATCATATTTCAAGCCAACTGCTTCCTTATGGTTGAAGCTGCTAAATCTTATTTTGTCCTGACTGTGTCTCCATGATATTTAAATTATTTCTTTGTGACTGCTTGCAATATTTTCCCTTTGGTCTGGCATCTCTGGAATTTGGCTATAACATCCCTGGGAGTTTTTATTTTGTAATCTCTTTCAGAAGGTGATTGGTGGATTCTTTCAATTTTTTATTTTTATTTTCTGGACTAAGATACCAGGGCCATTTTCCTTTATCATATCTTTTTTTTTTCAAGTAAACATTTTAATTTAAAGTTTTTTTTTTTTTTTTTTTTTTTTTTTAGGCAATGGGGGTTAAGTGACTTGCCCAGGGTCACACAGCTAGTAAGTGTCAAGTGTCTGAGGCCGGATTTGAACTCAGGTCCTCCTGAATCCAGGGCCGGTGCTTTAACCACTGCGCCATCTAGCTGCCCCAATTTAAAGTTTTGAGTTCCAAATTCTATTCCTCCTTTCCTCACTCCATTTCCCTCTCCCCAAGGTGGTAAGCAAGTCTACACATGTGCAATTATTTAAAACAGTATCATATTAGTAATTTCATATAAGAAAACTTGAATGAAAGAAAAAAAGAAAGAAAGGGAAAATACCGTGCTTCAGTCTGTGTTCAATCAATATCACTTCTTTCTTTGGAGGTTGATAGTATGCTTCATCATTAGTCCTTTGGTGTTGTTTTGTATCATTGTACTTCTGAGAATAGTTAAGCCATTCACATTTCTTCATCAAACAATATTACTGTCACTGTGAACAATATTCTTCTTGTTCTGCTCACTTCATTATACATCATTTCAGATTAGTCTTTGCAGATCTTTCTGAAATTATCCTGCTTGTCATGCCTTATAGCATAATAATACTTCATTACAATCACATACAACAGCTAGCCATTCCCCAATTGATAAGCATCCTTTGGATTTCCAATTCCTAGCCACCACAAAAAGAGCTGCTATAAATATTTATGTACAAATAGACACTTTTCTCTTTTTTGGGATACATTTGGGATTTAACCTAGAAGTGTTATTGCTATATCAAAGGGTATGGACCATTTTATAGCCCTTTGGGTACAGTTCCAAATTGCTCTCCAGAACAGTTAGATCCAGTCACAATTCCACCAACATTGGATTACCATCCGTTTTCCCACATCCCCTCCAACAGCCAACATTTTCATTTTTTGATGTATTTTCTACTCTGATACCTGTGAGGTAGTACCTCAGAGTTATTTCAATTTGCAATAGTGATTTAGAGATTTTTTCCACAAGACTATAGATAGTTTTGTTTTCTTTGTCTGAAAACTGCCTGTTCATCTCCTTTGACTATTTATCAACTGGGGAATGACTTGTCTTTTTATAAATTTGACTCAATTTTCTATATATTTGAGAAATGAGGCCTTTATCAAAGATACTTGTTTCAAAAATTCTTTACCAGTTTTCTTTTTTCCTTATAATCTGTTACATTTGTTTTGTTTGTATGAAATTTAAAATTTTATATTATCAAAATCATCTATTTTACATTTTGTATTGCTCTCTATATCTTCTTTGGTCCTAAATTATTTTCTGTCCATGAATCTGACAGATAAACTATTCCATGCTCTCTTATTTTGCTTATGGTATCACCCTTTATGTGTAAATCATGTACACATTTTGACCTTATTTTAGTATATGGCATGGCATGTTCATCTATACCTAGTTTTTGCCAGTTTTTTTCCAGTTTTTCCAGCAGTTTTTGTCAAATAATGAGTGTTCCAAAAATTTGGATCTTTGGGTTTAACATATACTAGATTACTATAGTCATTTACTATAGTATAATTTGTACCTATTGTAATGCACTCATCTACCTCCATTTCTTTTTTCTTTTTTGCAGGGCAGTGAGGGTTAAGTGACTTGCCCAGGGTCACACAGTTAGTAAGTGTCAAGTGTCTGAGGCTGGATTTGAACTCAGGTCCTCCTGAATCCAGGACTGGCATTTCCACCTCTATTTCTTAGCCAGTACCAGGTTGTTTTCATAATTACCACTTTATAATATAGGTTGAGATCTGGTACTTCTATATCACCTTCTTTCACATTTCTTTTCTTTTCTTTTTTTTTTTTTTGTGGGGCAATGGGGGTTAAGTGACTTGTCCAGGGTCACATAGCTAGTAAGTGTCAAGTGTCTGAGTCTGGATTTGAACTCAGGTCCTCCTTAATCCAGGGCGGGTGCTTTATCCACTATGCCACCTAGCTGCTCCTCACATTTCTTTTCACTGATTCCTTTGATATCCTTGAGCTTTTTTTCTTCCAAATGAATTTTGTTATTATTATTTTTTCTAGATGTATAAAACATTTTTAGATACTTAGATTAGTATGGCACTAAATAAATAGATTATTTTGGTAGCATTGTCATTTTTATTACATTGATTCAGCCTACCCATGAACAATTAATATTTTTCCAATTGTTCATATGTAACTTTATTTGTGTGAAAAGTGTTTTATAGTTCTCTTCATATAGTTTCTGGGTTTGTCATGGCAGGTAGACTCCCAAGTATTTTATGTTGTCTATAGTTATTTTTTATTTTTTGACTTTTTTTTTTTGGTGGGGAAATGAGGGTTAAGTGACTTGCCCAGGGTCACACAGCTAGTAAATGTCAAGTGTCTGAGGCTGGATTTGAACTCAGATACTCCTGAATCCAAGGCAGGTGCTTTATCCACTGTGCCCCTGTCTATAGTTATTTTAAATGGAATTTCTCTTTCTATTTCTTGTTGCTAGACTTTGTAATATGTAGAACTGCTGATGATTTCTGTAGGTTTATTTTTTTATCCTGAAACTTTGCTAGATTTGTGAATAATTTCAAATAATTTTTAGTTGATATTCTAGGATTTTCTAAGTCATATGAGAAAGTAATTATTAATAATGGATTTCTTGGGGGGACCCAGAGATCAGCTTCTCAGTCCCCCCCCCCTCCAGAAAGTCCAGTTCTCCTTGATTTGGGACAAACCCAAGGTAACAAAAGGAATGGAGACAGATTGGTTTGTCTGCCTCAGTGAAGGACTGACTGAATTAAACCACACCTGTCACTATCAAACGCTATCAAAAGAGGATAAAAGGGGGCGGCTAGGTGGCACAGTGGATAAAGCACCGTCCCTGGATTCAGGAGTACCTGAGTTCAAATCCGGCCTCAGACACTTAACACTTACTAGCTGTGTGACCCTAGGCAAGTCACTTAACCCCCATTGCCCCGAAAAAACAAACAAACAAAAAAAAGAAGATAAAAACCATTGGAACATGCCATTAGGGTCCTTTTGGGTTTTAGAGGTCTTCTGGGTCTTCTAGGTCTTCTGAACTCTCTTAGGTCTCCTTGAAACTATATGCTGTCTCTCTGGGAGGCAGCATGCATCTTTTGGGGCTTTTTTCCTGCTTTCTACCTGGCATGCTGAGGCTCTTTCCCTGCTTTCTCTGCCATGCAGCCTGAGACCGTGAGAAGTTAGGGAGACACATGGTCAATCCTTTACTGGCATAATATTAATAAAAATAATAATATGCTTACCCCAAACTGATATTTATAGCAATAGTAATTATTAAAAACCCCACAGGCATATCATCTTCAGAGTGAGTTTTGTTTCTTTTTTACCTATTCTAATTCCTTTAATTTCTTTTTCTTCTTTTATTGCTATAGCTAACATTTCTAGTATAATATTAAATAATGGAGGTGAAAATGGGAATCCTTGCTTAACTCCTGGTTTTATTTTGAAGGCTTTTAGCTTATTCCAATTAGGAAGAGGAGGAGGAGGAGGAGGAGGAGGAGGAGGAGGAGGAGGATGAGCAGTAAAGGAGGAAGAAGAGAGGAGAAGGGGAAGGGAAAGATGAAAAAAGAGAATAGGAGGGAGAGAAGGAGTACAAGACAAGTGGAGGGTGGGTGGGTGGGGAGAGGTTTGAGGTAGGGAGGCCAATCTCAAGGTTCTTAGAAAGATGTGCTGTGAGGGCCTTTGGGACCTATGTGAGGCAAAGAGAAGGACATGGATACCAAAGATATGAAGGTAGAAAGGACAAGATTTGCCAGATGATCAGATCAGTGTGGTGAGAGTGAGGAATAAAGGACCACTCTGAGTCTGTGAACCTAAGTTCCTGGAGGGATGTTTGTGCTCCTGAAAGCACTAGGGAGTTTGGGAGGTGGGGTGCTGTGGGAGAGGCCAAAATCACTCAGAGGCTTGCGCTAGCCTTTTTTTTTTTTTAAACATCTATATATTATTTATTTATTTTGGCAGGTCAATGAGGGTTAAGTGACTTGCCCAGCTAGTACGTGTCAAGTGTCTGAGGCTGGATTTGAACCCAGGTCTTCCTGAATCCAATGCTTTATCCACTGTACTACCTGGTTGCTGGTGCTAGCTTTTTAAAAAAGCCTTTTACTGGCTACCACAAAGTACAGGTACTAGATATGTTCTGAGTGTTCCCTGACAGGAAATCTTGGATCTAGAGTTAGCATCGCTTCCCAAAAAGCAATTTTTGTTTTCATAAAGAGAATGAAATAATCTTTGCATAATGAGAGCTGTCCAAAAGAGAAACAGCCTTTTTTCTGAGGGATTTGTTTTCACTGAAATGTGCTCTATAGAAGGTTCTTTCACAAAAGCTTGATGAATCATTTGGAGATATACAGGTGGGCTAAAAGTCATGAATATTTAATAACTTCTTTAGAGTTTACTTAAAATTTACCGTACCATAGCATCATATACTGCATATTTAGGAAGTTAATTTACATAATGTGTGAAAAATTAAATCATTTAAATGGCAAAAAATAAAGAAAATATAATTTTCAAAAAATTATTTAAGCATCAGACCCCTTCATGACTTTTGGCCCATCCTATATTTTGGGAAGAATTAAATTGAGAACTGCTGAGTGTTTTTTCATTGAAAAGTGAGTGGATAGAGCACCTGCCCTGGATTCAGGAGGACCTGAGACCCAATCCGACCTTAGGCACTTGACACTTGCTAGTTGTGTGATCCTGGGCAAGTCACTTAACCCCAATTGCCTCACCAAAAAAAAAAAAAAGAAAGAAAAAAAAAGAAAAAGAAAAGGTGAGTGAATCCAAAGAAACAGACATTTTGTGTGTGTGTGTGTGTGTGTGTGTGTGTGAATGGAGAATAAAGCTTAGGACTGATATGCAGTAATTGAAATTCATTTTAAGATAACAAATGGGGGGAGGAGGATAAGATTCATTGGTAATGGCATTTAGAACTTTTCTTCCACTGCTTGAAATACAAGGTCAGTCAATAAACACTTATCAAGTGCCTACAGTATGGTATCAAACTCTAGTTTTCTTGCTAAGTACCCATCTGAGGGACATGATTTCAGGGGTCAAAGGTCCTAAAGCCTGGCTACGGATGGATGAGAAAAGCAGATGCACTCTTTCCCAGGGTGTTTGAGTTGATTAGACAGTGTTATAGTGCTCTGTAGGACATTCTGGGGTTTTTGTTTGTTTGTTTGTTTTTGGTTTTGTTTTGAGCAGCGAGCCAGCTTTATTCTTTATCGTGGGCCCCATTGGCCTTCTCGTGGGGCTGCTCCTAGTCGTGCTTCGGGCTCCGTATTCTCCCAGCCCGGGCGGGGGTCGGCCTGCACGTGGCGCAGGGTGGTCAGGTGGTCGCCCCGGCGCTTCAGCAGCTTCACCTCCTAGCCCAAGTAGTGGCTCTCCGGGAAGTTGCAGGGGTGCGGACCCCTTGGCTGGAGCCCAGGGCGTGCAGCTTCAGGAGGGCCTGCTTCAGGCCCTTCTCCAGGCTCAGGGCAGCCTCCTTGGCATCCAAGCTGCGGCCCCACTCGTCTTGGGCGGGCACAGCTTGGAGGAGGACCTGGCCCCCAGGTTGGTTCTGGAGCCGCATAAGGCACTCAGCGCCCTCGCGTTTGTCCTTCGCCAGGTCACGGAAAAAATGCGACGGCAGAGCGACATCGTCCCGGTTGAAATAGAAACCCAGGGACAGGTAGGAGCAGGAGGCCTGCAGGTAGAGGTTGGCCTCGGCCTCGGAGGAGAAGTTTTGGCGGATCTGGGAGGTGGAGCTCATGGCACCGACGGCAACGGGAGGAGGCGGCTGGTCCCCAGGCTGTTTGGTCTCGGAGGCCAGGGGCGGATGGTCCCGGAGGCGGATAGTATCGAAAGCGGGGGTCGGGTGGTCCAGTCTGGGCGAAGATCTAGCGCGAGGGGAGCTGGGGGAACCGCGGGTCTGTTCAGTCCAAACACTGTTGAAGCAAAAACCAGAGTCGGACTATGAAGTCTCGGGACATACTTTTTTCTTTTTTAAAAAAATGTTTAGAATTTTATTTTTTCCAAATTACATGTAAAAACAAATTTTGACAATTTTTTAAAACTTTGTGTTACATCTTCTCTTCCTCCCACCCTCCCCACTACACCCCCCAAGAACTAAAGCAGTTCCATTTAAGTTGTACATGAATAGTTATGCAAAACATCTCCACATTAGCCAGGTTGTGAAAGAAAACAGACAAAACCAAAACTTCAGATTAAGGAATTATCAAAAAAAAAATTATGCTTCAATTTGTTTTCAGATACCATCAGTTCTTTCTCTGTAGATGGATTGCAATTTTCATAAGTCTTTCAGAGTTATCTTGGATCTTTGCATTGCTGAAAAAGGACATTCTTTTAAGAATGAGTTCGCTTCAAAGAATTGGAAATTGAAGAGAGTCTTAACATGCTGTGCCATATGATTGTGTTGGAATATTATGGTGTTGTAAGAAAAGATGAGCATGATGCTTTCAGAAAAACCTGGAAAAACTTCAATGAACTGATGAAAAGTGAAATGAGCAGAATATTTAGAATATTGTACTCAGTAACAGTAATATTGAAGGATGATCGATTATGAATGACTTAGCTATTCTTAGCAATACAGTAATTTAAGACATATCTGAAAGACATGATGATGAAAATGCTACTTGAGAGAAAGAACTTATAGTCAGAATACTGATCAAAGAACACTTTAAAAAATCTATTTTTCTTGGGTTTTTTGTCTTTGTTTTCTTTTACAACATGATGGATATGGAAATAAGTATTGCATAATTACACTTGTATAGCTTGTATCAAATTCTTTCTCTTCTCAGGAAGGTGGGAAGAGAGAAAAGAATTTAGAATTCAAAATTTTAAAAATACCCAGATGTTAAAATTGTTTTTACATGTAATTGGAAAAAATAAAATGTTTGAGAATTGAAAAATGAAAAAGAATGAGTCCCTTTCTCCTGTGGATGGGAGGGCAATGTTGTGAACTAGATCAGCTATGCTGGAGGAGATAGGTACCATGAACATGGCATGGTTCCATGAAAACCTTCAGGCTTGGTGTATGACTCTACTTTGTAGTGTTTGTAGTATGACACTTAAATGTTCTTTGCCACAAAACTTGAAAATGGATTTTGATAGCAAAGGTGGTGGAAGACAACTAGACAAGTGATAGGGGTAATCCACATTTTGATAGTCACCTTGGATCTAGAAGTGATGACCCATGAACATGAGATGATGAACATTTGAATCTTTGAGAACCTTTGGCCATAAAAATCTGTCCACATATTCATAGAAAGGGGGAGAACGCCATGGCTTATTGGGATGAATGCTTTGCTTTCAGGAAAGTGGGGCTTGGATATTAGTATTAAAATTTAAGTATTGCTGAAGTGAAATCTTAGAAAGACATTTAAGATGGAAATATATATTTTAAAAAACTGAAATCATGAGAAGTATCACTTTAGTGTAAAAGAGAAAGTGGAGAGTAATTCATCTGCAGAGACACACAAGCAAAAGTGAAAATTGAAGGATCTGTTCATGATTTGAGGCTGAAACCCAATCAAAGGAAGTTAAAGGAGGAGACATGAAAACAGTTTTGCTAAGCCAGTGAAATAAGTTTATTAGAATATCTTATGAGACACTTCAACCATGATGTATAGGAATTGAACCCACTTGCTGGAATTGAGCTATTGTTAGGGAAATCTCCATCATGAAAGTGAGATTCTGTATCATCTCCCAGAAGGCTGGGTTCTGCTGCTTCTCAGTTCTTGTCACTTCACTGCCATGCAGGGTATGTATGGATTCCCAGACCTTCTTGGGGCAGCTCTCCCATGCCACCCTGACATAGAGGCTAATGGACTTTGATGTTTTTACAATGGCATGGGATTAGTCCAAAGCAATGGATAGGGAATGATGATTTCATGAGAGCTGAGGAGCAAGCCTTTTTTCAGTAGAAGCCACAGGAATAATATCTTCCATAGCAAGATGGGCGGCAGCAGCCATAGCCATAGCCACCATAGCCATAGCCACCATAGCCCAGGCCTCCATAGCCATAGCCACAGCCCCCACAGCCATAGCCTAGGCCATAGAAGCGTCCACATCCACAGCCATACCCAGAGCCATAGCCATAGCCCAGACCTCCATAGTAGCTGCCACAGGAGCACATTGTGTCAGGGTTCAAGGATTTGGGTGGATGTCAGGGATAGGTGTTGTGTGTGAGTATGGATGGCACCATCTGCACAGGGACTTTTATACATGTCCAGCAGGAAGAGGCAGGGCAGATACATTTGAGAAATGCATAATTTCCATTAATGAACTTGCCCCAAACACATTCTTTTCATTTTTTATTCCTTGAGAGCAATACCTTGAGCTCATTAAGGGTGTTTGTGTTTTCTACATTTGCTGTGTCTCTGAGATGATTCTGCCCTGATCTTGTTCACTTAATGCTAAATGATGATAGTGTTGTTAAAGCCTCTATAGTTGATGTGGCTGGTGCCCCATCCAACTTTCATGGCAACCATCTCCTGGCTTATATTTTCCTTCTTCCATTATGCTTGCCACTCTGGCCTTCATTTGAGGCAGGGTGTTGAATAATCTCTCTTTCTCTTTGTCTCTGTCTCTCCCTCTCTATGTCTCTCTGTTTCTTCATCTCTACTATAATTTCTTCAGTTTTATGATTTAAAAATTTCAGTTTTTCAGTATTTTTTTATATGGCCATAGATAACTTTGATTTCTCCCCATCCCCCCGATAACTACCTGTTCATATCATTAGTAAATGGCTCTTATTTATGTAAATGTGCCTCATTTCTCTAATGATTTGAGAAATCTGACCTTTATTTGAGCAACTTGTAAACATTTTTGATAGTACTTCATTGGCCATAGTGATTTTTACAAAATGTGGTTTCCCAGGTTATGTCTTTTAATTAGGTATATTTTTGTTTCTGCTTTGTCTGAAATCATGCTTTCTACCCTTGCCTTTTTGCTTCAGTGTTAGTATTATAGTTTCTGGTCCAGTACCTCCTTTTATCTCATTGTGTGTATCTTTCTTTTTCAAGCATATCTCTCATAAACAACATATTGTTATATTCTGGTTTCTAATCTATTCTGCTATCTGCTTCCACTTTCTGATTGAGTTCATCATATTCACCTTCAGAGTTACAATTACTGTGTATTTCCCTCCATTCTGTATTCTTCTCTTTTTTTTCTCTTTTTACCATGTCCTTCTCAAAAGTCTGTTTTGCCTCTGACCACTGACTGCCTTAATCTGCCCTGAG
Organism: Dromiciops gliroides; assembly: GCF_019393635.1. NCBI lineage: Eukaryota > Metazoa > Chordata > Mammalia > Microbiotheria > Microbiotheriidae > Dromiciops > Dromiciops gliroides. The sequence goes on along the minus strand of NC_057863.1, from coordinate 261,790,227 downwards.
TTTTATTATTTCACTCCCCCCATATGTGTGTGTGTATGTATGTATGTATACACATGTTTGTGTGTGTGTATACTTCCCACTTTAAACCAATTTTGATGAGACTGAGGTTTAAGCATTGACCATCATCTCATCCCCATTTCCCACTTAATTGTAAAAGCTCTTACTTGCAGGTTTCTTGTAGTTGAGAAAAATGTCCTCATTTTTCCTTTCCCAATGCACCCCTCTTTCTTACCTCTCCATTTGTCTTAGATCATCTTAAAGTGATCAACTCATACCCATTCCTTCAGTCTATGTAAACTCTTTTAAACTGCCCTAATAATTATAAAGTAGGTGTTACAAGTATCATCTTCCCATAAGAATGCAAACAATTTAACTTTATTGAGTCCCCTGTGATTTCTTTTTCCTGTTTATCTTTTTTATGCTTCCCTGGACTCCTGTGTTTAAATGTCAGATTCTTTTGTCTAGCTCAGTGAAGGGCTGATCAGATTAAATCACACCTAGATAATGGATCTTGATCAACTTCACTGAGGGTCTCTTGCATTCTTTTTTCCCTGATGTCATCTTTCTTTTTAATGTGGACCACCTTCAATTCATGTCAACCAATGGAATTGAATGATGGTAACCAGTTAGCTTAGATCAATGTATGATGGTCCAACTCTATCAAAAGAGGATAAAAATCCTTGGAAGACGGCATTGGGTCTTTTGGGTTTTAGAAGTCTTCTGGGTCTTTTAAGTCCTCTGAGCTCCCTTAGGTCTCTCTCTGGGAGACAGCATGCATCTTTTAGGGCTTTTCTCCTGCTCCTGCTAACTGGCATGTTGAAGCTCTCTCCCTGTTTTCTCTACCATGTGTCCCAAGACTTTGAGAAGTTAGAGAGACATATGGTCAATTCTTTACTGGTATAATATTAATAAAAATAGTAATATGCTTACCCCATATTAATATCTACAGAAATAGGAATTATTTTAAAGACACACAAACATCATATCATCTTCAAAGAGTGGTAGTTTTGTTTGCTCATTACCTATTTAATTCTTTTAATTTTTTCTTCTCTTATTGCTATAGTTAACATTTCTAGCACAATATTAAATAATGGAGGTGATAATGGACATCCTTGCTTCACCCTGATTGTATTGGGAAGGCTTCTAGCTCAACTCCATTAGAGATAATGCTCATAGATAGGTTTAGATAAATATTCCTTATTTAAGGTAAGCTGTTTATTCCTATGCTCTCTTGTGCTTTTAATAAGAATGGGTGCTGTATTTTGTCAAAGGCTTTTTCTGCATTTATTGAGACAATCATATCATTTCTGTTGGTTTTGTTATTGATATGGTCAATTATGCTGATCATTTTCTAATATTGAACCATCCCTGCATTCCTGGTATAAATCCCATCTGGTTATAGTGTATGATCCTTGTGATATATTGCTGTAATATCTTTGCTAGTATTTTATTTAAAATTTTTTACATCAATATTCATTAGGGAATTTGGTCTATAATTTTCTTTCTCCATTTTGCCTCTTCCTGTTTTTTGTGTCAGCACAATATTTGTCTCATAAAAGGAGTTTGGCAGGACTTGTTATTCACTTATTTTCTCAAATTGTTTATATAGTATTTGGATTAATTCTTTAAATATTTGATAGAATTCACTTTTGAATTCAGCTGGTCCTGGTTATTTTTTCTTAGGTAGTTCATTGATGGCTTGTTCAATTTCTTTTTCTAAAATGGACTTATTTAAGTATTTTATTTCTTCTTTTTTTGATCTGGATAATTTTATTTTTGTAGATTTTCATCCATTTCTTTTAGATTGTCAAATTTCTTGGTATATAATTGGGCAAAACAGTTCCTAACAATTGTTTAATTTCTTCTTCATTGGTGGTGAGTTCACCCTTTCATTTTTTATACTAGTAATTTGGTTTTCTTCTTTCCTTTTTAAAAATAAAATTAACCAAAGGTTTATCAATTTTATATATTTTTTCCAAAAATGAGCTTCTAGTTTTATTTATTTGTTCAATGCTTTTCTTATTTTCAATTCTATTAATTTCTCCTTCGATTTTCATGATTTCTAATTTGGTGTTTAATTAGGGATTTTTAATTTGTCCATTTTCTAGTTTTTTTTAGTTGCATGTCCAATTCATTGATCTACTTTTTCTCTTTTTTATTAATGTAAGCAGTTAGGGATATAAATTTTCCCCTAAGTACCACTTTGCCTGCACCCCATAAATTTTGCTATGTTGCCTCATCATTGTCATTTTTAAAAATGAAATCATCAATGGTTTCTATGATTTGTTCTTTGACCCACTTGTTTTTTTAGGATCAGGTTATTTAATTTCCAATTAATTTTTAATATCTTTTCCAATTATCCATTATTTCTTTTTTTTTTTTTATTTTAGTGAGGCAATTGGGGTTAAGTGACTTGCCCAGGGTCACACAGCTAGTTAAGTGTTAAGTGTCTGAGGCCGGATTTGAACTCAGGTACTCCTGATTCCAGGGCCGGTGCTCTATCCACTGCGCCATCTAGCTGCCCCCCAATTATCCATTATTAAATGTAATTTTTATTGCACTCTGATCTGAAAAGGATGTGTTTACTATTTCTGCTTTTCTGCATTTGGTTGTTAGGTTTTTTTTTTTAATATATGGTCAATTTTTTTGTAGATAAGATGATATATTCCTTTCTATCCACATTCAATTGTCTCCAGAGATCTAGCATCTCTAACTTTTCATGAATTTTATTCATTTCCTTAACTTCTTTCTTGTTTTGGTTAGATGTATCCAGTTCTGAGAGAGGAAGGTTAAGGGCCCCCATTAGCATAATTTTTTCCCCTGGGCAATAATGGTTAAGTGACTTGCCCAGGGTCACACAGCTAGTAAGTATCAAGTGTCTGAGGATGAATTTCAACTCAGGTCCTCCTGAATCCAGGGCTGGTGCTTTATCCATTGCTCCACCTAGCTGCCCCCTAGCATAGTTTTATTATCTATTTCCTCCAGTAGTAACTCATTCAACTTTTCCTTAAAAAATGTACGTTATACCATCTGGTGCATATATGTTGAGTATTGATATGACTTTATTGCCTATGGTATGTTTCAGCAAGATATAGTTTTCTTCTTTATGCCTTTTAATTAGATCTATTTTTTCTTTTGCTTTGTCTGAAATCCTGATTGCTACTCTTTTCTTCAGCTGAAGCATACTAGATTTTATTCCAGCCCTTTACCTTTACCCTGTGTGTCTCTTTCTGCTTCAAATGCTTTTCTTGTAAACAACCTCTTGTAGGATTTTGCTTTTTAATCCATTCTTCTATCTGCTTCCAATTAATGGGCTAGTTCATCCCATTCACATTTATAGGTATGTTTGTTTTCCTCTATGCTATTTTCACTTGTTTATCCCCCACTCTTAGCACCTTCTCTTTCCCTCCTCACAAGTGTTTTACTTATGATCAACACCTCCCCTATATCTGCTCCCTTTTATCAGTCTCCCTCCCCCTTTTATTATCCCTTTCTCTTTTTTATTTCCTTTTTGAGTAAGATAGATTTCTATATCCAACTGAGTGTGTATGCTATTCCTTCTTTGAGCCAATTTTGATGAGAATAAGTTTTAAGCTTTGCCTGCCACCCCCACATCACCATCTTCCTCTCCATTACAATAATTCTTTCCTGTCTTTTTTATGTTAGACTCTCTTTCATTTTTGAAGAGGACCAATGACATCATGGGATGTGTCTTGACGCTTGTGTGAATTGGATTTAAGTGAGGTAGAGCTTTACAGGTAGTTGTTAAGTTAGGTTTATAGCTAAGAGTTAAAAAGAGCATTGGAAGTCAGAGAGGAAGAAGACAAGGGAAGAGAGGGTTCAGGACAGGGTGAACAGAAAGTAATTTCAAAGGGAAGAGAGAAGATATGAAATATAATGTTTGAATGGAAGCAGGTAGGCTAACATCAGCCAGACTATGGAATATGTGGAAGGGAGTAAAGTTTACAGAGATTATAAAGTTAGGAAGAAACTTGTTTATGAAGGAGGTGAAATGCCAGACAAAAAGTATCTATTTGAACTAGGACAGAACAGGAAGGAATTAGGCTTTAAAAGATGATGGGTGGGGGCAGCTAGGTGGCGCAGTGGATAAAGCACTGGCTTTGGATTCAGGAGGACCTGAGTTCAAATGCAGCCTCAAACACTTGACACTTAAGTAGCTGTGTGACTCTGGGCAAGTCATTTAACTCTCATTGCCCTGCAAAAACAAACAAACAAACAAACAAAAAAAAGATGATGGGTGTGTTGGGGGAGGGTGGGACTACTATGAGTTATAGAGGAAAAGAGGCAAGATGAATACTTTAGCAAAAATCCTTGTGTAGTTGAATGGAGAATTGTTGTTCATCCTTCATTTTAAAGAGGACCAATGACATCGTGAGGACGATATCTTGACATGGGTATGAATTGGATTTGAATGATGCAGAACAGTGCAAAGTTTTCAGCCTCACTCTTTCCATCAGAGTCATTAAAGTACAGATGCAAGAGAAAGGTCAAGAAGATTGGTAATGGCCTAGAATGCAGTAGGTGAACTTGGCCTTTCTAAATTAATGTCTTTCCCAGGTCTCCCTTTGTCTGGGGCCACACCCATTCAATGACCAAGGGCTAGGTAAGATCTAAGACAAAAGATGGCCCAGTTTACCATCCCAGAGAGATCAATTAGGGAGGGAAAGACCTTCAGAGATTCTGGCCAGAACATAAAACTATTGCTATTTATACTCATCAAAGCCATCAACACCTGAAAAATGAGCCACAGGGCCTTGATCTGCACCTATTATTTGCCATTCAATGAAAACCGGAATAATTTCAGTTTAAAGGTGCAGTCCAACAGCACTATTTACATCACAATTGGCTATTTTAGAGTCTTCTTTTTCCCTCCAGAGTTGTATTCGGGAAATTAAAAATGAAAACTGTGCCGGACAAAAGTAAATTGTTAGGAGGCAGCTAGGTGGCGCAGTGGATAAAGCACTGGCCCTTGATTCAGGAGGACCTGAGTTCAAATCCAGCCTCAGACACTTGACACTTACTAGCTGTGTGACCCTGGGCAAGTCACTTAATCCCCATTGCCCTGCCTCCCCCCCCATAAAATGTCCCAGCTTTTTTTTTTTTTTTTTTTTTTTTTTAGTGAGGCAATTGGGGTTAAGTGACTTGCCTAGGGTCATACAGTTAGTAAGTGTCAAGTGTCTGAGGCCGGATTTGAACTCAGGTACTCTCGACTCCAGGGTCGGTGCTCTATTCACTGCGCCATCTAGCTGCCCCATCATCAGCTTTTTGAAAAAAAAAAAAGAAAAGTAGTGGTAGTAGTCATAGTCATTGTCATAGTAGTAGTAGTCGTAGTAGTAGTAGTAACAATAGTAGAAATGGTAGGATTAGTAGAAATAGTGGTGGTAGTAGTAGTAGTTGTAGTGGTGGTGGTGCTGGTGATAGTAGTAGGAGGAGGAGGAGAAGAAGAGGAAGGGAAAGATGAAAAAGAAGAATAGAAGGAAGGGGAGAAGGAGGAGGAGAACAAGGACAAGTGGAGGATGGCTTGGGTGGGTGGATGGATGGGGGGAAGAAGACTGATGTAGGGAGGCCAATCCCAAGGCTCTTGGAGACATGTGCCATGAGGACCTTTGGGACCTATGTGAGTAAAGAGAAGGATATGGATACCAGATATATTATGTAGGTAGAAAGGACAAGATTTGCCAAATGATCAGATCAGTGTGGTGAGAGTGAGGAATAAAGGACAACTCTGAGGCTGTGAACCTAAGTTCCTGGCAGGATGGTTGTGCTCTAGAAAGTACTAGGAAACTTGGGAGGTGGGGTGCTATGGGAGAGGCCAGGATGAAAAGTTCTGTTTTGTGTTTGGGGGTTTTGAGATGACTAGGGGACATCAAGTTGAAACACTACAATTTGATATGGGATAGGAGGTCAGGAGGGATGAAAGCCTGGTTATGTAAATGTAGCAAGGAGTGACAGAGAGGTGATACAATAACTTGAAGCTAAGGAGGTCCCCATTTGAGAGAATATAATGGAAAGAAAGAGAAGAGGTCATAGGACTTGGGGTCAATCAGAAATTAGGCTTTGATTATGGTGTATCTAAGGAGATTGGGAAGGAACAGTCAAATAGGTCTACCCAGGAGCACCACTTGGCTAGTGGTATCAAAAGTTGAAGAGAGATCAAAAAGAAGGAAGATGCAGAAGAGGCCATTAGCTCTGGCCATGAGGACATCATTGGACACTTTGGAGAGAGTAGATTTAGATAGAGCAGTAATAAGTCTACTTCCCCAGTACAAGGGTGGGCCTCAGACAAAGAGTATTGTTACAAGTTGGGCTGGTTGTGCAAGTGGCTGACAGAGATGGGACCCACCCAAAGGGCAAGGCTCCTTGACAATATTCAGACTTGATCTACGACTCTCTTCTGTAGTCTTTTTGTTGTGCCATTAAGGTGCTGTGCTCTAAAATTTCAAATTTCATAACAAAGTGGTAGAAGATAGTTACACAAACAGTGGGCTAACCCACATTATGGCAGTTATCAGGGACACTTTGGTTCAGTAGGTCATGAACAATGAGTATGAGGTGATGAACATGTTTATTATTGAGGAATCTTGAAGATTAAAAACTCTGTCTGCATGGGCACAGAATTTGGGAGAGGAGACACAGTTTATAAGAAATAGTGCTTGAAAAAAAAAAAAGAAATAGTGCTTGTCAGGTCAGTTAGGTGGCGTGGTGGATAGAGAGCACTGGCCCTGGATTCAGGAGGACCTGAGTTCAAATCTGACCTCAGACACTTGACACTTACTAGATGTGTGACCATGGGCAAGTCATTTAACCCCGATTGCTTCACAAAAAAAAAGAAAAAAAAGAAATACTGCTTGTCTTCAGTAAAGTAGGGTCAAGACAAGTATAAGCAGGTGAAGGAGGAGGGGTGAAAAGATTTTTGGCAAGGCAATGAAACAAGTTTATTAGAAAATTGTAATAGACACCTTCTCGGTGGTGCAGCAGAGCTGAGCAAACTTTTTTGAAATGAGCTATTTTTGGGTGTTTCCATCATGAAAGTTGAGATTGTGCAGCATTTCTCAGAAGGAGGGGTCCTATTGATTCTCGATCCCTGGCACTTGGCTGCCCTAATTGTTCCATATGGATTTCAAGGACCTCTTGTGGTAACCCTGCTATGTCACCCAGTCTTGGAGGCAGATGGAATGTTATGCCTTTACAATGCTGTGGAATTATCCCAGATCAGGGGAGGACAAGGATTCCATGACAGCCCAGGAGTAGGCAAGCTTTTCAGTAGCAGCCAGAAGAATAATACCTTCTGTAGTAAGATGGGTGGCAGCAAGCATAGCCAAAGCCACCATAGCCCAGGCCTCTATATCCATAGCTACCATAGCCCAGGCCTCCATAGCCATAGCTGCCCAAACCATAGCCTAGGCCATGGTAGCTGCCACACCCACAGCCATAACCAGAGCCATAGCCATAGCAGGCCCCCATGGTAGCCACTGTAGTAACTCATGGTGTCAGGATTCACAGATTAGAGCTTAGACTGACAGGAAATAGAGTAAGTCAGAGGGGAAGGGAAGAGAGAGGACAGCAGTCTGAGCAGGTTGAATAGGAAGCCAATGTAAAGGCCAGCAGAAGGGAATTAAAAGTACATCCTTTGTGGAAAAACAGGTAGGACAACACTGGCCACCTTGTAAAATGTGGAGAGGAGAATAAAGTATACTGAGATTGGAAAGGAATGACGAGAACAGTTTATGATGAAGGTGAAGTACTAGACAAAGGTATTGAATTGAGCCAGCACGGGACAGGAGACAATTAGAGTTTACCAGATTTCACATATGGGCAGTGGAGCTTCTGCAGATTGGATGGGCTGAGGAATAAGATGAATGTTTTAGGAAAATCCCTTGGGCAGCTGAGTGGAGGATGGATTGTGCTAGCAAGAGGCTTGATGTAGGGAGGCCAATGGCAAGAGTCCTGCAGAGAAACCCTGAGAAGCTATTCTAAGGTGGGGTCTGGATGAATGATGAAGAGGCTAGGCATGCCAGGGATTTCGAGAGATTACAAAGGACAAGTTTTGCCAACTGATCAGATAAGTGCAATGAGAGCGATTTGTCAAGTAGGTCCCCAGGGGTCAATTCTGTATGTTTGTCAAGAAGAAGGTGCTATTAAAGGTAATAGCGAGGTAGGGAAGAGGTGGGATGCTTTTCAAGAGGTAGATGAGGAGCTGTGCCTTCGATTTGGGAGTGTTGAGATGATGAGGGAACATCAAATTGAAATTGATCAATTGGATAATTCATGATGTGGGCCCAGAGCTTGGAAGAGATGCAGACCTGCATTTGGAGATGGCCAGTGAGTGGCAGAGAGGCTTCTTAAGCTCTGAGACCTGAAGGAAGGTCTACTCTCCCATTAGTGATAAAAGGGAAGACATAACATCTTAGGTATCAGCTAGAAATAGTGAGCATGACATGAGTTAAGATGAAGAAGAAGGAACCGTCAGGTGGGAAGGCAGGGGTACTGAATATCCTTCAACGAATGCAGTCTAGCCATAGACGATAATGTGGAAGGACTAGGAAGTGGTGATAATGTGAGGTTGGGTAGAATCATGCATTCTAGGCTTATGTAGATAACCAGCTGAACAAGGTCAATCAGGGAAGATACTGGTCTGGAAGTGATGATGGGTTACTAAGTTTCAGAGAGAAGGGGGACAGAGCCCATAAGAGCTGAGAAGGTCACTGACTGAGAGAGTGTAGTGTAGAGAAGAGATGGCAGGCATCACAGAAAGACTTTAAGTGATCAGGTGAAAAATGAGCTCAAGGTGGTTGGGGCAGTAATATATGTCACATCCCTTTTCTCAGTTTCCAATTCTCACAACTCCATCCTAAATGATAAGCAAACCCAATAGGAAGTCACATGACAGCCAGAAATCCCACTGTGTTCTTGAGATTGCAAGAAGAGGGGCATAAGGGACAAGACTCAGGCGATGGTCCATCTGTAGTGTGCTCAGTGCTTGGCTAGTCTTTGGATAAGCTGAAGAGCATCCAAAGGAACCCAGACCAATTTGTAACAGGGCTTCTAGCTCTAGCCCTATGAGATTTGATTGAAGGAACCCTTGTGCTTACAGGTCACTCAGGGGCTTATGCTAGCTTTTTAAAGGCCTTTTAATGGTCACCACATAGTACAGGTACTAGATATATTCTGAGTGTTCCCTGACTGGAGCTCTTGGATCTAGAGTTAGCATCTTCTTCCCAAAAAGGGATTTTTGCTTTGATAAAGGGAATTAAATATTCTCTGCATAATGAGAGCCGTCCAAAAGAGAAACAATATTTTTTTTCCTGAAGGATCTGTTTTCACTGAAATATACTCCATAGAAGAACCTTTCACAAAAGCTTGATGAATCATTTGGAGGTACACAGAGTGTGCCAAAAAGTCACAAACATTTAATAACTTCTTTATTTTTTGTTTTTAATTTATAATACCATAGCATCATATACATTATACATCAGAAGTGAATTTACATGACATGTGAAAAATAAAATCTCGTAAATGGCAAAAAAAGAAAAAATAATTTAAAAAAGTTCTTAAAGCCTCAGACTCCTTCATGACTCTTGACCCAACCTATATTTTGGGAAGAATTGAATACTGGACTGCTGAGTGCTATTTCATTGAAAACCTAGTGGATCCAAAGAAACAGACATATTATTTTGTGAATGAAGAATAAAGCTTAGGAGTGATATGTAATAATTGAAATTCATTTTAAGGAAAGAAATAGCAGGAGGGACAAGATGCATTGGTAATGACACATAACTTTTCTTCCACTGCTTGAAATACATGGTCAATCAATAAACATTTATCACATGTATACTGTATGCCATGTAGGGTAGGAAGCTCTGGCTTTCATGCTAATGGTCCATCTGAGGGACATAATTTTAGGGGCTAAAGTTTCTAAGCCATGCTATGGATTAGAAAAGCACATGCTCTCTTTCCCTGGGTGTTTTAGTTGATAAGATAGTGTTATAGTGGTCTGAAGGACATTCTTTTAAGAATGAGTTCACTTCAGAATTGGAAATTGAGGGGTTGCCCATCAATTGGGGAATGACTGAACAAGTTGTGGTATATGAATGTAATGGAATTCTATTGTGCTGTAAGAAAAGATGAGCAGGAGGAGTTCAGAGAAACCCGGAAGGACTTACATGAACTGATGATGAGTGAGATGAGCAGAACCAGAAGAACATTGTACACAGTATCATCAACATTGTGTGTTGATCAACTGTGATGGACTAGATTCTTCTCACCAAAGCAATGGTACAGAAGAGTTCCAGGGAACTCATGATGGAAGGGGATCTCCAAATCCAGGAAAAAAAAGAACTGTGGAGTATAGATGCTGATTGAACAATACTATTTTGTTTTTTGTGCTGTTTTTTTTTTTCTTTTTTGAGGTTTTTCCTTATTGCTCTGATTCTTCTCTTATAACATGACTAATGCAGAAATATGTTTAATGTTATTATATATATATAAAACCTATATCAGATTACCTGCTGTCTAGGGGAAGGGGGAGGGAGCGGAGGGAGGGAGAAAAATTTGAAATTGGAAATCTTATATAAACAAATGTTGAAAACTATCTTTACATGTAACTGGAAAAAATAAAATACTTTCATCAGAAAACAAAAGAATGAGTTCACTTCAAAAAAAGTGCAAATTGGTGGGACACCCATCAATTGAAGAATAGCTGAACATGTTATGATATATGATTGCATCGGAATACTATTGTGCTGTCAGAAAGAAATGGAAAGACTTCAAAGAACTGATGCAAAGGGAAATGAGCTGAACATTCATAACATTGTACACAGTAAGAGCAATATTGCATGATGATCAACTGTGAATGACTTAGCTATTTTCAGCAATGAAGTGACTCAACAAATCTGAAAGACATGATAATATAAATGCATCTGGAGAGAAAGAACTGATGGAGTTAGAATGCTGGTCAAAGAACACTTTTTAAGCTTTATTTTTCTCATTTTAAAATCTTTGCTTTCAGAACATGATGGATATGGAAATAAAGATTTCATGACTGTACATGTATAAACTGTATCAAATTCTTTTTTCTTCTCAGGAAGGCATGAAGAGAGGAAAGAGAGGATTTAGAATTCATAATGGGGGCAGCTAGGTGGCGCAGTGGATAAAGCACCGGCCCTGGATTCAGGAGTACCTGAGTTCAAATCCAGCCTCATACACTTGACACTTACTAGCTGTGTGACCCTGGGCAAGTCACTTAACCCCAATTGCCTCACCCCCCCCCCAAAAAAAAAAAGAATTCATAATGTAAAAAACCAGCCAATGTTAAAATTGTTTTTTTCATGTAATTGCAAAAAATAAAATGTTTGAGAATTGAAAAATGAAAAGGAATGAGTCCAATGTTTTGAACAGGACCAGGTATGCTAGAGGAGATGGGCACCACCAGCATGACATGGCTCCATGACAACTTTCAAGGTTGGCATATGACTCTCCTGGTTAGTCTTTGTGGTGTGCCACTCAGTTGTGCTTTGCTCCAACACTTCAAAGTGGATTTTGAGAAGAAGGTGGTGGAAGACAGGTAGGTGATGGGCACCACCAGCATGACATGGCTCCATGACAACTTTCAAGGTTGGCATATGACTCTCCTGGTTAGTCTTTGTGGTGTGCCACTCAGTTGTGCTTTGCTCCAACACTTCAAAGAGGATTTTGAGAAGAAGGTGGTGGAAGACAGGTAGGTGATGGGCCAATCCCCATTCTGATAGTGATGAGGAGCCCCTTGGATCTGGAAGTGATGATCCATGAGGAGAAGGTGATGAACATCTGAATATTTGAGAACCTTTGCCCATAAAAGTCTGTCCATATATTCAGAGAATGGGGGAGGAGGGCCACAGCTTATTGGAACAAATGTCTTACTTTTAGGAAAGTGGGGCTTGGATATAAGTATTGAAGAAATCTTAGAAATTTAAGATGGAAATATTTTTTTCAAACTGAAATCATGAATCACTTCATTTTAAAAGAGAAAGTGGAGAATAAATCATTTTCAGAGACACACAAGCAAAAGTGCAGATTGAAGGATCTGTTCATGATTTGAGGCCAAAACCCAAGCAAAGGGACTTAAAGGAGGAGACATGAAAACAGTTTTGCTATGCCAGTGAAATAAGTTTATTAGAATATCTTATGAGACACTTCAACCATGATGTATAGGAATTGATCCCACTTGCTGGAAATGAGGTATTGTTGGGGAAATCTCCATCATGAAAGTGAGATTCTGTATCATCTCCCAGAAGACTGGGCCCTGCTGCTTCTCAGTTCCTGCCACTTCACTGCCATTCAAGGCATATATGGATTCCCAGACTTTCTTGGGGCAGCTCTCCCATGCCACCCAGACATAGAGGCTGATGGACTTTGATGTTTTTACAATGGCATGGGAGTAACCCAAAGCAAGGGATGGGGGACAAGGATTTCATGAGAGCCCAGGAGCAAGCCTTTTTTTCAGTAGAAGCCACAGGAATAATATCTTCCATAGCAAGATGGGCGGCAGCAGCCATAGCCATAGCCACGATAGCCACAGCCACCATAGCCCAGGCCTCCATAGCCATAGCCACAGCCCCCACAGCCATAGCCTAGGCCATAGAAGCGTCCACATCCACAGCCATACCCTGAGCCATAGCCATAGCCCAGACCTCCATAGTAGCTGCCACAGGAGCACATTGTGTCAGGGTTCAAGGATTTGGGTGGATGTCAGGGATAGGTGTTGTGTGTGAGTATGGATGGCACCATCTGCACAGGGACTTTTATACATGTCCAGCAGGAAGAGGCAGGACAGGTACATTTGAGAAATCCATAATTTCCATTAATGAACTTGCCCCAAACACATCCTTTTCATTTTTTTGTCCCTTGAGAACAATTCCTTGAGCTCATTAAGGGTGTTTGTGTTTTCTGTATTTACTGTGTCTCTGAGATGGTTCTGCCCTGATCTTGTTTATTTAATGCTAAATGATGATAGTGTTGTTAAAGCCTCTTTAGTTAATATGGCTGGTGCCCCTTCCAACCTTCATGGCAACCATCTCCGGGCTCACATTTTCCTTCTTCCATTATGCTTGTCACTCTGGCCTTCATACTCTTTAGGCAGGTTGTGTAATCCCTGCCCCTCCCTCTATTGAAAACTATTATTATTCAATTATTTTTACATTTTAAAAAAGTCAGTTTTTCAGTGTTTTTCCCTCATATGATTACAATTAACTTTGATGCCTTCTTCTGGAAAATTCCCTGTTCATATCCTCTGATCATATATCACCTGGGAATTGGCTCTAATTTTCATAAAGTGTTATTAGTTCCCTCCTTTTTTGTGAAATAAAAGCTTTATTTGAAAGACTTTCTGTCAATATTTTTTGCTATCATTGTCCGGGGTACTCTTTACAAAATATAGTTTCCCAGGTTATATCTTTTAATTAGGTCTGTTTTTTCTTCTGGTTGTCTGAAGTAATGATTTCTACCCTTGTCTTTTTGCTTGAGTGTTAGCATAATAGGTTCTATTCAAGTCCCTCATTTTATCTCATTGTGTGTATCTTTCTCTTTCAAATTCATCTTTCCTAAAAACATATTGTTGTGTTCTGGTTTCTAATACGTTCTGCTATGTGTTTCCCTTTATGATTGAGTTTATCATATTCACCTTGAGAGCAACAATTACTGTTTATTTCCCTCCATTCTTAATTCTCTTTTTCTTTTTCCCCTCTCCTTCTACAAAATTTTGTTTCGATTCTGACCACTACCTGCTTTGATCTGCTCTATTTTTTACTTCCTTTCCCTTGTGTCCATTTCTCTTATCCTTTTAAACTCTTATTTCCCTGTTGGGTAAGATGGATTTCTATAACGAACTGAGTGATACACACATGTGTATATAAAAATGCCTATAAACACATGTACATACATACATACATATGTGTGTACATTTATGTATTAACACGTGTACATATGGGTATATATGCATGTATACTCTTCCCACTTTGAACCAATTTTGATGAAAGTGAGATTGAAATATTGCCCACCTTGATACCCCTATTTCCTCCATCATAGTAAAAGCTCTAACTGCTAGGAAAAATTTCTCCATTCTTCCTTTCCCTTTTACCTCTCCCAGTGCTTCCCTGTTTTTTACCCTCCATTTTTTTTTAAGATCTTCCAAACATTATTAAGTCATACCCACGCCCTCTGTTGATGTTGACTCTTCTACATGCCCTAATAAATATAAGGAATTACAAGTATCTTGTTCCTATACAGGAATGTAAGCAGTTTAATCTTATTGAGTCCCTTGTGATTTCCCTTCCCTGTTTATCTTTTTATGCTTCTCTTAAGTCAAATCTTGTAAATGGCAAAAAATGAAGGAAGAATAATTTAAAAAATATTCTTACAGCATCAGACCCCTTCATCACTTTTGACCCCACTTATATTTTGGCAAAAATTGAATAGAGGACTGCTGAGTGCTTTTTCATTGTAAAGGGAGTGGATCCACAGAAACAGACCTGTTATTTTGTGAATGGAGAATAAATCTTAGGAGTCATATGTAATAATTGAAATTCATTTCAACAAAAGAAACAGCAGGAGGGATAAGATTCATTGGTGATGACATTTCTACCTTTTCTTCCACTGCTTGAACTACAAGGTCAATCCATGAACATTTATCAAGTTCCTGCTATATGCATTGTAGGGTACCAGGCTCTGGTTTTCTTGCTATAAGGGCCCAACTGAGGAACATGATTTTAGGGGCTCGAGGTCTTCAGCCACTATTTGGATCTGAAAAGCAGATGGTCTGTTACCCACGGTGTTTGAATCGATCAGATAGTCTTCTGAAGAATATTCTTTTAAGAATGAGTTCACTTCTAATAATTTGAAATTGATGGTATGACCATCAGTTGAAGAATGGCTTAAGATATCATGGTTTATGATTATGTTGGAATGCTATGGTGCTGTAAGAAAAGATGAGCATGATGCTTTCAGAAACTCTTGGAAAGATTTCAGTGAAGTGGTGCAAAATGAAATGAGCAGAACTTTGAGAACATTTACATAATAACAGCAGTGTTGCATAATGATTCACTGTGAATGACTTAGCTCTTCTCCACAATACAATTGATGTAGGATGGAATTTGGGGTCAAATTGAACATGAGTCATCCAAAAAGAATTACAAGACTCAGTGACTCAGTTTCCCAAGTTTTATTGGTATACTGTGAATGACCACAGGGAGAGAACAAGAATAGTGGAAAGGTATTTCTCGGATAGCGAAAGAAAAGATGGTTATATTTATAGTATATATAAATTAATTATCAGTCTCATTATAATAATCTCCACTTTGGGAGGTACAGGGGAGGGCTTATCCTAATTTGGAATTCCTATGGTCCTAAGCCAACCCCTGAGGTGGGTACCTTTTTCAGTGGAGGTGTGTTTTTGGGGTTTACATGTCATAAGGTGAATCTGGGGACAAATTTGGCCTTTTCTTCACATGTCTCTTTCTGATTCCCATGGCTAGTTTCAAAACACCTTCATTTTTCTTTTAGAATTTCTATAGGCTGTCATTTAGTCTAAGGTCTTCATGGCCTCTCTCCTTCTGTTCCCATTATGGATACTGATTACTGTGGGTAAGAGAACTTAGCATCCTGACTTGTAATTTATCTATTAACTGGGGTCTAACTCCCTTTTGGAGCTAATATCTGAATTAAAGCTTGGGTCTTAGGTTTTTCTGTTAACCCTTTTTTTCACCTCCTACATCACAATGATTGGAGACAATTCTGAAAGGACCTATAATGTTGAAAATGCTACTCAAGAGAATGAACTGATGGAGACAGAATGCTGATTTAAGCACACTTTTTAAACTTCATTTTTCTTGTTTTGCACATGTGTGTGTTTTCTTGCAACATATAAGGAATATGGATATACATATTGCATGATTGCACCTGTATAACTGGTATCAAATAATTTGTCTTATATGGAAGGCAGGAGGAGAGGTAAGAAAAAAATTTGAAGTCAAAATGAACAAAAATGTTAAAATTGTTTTTATATGTAATTGAAAAGGTGGGCAGCTAGGTGGCGCAGTGGATCAAACACTGGCCCTGGATTCAGGAGGACCTGAGTTCAAATCTGACCTCAGATACTTGACACTAGCTGTGTGACCCTGGGCAAGTCACTTAACCCTCATTGCCCTGCAAAAAGAAAGAAAGAAAGAAAGATAAAATGCATTGGCCACAGCTAAGGAAAAGACCTTTCTTGAAAAGGAACCTGAAAATTGAAAAAGAATGAGTCCACTTCCCCTGTAAATGGGAGAGTCTCAGCTGGAGAGCAATGTTGTGAACTGGCCCAGGTAGACTGGAGGAGATGGGCACCACCAACATGACCTGGTTCCATGCCACCTTCAGGGTTGGCATATGAGTCTCCTGGGGTAGTCTTTGTGGTGTGCCACTCAATTGTGCTTTGCTCCAACACTTCAGAGTGGATTTTGAGAAGAAGGTGGTAGAAGACAGCTAGGTAGGTGATGGGCCAATCCCCATTCTGATAGTGATCAGGAGCCCCTTGGATCTGGAAGTGATGACCCATGAGCAGAAAGTGATGAACATCTGAATCTTTGAGAACCTATGGCCATAAAAATCTGTCCATATATTCAGAGAATGGGGGAGAAGGGCCACAGCCTATTGGAACAAATGTGGGGTTTGGAGAGAAGTATTAAAATTTAAGTACAGCTAAAAGTGAAATTTTAGAAAGACATTTAAATTAGAAATTTTTTAAAAAACCCTGAGATCATGAAGAGTATCATCACTTCATTGCAAAAAGATGGGTTGGAGAGTAAGTCTTTTGCAGTGACACAGAAGCAAAAGTGCAGATTGAAAGATCTGTTCATGACTTGAGACTGAAACCCAAGCAAAGGAAGTCAAAGGAGGAGACATGAAAACAGTTTTGCTATGCCAGTGAAATAAGTTTATTAGAATATCTTATGAGACACTTCAACCATGATGTATAGGAATTGAGCCCTCTTGCTGGAAATGAGGTATTGTTGGGGAAATCTCCATCATGAAAGTGAGATTCTGTATCATCTCCCAGAAGACTGGGTCCTGCTGTTCTCAGTTCCTGCCCCTTCACTGCCATGAAGGGTATGTATGGATTCCCAGACTTTCTTGGGGCAGCTCTCCCATGCCACCCAGACTTAGAGGCTGATGGACTTTGATGTTTTTACAATGGCGTGGGATTATCCAAAGCAATGGATGGGGAACAATGATTTATTTCATGAGAGCCGAGGAGCAAGCCTTTTTTCAGTAGAAGCCACAGGAATAATATCTTCCATAGCAAGATGGGCGGCAGCAGCCATAGCCATAGCCACGATAGCCACAGCCACCATAGCCCAGGCCTCCATAGCCATAGCCACAGCCCCCACAGCCATAGCCTAGGCCATAGAAGCGTCCACATCCACAGCCATACCCAGAGCCATAGCCATAGCCCAGACCTCCATAGTAGCTGCCACAGGAGCACATTGTGTCAGGGTTCAAGGATTTGGGTGGATGTCAGGGATAGGTGTTGTGTGTGAGTATGGATGGCACCATCTGCACAGGGACTTTTATACATGTCCAGCAGGAAGAGGCAGGGCAGGTACATTTGAGAAATCCATAATTTCCATTAATGAACTTGCCCCAAACACATTCTTTTCATTTTTTTATTCCTTGAGAGCATTGTCTTGAGCTCATTAAGGGTGTTTGTGTTTTCTATATTTACTGTGTCTCTGAGATGGTTCTGCCCTGATCTTGTTCATTTAATGCTAAATGATGATAGTGTTGTTAAAGCCTCTACAGTTAATGTGGCTGGTACCCCATCCAACCTTCATGGCAACCATCTCCTGGGTGACATTCTTCTCCTTCCATTATGTTTGCCACTGTGACCCTCAGATTCTTTAGGCAGGTTGTGGAATCACTGCACTTCTCCACCTCTCTCTATTTAAAACTATTATTATTCAATCATTTTTAAGATTTACAAATGTCAGTTTTTCAGGATTTCCCCCCATGTGATTACAATTACCTTTGATGCTTCCTTCTGGACAATTTCTGATCATATCCTCTGAGCATATTTCTCCTGGGAAATGATTTTAATTTTCATAAATATGACTTACTTCCCTCAGTCTCTGTTAAATACAACCTTTCTTTGAAAGACATTCTGTAAAATTTTATGCTATCAATTCATTGTGCAGAGTACTCTTTACAAAATATAGTTTCCCGGATTATGTCTTTTAATTAGGTCTGTGTTTGCTTCTGCTTGTCTGAAGTCATGATTTCTACCCTTGTCTTTTTGCTTGAGTGTTAGCATAATAGATTCTGCTCAGATCCCTCATTTTATCTCATTGTGTGTATGGTTCTGTTTCAAGCTCAATTTCCCTAACAACATTTTGTTGTATTCTGGATTCAAATCCATTCTGGTATGTGTTTCCACTTTATTACTGAGTTTACCATATTCACCTTGAGAGTAACAATTACTGTGTATTTCCGTCCATTGATAATTCTTTTTCTTTTTCTCTTTTTTCCCTCTCCTTCCCCAAAATTCTGTTTGGGTTCTGACCACTTCCTGCCTTGATCTGCTCTTTGTTTTCTTATTTCCCTTCCCCTGTATATCTTTCTAGTATCCTTTTATCCTATTATTTCCATGCTGGGTACGATAGTTTTCTTTACCAAAATGAGTGATATACATACCTCTATAGAAATAAATATATCTCTCTATATACATTCATACATATGTACACAATACATTCATACATGTATACATGTATATTAATGTATTAATGTGTGTATATGGATATATACACATGTATATTCGTCCAACTTTGAACCAATTTTGACGAGAGTGAGATTCAAGTATTGCCCATGCTAATAACCTCATTTCCCCCTTCATATTAAAAACTCTTTCTGGTAGGTATTTTTTAGTTGGAATATTTCCCCATTATTCCTTTCCCTTTTCCCTCTCCCAGTGTATCCCTGTCTTTTACTCTCAATTTTTTTATATCTTCCCAACATAATCAAGTCATAACCATACTCTGTCTATGCCAGCTCCTTCTAAGGGCCCTAATAAGAAGATACAAGTATTATGTTCCCAAATAGGAATGTAATCAGTTTAACCTCATCAAGTTGCTTGAAATTTCTCTTTTCCACTTCTATTTTTATGCTTCTCTTGAGTCAAATCTTATAAATGGCAAAAAATGAAGGAAGGATAATTTTCAAAATGTTCTTAAAACATCAGACCCCTTCATAACTTTTAACCCCACCTATATTTTGGCAAGAATTGAATAGAGGACTGCTGAGTGCTTTTTCATTGAAAAGCAAGTGGATCCACAGAAACAGACCTGTTATTTTGTGAATGGAGAATAAATCTTAGGAATCATATGTAGTAATTTTAATTCATTTTTAACAAAAGAAACAGCAGGATGGCTGAGATTCATTGGTGATGACAATTCTAACTTGTCTTCCACTGCTTGAAATACAAGGTCAATCCATGAACATTTATCAAGTTCTTGCTATATGCATTGTAGAGTACCCGGCTCTGACTTTCTTGCTAAGGGCCCAACTGAGGAACATGATTTTAGGGGCTCAAGGTCTTCAGCCAGTATTTGGATTTGGAAAGCAGATGCTCTGTTACCCAGGGTTTTTGAATTGATCAGATAGTGTTACAGTGTTCTGAAGGATATTCTTTTAAGAATGAGTTCACTTCAAAGAATTTGAAATTGATGGTATGACCGACCATCAATTGAAGAATGGCTTAAGATGTCATGGGATATGATTGTGTTGGAATCCTATGGTGTTGTAAGAAAAGATGAGCATGATGCTTTCAGTAACTCTTTGAAAGATTTCTATTAACTGAAGCAAAATGAAATGAGCAGAACTTTCAGAACATTGTACACAGTAACACCAATATTGCCTGATAATTCACTGTTAATGACAGCTCTTCTCAACAATATAATGATTGGAGACAATTCTTTGGGACCTTTAATGTTGAAAATGCTGTTCAAGAAAATGAACTGATGGAGACAGAATGCTGATCTAAGCACACTATTTAAACTTCATTTTTCTTGGTTTGCATACGTGTGTGTTTTCTTGTAGCATATGAGGAATATGGATATACATATTGCATGATTGCACCTGTATACTCCTTATCAAATGGTTTGTCTTTTCAGGAATGCAGGAGGAGAGTAAAGAGAAAAATTTTGAAATTAAAATGAACAAAAATGTTCAATTGTTTTTACATGTAATTGAAAAAAAAATCTGAAAATTGAGAATGAGTCCATTTCCGTTGTAAATGCGAGGGTCTCAGCTGGAGAGCAGTGTTGTGAACTGGCCCAGGTATGCTTGAGGAGTTGGGCATCACCAACATGACTTGGTTCCATGCCAGCCTTCAAGGTTGGCATATGACTCTCCTGGGTAGTCTTTGTGGTGTGCCACTCAATTGTGCTTTGCTCCAACACTTCAGAGTGGATTTTGAGAAGAAGGTGGTGGAAGACAGCTAGGTAGGTGATGGGCCAATCCCCATTCTGATAGTGATCAGGAGCCCCTTGGATCTGGAAGTGATGACCCATGAGCAGGAGGTGATGCACATCTGAATCTTTGAGAACCTTTGTCCAGGAAAGTCTGTCCACATAATCAGAGAATGGGTGAGAAGGGCCACAGCCTTTTGTAATAAATGCCTTGCTTTCAGGAAAGTGG
This sequence comes from Dromiciops gliroides, assembly GCF_019393635.1. NCBI lineage: Eukaryota > Metazoa > Chordata > Mammalia > Microbiotheria > Microbiotheriidae > Dromiciops > Dromiciops gliroides. The sequence goes on along the minus strand of NC_057863.1, from coordinate 261,769,506 downwards.
GGTTTGGAGAGAAGTATTAAAATTTAAGTTCAGCTAAAAGTGAAATCTTAGAAAGATATTTATTTAAGATAGAATTTTTTAAAAAAACCCTGAGATCATGAGAAGTATCATCACTTCATTGCAAAAAGATGAATTGGAGAATAAGTCTTCTGCATTTTCACAGAAGCAAAAGTGCAGATTGCAGGATCTGTTCATGATTTGAGGCTGAAACCCAATCAAAGGAAGTTAAAGGAGGAGACATGAAAACAGTTTTGCTATGCCAGTGAAATAAGTTTATTAGAATATCTTATGAGAAACTTCAACCATGATGTATAGGAATTGATCCCACTTGCTGGAAATGAGGTATTGTTGGGGAAATCTCCATCATGAAAGTGAGATTCTGTATCATCTCCCAGAAGACTGGGCCCTGCTGCTTCTCAGTTCCTGCCACTTCACTGCCATGCAGGGTATGTATGGATTCCCAGACTTTCTTGGGGCAGCTCTCCCATGCCACCGAGACATAGAGGCTGATGGACTTTGATGTTTTTACAGTGGCATGGGATTAGTCCAAAGCAATGGATGGGGAATGATGATTTCATGAGAGCCGAGGAGCAAGCCTTTTTTCAGTAGAAGCCACAGGAATAATATCTTCCATAGCCAGATGGGCGGCAGCAGCCATAGCCATAGCCACGATAGCCACAGCCACCATAGCCCAGGCCTCCATAGCCATAGCCACAGCCCCCACAGCCATAACCTAGGCCATAGAAGCGTCCACATCCACAGCCATACCCAGAGCCATAGCCATAGCTCAGACCTCCATAGTAGCTGCCACAGGAGCACATTGTGTCAGGGTTCAAGGATTTGGGTGGATGTCAGGGGAAGGTTGTGTGTGAGTATGAATGGCACCATCTGCACAGGGACTTTTATACATGTCCAGCAGGAAGAGGCAGGACAGGTACATTTGAGAAATGCACAATTTCCATTAATGAACTTGCCCCAAACACATTCTTTTCATTTTTTTTTTCCTTGGGAACAATTCCTTGAGCTCATTAAGGGTGTTTGTGTTTTCTACATTTGCTGTGTCTCTGAGATGGTTCTGCCCTGATTTCATTTAATGCTATATGATGATAGTGTTGCTAAAGCTACTATAGTTAATATGACTTGTCCCCCATTCAACTTTCATGGCAACCATCTCTTTGGTGACATTCTCCTCCTTCCACTATGCTTGCCTCTCTAGTCTTCAGATTCTTTCGGCAGGTTGTGGAATCCCTGTATCTCTCTCTATTTAAAACTATTATTATTCAGTCATTTTTACATTTTCAAAAAATGTCAATTTTTTCTGTGCTTTTTCATATGTTTACAATGAATTTTGATGTCTTCTTCTGGAAAATTCCTGATTATATCCTCTGAGCATATTTCTGCTGGGAAATTAATTTTCATAAATTTGCCTTAATTCCCTCCATCTTTGTGTAATAAACCCTTTATTTGAAAGCCATTTTATAAATTTTTTTTGTCAGTACTCTTTACACAGTATAGTTTCCTAGGTTATATCTTTTATTTAGGTCTATTTTTTCTTCTGGTTGTCTGAAGTCATGATTTCTGCCCTTGCCTTTTTGCTTGAATGTTAGCATAATAGATTCTGCTCAGATCCCTCATTTTATCTCCTTGTGTGTATGGTTCTGTTTGAAACACCTCTCTCCTAACAACATCTTGTTGTATTCTGGCTTCAAACCCATTCTGCTGTGTGATTGCACTTTATGATTGAGTTTACCATATTCACCTTGAGAGTAACAATTACTGGGTATTTACCTCCATTCATAATTCTTTTTCTTTTTCTCTCTTTTCCTTCTCCTTGCCCTGAATTCTGTTTTGATTCTGACCACTGCCTGTCTTGATTTGCTCTATGTTTTCTTATTTCCCTTCCCCTGTGTCCCATGATAGTATGTTTTTATCCCGTTTTTTCCCTGCTGGGTAAGATGGATTTCTGTACTGAACTGATTGATTGATACACATACCTGTATATAGAAAAATATATATCTCTATATACATTCAAACATGCATATATAAATATATACATATATATGTATGTGTATATTATAATGTATTAACCTGTGTGAATATGGGTATGTATACACATGTATATTCTTCCCATTTTGAACCAATTTTGATGAGAGTGAGATTGAAGCACTGCCCACCCTGATGCCCCCATTTCCCCCTTCATACTAAAAGCTCTTCCTGGTATGCCTCATTCAGTTGGAATATTTCCCCATTCTTTTTCCTTTTCCCTTTCCCACTGCATCCCTGTTTTTAACTCTCCATTTTCTTTAGATCATCCAAACATAATCAAGTCATACCCATGCCCTCTGTCTAAGTTGATTCCTTCTATGTGCCCTAATAAGTATAAGAATTTACAAGTGTCAGGTTCCTATATAGGGATGTAAGCAGTTTAACTTTGTTGAATCGCTTGTCATTTCTCTTTCCTGTTTATCTTTTTATGCTTCTTTTGAGTCAAATCTAGTAAATGGTAAAAAATTAAGAAAAAATAATTTACCAAACATTCTTAAAGCCTTAGACCCCTTCATGTCTTTTGACCCCACCTATGTTTTGGCAAGAATTGAATAGAGGCCTGCTGAGTGCTTTTTTTATTGAAAAGCGAGTGGATCCACATGCTTCATTTAAGGAACTGATGTTTCTTCACATGAAGCACAGGAGGGAGTGTGAGAATCAGAGCTCTGCCCTGAGGAGAAAGCATGTGACTTGGCATCCTGAAGTTACACCTATAGAACTGCCTATAGTCATGTCAATCAAAGCTACCAGCCAATTAGTTTGGAGCTATGTATGTGGATGGTCCTGGTTCCTGTTTCACAGGGAGCTTCTGGGAGAAGCTGCTGAGGATCTCTCTCTTTTTGTCTGGAACTGGCTTGGTGGTGGCAGAAGGAGAACAGCGGCGGGGGGGCCCTCTTAGTCATTCAAACACTGGCTTAGTGGTGAGAGATTTCACGTAGGTTGCTAGGAAAGTGTAACGATTGGAATGATGCCACCTGCTGGAGACTTACTGTAGAAGAGTTCCGCCCATTAAACGAAGGTCTTTGAGGGCAAGACCAGGAGTCTTTTCTTTGGCGTCAGGAAGTGACGCAGACTAGTGGGAGGAGGAAGGAAGAGACCGGCGCTCGCGCTTGCACTCTTTCCTGAGGACTCTGGTAGAGAAGGGAGCTAAAAATGTGCTCTCCCTTTAATAGATAGGAATCTAGGCCTTTCTCTCTCTCTTTATCAAATTCTTATTCTCCTTAATAAATGCTTAAAAGTCTAACTCTTGCTAAAGCTTATAATTTATTGGTGACCACTCATTAGATATTTTAGACAGACTAGCTAGAATTTTAACCCTTAACAAAAGGAAATTGCTTTCTTTCTCTCTGGCTATACCAAATTAGATCTCAGCTAGGATTTCCATGCTATAAGGAATCTGTTCTCAATCTCTCTCTCTTTACTAACTTATAAGATGTATTTTAATAAATCTTTAAAAGCCTAAGCTCTTGCTGAATTTATCATTGATTTTAGCCAGCTTCCCCCCAAGTCTGGAAGGAGGGTAGATCAGAACCCACAATTTAGATTTTAAACAATATACACAGAAACAGTGGTTATTTTGTGAATAGAGAATAAATCTTAGGAGTTATATGTAGTTATTGAAATTCATTTGTCAACAAAAAAAAAAGAAGGAAGGATAAGATTCATTGGTGATTACAATTATAAATTTTCTTCCACTGCTTGAAATACAAGGTCAATCCATGAACATTTATCAAGTGTCTACTATATGCATTGTAGGGTTATAGTCCTTGGCTTTCTTGCTAAGGGCCCAGCTGAGGAACAAGATTTTAGGGGCTCAAGGTCTTAAGGCAGTATTTGGTCTTAAAAGTAGATGCTCTGTTACCCAGGGTGTTTGACTTGATCAGATAGTGTCATAGAGTTCTGAAGGATATTCTTTTAAGAATGAGTTTACTTTAGGGGCAGTTAGGTGGCGCAGTGGATAGAGCACCGGCCCTGAATTCAGGAGTACCTGAGTTCAAATCTGGCCTCAGACACTTAACACTTACTAGCTGTGTGACCCTGGGCAAGTCGCTTAACCCCGATTGCCTCACTAAAAAAAAAAAAATGAGTTTACTTCAAAGAATTGGAAATTGATGGAATGACCATCAATTGAATAATGTTTTAAGATATCATGGTTTATGACTGTGTTGGAATCCTATGGTGCTGTAAGAAAAGATGAGCATAATGCTTTCAGAAACTCTTGGAAATATTTCAATGAACTGATGCAAAATGAAATGGGCAGGGGGGCAGCTAGGTGGCACAGTTAAAAAGGCACCAGCCCTGCATTCAGGAGGACCTGAGTTCAAATCCAGACTCAGACACTTGACACTTACAAGCTGTGACCCTGGTCAAGTCACTTAACCCTCATTGTCCCACCCAAAAAATGAAATGGGCAGAACTTTCAGAACATTGTCCACAGTAACAGCAATATTGCATAATGATTCACTGTGAATGACTTAGCTCTTCTCCACAATACAATGACTGGAGACAATTCTGAAAGGATCTATAATGTTGAAAATGCTACTCAAGAGAATGAACTGATGGCAACAGAATGCTGATCTAAGCTCACTTTTTAAATGTCATTTATTGGGGCAGCTAGGTGGCCCAGTGGATAAAGCACCAGTCCTGGATTCAGGAGGACCTGAGTTCAAATCTGGCCTCAGACACTTGACACTTACTAACTGTATGACCCTGGGCAAGTCACTTAACCCTCATTGCCCCTTGCAAAAAAATGTCATTTTTCTTGTTTTGCACATGAGTCTGTGTTTTCTTGCAACATATGAGGAATATGGACATACATATTGCATGATTGCACTTGTATAATCCTTATCAAATTGTTTGTCTTTTCAGGAAGGCAGGAGGAGAGCAAAGAGAAAACTATGAAGTGAAAATGAAAAAAAAGTTGGAATTTATTTTTACATGTAATTGAAAAAGAACCTGAAAATTGAAAAATGAAAAAGAATGAGTCTTCCCCTGTAAATGGGAGTGTCTCAGCTGGAGAGCAATATTGTGAACTGGCCCAGGTATGCTGGAAGAGATGAGCACCACCAATATGACCTGGTTCCATGCCAACCTTCAAGGTTGGCATATGACTCTCCTGGGTAGTCTTTGTGGTGTGCCACTCAATTGTGCTTTGCTCCAACACTTCAGAGTGGATTTTGAGAAGGTGGTAGAAGACAGCTAAGTAGGTGATGGGCCAATCCCCATTCTGATAGTCATCAGGAGCCCCTTGGATCTGGAAGTGATGACCCATGAGCAGGAGGTGATGAATATTTGAATCTTTGAGAGCCTTTGGCCATAAAAATCTGTCTACATATTCAGAGAATGGGGGAGATGGGCCACAGCCTATTGTAATAAATGCCTTGCTTTCAGGAAAGTGGGGTTTGGAGAGAAGTATTAAAATTTAAGTTCAGCTAAAAGTGAAATCTTAGAAAGACATTTAAGATGTGCATTTTTTAAAAAAAACCTGAGATCATGGGAAGTATCATCACTTCATCACGAAAAGATGAATTGGAGATTGAATCTTCTGCACTGACACAGAAGCAAAAGTGCAGACTGAAGGATCTGTTCATGACTTGAAACTGAAACCCAAGCAAAGGGACTTAAAGGAGGAGACATGAAAACAGTTTTGCTATGCCAGTGAAATAAGTTTATTAGAATATCTTATGAGATACTTCAACCACGATGTATAGGAATTGATTCCACTTGTTGGAAATGAGGTATTGTTGGGGAAATCTCCATTATGAAAGTGAGATTCTGTATCATCTCCCAGAAGACTGGGTCCTGCTGCTTCTCACTTCCTGCCCCTTCACTGCCATGAAGGGTATGTATGGATTCCCAGACCTTCTTGGGGCAGCTCTCCCATGCCACCCAGACATAGAGGCTGATGGACTTTGATGTTTTTACAGTGGCATGGGATTATCCAAAGCAATGGATGGGGAACAATGATTTATTTCATGAGATCCGAGGAGCAAGCCTTTTTTTCAGTAGAAGCCACAGGAATAATATCTTCCATAGCAAGATGGGCGGCAGCAGCCATAGCCATAGCCACGATAGCCACAGCCACCATAGCCCAGGCCTCCATAGCCATAGCCACAGCCCCCACAGCCATAGCCTAGGCCATAGAAGCGTCCACATCCACAGCCATACCCAGAGCCATAGCCATAGCCCAGACCTCCATAGTAGCTGCCACAGGAGCACATTGTGTCAGGGTTCAAGGATTTGGGTGGATGTCAGGGATAGGTGTTGTGCGTGAGTATGGATGGCACCATCTGCACAGGGACTTTTATACATGTCCAGCAGGAGGCAGGGCAGATACATTTGAGAAATGCATTATTTCCATTAATGAACTTGCCCCAAACACATTCTTTTCATTTTTTGTTCCTTGAGAACAACTCCTTGAGCTCATTAAGGGTGTTTATGTTTTCTGCATTTACTGTGTCTCTGAGATGGTTCTGCCCTGATCTTGTTCATTTAATGCTAAATGATGATAGTGTTGTTAAAGCCTCTATAGTTAATGTGGCTGGTGCCCATCCAACCTTCATGGCAATCATCTCCTGGGTGACATTCTTCTCCTTCCATTATATTTGCCACTGTGACCCTCAGATTCTTTAGGCAGGTTGTGGAATCACTGCACTTCTCCACCTCTCTCTATTTAAAACTATTATTATTCAATCATTTTTAAGATTTACAAATGTCAGTTTTTCAGAATTTCCCCCCCATGTGATTACAATTACCTTTGATGCTTCCTTCTGGACAATTTCTGATCATATCCTCTGAGCATATTTCTCCTGGGAAATGACTTTAATTTTCATAAATATGACTTACTTCCCTCAGTCTCTGTTAAATACAACCTTTCTTTGAAAGACATTCTGTAAAATTTTATGCTATCAATTCATTGTGCAGAGTACTCTTTACAAAATATAGTTTCCTGGATTATGCCTTTTAATTAGGTCTATGTTTGCTTCTGCTTGTCTGAAGTCATGATTTCTACCCTTGTCTTTTTGCTTGAGTGTTAGCATAATAGATTCTGCTCAGATCCCTCATTTTATCTCATTGTGTGTATGGTTCTATTTCAAGCTCATTTTTCCTAACATCTTGTTGTATTCTGGATTCAAATCCATTCTGCTATGTGTTTCCACTTTATGATTGAGTTCATCGTATTCATCTTGAGAGTAACAATTACTCCTGGAGTCAGGAGTCTTTTTTCCCTCTCCTTCCCCAAAATTCTATTTGGGTTCTGACCACTTCCTGCCTTGATCTGCTCTTTGTTTTCTTATTTCCCTTCCCCTGTATATCTTTCTAGTATCCTTTTATCCTCTTATTTCCATGCTGGGTAAGATAGTTTTCTGTACTGAACTGAGTGATTCACACACCTGTATATACATATATGCATATATATGTATACATTTGTATATATACATATATGTATATTAATGTATTAATGTGTCTATTTGTGTATATATAGACAGGCATATTTTTCTCACTTTGAACCAGTTGTGATGAGAGTGAGATTCAAGTATTGCCCACCCTGATAACCCCATTTCCCCCTTCATAGTAAAAACTCTTCCTGGTTGGTCTCTTTTAGTTGGAAAAATTTCCCCATTCTTCCTTTCCCGTTTCCCTCTCCCAGTGCATCCCTGTTTTTTACTCTCCATTTTTTTACATCTTCCCAACATAATCAAGTCATACCAATGCCAACTCCTTCTAAGGGCCCTAATATGAAGATACAAGTATTATGTTCCTAAATAGGAATGTAAGTGGTTTAATCGTATTGAGTTGCTTGTGATTTCTCTTTTCCATTTCTATTTTTATGCTTCTCTTGAATCAAATCTTGTAAATGGCAAAAAATGAAGTTAAAATAATTTAAAAAATCTTCTTACAGCATCAGACCCCTTCATCACTTTTGTCCCCACTTATATTTTGGCAAAAATTGAATAGAGGACTGCTGAGTGCTTTTTCATTGAAAAGGGAGTGGATCTACAGAAACAGACCTGTTATTTTGTGAATGGAAAATAAATCTTAGGAGTCATATGTAGTAATTGAAATTCATTTTTTTAACAAAAGAAAGAGCAGGATTGATAAGATTCCTTGGTGATGACAATTCTAACTTTTCTTCCACTGCTTGAAATACAAGGTCAATCCATGAACATTTATCAAGTTCCTGCTATATGCATTGTAGGGTACCAGGCTCTGGCTTTCTTGCTAAGGGCCCAACTGAGGAACAAGATTTTAGGGGCTGAAGGTCTTAAGCCAGTATTTGGGTCTGAAAAGCAGATGCTCTGTTACTCAGGGTGTTTAATTTGATCAGATAGTGTCAGAGTGTTCTGAAGGATATTCTTTTAAGAATGAGTTCTCTTCAAAGAATTAGAAGTTGATGGGATGCCCATCATTTGAAAAATGACTTAAGATGTCATGGTTTATGACTGTGTTGGAATGCTATGGTGCTGTAGGAAAAGATGAGCATGATGCTTTCAGAAACTCTTGGAAAGATTCCAGTGAACTGATGCAAAATGAAATGAGCAGAATTTTCAGAACATTGTACACAGTAATAGCAATATTGCATAATGGTTCACTGTGAATGACTTAGCTCCTCTCAACAATACAGTGATTGGAGGCAGTTCTTTGGGACCTATAATGTTGAAAATGCTACTCAAGAGAATGAACTGATAGTGACAGAATGCTGATCTAAGTGTATTTTTAAACTTATTTTTTTTGTTTTGCACACATGTATGTGTTTTCTTGCAACATACGAGGAACATGGACATACATATTCCATGATTGCACCTGTATAACCCATATCAAATTGTTTGTCTTCTCTGGAAGGCTGGAGGAGAGGAAAGAGAAAAGTTTGAAGTCAAAATGAACAAAAAAGTTAAAATTGTTTTTACATGTGGGAGGACCAGGATGCCACCCCCTGCTGACAAAGACATTCTGAGAACCAAGGCACCGCCCTCTCATGAGAAGCATGTGACTAGCATCCTGGAAGTTGCCTGGCATCCAGAAGTTGCCTCTATTCTTAGAACCGCCTGTAAGTCATGTTAATCAATGCTACCGGGGCAGCTAGATGGCGCAGTGGATAGAGCACTGGCCCTGGATTCAGGAGTACCTGAGTTCAAATCCAGCCTTGGACACTTAACACTTACTAGCTGTGTGACCCTGGGCAAGTCACTTAACCCCAATTGCCTCACTAAAAAAAAAACAAAAACAAACAAACAAAAAAACAATGCTGCCAGCCAGTTAGCTTGGAAATGTGTGTGGGGCCCGCCTTCTTCTGGTCATACAGGAAGCTTCCACTCAAATGAACAGAGAAACTGTCTCTTTGGTGTTTGAAGTAGGATCGTGGTGGAGGACTTGAGGAAGAACCAGACCAGGCTGGAACTCTAGGATAGACATGCCTTTTCTTAACTTTCTGAACTCCATGTGTTCTCATTTTACTAATACCTAGTATGCTTTAATAAATGTTTAATGCCCAAAGACTGGTGCTAAAGCTTCTATTTTAAGGTGACCACACATTTAGATTTTAAACATCACATATATAATTGAAAAAAATCTGAAAATTTAGAAATGAAAAAGAATGAGTACACTTCTCCTGTAAGTGGGAGGGTCTCAGATGGAGGGCAATGTTGTGAACTGGCCCTGGTATGCTGGAGGAGATGGGCACCACCAACATGACCTGGTTCCATGATAGCCTGCAATTTTTGCATATGACTCTACTTTGTAGTTGTGCCACTCAGTTGTGCTTTGCTCCAACACTTCAGAGTGGATTTTGAGAAGGTGGTAGAAGCGAGCTAGACAAGTGATGCACCAGTCCACATTCTGATAGTCATCAGGAGCCCCTTGGATCTGGAAGTGATGACCCATGAGCAAGATGTAATGAACATCTGAATCTTTGAGAACCTTTGGCCATAAAAATATGTCCACATATTCACAGAATGGGTGAGAAGGGCCACAGCCTATTGTAATAAATGCCTTGCTTTCAGGAAGGTGGGGTTTGGAGAGAAGTATTAAAATTTAAGTACAGCTGAAGTGAAATCTTAGAAAGACACTTAAGATGGACATTTCTTTTAAAAAACCCTGAAATCATGGGAAGTATCATCATTTCATCACAAAAAGATGAATTGGAGATTGTCTTCTATAGTCACACAGAAGTAAAAGTGCAGACTGAAGGATCTGTTCATGAATTGAGACTGAAACCCAAGCAAAGGGACTTAAAGGAGGAGACATGAAAACAGTTTTGCTATGCCAATGAATAAGTTTATTAGAGTATCTTATGAGACACTTCAACCATGATGTATAGGAATTGAACCCACTTGCTGGAAATGAGGTATTGTTGGGGAAATCTCTATCATGAAAGTGAGATTCTGTATCATCTCCCAGAAGGCTGGGTCCTGCTACTTCTCAGTTCTTGCCACTTCACTGCCATGCAGGGTATGTATGGATTCCCAGACCTTCTTGGGGCAGCTCTCCCATGCCACCCAGACATAGAGGCTGATGGACTTTGATGTTTTTACAGTGGCATGGGATTAGTCCAAAGCAATGGATAGGGAATGATGATTTCGTGAGAGCTGAGGAGAAAGCCTTTTTTCAGTAGAAGCCACAGGAATAATATCTTCCATAGCAAGATGGGCGGCAGCAGCCATAGCCATAGCCACGATAGCCACAGCCACCATAGCCCAGGCCTCCATAGCCATAGCCACAGCCCCCACAGCCATAGCCTAGGCCATAGAAGCGTCCACATCCACAGCCATACCCAGAGCCATAGCCATAGCCCAGACCTCCATAGTAGCTGCCACAGGAGCACATTGTGTCAGGGTTCACTGATTTGGGTGGATGTCAGGGATAGGTGTTGTGTGTGAGTATGGATGGCACCATCTGCACAGGGACTTTTATACATGTCTAGCGGGAAGAGGCAGGACAGATACATTTGAGAAATGCATAATTTCCATTAATGAACTTGCCCCAAACACATTCTTTTCATTTTTTTTGTTCCTTGAGAACAATTCCTTGAGCTCATTAAGGGTGTTTGTGTTTTCTATATTTACTGTGTCTCTGAGATGGTTCTGCCCTGATCTTGTTCATTTAATGCTAAATGATTATAGTGTTGTTAAAGCTTCTATAATTGATATGACTGGTGTCCATGCAACCTTCATGGCAATTGTCTCCTGAGGGACATTCTCCTTGTTCCACTATCCTTGCCACTCTGGCTTTCAGATTCTTTAGGCAGGGTGTGGAATCCCTGCACCTCCCTCTATTTAAAACTATTATTATTAACTCATTTTTACATTTTTAAAAAAGTCAGTTTCTTTGTGTTTTTTCCCCCAATATGATTATAGTTCACTTTGATATCTGCTTCTGGAAATTTCCGGTTCATATGCTCTGACCATATATCAACTGGGAACTGTCTCTAATTTTCACACATTTGACTTAGTTCCCTCATTCTTTGTGAAATAAAACCTTTATTTAAAAGACTATCTGTAAATTTTTTTTGCTATCAATTCATTGGCCAGAGCACTCTTTACAAAATATAGTTTCCCATGTTATGTCTTTTAATTAGGTCTATTTTTGCTTCTGGTTGTCTGAAGCCATGATTTCTACCTTTGCCTTTTTGTTTGAGTGTTAGCATAATAGATTCTACTGAAGTCCCTCATTTTTTCTTATTGTGTATATCTTTTGGTTTTCAACATATCTGCCCTGAAAAGATAATGTTGTGTCCCATTTTCTAATCCATTCTGCTATGTGTTTCTACTTTATGATTGAGTTGACCATATTCACCTTTAGAGTACCAGCTACTGTGTATTTCCCTCCATTCTCAATTGTCTTTTTCTTTTTCTCTTTCTTCCCTCTCCTTCTACAAAATTCTGTTTTGATTCTGACCAGAGCACCCTGATCTGCTCTTTGTCTTCTTATTTCCCTTCCCCTGCATCCCTTTCTCTTATCGTTTTATGCTCTTCTTACCCTGTTGGGTAACAAAGTGAGTGATACACTTGTGTGTAAATACAAAAACATACGTCTATATACATGTGTACATACATTCCTACATATACATCTGTGTATATTTATGTATTAACATGTGGGAATATGGGAATATGTATGTGTGTGTATGTATGTGTATATATATATATATGTGTGTGTGTGTATTGCTCTCACTTTGAACCACTTTTGATGAGAGTGAGATTGAAGAATTGCCCACCTTGATATCCCCATTTCCTCCTTCATAGTAAAAGCTCTTCCTGCTAGGCTTCTTTTAGTTGGAAATATGTCCACATTCTTCCTTTCCATTTTCTCTTTCCCACTGCATCCCTGTTTTTTTCCCTACATTTTTGTTAGATCATTCAAACATAATCAAGTCATACCCATGCCCTCTGTCTCCATAGACTCCTTCTAAGTGACTTAATAAGTATAAGAAGTTACATGTATCATGTTCCCAAATAGTAATGTTTAATCTTATTGATTTGCTTGTGATTTCTCTTTCCCATTTCTCTTTTTATGTTTCTTTTGAGTCAGATCTTTTAAGTGGAAAAAAAATGATGAAAAAATAATTTTCAAAACGAAAAGCATCATGACTTTTGACATGTAAGGAATTAATCATGATTTGGGATTTCTATGATTCCATCTTTGGCTAAAATTAGAAACCCCAGCATGTGTCCATGCGAGCTGACCTCACAGCGGACACCCACATGCCTACATGGGCTCCACCATGATGAGAAGCCTGGTGAGGGCAAGTCAGGTGGTTTTTGGCATCTGTAAGCTAGTCGGCTTGCATTTGTAGAGCCGCCTGTTAGTTCTGTCAATCAGGGCTGCCAGCTAATTAGCTTGTGGCTGTGTGTGTGGACAGCCCTGTTTCCTGTGGGAGAGGGGGCTTCTGGGAGAGAGAAGGGAGGAGAGCTCACTTTGGTATGCGAGAGAGAGGGAGAGGGACACTGTGCAGCTGGTTCTCTTTGGAATTGCTGACTCCGGGTGGTGGTGTGTTTGCAGGTCATATTTTTTTCCTTACCCTATTCCCTTTTTCATTGTCCCTAGCTTTATTAACCTCACTTGTGCTTTTAATTTGTTCCCATTAATAACCCTGTTTTGTTTATTGAAAAGAGGCTCTTAATCTCCTTTCTTACCCCAATATTATGGTGAGCTGCTCAATTAAGTCTTCCCCTGCTAAATTTGGCCCTTAAGGACCCCACCTATATTTTGACAAGAATTGAATAGAGGACTACTGACTGCTTTTTCATTGAAAAGCAAGTGGATCCACAGAAACAGAACTGTTACTTTGTGAATGGAGAATAAATCTTAGGAGTGATATGTAGTAAATGAAATTAATTTTTTAATTTTTTAACAAAAGAAACAGTCGGAGGGATAAGATTTACTGGTAATGACAATTCCTAATTTTCTTCCACTGCTTGAAATACAAGGTCAATCAATGAACATTTATCAAGTGCCTACTATTAGCATTGTAGGGTACCAAGCTGTGGCTTTCTTGCTAAGGGCCCATCTGAGGGACATGATTTTAGGGGCTAAAGGTCCTAAGCCAGGCTTTGGAGCAGAATATCAGATGCTCCCTCAGCCTGGATGTTTGACTTGATCAGATGGTGCTATAGTGGTCTGAAGGACATTCTTTTAAGAATGAGTTCACTTCAAAGGATTGGAAATTGTTGGGATGACTACGAACTGAAGAATGGCTTAAGATGTCATGGTATATGATTGTATTGGAATTCTATGGTTTTGTAAGAAAAGATGAAAATGATGCTTTCAGAAACACCTGGAAAGACTTGGATGAATTGATGCAAAATGAAATGAGCAGAACTTTCAAAACATTGTACACAGTAACAGGAGTATTGCATGATAATTCACTGTGAATGACTTAGCTCTTCTCAGCAATACAATGATTGTAGACAATTCTGAAGGACCTTTAATGTTGAAAATGCTACTCAAGAGAACAAACTGATGGAGACAGAATACTGATCAAAGCACACTTTTAAACTTTATTTTTCTTCTTTTGCCTGTGTGTATGAAGATACATATTACATGATTGTACCTGTATAACCCTTATAACCCTTATCAGACAGGCAGGGGTAAGAAAAGGGAAAATTTGGAAGTCAAAATGAACAAAAATGTTAAAATTGTTTTTGCATGTAATTGGAAAAAATAAAATATCTGAAAATTAAGAAATGAAAAAGATTGAGTCCACTTTCCCTGCAGGTGGGATGCTCTCAGCTGGAGGGCCATGTTATGAACTGGGCAAGTTATAATGGAAGCTATTGGCACCACCAACGTGACATGGTTCCCTCACAACCTTGAAGCTTGGCACATGACTCTCCTGTGTAATCTTTGTGGTGTGCCACTCATTTGTGCTTTGTTCCAAAATTTCAAAGTGGCTTTTGAGAAGAAGGTGGTGGAAAACAGCTAGACAAGTGATGGGCCAATCCCCATTCTGATAGTGATCAGGAGCCCCTTGGATCTGGAAGTGATGACCCATGAGCAGTAAGTGATGAAAATTTGAATCTTTGAGAACCTTTGACCATAAAAATCTGTCCACATATTCACAGAATGGGGAAGAAGGGCCACAGCCTATTGGAATAAATACCTTGATTTCAGGAAAGTGGGGCTTAGACATAAGTATTAAAATTTAAGTATTGCTGATGTGAATTCTTAGAAAGAAATTTAATATGGAAATATATTTTAAAACTGAAATTATGAGAAGTATCAATTCATTGCCAAAAGATGAATTAGAGAATGTCTTCTGCAGTGACACAGAGGCAAAAGTCAAGATTGAAGGATCTGTTCATGACTTGAGGCTGAAAGCCAAGTAAAGGGACTTAAAGGAGGAGACATGAAAACAGTTTTGCTATGCCAGTGAAATAAGTTTATTAGAATATCTTATGAGACACTTCAGCCATGATGTATAGGAATTGAGCCCTCTTGCTGGAAATGAGGTATTGTTGGGAAAATCTCCATCATGAAAGTGAGATTCTGCCCCTTCACTGCCATGCAGGGTATGTATGGACCTTCTTGAGGCAGCTCTCCCATGCCACCCAGACATAGAGGCTGATGGACTTTGATGTTTTTACAATGGCATGGGATTAGTCCAAAGCAATGGATGGGGAATGATGATTTCATGAGAGCCCAGGAGCAAGCCTTTTTTCAATAGAAGCCACAGGAATAATATCTTCCATAGCAAGATGGGCGGCAGCAGCCATAGCCATAGCCACGATAGCCACAGCCACCATAGCCCAGGCCTCCATATCCATAGCCACAGCCCTCACAGCCATAGCCTAGGCCATAGAAGCGTCCACATCCACAGCCATACCCAGAGCCATAGCCATAGCCCAGACCTCCATAGTAGCTGCCACAGGAGCACATTGTGTCAGGGTTCAAGGATTTGGGTGGATGTCAAGGGTAGGTTGTGTGTGAGTATGGATGGCACCATCTGCACAGGGACTTTTATACATGTCCAGCAGGAAGAGGCAGGGCAGATACATTTGAGAAATGCATAATTTCCTTTAATGAATTTGCCCCAAACACATTCTTTTCATTTTTTTGTTCCTTGAGAACAATTCCTTGAGCTCATTAAGGGTGTTTGTGTTTTTTACACTTACTGTGTCTCTGAGATGGTTCTGCCATGATCTTGTTCATTTAATGCTAAATGATGTGTGAGATTTAAAATTGGATATATGAGCATTAAGCTCCCCCTTTTAACTTTTCCCTTATATATCTCCCAGACCACTAAGAAAAAGAAGCCTCTGAGCTTTAATCAGTGAGGGATTAGTTTTTATTGCTTGGGAATTAATTAGACAACAAAAGGTGATACCAATTAGGGAAATAGGAAAGTAGAAATACAAATGAATAATCTTAGGTCTAAGCTTAGTCTATATTCCTTTATAAAACTCACCGAATCCCAAACTGCCTGCCAGGCCATGAACCAGAGCCAAACACCAAACATGTGCGCTGCCACGGCTAAGTTGAAAAGCCAGAGAGAGCGAGAACTTCCATTCTTCCCTCAGTTTTAAGTTGGCGTGATGGAAGTTTGTCGCGGACTCCTCCCCAAAAAGGGAGGTCCTTCAAAAGCTGCTTCAGTAGCATGTGCTCAGCTCTCAAATGATTCAGCTAAAACTTCCATTTTTTACCACATTCCCCCCTTTGTTTCATTTGAAAAACGAATGAGTTTTCTCAATGAAACAGCCAAAAATGATATCCTATGCTAACTAATAATATGTTAATATCAATATAGAAAAAGGGAGAGAGAAATGTTTTGTCCAGAGGGGCAGTCCCTGACGAATGTGATGCTTTGACATTGGTCTTGCAGAGGGAGGGCCTCTGCAGAGAGGATGTGTTACAGATGGTATATAATAACAGAAGGAAATAAAAAAAAACTAACAAAACAAAACTGTTCATATAAAGTCTCTGAGTTCTCTTGTCTTCTTGAAGTGGTAAGATGTCATCAGCAGGAAGCTGGATTCTGGTCTGGAAAACTGGGCTCTGGACTCTAGTCTCTGATCTGGAAAACTGGATTCTGGACTCTGGTCTGGAAAGCTAGATTCTCTTCTTTAACTGTTTGAATTGCTGGATTTTTACTAAACCTTAGCATAGCATTGTCAATGACCAAACTAATAAATTCCATTACATTCCCTCCTTTATATAATAGAGGGTTGAGATAGTTATGCAATCTATAACACTTCTTAACACCATATGTCTGGATCAAATTTAGTATGTGTTCATGACACCTGAAAAATGTTATGGAAAGATTATCATACCATATCTCATGGTTTCGAGACAGCCAGTGATTGTGCTATGTCACAGGTGATTAGACTGAGTGAGACAAAAAGAAAACAAGTTCAGTTAAATTAGGTTATATTAAGAGGGGGAGAGAATGAAACTGGACTGTGTCTAGCAATTGTGCTCTACATAGTCGCCATAATAAGCAAACCATGGACTTACGTATACCTGTCTCTCCTTTTGTTGCACATATATTCTCTCCAGGGCCTGCATTTAGTTTCTGAAATGATAAGTTTCCCTACTTTCTAAATCTCATATTAATTTCACCAAAGACAGTATGATGGTAAAAATGCGTGCTATGCTGCATAACTGAAGATATACTAGTGATATATACAATAATTCCAAACCATACCCAGAGTATGGATAGTAAAGTTTCCATAAGACAAGTAACATCAGCCCAAGTGGGTTGATATGTATTAAATATAGTCCTTAACTGTGAAGTTACAGTGTTTGGATTTTTTCAAAACTAGGGATGTTTCCCTAGTGTCGTTTTGGACTGGTGTTTCTCTTTAAAGCAAGGCTTTTAGAGGCTTAAAGGCTTTAAGGGAGATTAGGCAAATGAGGGAAAGTCAGTGAGGGGGGTAATTTGGTAAGTCCACCAAATTAGCTGGCTTGTGGCCAAACTAGGGAGGGTGGGAGGGTCCTTAAAATCCCTTTGTGGTCGCCAAAACTGTGAGATTTAAAATTGGATATACGAGCATTAAACTCCCCCTTTTAACTTTTCCCTTATATATCTCCCAGACCACTAAGAAAAAGAAGCCTCTGAGCTTTAATCAGTGAGGGATTAGTTTTTATTGCTTGGGAATTAATTAGACAACAAAAGGTGATACCAGTTAGGGAAATAGGAAAGTATAAATACAAATGAATAATCTTAGATCCAAGCTTAGTCTATATTCCTTTATAAAACTCACTGAATCCCAAACTGCCTGCCAGGCCAAGAACCAGAGCTGAACACCAAATGCGTGCGCCGCCACAGCTAAGCTGAAAAGCCAGAGAGAGTGAGAACTTCCATTCCTCCCTCAGTTTTAAGCTGGCATGCCAGAAGTTTGTTGCGGACTCCTCCCCAAAAAGGGAGGTCCTTCAAAAGCTGCTTCAGTAGCATGCACTCAACTCTCAAATGATTCAGCTAAAACTTCCATTTTTTACCACAGATGATAGTGTTGCTAAAGCCTCTATGGTTAATATGGCTGGTGCACCATCCAACCTTCATGACAATCATCTCTTGGGTGACATTCTTCTCCTTCCATTTTGCTTACCACTCTGGCCTTAAGATTCTTTAGGGAGGTTGTTGAATTACTTTACTTCCCCACCTCTCTCTATTTAAAACAATTATTATTCAATCATTTTTAAGATTAAAAAATGTCAGCTTTCATTATTTTTCTCATATAATTACAATTAATTTTAATGCCTCCTTCTTAAAAATTCCTGTTCATATCCTCTGACAATATATAAACTGGAAAATGGCTCTAATTTTCATAAATTACACTTATTTGTCCCCTACTTGTGAAATAAAATTTTTTGCTATCACTTCATTGGACAGAGTTCTCTTTATGAAATATAGATTCCCAGGTTATGTTTTTTAATTAAGTCTATTTTTGTTTCTGGTTGTCTGAAGTCATGTTTTCTTCCCTTGCATTTTGCTTTCAGTGTTAGTATAATAGATTCTGTTCAAATCTCTGATTTTATGTCATTGTGTGTATCATTCTGTTTCAAGCACATCTCTCCTAAAAACATATTGTTATATTCTGGTTTCTAATCAGTTCGGCTATGTGGTTCCACTTTATGATTGAATTTACCATATTCACCCTGAGAGTAACAATTACTATGTATTTCCCTCCCTTCTTAATTCTCTTTTTCTCTTTTTTTCCCACTCTCCTTCCCCCAAATTCTGTTTTGATTCTGACCACTGCCTGTCTTGATCTGCTTTATGTTTTATTATTTCCCTTCCCCTCTTTCCCTTTCTCTTTTCCTTTTATCCTTTTATTTCCCTGTTGGGTAAGATAGATTTCTGTACTGAACTGAGTGATACACACACGTGTATATATTTAAATATATATATGTTCATACATACATATATGTGTATATTTATGTGTTAATGTGAATGAATATGGATATATATATGTATATTCTTCCCACTTTGAACCAATTTTGATGAGAATGAGATTGAATTATTGCCCACCTTGATAGCCCCATTTCCCTCTTCATAGTAAAACCTCTTTCTGATAGGCCCCTTTCAGTTGGAAAAATTTTGCCATTCTTCCTTACCCTTTCCCCTTTCCCAGTGCAGCATTGGTTTTTAAAAAAAAATTTGGGAGGGGCAGCTAGATGGCACAGTGGATAGAGCACCGGCCCTGGAGTCAGGAGTACCTGAGTTCAAATCCGGCCTCAGACACGGAACACTTACTAGCTGTGTGACCCTGGGCAAATCACTTAACCCCCAATTGCCTCACTAAAAAAAAAAAATTGGGGGGGGCAATGAGGGTTAAGTGAACTTGGATTTGAACTCAGGTCTTTCTGAATCCAGGACTGGTGCTTTATCAACTGTGTCACCTAGCTGCCCCACATCCCTGTTTTTTACTCTCCATCTTCTTTAGATAATCCAATCATCAAGATATGCCCATGCCCTCTGTCTATGTCCTTCTAAAGGCCCTAATAAGTATAAGAAGTTACAAGTTTCATGTTCCCATATAGGAATGTAAGCAGTTTAACCTTATTGAGTTGCTTGTGATTTCTTATTCCTGCTTATCTTTTTATGCTTCTCTTGAGTCAAATCTTGTAAATGGTAAAAAATGAAGAAAAAATAATTTACAAAACATTCTTAAAGCCTCAGTCCCCTTGATGACATTTTACCCAACCTATATTTTGAGAAGAATTGATTAGAGGACTGCTGAGTGTTTTTTCTTTGAAAAGTGAGTGTTTCCAAAGAAAGAGTCATGTTACTTTGTGAATGGAGAATAAACATTAGGGGTGATATGTAGTAATTGATGTTCATTTTAAACAAAACAACTGCAGGAGGGATAAGATGCATTGGTGATGACAATTCTAACTTTTCTTCCACTGCTTGAAATACAAGGTGAAACACACATTTATCAAGCACCTAATATATGCATTATAGTTTACCATGCTCTGGTTTTATTGCTAAGGGCTCATCTGGGGGATACGATTTTAGGGGCCAAAGGTCCTAAGACAGGATTTGGAGCAGAATAGCAGATGCTGTCTTAGCTTGGATGTTTGAATTGATCAGATTTTGTTATAGTGGTCTGAAGGAGATTCTTTTAAGAATGAGTTCACTTAAAAAAATTAAGAAAAGAATGAGTTCACTTCAAAGAATTAGAAATTGATGGGAAGACCATTAATTGAAGAATGGCTTCAGATGTTATGGTAAATGATTGTGGTGGAATCCTATGTTCCTCTAAGTAAAGATGACCATGATGCTGTCAGAAACTCCTGGAAAAATGTCAATGAATTGATGCAAAATGAAATGAGCAGACCTTTCACAACATAATAACAGCAATATTGCATAATGATCCACTGTGAGTGACTTAGCTCTTCTCAGCAGTACAAAGATTGGAGACAATTCTGTAGTACCTATAATGTTGAAAATTCTACTCAAGAGAACGAACTGAAGGAGACAGAATGCTGATCAAAGTGCACTTTTTAAACTTTATTTTTCTTGTTTTGCCTGTGTGTTTTCTTTCAACATATGATGAATATGGACATAAATTTTGCATGATTGAACATGTATAAGTCCCATCAAATTGTTTTCTCAGGAAGTCAGGAGGAAAGGAAAGAGAAAATTTGGAAGTCAAAATGAACAAAAATGTTAAAATTGTTTTTACATGTAATTAAAAAAATCTGAAAATTGAGAAATGAAAAAGAATGATTCTATTTCCTATGCATGACACAGAATCTCGCTTTCATGATGGAAAGCAGTGTTGTGAACTGGAGGAGATGGGCACCACCAACATGACATGGTTCCATGCCAACCTTGAAGGTTGACATGACTCTCCTGTGTAGTCTTTGTGGTGTGGCATTCAATTGTGTGTTGCTCCAAAACTTCAAAGTGGCTTTTGAGAAGGTGGTAGAAGAGAGCTAGACAAGTGATGGACCAATCCACATTCTGACAGTCATCAGGGGCCCCTTGGATCTGGAAGTGATGACCCATGAGCAGAAGGTGATGAACATCTGAATCTTTGAGAAACTTTGGCCATAAAAATCTGTCCACATATTCACAGAATGGGAGAGAAGGGCCACAGCCTATTGGAATAAATGCTTTGATTTCAGGAAAGTGGGGCTTGGACAGAACTATTAATATTTAAGTATTGCCAAAGTGAAATCTTAGAAAGAAATATAAGATGGGTTCTTTTTTTTTTTTTTTTTTGCAAGGCAGTGGGGGTTAAGTGACTTGCCCAGGGTAACACAGCTAGTAAGTGTCAAGCGTCTGAGGCCAGATTTGAACTCAGGTACTCCTGAATCCAGGGCTGGTGCTTTATCCACTGCACCACCTAGCTGTCCCCTGGAATTTTTTTTTAAGAAAACTGAAATCCTGAGAAGTATCACTTCATTGCCAAAAGATGAATTGGAGATTAAGTCTTCTGCAGTGACACAGAGGCAAAAGTCAAGATTGAAGGATCTGTTCATGACTTGAGGCTGAAAACCAAGTAAAGGGACTTAAAGGAGGAGACATGGAACAGTTTTGCTATGCCAATGAAATAAGTTTATTAGAATATCTTATGAGACAATTCAACCATGATGTATAGGAATTGAACCCACTTGCTGGAAATGAGGTATTGTTGGGGAAATCTCCATCATGAAAGTGAGATTCTGTATCATCTCCCAGAAGGCTGGGTCCTGCTACTTCTCAGTTCTTGCCACTTCACTGCCATGTTGGGTATGTATGGATTCCCAGACTTTCTTGGGGCAGCTCTCCCATGATACCCAGACATAGAGGCTGATGGACTTTGATGTTTTTACAGTGGCATGGGATTATCCAAAGCAGTGGATGGGGAACGATGATTTCATGAGAGCTGAGGAGCAAGCCTTTTTTCAGTAGAAGCCACAGGAATAATATCTTCCATAGCAAGATGGGTGGCAGCAGCCATAGCCATAGCCACGATAGCCACAGCCACCATAGCCCAGGCCTCCATAGCCACAGCCCCCACAGCCATAGCCTAGGCCATCGAAGCGTCCACATCCACAGCCATACCCAGAGCCATAGCCATAGCCCAGACCTCCATAGTAGCTGCCACAGGAGCACATTGTGTCAGGGTTCAAGGATTTGGGTGGATGTCAAGGGTAGGTTGTGTGTGAGTATGGATGGCACCATCTGCACAGGGACTTTTATACATGTCCAGCAGGAAGAGGCTGGACAGACACATTTGAGAAATGCATAATTTCCCTTAATGAACTTGCCCCAAACACATTCATTTTTTGTTCCTTGAGAACAATTCCTTGAGCTCATTAAGGGTGTTTGTATTTTCTACATTTACTGTGTCTCTGAGATGGTTCTGCCATCATCTTGTTCATTTAATGCTAAATGATTATAGTGTTGTTAAAGCTTCTATAGTTAATGGGTGACATTCTACTCCTTCCATTATCTTTTCCACTCTGGAAAGTGGGTTGTGCAATCCCTGCACCTCCCTCTATTTAAAACTATTATTATTCAATAATTTTTACATTAAAAAAGTCAGTTTTTCAGTGTTTTTCCCCCATATTATTACAATTAACTTTGATGCCTTCTTCTGGAAAATTTCTTTTCATATCCTCTGACCATATATCACCTGGGAAATGGCTCTAATTTTCATAAATTGCAATTAGTTCTCTCCTTTTTTGTGAAATAAAAGCTTTATTTGAAAGACTTTCTATCAATATTTTTTTCTATCAATTCATTGTCCCGAGTACTCTTTACAAAATGTAGTTTCCCAGGTTATGTCTTTTAATTAGGTCTGTGTTTGCTTCTGCTTGTCTGAAGTCATGATTTCTACCCTTGCCTTTTTGCTTGAGTGTTAGCATAATAGATTCTGTTCAAGTCCCTTATTTTATCTCATTGTGTGTATTGTTCTGTTTCAAGCATATCTGCCTTAAAAACATATTGTTGTATTCTTGTTTCTAATCCATTTTGCTATGTGGTTCCACTTTATTATTGAGTTTACCATATTCACCTTGAGAGCAACAATTACTATTTATTTCCCTCCATTCTTAATTCTCTTTTTCTTTTTCTCTTTCTTCTTCCTCCTTACTCAAAATTCTGTTTGATTCTGCCTACTGCCTGTCTTGATCTGGTCTATGATTTCTTATTTCTCTTCCCCATGTTCCTTTCTCTTATTCTTTTATGCTTTTATTTCCCTGTTGGTTAAGATGGATTTCCATAAAGAACTGAATGATACACACGTGTATGTAAAAATGCATATCTCTTTATACGTATATACATACATACTTATATGTATGTTTATTTATGTATTAATGTGTGTGAATATGGATATATACACATGTATATTTTTTCCACTTTGAACCAGTTTTGATGAGAGTGAGATTGAAGATTAATTAAATTGATTAATTAAAGATTGCCCACCTTTATAGCCCCTTTTCCCCTTTATAGTAAAAGCTCTTCCTGCTAGGCCTCTTTTAGTTGGAAAAATGTCCACATTCTTCCTTTTCCTTTTTCCTTTCCCAGTGCATCCCTCTTTTTTACCCTTCACTTTCTTTAGATGATACAAACATAAGGATGGGTTCATACCCCTGCCCTCTGTCTATGTCAACTCCTTCTAAGGGCCCTAATAAGTATAAGAAATTAAAAGTATAATGTTCCCATATAGGAATTTAACTAGTTCAACGTTAGTGAGTCACTTGTGATTTCTCTTTCCCATTTATCTTTTTATGCTTCTTTTAGTCAAATTTTGTTAATGGCAAAAAATGAAGAAAAAGTAATTTAAAAAATGCTCTTAAAGCATCTGACCCCTTCATAGCTTTTGATGCAACCTATATTTTGAGAAGAATTGAAAAGAGGACTGCTGAGTGCTTTTTCATTGAAAAGCAAGTAGATCTAGGGCATTTAGATGGCACAGGGGATAGAGCACCAGCTTTGGATTCAGGAGGACCTGAGTTCAAATCCAGCCTCAGACACTTGACACTTACTAGCTGTGTGACCTTGGGCAAGTCACTTAACCCTAATTGCCTCACCAAAAAAAAAAAAAAAAAAAGAAAAAGAAAAAGAAAAACAAAAGCAAGTGGATCCAAAGAAAGAGACCTATTATTTTGTGACTGGAGAATAAATCTTTAGAGTGATATGTAGTAATTGAAATTCATTTGAAGAAAAGCAACTGCAAGAGGCATAAGATTCATTGGTGATGACAATTCCTACTTTTTTTACACTGCTTGAAATATAAGGTCAATCAGTAAACATTTATCAAGGGCCTGCTACATGCATTGTAGTGTACCAAGCTCTGGCTTTCTTGCTAAGGGCCCATCGGATGGACATGATTTTAGGAGCTTAAGATCCTAGGCTAGGATTGGGAGCAGAATATCAGATGCTCTCTTAGCCTGGGTGTTTGAGTTGATAAGATTGTTTGATAATGTTCTGAAGGACATCCTTTTATTGCGTTTTTTTTTTTTTTGAGGCAATTTCGGTTAAGTGACTTGCTTATGGTCATGTAGCTAGTATGTGTCAATTATCTGATGCTGGATTTGAAATCAGATCCTCCTGAATCCAGGACCCATGCTCTATCCACTGCCCCATCTAGCTGCCCTGGGGTACCCTTTTAAGAATGAGTTCACTTTGACTAAGCTCTCAGTGCTCCTGACACAATTATTCCAGAAAAGTCTAAGCACAGCCATAAGACAACTTCTGGAGCAGCAGAACCCACAAAAATACAGGCTGATATAAATTTCCTGCCAAAGACTGCTTAGAAGTTTGGCTGGAGGGGGCTGCTGTGCCAGGCTGGGAATGGAGTCCAACCCACAGTCACGCTGATGCACATCCAGCCCCAGGCATGCTGCACCAGAGATATTTACCCTGTTACCTCCAAATAACCTGCAGTGCTGGTGTATTCTGGAACTAAGGTTGAAGTCTGGATGAGAAGACTGATTAGCTGCCAGGGATGGGGTGTGGGGGGTGGGGAGTGATTACAAGGGTGTCTGTGGGAGCTGAGGAGGAATTTGGTTGTCCTACCCCAGGGTAGAATCAGGAATAAATCTTGAGGGATGGTGGCCCAGGCTTGTAGGAGCTGACAACCACAGCAAAAAAAAAATGTTGCTTAGTGAATTAATAAGTTTCCCTGGGGTTATTTATAGAGCAGAGGACAGGACAGGTAAGTGAAGAACCTTCCCCCTCCTTAAATTGTACCACTTGGGACACCCTGAAGCTTGTGACAGTGCAGCCTGGAAGCAGGGCCCCATTTTAAGGAGTTAAAAGTCAAGTAAAATATAGGCAAGATGAGCAGGGTGAGAAAGATGCAAACTGTATAAAGTTTCTTTAGTGACAAGAAAGATCGAGGTGCCCACTCAGAAGAGGATAGCAATGTCAGGGCTCCTACATCTAAAACTTCCAAGAAAAATATGAATTTGTCTCAGGTCATAGAGGCTCTCCAAAACGATTTTTTTTTTTTACCGCATTATTTGGGTGTGGATGGACGGGTTTATCTGGAGCTTGTGAGAGTCCCAGCCTCTCCTCTGCCATCTTGGCTCTGCCCCCTGGAAATTCTCCAAAAGGATTTTGAAGATAAAGTAAGAGTGGTAGAGGAAAAAATGGAAAGAGAATTGAGAGTGAGGCAGGAAAATCATGGAAAAAAAGTCAACAGCTTGAAAAGCCAAGTGGAAAATGAGATACAAAAGTTCTCTGAAGGGAATAATTGCCTAAGAATTAGGATTGAACAAATGGAAGCTAGTGACTTTATGAGAAACCAAGACACAATAAAGCGAATCCAAAGGAATAAAAAAATAGAGTGCCATATAAAATATCTTCTTGGAAAAACAGCTGGACTACCTGAAAACCATGATCAGAATAAGAGCTTGGATATCATCTTCCAAGAGATTGTCAGGGAAAATTGCCCTGATATTCTAGAAGCAGAAGGTAAAATGTAAACTGAAAGAATCCATCGATTACCTCCTGAAAATGATCCCAAAAGGAAAATTTCCAGGAATATTACAGCCAAATTCCAGAGCTCCAAGTTCAAGGAGAAAACATTGCAAGTAGCCAGAGAGAAACAATTCAAATACTGTGGAGCCACGGTCAGGATAGCACAGGATCTAGCATCTTCTACATTAAAGAATCAGAGGGTGTGGAATATGATATTCTGGAGTGCAAAGGAATTTGGGATTACAACCAGAAATCACCTACCCAGTAAAACTGAACATAATCTTTCCAGGGAAAAAATGGGACTTCAATGAGAAGAGGACTTTCAGGTATTCGTGATGAAAAGACCTGAACTAAAAAGAAAATTTGAATTTCAAATGCAAGGCCCTAGAGAAGCATAAAAAGGTAATCAGGAAAAAGAAATTATGAGAGATGTTAAAAGGTTAAACTGTTTACATTCCTACATGGGGAGATGATATGTTTAAATCATTAGTTCTTTCTGAGTATTAGGGCAGATGATAGGAATACATTTAGACAGAGGACACAGGTAGGAATTGATTATGAAGGGATGATATCTGTAAAGCATTTATTTTTTATTTCTTTTTTTGTGGGACAGAGGTTGAGTGGCATGCCCAGGGTCATGTGGTTGGTGAGTGTCTTGTGTCTGAGGCTGGGTTTGGGCTCTGGTCCTCCTGGATCCAGGGCAGATACTTTGTCCACTGCGTGTCACATAGCTGCCCCATGATGACATCTTTAGGGTAAAATTGAGGGGGGATAGGATTGCACTGGGTGAGGGGAAAGGGGAGAGGTAGAATGGGGTGAAACCTCACATGAAAGAAATAGGAAAAGGCTTATGGAGTGGGGGCAGAGATGGGGGAGGAGTAGGGCAGTGAATGAGCCTTACACTCATCAGAATTAGGTCAAAGGGGCAGCTAGGTGGTGCAGTGGATAGACCACCGGCCCTGGAGTCAGGAGGACCTGAGTTCAAATTTGGCCACAGACACTTAACACTTACTAGCTGTGTGACCCTGGGCAAGTCACTTAACCCCAATTGCCTCACTAAAAAAAAAAAGAATTAGGTCAAAGACCTTAATCTCATCAGAGTTGGCTCAAGGAGGGAATTACACACTCAATTGGGTGGAGTAATATATCTAACCCTGCAGGAAAGTAGGAAGGGAAGGGCATAAGGAGGGAGGGGTGAAAGAAGGGAGGACAGATTAGTGGATTGGGCAGTCAGAAACAAAACACTTTTGGGGAGGGATAACGTAAAAAAGATAGAAAATAGAGTAAATATCACGGGAAGAGAATAGGATGGAGGGAAATAGTAAACAGTAGTAATTGTGAAAAAATGTTGAAGCAGAGGCAAAAGTAATGTAAGATGATGATGATTGATGATGGTGATTGATTGATGATGAGGATTGAATGAAGAAGATGAGGCTTGATTGACAGTGATGAGGATTGACTGAGGATGATGATGAGGATTGATTGATGATGGAAAAATATATGGTACTTTGCTGGGCTATTGTGAAGAAAATTCTTTGTAAAGTTTAAGGTACTATATAAATGTTATTTATTACTATTGTTGCAATAATCAACCCCATTGGTTTATTGTAAGGAAATATCTCTTCAAAGTCCTATATAAATGTAGTTTACTATAAAAAATGATGAGCAGGATAGTATCAGAAAGACCTGGAGGAGCCTTCATGAGCTGATGCAAAGTGAAATGTACTGTATACAAAATAACAGTAATATTGTGAGATAATCTGCTCTGAATGACTTGGTTATTTTCAGCAATGAAATGATCCATGACTACTCTGAAGCTCTCATGAAAAATACAGTCCATCCACAGAGAGAAGAACTGATGGTACTTGAATACAGATTGAAACATTTTTTGTTAGTTCCTTTTTCAGAAACAAAAAATAATCATGAGCTGGATGCTGTCAGAAAACTTGGAAAGACCTACATGAACTGATACAGAATGAAAGGTACTGTATACAAAATAACAGAAATATTATAAGATGATAGGCTGTGAATGACTTCGTTATTTTCAGCAATTCAGTGATCTAAGATAACTCTGAAGGACTGATGAAAATTGCAATCCATCTACAGAGAAAGTACTGATGGTATCTGAAAACAGATTGAAGTAATAATTATTTTGGTAGTTCCTTAAACTGAAGTTTTCTTTTTGTCTGTTTTCTAACACAACCAGGCTAATGTGGAGATGTATTGCATGACTACTTATATATAGGGGCAGCTAGGTGGCCCAGTGGAAAAAAGCAGCAGCCCTGGATTCAGGAGGACTATAGTTCAAATTTGGCCTCAGATACTTGACACTTACTAGCTGTGTGACCCTAGGCAAGTCACTTAACTCTCATTGCCCCACCAAAAAAAAAATACAAAAAGGACTACTCATGTATAGCTTATATTGAATTGAGTTCTTGGGGGGGCATTGGGGAGGGAGGGAGGAAGAGAAGTTAGAACACAAAGTTTTAAAAAATTGATGTCAATAGTTGTTTTTCCATGTAACTTAGAAAAATAAAATTCTAAATTAAAAAAAATTTTAATAAAAACAAGCTCTGGGTCTCTGGTACACACTGAAACTGGCCAGAGACCCTTTTACTAGTGAGTTCGATGTCCCATTAATAAATGATGTTTAAATCAGAAAAAAAGAATGAGTTCACTTCAAAGAATTGGAAACTGATGGGATGACCATCCATTGAAGAATGGCTTAAGATTTGATGGTTCATGATTGAGTTCGTATCTTATGGTGCTGTAATAAAAGATAAGCATGATGCTTTCAGAAACACCTGGAAAGACTTCACTGTATTGATGCAAAATGAGCAGAACTTTCCTTTCAAAAATTGTACGCAGTAACAGCAATATTGCATGATTATCCACTGTGAATGACTTAGCTCTTCTCAGCAATACAATGATTGTAGACAATTCTGAAGGACCTATCATGTTGAAAATGCTACTCAAAAGAAGGAACTGATCGAGACAGAATGCTGATCAAAGCACACTTTATAAACTTTATTTTCCTTGTTTTGCTTGCATTTTTGCGTGTTATCTTTCAACACATGATGAATATGGACACAAATATTGCATGATTGCATGTGTATCACCTGGATCAAATTGTTTATCTTATCTGGAAGGCAGGAGGAGAGGAAAGATAAAATTTTGAAGTCAAAATGAACAAAAATGTTAAAGTTGTTTTTACATGTAATATAAAAATATCTGAAAATTGAGAAATAAAAAAGAATGAGTCCACTTCCCTTTTAGATGGGAGTGTCTCAGTTGGAGGAAAATGTGAAATGGACTAGCTTTGCCGGAAGTGATGGGCACCACCAACATGACATGGTTCCATGACAACCTTGAAGGTTGACATATGAATCTCCTGTGTAGTCTTTGTGGTGTGCCATTCAATTATTCTTTGCTCCAGAACTTCAAAGTGGATTTTGAGAAGAAGGTGGTGGAAGAGAGCTAGACAAGTGATGGGCTAATTCACATTCTGATAGTCATCAGGAGCCCCTTTGATCTGGAACTAATAATGCATGAGGAGGGGGTGATAAATATCTGAATCTTTGAGAACCATTGGCCATAAAAATCTCTCCACATATTCACAGATCGAGGGAGAGGGTCACAGCTTATTGGGACAAATACTTTGAATTCAGGAAAGTGGAGCTTGGATATAAGTATTAAAATTTCAGTATTGCTGAAGGGAAATCTTGGAAATATATTTAAGATGGAAATAATTTTTTAAAAACCTGAAATCACGGGAAGTATCAATTCCTCACAAAAGATGAATTGGAGAGTAAGTGTTTTTCAGTGACACAGAAGAAAAAGTGCAGATTGAAGGATCTGTTCATGACTTGAGGCAGAAACCCAAGTAAAGCGATTTAAAGGAGGAGACATGAAAACAGTTTTGCTATGCCAGTGAAATAAGTTTATTAGAATATCTTATGAGACACTTCAACCATGATGTATAGGAATTGAGCCCTCTTGCTGGAAATGAGCTATTGTTGGGGAAACCTCCATCATGAAAGTGAGATTCTGTATCATCTCCCAGAAAGCTGGGTCCTGCTGTTCTCAGTTCCTGCCCCTTCACTGCCATGCAGGGCATATGTGGATTCCAAGACCTTCTTGGGGCAGCTCTCCCATGCCACCCAGACATAGAGGCTGATGGACTTTGATGTTTTTACAATGGTGTGGGATTAGTCCAAAGCAATGGATGAGGAATGAGGATTTCATGAGAGCCGAGGAGCAAGCATTTTCTTCAATAGAAGCCACAGGAATAATATCTTCCATAGCAAGATGGGTGGCAGCAGCCATAGCCATAGCCACGATAGCCACAGCCACCATAGCCCAGGCCTCCATAGCCATAGCCACAGCCCCCACAGCCATAGCCTAGGCCATAGAAGCGTCCACATCCACAGCCATACCCAGAGCCATAGCCATAGCCCAGACCTCCATAGTAGCTGCCACAGGAGCACATTGTGTCAGGGTTCAAGGATTTGGGTGGATGTCAAGGGTAGGTTGTGTGTGAGTATGGATGGTACCATCTGCACAGGGACTTTTATACATGTCCAGCAGGAAGAGGCAGGACAGATACATTTGAGAAATGCATAATTTCCTTTAATGAATTTGCCCCAAACACATTCTTTTCATTTTTTATTCCTTGAGAGCAATACCTTGAACTCATTAAGGGTGTTTGTGTTTTCTACATTTGCTGTGTCTCTGAGATGGTTCTGCCTTGATCTTGTTCACTTAATGCTAAATGATGATAGTGTTGTTAAAACCTCTATAGTTAATATGGCTGGTGCTCCTTCCAACCTTCATGGCATCCATCTTCTGGGTGATATTCCACTCCTACTATGCTTGCCACTCTGGCCTTCAGATTCTTAAGGCAGGGTGTGGAATCCTTCTACCTCCCTCTACTTAAAACTATTATTATTCAATCATTTTTACATTCTAAAAAAAGTTAGTTTTCAGTGTTTATTTTTCCCATATGATTACAATTAAATTTGATGCCTTCTCTTTGAAAATTCTTCTTCATATCCTTTGACCATATATCAACTGGAAAATGGCACTAATTTTCACAAATTTGCCTTAGTTCCTTCTGTCTTTGTGAAATAAAACCTTTATTTGAAAGACTGTCAAATTTTTTTTTGCCATCAATTCATTGGCCAGAGTACTCTTTACAAAATATAGTTTCCAAGGTTATGTCTTTAATTGTCCATTTTTGTTTCTGGTTGTCTGAAGTCATGATTTCTACCCTTGCCTTTTTGATTGAGTGTTCACATAATAGATTCTGCTAAGTTCCTCATTTTATCTCATTGTGTGTATCTTTCTCTTTCAAGCTCATCTCTCCTAAAACATATTGTCGTATTATGGTTTCTAGTCAGTTCTGCTGTGTGTTTCCACTTTATGATTGAGTTTACCATATTCACCTTGAGAGTAACAATTACTGTGTATTTCCCTCCATTCTTAGTTCTCTTTTTCTTTTTCCCCTCTCCTTTCCCAAAATTCTGTTTTGATTCTGACCACTGCCTGCCCTGATCTGCTCTGTTTTATTATTTCCCTTCCCCTGTATCCCTTTCTCTTATTCTTTTATTCTGTTATTTCCCTGTTGAGTAGGATTGATTTCCATAATGAACTGAGTGGTAAATAAAAGTGTATATAAAAATATATCTATATATACTTACATACATATATACATGTGTGCATTTATCTGTATTAACGTGTGTGTTAATATGGATATAGACACAAGTATATTCTTCCCATTTTGGACCAATTTTGATGAGCGTGAGATTGAAGTATTGCCCAACTTGATAGCACCATTTCCTCCTTCATAGTAAAAGCTCTTTCTGGTAGGCCTCTTTTAGTTGGAAAAATTTCTTCATTCTTCCTTCAACTTTTCCCTTTCCCAGTACATCCCTGTTTTTTACTCTCCATTTTCTTTAAATCATCCAAACATAATCAAGTCATGCCCATGCCCCCTGTCTATGTCAACTCCTTCTAAAGGCCCTAATAAGTATGAGAAGTTACAAGTATCATGTTCCCATATAGGAATGTAAGCAGCTTAACTGTATTGGGTTGCTTGTGATTTCTTTTTCCCGTTCATCTTTTTATGCTTCTCTTGACTCAAATCTAATAAATGGTAAAAAATGAAGAAAAAGTAATTTACAAACTATTCTTTTTTTTTTGGTGAGGCAATTGGGGTTAAGTGCCTTACCCAGGGTCACACAGATAGCGTCAAGTGTCTGAGGCCAGATTTGAGCTCAGGTCCTCCTGAATCTAGGGCTGGTGCTTCATCCACTGCACCCCCCTTATACCACTTTCTTGATTTTTGTGGGGTTTTCAAGAATCTATCCATGGCGTAAAGTCAGGTCCAAAGGAATGCAATGGCCTAGAAGTTAGGCTAGTATTCAGATTGTAAGCTCCTTGAGGTCAGGGGCTGTCTTTTGCCCCTTTTTGTATCCCTGGTGCACGTAGCTTAATAAAAACTGACTGACCTGCTGCCAGCTCACAGTATCCCACCTTGGGCAAAGTATGTTCTCTGGGCCTCATTTTCCTCTTCTGTAGAACAAAACATTCTTAAAGCCTCAGAACCCTTCATGACATTTGACACATCTTGTATTTTGAGAAGAATTGAATAGAGGATTGCTGCATGCTTTTTCATTGAAAAGCAAGTAGATCCAAAGAAACAGATTTGTTACTTTGTGAATGGAGAATAAATCTTTGGAGTGATATGTAGTAATTGAAATTTGTTTTAAAAAGTCAACTGGAGAAGGGATAAGATTCATTGGTGATGACAATTCATACTTTTCTTCCACTGCTTGAAATACAAGGTCAGTCAATAAACATTTATCAAGTGTCTACTGTATTTATTGTGGGGTACCAAGCTCTGTCTTTCTTTCTAAGGGCCCATCTGAGGGACATGATTTCAGGGGCTAAATATGCTAAGTCAGAATTTGGAACAGAATATCAGATGCTCTCTTAGCCTGGGTGTTTGATTTGATCATATAATGTTATAGTGGCTTGTAGGACATTCTTTTAAGAATGAGTTTCCTTCAAAGAATTGGAAATTGACGGGATGAACATAAGTTGAAGAATTTCTTAAGATGTCATGATTGTGTTGGAATCCTTTGGTGCCATAAGAAAAGATGAGCATGATGCTTTCAGAAATACCTGGAAGGACTTCAATGAACTGATGCAAAATTAAATGAGCAGAATTTTCAGAGTATTGCACACAGTAACAGCAATACTGCATGATGATTCATTGTGAATGACTTAGCTCTTCTCAACAAAACAATGATTGGAGACAATTCTGAAGGACCTATAATGTTGAAAATGCAACTCAAGAGAAGGAACTGATCGAGACAGAATGCTGATCAAAGCACACTTTATAAACTTTATTTTCCTTGTTTTGCTTGCATTTGTGTGTATCTTTCAACACATGATGAATATGGACACACATATTGCATGATTACACATGTATCACCTGTATCAAATTGTTTGTCTTCTCAGGAATGCAGGAGGAGAGGAAAGAAAAAATTTGGAAGTCAAAATGAACAAAAATGCTAAGACTGTTTTTTGCATGTAATTGGAAAAAATATCTGAAAATTGATAAATGAAAAAGAATGAGTCCACTTCCCTTTTATATGGGAGTGTCTCAGTTGGAGGGAAATGTGAACTGGACCAGGTATGCTGGAGGAGATGGGCACCACCAAAATGACCTGGTTCTATGACAACCTTGAAGGTAGGCATATGACTCTCCTGTGTAGTCTTTGTGGTATGCCACTCAATTGTGCTTTGTTCTAAAATATCAAAGACGATTTTTATAACAAGCCGGTGGAAGAGAGCTAGACAAGTGATGGGATAATCCACATCCTGATAGACATCAGGAGCCTCTTGGACCTGGAAGTGATTACTCTTCAGCAGGAGGTGATGAACATCTGAATCTTTGAAAACACTGGGCCATAAAAATCTGTCTACATATTCACAGAATGGGGGAGAAGAGCCACAGGTTATTGGGACAAATGCCCTGCTTTAAGGAAAGTGGTTCTTGGATATAAATATTCAATTTTTTTTTAAGTGAGGCAGTTGGGGTTAAGTGACTTGCCCAGGGTCACACAGCTAGTAAGTGTTAAGTGTCTGAGGCCGCATTTGAACTCAGGTCCTCCTGAATCCAGGGCCGGTGCTCTATCCACTGCGCCACCTAGCTGCCCCTATAAATATTCAAATTTAAGTATTGCTGAAGTGAAAACTTAGGAAGACATTTAAGATGGAAATATTTTTTTTTAAATTGAAATCATGGGATGTATCACTTCTTCACAAAAGACAAATTGGAGAATAAGTCTTCTGCAGTGACACAGAGGCAAAAGTGCAGATTGAAGGATGTGTTCATGACTTGAGGCTGAAGCCAAAGCAAATGGACTCAAAGGAGGAGACATGAAAACAGTTTTGCTATGCCAGTGAAATAAGTTTATTAGAATATCTTATGAGACACTTCAACCACGATGTATAGTGATTGAGCACACTTGCTAGAAATGAGCTATTGTTGGAAAAATCTCCATCATGAAAGTGAGATTCTGTATAATTTCCCAGAAGGCTGGGTCCTACTGTTCTCAGTTCCTTCCACTTCACTGCTATGCAGGGTATGTATGTATTCCCAGAGCTTCTTGGGGCAGCTCTCCCATGTGACCCAGATATAGAGGCTGATGGACTTTGATGTTTTTACAATGCCACGGGCTTAGCCAAAAAACAAGGGATGGGGGATGAGGATTTTATGAGACCCCCAGGAGCAAGTATTTTTTCAGTAGAAGCCGCAGGAATAATATCTTCCATAGCAAGATGGGCGGCAGCAGCCCCTAAAGCCATAGCCACAACCACCATAGCCCAGGCCTCCATAGCCATAGCCACAGCCCCCACAGCCATAGCCTAGGCCATAGAAGCGTCCACATCCACAGCCATACCCAGAGCCATAGCCATAGCCCAGACCTCCATAGTAGCTGCCACAGGAGCACATTGTGTCAGGGTTCAAGGATTTGGGTGGATGTCAGGGATAGGTGTTGTGTGTGAGTATGGATGGCACCATCTGCACAGGGACTTTTATACACATCCAGCAGGAGGCAGGGCAGATACATTTGATATGCATTTGATACAGATGCATTTGAGAAATGCATAATTTCCTTTAATGAATTTGCCCCAAACACATTCTTTTCATTTTTTATTCCTTGAGAGCAATACCTTGAACTCATTAAGGGTGTTTGTGTTTTCTACATTTACTGTGTCTCTGAGATGGTTCTGCCCTGATCTTGTTCATTTAATGCTAAATGATGATAGTGTTGTTAAAGCTTCTATAGTTAATGTGGCTGATGTCCCATCCAACCTTCATGGAAACCATCTCCTGGGTGAAATTGTCCTCCTTCCATTATGCTTGCCATTCTGGCCTTCAGATTCTTTAGGCGGGTTGTAGAATCACTGCACTTCCCCACCTGTTTCTTTTTGAAACTATTATTATTCAGTCACTTTTAAGATTTAAAAATATGTCAGTTTTTCAGGATTCACACCCCCCAATATAATTATAATTACCTTTAATACCTTCTGGAAAATTCCTAATCATATCCTCTGAGCATATTTCTACTGGGAAATTACTTTAATTTTCAGAAATATGACTTAGTTCCTTCAGTCTCTGTGAAATTAAACTTTCTTTGAAAGACATTCTGTAAATTTTATGATATCAATTCATTGTCTGGAGCACTCTTTACAAAATTTAGTTTCCTAGGTTATGTCTTTTCATTAGGTCTAGTTTTGCTTCTGGTTGTCTGAAGTCATGATTTCTACCCTTGCCTTTTTCGCTTGAGTTTTAGCATGATAGACTCTTCTCAAGTACCTCATTTTATCTCATTGTGTATGGTTCTGTTTCAAGCTCATTTTTCCTAAAAACATCTTGTTGTATTCTGGTTTCAAATACATTCTGCTTTGTGTTTCCACTTTATGATTGAGTTTACCATATTCACCTTGAGAGTAACAGTTACTGTTTATTTCCCTCCATTCTTAATTCTCTTTTCCCCCTTCTTCCCAAAATTCTGTTTTGACTCTGACCATGGCCTGCCTTGATCTATGATTTGTTTTCTTATTTCCCTTCCCCTGTATACCTTTCTAGTATCCTTTTATCCTATGATTTCCATGCTGCGTAAGATAGATTTCTGTACCTAATTGGGTGATACACACACCTGTATATATATATATATATATATATAAAAAAATATATATATATATAAAATATATATATATACATTCATACGTACACACATACATAATACATTCATACACATATACATATGTATATATTTAATGTATTAAAGTGTGTATGTGGGTGTACATACACATGTGTATTCTTCCCACTTTGAACCAATTTTGATGAGAGTGAGATTGAAGTATTGTCCACTGAGATAACCTCATTTGCCTCTTCATATTAATAGTTCTTCTTGGTAGGTCTCTTTTTTAAAAATTTATTTTATTTTTATTTTTATTTTATGGTAGGTCTCTTTTAGTTGGAAAAATTTCCCCATTCTTCCTTTCCATTTTCCCTCTCCCAGTGCATCCCTACTTTTTACTCTCCATTTTTTACATCTTCCCAACATAATCAAGTTGTAACCATGCCCTCTATCTATGCCACCTCCTTTGAAGGGCCCTAATAAGAAGATACAATATTTTGTTACCAAATAGGAATGTAAGAGGTTTAACCTTATGGAGTTGCTTGTTATTTCTCTTTTCCATTTCTATTTTTATGCTCCTCTTGAGTCAAATTTTGTAAATGTAAAAAATGAAGGAAGAATAACTTTCAAAATGTTCTTAAAACATCAGACCCCTTCATGATTTTGACCCCACCTGGATTTTGGCAAGAATTGAATATAGGACTGCTGAGTGCTTTTTCATTGAAAAGTGAGTGGATCCACACAAACAGACCTGTTATTTTGTTAATGGAGAATAAATCTTAGGGGTCATATGTAGTAATTGAAATTCATTTTAACAAAAGAAACAGAAGGATGTCTAAGATTCCTTGGTGATGACAATTCTAACTTTTCTTCCACTGCTTGAAATACTAAGTCAATCCATGAACATTTATCAAGTGCCTACCATATCCCTTGTAGAGTACCAATTTCTGGCTTTCTTGCTAAGGTCCCAACTGAGGAACATGATTTTAGGGGCTCAAGGTCTTAAGCCAGCATTTGGATCTGAAAAGCAGATGCTCTGTTACCCAGGGTGTTTGAATTGATCAGATAGTGTCATAGTGTTCTGAAGGATATTCTTTTAAGAATGAGTTCACTTCTAAGAATTTCAAATTGATTTGATGACCATCAATTGAAGAATGGCTTAAGATGTCATGGTTTATGACATCTTATGTTGGAATCCTATGGTTCTGTAAGAAAAGATGAGCATGATGCTTTCAGAAACACTTGGAAAGATTTCAATGAACTGATGCAAAATGAAATGAGCAGAACTTTCAGAACATTGTACACTGTAACAGTAATATTGCATGATGATCCACTGTGAATGACTTAGCTCTTCTCAACAATACAGTGATTGGAGACATTTCTGTAGGACCTATAATATTGAAAATGATACTCAAGAGGATGAACTGATGGAGACAGAATGCTGAGCTAAGCACACTTTTAAACTTCATTTTTTTAATTTTGCACACGTGTGTGTGTGATTTCTTGAAACATATAAGGAACATGGACATACATTTGACATAATTGCAACTGTATAACTCTTATCAAGCTGTTTGTCTTCTTAGGAAGGCAGGAGGAGAGGAAAGAGAAAAATTTGAAGTCAAAATGAACAAAAATTTTAAAATTATTTTTATGTGTATTTAGAAAAAATTGAAAATTGAGAAATGAAAAATAATGAGTCCACTTCCCCTGTAAATGGAAGGGTCTCAGCTGGAGAGCAGTGTTGTGAACTGGCCCAGGTATGCTGGAGGATATGGGCACCACCAACATGACATGGTTCCATGATAGCCTTCAATTTTGGCACATGACTCTCCTTTGTAGGTGTGCCACTCAATTGTGCTTTGCTCCAACACTTCAAAGTGGATTTTGAGAAGTTGGTGGAAGACAGCCAGGTAGGTGATGGACCAACCCCCCTTCTGATAGTCATCAGGAGTCCCTTGGATGTGGAAGAGATGACCCATGAGCAGGAGGTGATGAACCTCTGAATTTTTGAGAACCTTTGGCCATAAAAGTCTGTCCACATATTGAGAGAATGGGGGAGAAGGGCCACAGCTTATTGGAACAAATGCTTTGCTTTCAGGAAAGTGGGGCTTGGAGAGAAGTATTAAAATTTAAGTACAACTGAAGTGAAATCTTAGAAAGACTTTTAAGATGGATATATATTTTTTAAAAAAAACCTGAGATCATGAGAAGTAGAATCATTTCATTGCAAAAAGATGAATTGGAGATTAAGTCTTCTGCATTGTTACAGAAGTAAAAGTGCAGTTTGTAGGATCTGTTCATTACTTGAGGCTGAAACCCAAGTAAAGAGACTTAAAGGAGGAGACATGAAAACAGTTTTGCTATGCCAGCGAAATAAGTTTATTAGAATATCTTATGAGACACTTCAACCATGATGTATAGGAATTGAGCCCTCTTGCTGGAAATGAGCTATTGTTGGGGAAACCTCCATCATGAAAGTGAGATTCTGTATCATCTCCCAAAAGGCTGGGTCCTGCTGTTCTCAGTTCCTGCCACTTCACTGCCATGCAGGGCATATATGGATTCCAAGACTTTCTTGGGGCAGCTCTCCCATGCCACCCAGACATAGAGGCTGAGGGACTTTGATGTTTTTACAATGGCATGGGATTAGTCCAAAGCAATGGATAGGGAATGATGATTTCATGAGAGCTGAGGAGCAAGCCTTTTTTCAGTAGAAGCCACAGGAATAATATCTTCCATAGCAAGATGGGTGGCAGCAGCCATAGCCATAGCCATGATAGCCACAGCCACCATAGCCCAGGCCTCCATAGCCATAGCCACAGCCCCCATAGCCATAGCCTAGGCCATAGAAGCGTCCACATCCACAGCCATACCCAGAGCCATAGCCATAGCCCAGACCTCCATAGTAGCTGCCACAGGAGCACATCGTGTCAGGGTTCAAGGATTTGGGTGGATGTCAAGGGTAGGTTGTGCGTGAGTATGGATGGTACCATCTGCACACGGACTTTTATACATGTCTAGCGGGAAGAGGCAGGACAGATACATTTGAGAAATGCATAATTTCCTTTAATGAATTTGCCCCAAACACATTCTTTTCATTTTTTATTCCTTGAGAGCAATACCTTGAGCTCATTAAGGGTGTTTGTGTTTTTTACATTTGCTGTGTCTCTGAGATGGTTCTGCCCTGATCTTGTTCACTTAATGCTAAATGATGATAGTGTTATTAAAGTCTCTATAGTTAATGTGGCTGGTGCCCCATCCATTCATGGCAATCATCTCCTTCCATTATGCTTGCCATTCTGGCCTTCAGATTCTTTAGGCAGGTTGTGGAATCACTGTACTTCCCTACCTCTCCCTATTTAAAACTTTTATTATTCAATGATTTTTAAGATTTAAAAAAATTTCAGTTTTTTCATGGTTCCCCCCCATATGATTATAATTACCTTTGATGCCTCCTTCTGGAAAATTCCTGATCATATCCTCTGAGCATATTTATACTGGGGAATGACTTTAATTTTCAGAAATATGACTTAGTTCCCTCAGTGTTTGTGAAATAAAACCTTTCTTTGAAAGACAATCTTTAAAATTTTATGGTATCAAATTATCGTCTGGAGTACTTTTTACAAAATATAGTTTCCCTGCTTATGCCTTTTAATTAGTTCTATTTTTGCTTCTAGTTGTCTGATGTCATGATTTCTACCCTTGCCTTTTTGCTTGAGTGTTAGCATAATAGACTCTGTTCAGGTCCCTCATTTTATCTCATTGTGTGTATGATTCTGTTTGAAACACATCTCTCCTAACAACATCTTGTTGTATTCTGGTTTCAAATTCATTCTGCTATGTGTTTCCACTTTATGATTGAGTTTACCATATTCACCTTGAGAATAACAATTACTGTGTATTTCCCTCCATTGATAATTCTTTTTCTTTTTCTCTTTTTTTCCATCTCCTTCCCCCAAATTCTGTTTTGATTCTGATTACTGCCTGCCTTGATCTGCTCTGTTTTCTTATTTCCCTTCCACTGTGTTCCTTTATAGCATCCTTTTATCCTATTATTTCCATGCTGGGTAAGATAGATTTCTGTACCTAAATGGGTGATACACAGACCTGTATATATAAAAAATATATATCTATATATGTCTACACATACATACATACATAAATTCATACATATATATGTGTGTATATTAATTCATTAATGTGTGTATATGGGTATATATACACATGTATATTCTTTCCACTTTGAACCAATTTTGATTAGAGTGAGATTCAAGTATTGCCCACCCTGATAACCCCATTTCACCCTTCATAGTAAAAGCTCTTCCTAGTAGGTCTCTTTCAGTTGGAAAAATTTTGCCATTCTTCCTTTCCCTTTTCCCTCTCCCAGTGCATCCCTATTTTTTACATCTTCCCAACATAATCAAGTCATACCCATGCCCTCTGTATGCCAACTCCTACTAAGGGCCCTAATAAGAGGATACAAGTATTATGTTACCAAATAGGAATGTAAGCAGTTTAACCTTATTGAGTCGCTTGTGATTTCTCTTTTCCATTTCTGTTTTTATGCTTCTCTTGAGCCAAATCTTGTAAATGGTAAAAATGAATGAAGAATAATTTTCAAAATGTTCTTAAAGCATCAGACCCCTTCATGACTTTTGACCCCACCTACATTTTGGCAATAATTGAATAGAGAACTGCTGAGTGCTTTTTCATTGAAAAGTGAGTGGATCGGGGGCAGCTAGATGGCGCAGTGGTTAAGCACCGGCCCTGGATTCAGGAGTACCTGAGTTCAAATCTGGCCTCAGACACTTGACACTTACTAGCTGTGTGACCGTGGGCAAGTCACTTTACCTCCGTTGCCTGCAAAAAAAAAAAAAGAAAAAATAAAAAAAGAAAAGTGAGTGGATCCACAGAAACAGACCTGTTATTTTGTTAATGGAGAATAAATCTTGGGAGTGATATGTCGAAATTGAAATTCATTTTAACAAAAGAAACAGCAGGATTTCTAAGATTCATTGGTGATGAAGATTCTAACTTTTCTTCCACTGCTTGAAATATTAGGTCAATCCATGAACATTTATCAAGTGCCTACTATATACATTGTAGGGTGCCAGTCTCTGACTTTCTTGCTAAGGGCCCAACTGAGGAACATGATTTTAGGGGCTCAAGGTCTTATGCCAGCATTTGGATCAGAAAAGTAGATGCTCAGTTACCCATTGTGTTTCAATTGATTAGATAGTGATATAGTGGTCTTAAGGATATTCTTTTAAGAATTAATTCACTTCTAAGTATTTGAAATTGATGGGATGACCATCAATTGAAGAATGGCTTAAGGTGTCATGGTTTATGACATCTTGTGTTGGAATCCTATGGTTCTGTAAGAAAAGATGAGCATGATGCTTTTAGATATACCTGGAAAGACTTCAATGAACTGATGTAAAATGAAATGAGCAGAACTTTCAAAACATTGTACACTGCAATAGCAATTTTGCATAATGATTCGCTGTGAATGACTTAGCTCTTCTCAACAATACAATGATTGGAGACATTTCTGTGGGATCTATAATGTTGAAAATGC
This sequence comes from Dromiciops gliroides, assembly GCF_019393635.1. Taxonomy (NCBI): domain Eukaryota; kingdom Metazoa; phylum Chordata; class Mammalia; order Microbiotheria; family Microbiotheriidae; genus Dromiciops; species Dromiciops gliroides. The sequence goes on along the minus strand of NC_057863.1, from coordinate 261,727,805 downwards.
TATTCAAGAGGATGAACTGTTGGAGACAGAATGCTGAGCTAAGCACACTTTTAAACTTCATTTTTTTTTTGTTTTGCACACGTGTGTGTGTGTGTGATTTCTTGAAACATATAAGAAACATGGACATACATTTGACATAATTACAACTGTATAATTCTTATCAAGCTGTTTGTCTTCTTAGGAAGGCAGGAGGAGAGGAAAGAGAAAACTTTGAAGTCAAAATGAATAAAAATGTTAAAATTGTTTTTACATGTAATTGAAAAGAAATCTGAAAATTGAGAAAAGAAAAAGAATGATTCCCCTTTCCCTTTAAGTGGAAGGATCTCAGATGGAGGGCAATGTTGTGAACTTGGCTAGGTATTGTGAAATTTAAAATTGGATATTAGATCATAAATCTCCCCTACTTAACTTTTCCCTTAATTTATCTCCCAGACTAGTAAATGGAAGAAGCTTCTGGTTTTCTAGATAGAGCCTTTATTGTATATAAGGTGTTGTTGATTAGAAGGATAGGGAAGTAGAAATACAGTAGAAATCGTCTTAAATCTAGGCTTAGTCTATATTTCTTATAAAAACTCACCAAACCAAAAAAGGCCACCTTTGGAGTGAGGGAGACCGTCTGTGCTGCACCGCCAGGAGTCCCGCCAAGCAGGCAAAAAGGCCTACTCTGCTTCTCTCCACCCCGGAAGTCAAAAAACCCGGCAGGCAGTCTGACATGCGCAGCAGGCGGACTGTACCCGGCAGGCAGTCTGACATGCGCAGCAGGCGGACTGTACCCGGCAGGCAGTCTGACATGCGCAGCAGGCAGACTGTTCATCTCCTCCCCAAAAGGGTGGTCCTTGAAAAACTGGCGTCTTTCAGTTATCCTAACCGACTGTTAAAAACTTTCATATTTTACCACAGTATGCTGGAGGAGATGGGCACCACCAACATGACATGGTTCCATGATAGCCTGAAATTTTGGCACATGACTCTCATTTGTAGGTGTGCCACTCAATTGTGCTTTGATCCAACACTTCAAAGTGGATTTTGAGAAGAAGTTGGTAGAATAGTGGTAGACAAGTGATGGGCCAATCCCCATTCTGATAGTCATCAGGAGCCTCTTGGATCTGAAAGTCATGACTCATGAGCAGGAGGGCGTGAAATCTGAATCTTTGATAACCTTTGGCCATAAAAATCTGCCCACTAATTCATGGAATGGGTGAGAAGTGCCACAGCTTATTGGGCCAAATGCTTTGCTTTCAGGAAAGTTGGGCTTGGACAGAAGTATTAAAATTTAAATATTGCTGAAGTGAAATCTTAGAAAGACATTTAATATGGAAATATTTTAAAAACACACTGAAAACGAGAAATATCACTTCATCACAAAAACATGGATTGGAGAGTAAGTCTTCTGCAGTGATGGGAAGCAAAAGTGCAGATTGAAGAATCTGTTCATGACTTGGGGCTGAAACCCAAGTAAAGGGACTTAAAGGAGGAGACATGAAAACAGTTTTGCTATGCCAGTGAAATAAGTTTATTAGAATATCTTTTGGGACACTTCAACCATGATGTATAGGAATTGAGCCCACTTGCTGGAATTGAGCTATTGTTGGGGAAACCTCCATCATGAAAGTGAGATTCTGTATCATCTCCCAGAAAGCTGGGTCCTGCTGTTCTCAGTTCCTGCCACTTCACTGCCATTCAGGGCATATGTGGATTCCAAGACCTTCTTGGGGCAGCTCTCCCATGCCACCCAGACATAGAGGTTGATGGACTTTGATGTTTTTACAATGGTGTGGAAGTAATTTAGAGCAAGGTATGGGGGACAAGGATTTCACGAGAGCTGAGGAGCAAGTATTTTTTTCAGTAGAAGCCACAGGAATAATATCTTCCATAGCAAGATGGGCGGCAGCAGCCATAGCCATAGCCACGATAGCCACAGCCACCATAGCCCAGGCCTCCATAGCCATAGCCACAGCCCCCACAGCCATAGCCTAGGCCATAGAAGCGTCCACATCCACAGCCATACCCAGAGCCATAGCCATAGCCCAGACCTCCATAGTAGCTGCCACAGGAGCACATTGTGTCAGGGTTCAAGGATTTGGGTGGATGTCAGGGGAAGGTTGTGTGTGAGTATGGATGGCACCATCTGCACAGGGACTTTTATACATGTCCAGCAGGAGGCAGGGCAGATACATTTGAGAAATGCATAATTTCCATTAATGAACTTGCCCCAAACACATTCTTTTCATTTTTTATTCCTTGAGAACAATTCTTTGTGCTCATTAAGGGTGTTTGTGTTTTCTACATTTGCTGTTTCTCTGAGATGGTTCTGCCCTGATCTCGTTAATTTAATGCTAAATGATTATAGTGTTAAAGCCTCTATAGTTGATATGACTGGTGCCCCATCCTACTTTCATGGCAATCATTTCCTGAGTGACATTCTCCTCCTTCTGCTATGCTTGCCACTCTGGGGTTCAGATTATTTATGCAGGTTGTGGAATCCCTGCACCCCCCTCCATTTAAAACTGTTATTATTAACTCATTTTTACATTTTCAAGAAATGTCAATTTTTTCGTGTTTTTTTTTTCCATATGATTACAATGAATTTTGATGTCTTCTTCTGGAAAATTCCTGTTCATGTCCTCTGACCATGTATTGACTGGGAAATTGTTCTAATTTTCATAAGTTTGACTTAGTTTCCTCCATCTTTGTGAAATAAAACCTTTATTTGAAGGACATTCTGTAAAATTTTTATCAATTGATTGGCCTCTGTACTCTTTACAAAGTATAGTTTCTCAGCTTATGTCTTTTAATTAGGTCTATTTTTGCATCTGGTTGTCTGAAGTCATGATTTCTACCCTTGCCTTTTTGTTTGAGTGTTAGCATAATAGATTCTGCTGAAGTCCCTCATTTTATCTCATTGTTTATATCTTTCGGTTTTGAGCATATCTGCCCTGAAAAAATAATGTTTCTTGTTTTCTAATCCATTCTGTTATGTGGTTCCACTTTATTATCGAGTTTACCATATTCACCTTGAGTGTAACAATTACTGTGTATTTCCTCCATTCTTAAGTCTCTTTTTCTTTTTTCACTCTCCTTCCCCAAAATTCTGTTTTGATTCTGACCACTGCCTGCCTTGTTCTGCTCTATGTTTTCTTTTTTCCCTTCCCCTGTGTCCCTTTCTATTATCCTTTTTTTTTGTTTCTTGGGGCAATGAGGGTTAAGTGACTTGCCCATAGTCACACAACTAATAAGTGTCAAGTGTCTGAGAAAGAACTTTAACTCAGGTCCTCCTGAATTCAGGGCAGGTGCTTTATCCACTGGGCCACCTGTATGTTCACTGCACCACCTGGCTGCTCCCTCTCTTATCCTTTTAAACTCTTATTTCCCTGTTGGGTAAGATGGTTTCCCATAAAGAACTGAATGAGACACACATGTATATAAAAATATATTTCTTTACACATATATACATACAAACATATGCGTGTTTATGTATTAACATGTGTGTATATGGATATATACAACCTATATTTTTCCCTCTTTTAACCAATTTTAATGAGAGTGAGATTGCAGTATTGCACACCTTGATAACCTCATTTCCCCCTTCATAGTAAAAGCTGTTCCTGGTTGGTCTCTTTTAGTTGGAAAAATTTCCCCATTCTTCTTTTCTGTTTTCCCTTTCCTAGTGCATCCTTGTTTTTTACCTTCCATTTTCTTCAGATCATCCAAACATAATCAAGTCATACCCATGCCCTTTGTCTATGTCAGTTCATTCTAAGGGTCCTAATAAGTATGAGAAGTTACATGTGTCTTGTTCCTCTATAGGAATGTAAGGAGTTTAACCTTATTGAGTTGTTTGTGATTTCTCTTTCCCATTTATATTTTTATGCTTCTCTTGAGGCAAATCTTCTAAATGGTAAAAAATGAAGGAAAAACAATTTTCACAAAGTTCTTAAAGCATCAGGCACCTTCATGACTTTTGACTCAACCTATATTTTAAGAAGAATTGAATAAAGGTCTGCTGAGTGCTTTTTCAGTGAAAAGCGAGTGGGTCTACAGAAACAGACCTGTTATTTTGTGAATGGAAAATAAATCTTAGGTGTGATATGTAGTAATTGAAGTAATTGAAATTCTTTTTTAGAAAATCATTGGTCAGGACAATACTAACTTTTCTTCCACTGCTTCAAATAGAGGGTCAATCAATAAACATTTTATGAACTGCCTACTATATGCATTGTAGGGTACCAATCTCTGGCTTTTTTGCTAAGGGCCCATCTGAGGTACAAAATTTTAGGGGTTAAAAGTCCTAAGCCAGTATTTGGATCTGCAAAGCACATGCTCTATAACCCAGGGTGTTTGAATTGATCAGATAGTGTCATAGTATTCTGAAGGATATTCTTTTAAGAATGAGTTCACAGGGGCGGCTAGGTGGAGCAGTGGATAGAGCACTGGCCCTGGAGTCAGGAGGACCTGAGTTCAAATCTGGCCTCAGACACTTAACACTTACTAGCTGTGTGACCCTGGGCAAGTCACTTAACCCCAATTGCCTCGCTAAAAAAAAAATAAAAAAAAAAGGCATAGGATTTCTCTTAAAAAAAAAAAAAGAATGAGTTCACTTCAAAGAATTGGAAATCGTTGGGATTACCATCAATTGAAGAATGGCTTAAGACATCATGGTATATGATTGTGTTGGAATCCTATGTTGCTGTAAGAAAAGATGAGCATGATGCTTTCAGAAACACCTGGAAAGACTTCAGTGAATTGCTGTAAAATGAAATGAGCAGAAATTTCAGAACAGTGTACATAGTAAAAGCAATATTTCATGATGATCCAATGTGAATGATTTAGCTCTTCTCAACAATACAACGATTGGAGACAATTCTGACGTACCTATAATGTTGAAAATGCTTACTGAAGAGAATGAACTGATGGAGACAGAATGCTGAAAAAGTGCACTTTTTAAACTTTATTTTTCTTGTTTTGCTTCTGTGTGTGTGTTTTATTTCAACATATTATGAATATGGACATACGTTTTTCATGATTGCACTTGGATAACCTTTATCAAATTGTTTGTCTTCTCATGAAGGCAGGAGGAGAGGAAAGAGAAAATTTGGAAGTCAAAATGAACAAAAATGTTAAAATTATTTTTATATGTAATTGGAAAAAGTAAAATACCTGAAAATTGAGAAATGAAAAAGAATGAATGCACTTTCCCTTTAGATGGGATGGTCTCAGCCGGAGAGCAATGTTGTGAAATGGACCAGGTATGCTGGAGGATTTGGGCACCACCAACATGACCTGGTTCCATGACAACCTTCAAGGTTGGCATATGACTTTCCTGTGTAGTCTTTGTGGTGGGCACTCAATTGTGCTTTGTTCTAAAACTCCAAAGTGGATTTTGAAAAGAAGGTTGTGGAAGAGAGATAGACAAGTGATTTAATAATTCACATCCTGATAGGCATCAGGGTCACCTTGGTTCTGGAAGTAATGACCCAAGAGTAGGAGGTAATAAACTTCTGAATCTCTCAGAAACTTTGGCTGTAAAAATTTAGCCCCATATTCACAGAATGAGGGAGAAGGTTCACATCTTATTGTGAGAAATACCTTGTTTTCAGAGAAGTTGTGTTTGAATATTAGTATTCATATTTAAGTATTGCTGAAGTGAAAACTTAGACATTTAAGATGGAAATTAAAAAAAACAACACTTGAAATCAGGGATCTAGGTGGCACAGTGGATAGAGCACTGGCCCTGGATTCAGGAGGACCTCAGTTCAAATCTGGCCTCAGCCCCTTGACACTTACTAGCTGTGTGACCCTGGACAAGTCACTTAACCCCAATTGTCTCACCAAAACAAAACAAAACAAAACAAAAAAACCTGAAATCAAAAATATTTATCGGAGATTAAGTCTTTTGCAATGACAGAAGCAAAAGTGCAGATTGAAGAATCTGTTCATGACTTGAGACTGAAACCCAAGGGTCTTAAAGGAGGAGACATGAAAACAGTTTTGCTATGCCAGTGAAATAAGTTTATTAGAATATCTTATAGGACACTTCAATCACTATGTATAGTAATTGAGCGCATTTGCTGAAATTCATCTTTTGTTGGGGAAATCTCCATCATGAAAGTGAGATTCTGTATCATCTCCCAGAAGGCTGGGTTCTGCTGTTCTCAGTTCCTGCCACTTCACTGCCATGCAGGATATGTATGGATTCCAGGACCTTCTTGGGGCAACTCTCCCATGCCACTCAGACATAGAGGCTGATGGACTTTGATGTTTTTATAATGGCGTGGGAGTAGCCCAAAGCAAGGGATGGGGGACAAGGATTTCATGAGAGCCCAGGAGCAAGCCTTTTTTCAGTAGAAGCCACAGGAATAATATCTTCCATAGCAAGATGGGCGGCAGCAGCTATAGCCATAGCCACGATAGCCACAGCCACCATAGCCCAGGCCTCCATAGCCATAGCCACAGCCCCCATAGCCATAGCCTAGGCCATAGAAGCGTCCACATCCACAGCCATACCCAGAGTCATAGCCATAGCCCAGACCTCCATAGTAGCTGCCACAGGAGCACATCGTGTCAGGGTTCAAGGATTTGGGTGGATGTCAAGGGTAGGTTGTGTGTGAGTATGGATGGCACCATCTGCACAGGGACTTTTATACATGTCCAGCAGGAAGAGGCAGGACAGATACATTTGAGAAATGCATAATTTCCATTAATGAACTTGCCCCAAACACAGTCTTTTCATTTTTTGTTCCTTGTGCTCATTAAGGGTGTTTGTGTTTTCTACATTTACTGTGTCTCTGAGATTGTTCTGCCCTGATCTTGTTCATTTAATGCTAAATGATGATAGCATTGTTAAAGCCTCTATAGTTAATGTGGCTGGTGCCCCATTCATTCATGGCAATCATCTCCTGTGTGACATTCTTCTCTTTCCATTATGTTTACAAAACATAGTTTCTCAGGATTTAATTAGTTCTATTTTTGCTTTTGGTTGTCTGAAGTCATGGTTTCTACCCTTGCCTTTTTGCTTGAGTGTTAGCATATTAGACTCTGCTCAAGTCCCTCATTTTATCTCATTGTGTGTATCTTTCTGTTTCAAGCTTATCTTTTCTAAAAACATATTGTAGTATTCTAGTTTCTATTGCATTCTTCTATGTGGTTCCTCTGTTGATTGAGTTTACCATATTAACCTTGAGTATAACAATTACTGTGTATTTCCCTCCATTCTTAATTCGTTTTCTTTTTTCCATGTCCTTCCCCTTAATTCTGTTTTGATTGTCGCCATTGCCTCCCTTGATCTGCTCTATGTTTTCTAATTTCATTTCCCCTGTGTCCCTTTATCTTATCCTTTTATCCTCTTATTTCCCTGCTGGGTAAGATGAATTTCTGTACCAAACTCAGTGATACATACAAGTGTCTCTCTCTTTCTCTCTTTGCATATATATATATATATATATATATATATATATACATACTTACATACACATATATGTGTGTATATTAATGTACTAACATGTATGAATTTCGATATACACATGTATATTCTTCCTATTTTGAACCAATTTTGGTGAGAGTGAGATTAAAGTATTGCCCACTGTAACGATCAGAATGATGCCACCTGCTGGAGACTTACTGTAGAAGAGCTCCGCCCATGAGGTGAAGGTCTTTGAGGGCAAATCACGTGTCTTTTCTTTGGCGTCAGGAAGTGACGTTTGCTGGTGGGAAGAAGAAGGGGGAGCCTGGTGCTCTGACTCGGCATCTATTCTGTGGACTCTGGTGGAAAGCGGAGCTAGAAATGCGCTCTCCCTTTAATAGATAGGTGAATGTAGGCCTTTTTCTCTCTCTTTACCAAATTCTTATTCTCCTTAATAAATACTTAAAAGCCTAACTCTTGCTAAAGCTTATAATTTATTGGCGACCACTCATTAGATATTTTAGACAGACTAGCTAGAATTTTAGCCTTAACACCACCTTGATAGCCCCTTTTTCCTCTTCATAGTAAAAGCCCTTCTTCGTAGGCCTCTTTTATTTGGAAAAATTTCCCCATTCTTCCTTTCCCTTTTTCCTTTCCCAGTGCATCCCTGTTTTTTACCCTCCATTTTCTTTATATCATCCAAATATAATCAAGTCATGCCCATGCCCCCTGTCTATGTCAACTCCTTCTAAAGGCCTCTATGTGGACTCCCTCTAAGGGCCTTAATAAGTATAAGAAGTTACAAGTATCATGTTCCCATATAGGAATGTAACCAGTTTAACCTTATTGAGTCACTTGTAATTTCTCTTCCCCATTTATCTTTTTATGCTTCTCTTGAGTCAAATCTTGTAAATGGCAAAAAAATGAATTAAAAATAATTTTTAAACATTCTTAAAGCATCAGACCCCTTCATGACTTTTGACCCAACCTATATTTTGAGAAGAATTGAAAAGAGGACTACTGACTGCTTTTTCGTTGGAAAACAAGTGGATTCAAAGAAACAGACCTGTTACTTTGTGAATGGAGAATAAATCTTAGGAGTGATATGTAGTAATTGAAATTCATTTTAAGAAAAGCAACTGCAGGAGGGATAAGATTCATTGGTGATGACAATTCTGTCTTTTCTTCCACTGCTTGAAATACTAGGTCAAAAAAATAATCATTTATCAGGTTACTACTATATGCATTGTAGGGTGCCAAGCTCTGGTTTTCTTGCTAAGGGCCCAACTGAGGAACATAAATTTTAGGGCTAAAGGTCCTAAGCCAGGATTTGGAACATAATAGCGGATGCTCTGTTACCCAGGGTGTTTGAATTGATCAGATAGTTATGTAGTAGTCTGAAGGATATTCTTTTAAGAATGAGTTCACTTTCAAGATAGTGGAGGAAAGACATTAAACAGAGGTCTCCTGATACAATAACCCCGAAAATAGCAATAAAAGAACCCTTGGGGCAGAAAACACACAAAATTTGGGCTGAGAGTTTTCTCCAGCTATAGATAGATTTCAGGGGGCCGTGCTGGGCCATGAATAAAGCCTAACCCCACAATCGGGCTGACACACAAGACACCCGCCAGAGGAATTTGCCCCAGTGCCTCTGAATCAGCTGCAGCACCAGTGTCTTCTGGAACTGAGTGCCTGGTCAAACTGAATGGCTGGCCTGGGGAGGGGGGGGGCGGTAAGTGCAGGGGTACCAGTGGATTGGGGGAAAGGATTCAACTGTCCCACCCCAGCAGGCAACCAGGAAGAAATCCTGAGAGATGGGAGACCCAGATGGGGGAGGGGAGCAGGGGAGCAGTCTCATTGGAAGCTGAGAACCACACCACAGAAAGCTTTGCTGGTTGGTTTCTTAGTAAATAGACCTGAGGTTATTTCCAGAACTGAGAACAGGCCAGGTGAGATTAAAGCCTGCCCTACCTCAAACCAGAACACCTGGGACCCTCTGAAGCTGAGAATAGGAGTGGAGCCGAGAAGCAGCCCCGCCCCCACCACCCAGTGGAGACTTTAAAATCAAATGAATTCGAGGCCAGGCAGGCTGAGAAGAAGCTCAATCATCCTCCAGGCCACACTGTAGCTTGAAGAGTGTGTCCTGGAAGCAGCACCACACTTAAAGAAGGAGTTAAAGCCAAGAAATAGTAAGCCAGGATGAGCAGGCAGAGAAAGCAGAAGACCATCGAAAACTTCTTTGGGGGTAAGGTAGACCACAATACAACCTCAGAAGAAGAAGATAATAACAGGGTCAAAGCTCCAACATCCAAAGCTTCCAAGAAAAATATGAACTGGTCTCAGGCCATGGAAGCTCTCAAAAGGGACTTTGAAGAGAAAGTAGGAGAAATAGAAGATGTAGAGAAAAGGAGGAAAGAATGGAAAGGGAAATGAGAGCGATGCAGGAGAATCATGAGAAAAAAGTCAATAGTTTGAAAAGCCAAATGGAAAAGGAGATTAAAAAACTGTCTGATGAAAATAACTGCCTAAGAATTAGGATTGAACAAATGGAAGCTAGTGACTTTATGAGAAACCAAGACACAGTAAAGCAAATCCAATTGAATGAAAAAATAGAGGGCAATATGAAATATCTCCTTGGAAAAACAGCTGACCTAGAAAATAAATCTAGGAGAGATAATTTGAAAATCATTGGACTACCTGAAAACCATGACCAAAACAAAAGCCTAGACACCATCCTCCAAGAGATTGTGAGGGAAAATTGCCCTGATATTCTAGAAGCAGAAGCTAAAATAGAAATTGAAAGAATCCACCGATCACCTCCTGAAAGAGATCCCAAAAGGAAAACCTCCAGGAATATTATAGCCAAATTCCAGAACTCCCAGGTGAAGGAGAAAATACTGCAAGCAGCTAGAAAAAAGGAATTCAAATACTGTGGAGCTCCAATAAGGATAAAGCAGGATCTAGCAGCTTCTACATTAAAGGACCGAAGGGCATGGAATATGATATTCCAGAGTGCAAAGGAACTGGGACTACAGCCAAAAATCAAGTACCTAGCAAAACTGAGTATAATCTTTCAAAGGCAAGAATGGGATTTCAACGAGAAAGAGGTCTATCAAGCATTTGTGATGAAAACACCTGAACTGAATAGAAAATTTGACTTTCAAATACAAGACCCTGGAGAAGTAGAAAAAGATAAACAGGAAAAAGACTTCATGAGGGATATTAAAAGATCAAACCATTTACATTCCTACATGGGAAGATAATACTTTGAAATCATAAGAACTATCTCAGTAAGAAACTCCCAGAAGACACTGGTCTGAACTGAATATGAAGGGATGCTATCTGTAAAGCATTTATGTTTTGTTCTTTGTGGGGCAGACAGGGTGGGGTGTCTTATGTCTGAGGCTGGATTTGGCCTTAGGACCTCCTAGGTCCAGGGCTCGTGCTTTGTCCACTGTGCCACCTAACTAATCCATGATGACATCATTAAAATAGGGTTGAGGTGTAGGAGGAATAAGCTGGGGGAGGGAGAAGGGGAGAGATGGTCTGGGGAGAGGTAGTTAAGTTAACATGAAGGAAACAAGAAAAAAGCTTATGGAGGAGAGTAGAAGAGGAGGAAGGAGTTGGGGAGTGAGTGAACCTTAATATCATCAGAATTGGCTCAAAGAAGGACTAACATACATACTCAAGTATGTATAGTAATATATTTTTGCCCTGAGGGAAAAAAGGTGGGGCGAGGGAAGAAGGGAAGGAGGAAAGGGCATATTGGGGGAGAGAGCAATAAAAAGCAAAACACTTTCAAGGAAGATGAAGATGTTCTGCATTATTTCACCAGTATGACATTGATTTGCTTGATCTCATAGGGAGGGGTGAGGAGGAGGGAGGAAGAAAAATTTAGAACACAGAATTAGCTCAGGGGCCTTGATCTCATTGGAGTGGGCTCATGGAGGGAATAGATTTCATACCCAATTGGGAGGAGTAATCTATTTAACCCTGCAAGAAAGTAGGAGGGGAAGAGGATAAGGAAGGAAGGGTGAAAAAAGGGAGTGCAGAGTGAGGGAGAGGATAGTCAGAAGTAAAACACTTTTGAGGAGGAATAGGTAAAAAGAAGATAGAGTAAATGTCATGGGAAGGGAGTGGGATGGAGGGAAATAGTTATGATGATTGATTATAATGGCAAAATGTATGGTACCTACTTTGCTGGGCTTTTATGAAGAAAATTCTCTGTCAAGCTTAAGGTACTATATACAGGTTATAATGAACAGGATACTATAAAAAAACAACAACCTGGAAAGACCTACATGAACTGAAGCAGAGTGAAATGTGCTGTATACAAAATAACAGCAATAGTGGGGGATGATCTTCTGGGAAGTATGTGGTTATTTTCAGCAAGGCAATGATCCAATATAACCCTGAAGGACTTATGAAAATTGCTGCCCATCTGCAGAGAAAGAACTGATAGTATCTGAAAACAAATGGAAACACATTAAAATTTTTTTTTCTTTTCCTCTTTGACAATTCCTTAATCTGAAGTTTTGGGGTTTTTGACTGTTTTCTCTCACAACTAGCTAATATAGGAATTTTTCCATGACTACTCATGTATAACTTATTTTGAATTGCTTGAGTTCTTGTGGGTGGGGGGTGAGAATGGAGGGGGGAAAGAGAAATTGGAACACAAAGTTAAAAAAAAACTGATGTTAAAATTTTGTTTTTACATATATTTTGGAAAATAAAATTCTATTAAAAAAAGAATGAGTTCACTTCAAAGAATTGGAAATTGATGGGATGACCATCAATTGAAGAATGGCTTAAGATGTCATTGTTTATGATTGTGTTGGAATCCTATGGTGCTGTAGGAAAAGATGAGCATGATGATTTCAGAAACATCTGGAAAGACTTCAATTAATTGATGCAAAATGAAATGAGGGGGCAGCGAGGTGGTACAGTGGATAAAGCACCAGCCCTGGATTCAGGAGGACCTGAGTTCAAATCCAGTCTCAGACACTTGACACTTACCAGCTGTGTGACCTTGGGCAAGTCACTTAACCTTCATTGCCCTGTGCAAAAAATAAAAAATAAATACATTAAAAAAATGAAATGAGCAGACCCTTTAGAACATTGTACATAGTAACAACAATATTGCATGATGATCCACTATGAACGACTTAGCTATTCTCAGCAATACAATGAATTGAGACAATTCTGAAGTACCTATAATGTTGAAAATGCTACTCCAGAGAATGAACTGATGGAGACATAATGCTGATCACAGTGCACTTTTTAAACTTCATTTTTCTTGGTTTGCCTGTGTGTGTGTTTTCTTTCAACATATGATGAATATGGATAAACCTATTGCATGATTGCACCTGTCTAACCCTTATCAAATTGTATTTCTTCTCAGGAATGCAGGAGTACGGGAAAGAGAAAATTTGGAAGTCAAAAATGAACAAAAATGTTAAAATTGTTTTTATATATATTTGAAAAAAATCTGAAAATTAAGTAATGAAAAAGAATGAATGCACTTCCCCTTTAGATGGGACAGTCTCAGTTGGAAGGAAATGTAAACTGGATCTGGTATGCTGGAGACAATGGGCACTACCAGCATGATATGGTTCCATGACAACTTTCAAGGTTGGCATATGACCCTCCTGTTTAGTGTTTGTGGTGTGCCACTCAATCGTGCTTTTCTCCAACACTTTAAGCTGAATTTTGATAAGAAGTTGCGAGAAGACAGCTAGAGAAATGATGGGCCAGTCAACATTTTTATAGTCACAAGGGGCCCCTTGGATCTAAAAATGATGACCCATTAGCAGGAGGTGATAAACATCTGAATCTTTGAGAACCTTTGGCTATAAAAATCTGTCCACATATTCACAGAATTCAGGAGAAGGGCCACAACTTATTGGGACAAATGCACTGGCTTCAGGAAAGTGGGGCTTGGATATTAGTATTCAAATTCAACTATTGCTGAAGTAAAAACTTAGAAAGACATTTAAGATAGAATTATATATATATTTAAAAACTGAAATCATAAGAGGTATCACTTCATCAAATAGATGGATTGGAGAATGTGTCTTCTGCGGTGATACGGAAACAGAAGTCAAGATTGAAGAATCTGTTCATGATTTGAGGCTGAATCTCAAGTAAAGGGACTTAAAGGAGGAGACATGAAAACAGTTTTGCTATGCCAGTGAAATAAGTTTATTAGAATGTCTTATGGGACACTTCAATCACGATGTATAGTAATTGAGCCCTCTTGCTGAAATTCAGCTTTTGTTGGGGAAATCTCCATCATGAAAGTGAGATTCTGTATCATCTCCCAGAAGGCTGGGTTCTGCTGTTCTCAGTTCCTGCCACTTCACTGCCATGAAGGGTATGTATGGATTCCAAGACCTTCTTGGGACAGCTCTCCCATGCCACTCAGACATAGAGGCTGATGGACTTTGATGTTTTTACAATGGCGTGGGAGTAGCCCAAAGCAAGGGATGGGGGACAAGGATTTCATGAGAGCCCAGGAGCAAGCCTTTTTTCAATAGAAGCCACAGGAATAATATCTTCCATAGCAAGATGGGCGGCAGCAGCCATAGCCATAGCCACCATAGCCATAGCCACCATAGCCCAGGCCTCCATAGCCATAGCCACAGCCCCCACAGCCATAGCCTAGGCCATAGAAGCGTCCACATCCACAGCCATACCCAGAGCCATAGCCATAGCCCAGACCTCCATAGTAGCTGCCACAGGAGCACATTGTGTCAGGGTTCAAGGATTTGGGTGGATGTCAAGGGAAGGATGTGTGTGAGTATGGATGGCACCATCTGCACAGGGACTTTTATACATGTCCAGCAGGAAGAGGCAGGACAGATACATTTGAGAAATGCATAATTTCCTTTAATGAACTTGCCCCAAACACATTCTTTTCATTTTTTGTTCCTTGGGAACAATACCTTGAGCTCATTAAGGGTGTTTATGTTTTCTACATTTACTGTGTCTCTGAGATGGTTCTGCCCTGATCTTGTTCACTTAATGCTGAATGATGATAGTGTTGTTAAAGCTTCTACAGTTAATGTGGCTGGTGCCCCATCCATTCATGGCAATCATCTCCTGGGTGACATTCTTTTCCTTCCATTATGTTCGCCACTGTGACCCTCAGATTATTTAGGCAGGTTGTGGAATAAATGCCCACCTCTCCCTATTTAAAACTATTATTATTCAGTCACTTTTGCATTTTTTTAAAAAAGTCAGTTTTTCAGTGGTCCCCCCCACCCCCATATGATTACAATTAACTTTGATGCCTTCTTCTGGAAATTTCCTGTTCTTTATCCTCTGCGCATATATCAAGTGGGAACTGCCTCTAATTTTCTTAAATTTGACTTAGTTCCCTCTCTCTTTGTGAAATAAAAACTTTATTTGAAAGGACTTCTGTAAAATTTTTTTGTTACCAATTCATTGTCCAGAATACTCCTTACAAAATATAGTTTTTTCAGGTTATTTTTTAAAATTAATTTTAATTAATTTAAAATTAATTTTATTTTTGCTTTTGATTATCTCAAGTCATGATTTCTCCCTTGCCTTTCTGCTTAAGCATTCACATGATAGATTCTTCTGAAGTTCCTAATTTTATTTCATTGTGTGTCTCTTTCTGTTTTATGCTCATTTCTCCTAAAAACATAATGTAGTGTTCTGGATTCTAATCTATTCTTCTATGTGGTTCCACTTTACCACTGAGTTTTCCATATTCACCTTGCATGCAACAGTTATGGTGTATTTCAGTTCATTCTTAATTCTTTTTCTTTTTTCCCTGTCCTTCCCCAAAATCCCGTTTTGATTCTGACTACTGCCTGCCTTGATCTGCTCTATGTTTTCTTATTTACCTTCCCCTGTGTCATTTTGTCTTATCCTTTTATCCTTTTATTTCCCTGCTGGGTAAGATGTATTTCTTGACCAAACTGAGTGATACACACAAGTGTATATATAAAAAAATACATATCTCTATATATGTATGTACATACAGACATACACGTATATGTATGTGTATTAATGTATTAACATGTGTGAATATGGATATATACACATATATATTCTTCTGACTTTGAACCAATTTTTATTAGAGTGAGGTTGAAGTATTGTCCACCTTGATACCTCCATTTCCCCCTTCATAATAAAGGCTCTTCCGTGTATGTCTCTTTTAGTTGGAAAAATGTCCCAATTCTTCCTTACCCTTTTCCACTTTCCAGTGCATCCCTGTTATTTCCCCTACATTTTCTTTAGATTATCCCAACATAATCATATAATACCCCTGCCCTCTGTCTATGTCGACTCCTTCTAAGGGCCCTAATAAGTATAAGAATTTACAAGTATCTTGTTCCCCTATAGGAATGTAAGGAATTAACCTTATTGAGTTACTCGTGCTTTCTCTTTCCCGTTTATATTTTTATGCTTCTTTTGAGTCAAATCTTATAAATGGCAGAAAATGAAGAAAAAATAATTTTCAAAACATTCTTAAAGCATCAGACCCCTTCATGACTTTTGACCCCACCTATATTTTTGGAAGAATTGAATAGAGGACTACTGAATACTCTTTTTTTTTCTTTTTTTTGTGAGGCAATTGGGGTTAAATGACTTGCCCAGGGTCACACAGCTAGTAATTGTTAAGTGTCTGAGGCCGGATTTGAACTCAGGTCCTCCTGAATCCAGGGCTGGTGCTCTATCCACTGTGCTACCTAGCTGCCCCTACTGAGTGCTTTTTCATTGAAAAGCAAGTGGAACTAAAAATCAGACTTGTATTTTGTGAATGGAGAATAAATCTTAGGAGTCATATATAGTAATTAAAATTCATTTCAAGAAAAGCAACTGCAGAAGGGATAAGATTCATTTGTGATAATAAACATTTATCAAGTGCATACTATATGCATTGTAGGGTACCAAGCTGTGGCTTTCTTGCTAAGGGCCCATCTGAGGGACGTGACTTTTAGGGCTAAAGGTCCTAAGCCAGGCTTTGGAGCAGAAGAGTAGATGCTCTGTTACCCAGGGTTTTTGGGTTCATTAGATGGTGCTACAGTGGTCTGAGGGACAATATTTTAAGAATGAGTTCCCTTCAAAAGTTGGAAATTGTTGGGATGACCATTAACTGAAGAATGGCTTCAGATGTCATGGTATATGATTGTGTTGGAATCCTATGGTGCTGTAGGAAAGGTAAGTATGGTGCTTTCAGAAAAAACTGGAAAGGCTTCAATGAATTGATGCAAAATGAAATGAGCAGAACATTTAGAACGTTGTACCCATTAACAGCAAAATTACATTATGATTCACTGTGATTGACTTAGCTCTTCTCAAAAGTATTGTGATTGGACACAATTCTGAAGGACCTATAATGTTGAAAATGCTACTCAAGGAATGAACAGAAGGATAAAGAATGCTGAAAAATGCGCTCTTTAAATTTTATTTTTCTTGTTTTCCATACGTGTGTGTTTTCTTTCAACATATGATGAATATGGACATACATATTCCATGATTGCACCTGTGTAACCCCCATCAAATTATTTGTCTTCTCTGGAAGGCAGGAGGAGAGAAAAGGGAAAATTTGGAAGTCAAAATGAACAAAAATGTTAAAATTTTTTTTACATTTAATTGGAAAAAATAAAATATCTGAAAATTGAAAAATGAAAAAGAATGAGTCCAATTCCCCTGTAAATGGGAGGGTCACTGCTGGAGGGAAATGTTGTGAACTGGACCAGGTATGCGAGAGGACATGGGCACCACCAACATGACCTGGTTCCATGACAACCTTCAAGGTTGGCATAGGAATCTCCCTTTTAGTCTTTGTGGTGTGCCTCTCCATTGTGCTTTGCTCCAAAATTTCAAAGTGGATTTTGAGAAAGTGGTGGAAGACCACTAGACAAGTAATGTGCTCATCCACATTCTGATAGTCATCAGGGGCTCCTTGGATCTAGAATTGATGTCTTATGAGCAGGAGGTCATGAACATCTAAATCTTTGAGAACCTTTGGCCATAAAAATCTATCCCACATATTCACAGAATGGGGGAGAAGGGCCACAGCTTTTTTTTTGCAGGTCAATGAGGGTTAAGTGACTTGCCCCAGGTCACATAGCTAGTAAGTCTCAAGTATCTGAGGCCATATTTGTACAGATGTCCTCCTCAATCCAGGGCTGGTGCTTTATCCACTGCACCACCTAGCTGCCCCAGGGCCACAGTTTTTTGAGACAAATGTCTAGCTTTCAGAAAAGTGGAATTTGTATATTAGCATTCAAATTTAAGTATTGCTGAAGTGAAAACTGAGAAAGATATTTAAGATGGAATTAAAAAAAAACACCTTTTATCACAAGAAGTATCACTTCATCACAAAAAGATGGGTTGGAGGGTAAGTCTTCTGCAGTGAAACAGAAGCAAAAGTGCAGATTGAAGGATCTGTTCATGACTTGAGGCTGAAACCCAAGTAAAGGGACTTAAATTAGGAGACATGAAAACAGTTTTGCTATGCCAGTGAAATAAGTTTATTAGAATATCTTATGAAACACTTCAACCACGATGTATAGGAATTGATCCCACTTTCTGGAAATGAGGTATTGTTGGGGAAACCTCCATCATGAAAGTGAGATTCTGTATCATCTCCCAGAAGACTGGGCCCTGCTGCTTCTCACTTCCTGCCCCTTCACTGCCATTCAAGGCATTTATGGATTCCCAGACTTTCTTGGGGCAGCTCTCCCATGCCACCCAGACATAGAGGCTGATGGACTTTGATGTTTTTACAGTGGTGTGGGATTAGTCCAAAGCAATGGATGGGGAACGATGATTTCATGAGAGCCGAGGAGCAAGCCTTTTTTCAGTAGAAGCCACAGGAATAATATCTTCCATAGCAAGATGGGCGGCAGCAGCCATAGCCATAGCCACCATAGCCATAGCCACCATAGCCCAGGCCTCCATAGCCATAGCCACAGCCCCCACAGCCATAGCCTAGGCCATAGAAGCGTCCACATCCACAGCCATACCCAGAGCCATAGCCATAGCCCAGACCTCCATAGTAGCTGCCACAGGAGCACATTGTGTCAGGGTTCAAGGATTTGGGTGGATGTCAGGGATAGGTGTTGTGTGTGAGTATGGATGGCACCATCTGCACAGGGACTTTTATACATGTCCAGCAGGAAGAGGCAGGACAGGTACATTTGAGAAATGCACAATTTCCATTAATGAACTTGCCCCAAACACATTCTTTTCATTTTTTGTTCCTTGAGCTCATTAAGGGTGTTTGTGTCTTCTATATTTACTGTGTCTCTGAGATGGTTCTGCCTTGATCTTGTTCATTTAATGCTAAATGATGATAGTGTTGTTAAAGCATCTATAGTTGATATGACTGGTGCCCCATCCAACCTTCATGGCAACCATCTCCTGGGTGACATTGTCCTCCATCCATTCTGCTTGCCACTCTGGCCTTCAGATGCTTGAGGGAGTTTGTGGAATCAATGCACTTGCCCATCTCTCCCTAAATAAAACTATTATTATTCAATCATTTTTGCATGTTCAAAAATGTCAGTTTTTCAGTTTTTTCCCTCCATATAATTAAAATTAACTTTGTTGCCTGCTTCTGGACAATTCCTGTTAATATCCTCTGAACATTTATCCACTAGGAATGTCTTCTAATTTTCATACGTTTAGTTCCCTCCCTCTTTGTGAAATAAAATTTAATTTGAAACATTTTTCTGTAAGATTTTTTGCTATAACTCATTTGGCCAGAATTCTCTTTACAAAATATAGTTTCTGGGGCCATCTAGGTGGTGCAGTGGATAAAGCACTGGCCCTGGATTCAGGATGACCCGAGTTCAAATCCAACCTCAGACACTTGACAGTTACTAGCTGTTTGACCTTTGGCAAGTCACTACACCCTCAATGCCCCACAAATATCTACACACACACACACACATTATTTTTTCCCTATTTTGTGTCTTTTAATTAGGTCTATTTTTGCTTCTGGTTGTATGAAGTCATGATTTCTACCCTTGCCTTTTGGCTTGAGTGTTAGTGTAATAAATTCTTCTCAGGTCCCTCATTTTATCTCATTGTATGTATCTTTCCTTTCAAGCACTTCTCTCCTAAGAACATATTGTTATATTCTGGTTTCTAATCTGTTCTGCTATGTGGTTCCACTGTATGATTCAATTTACCATGTTCAACTTGAGAGTAACAATTACTGTGTATTCCTTCCATTCTTAATTCTCTTTTTCTTTTTCTTTTTCCCCTCTCTTTCCCCAAAATTCTGTTTTGATTCTGACCACTGCCTGCCTTGATAAGCTCTATGTTTTATTTCCCTTCCCCTGCATCCCTTTCTCTTATTCTTTTATTCTGTTATTTCTCTGTTGGGTAAGATGGATTTCCATAAAGAACTGAATGAAACACACTTGTATGTAAAAATATTAATCTCTTTACACATATATACACACATGTGTGTTTATATATTAACATGTGAATTTGGGTATATACACATGTATATTCTTCCCATTTTGAACCAATTTTGATGAGAGTGAGATTGAAGTATTGCCCACCCTGATAGCCCCTTTTCCCCCTTCATAGTAAAAACTCTTGCTTGTAGGCTTTAGTTTTGTTTTTGTTTGTGGGGCAATGGGGGTTAAGTGACTTGCCCGGGGTCACAGAGCTAGTAAGTGTTAAGTGTCTGAGGTCGGATTTGAACTCAGGTACTCCTGAATCCAGGGCCAGTGCTTTATCCACTGTGCCACCTAGCTGCCCCTAGGAAATGTTATTTTTAAAAAGTTCTTACAGCCTCAGATCTCCTCAAGACTTTTGACCCAACCTATATTTTGGGAAGAATTGAATGGAGGACTTCTGAGTGCTTTTTCATTGAAAAGCAAGTGGATTCAAAGAAAGACACCTATTATTTTGTGATTGGAGAATAAATCTTAGGAGTGATATGTAGTATTTGAAATCCATTTTAAGAAAAGCAACTTCTGAAGGGATAAGATTCATTAGTGATGACAATTTTATCTTTTCTATCTTTTCTTCCACTGCTTGAAATCCTAGGTCAAAAAAATAAACATTTATGAGGTGACTACTATATGCATTGTAGGGTACCAATCTCTGATTTTCTTGCTAAGGGCCCAACTGAGGAACATGACTTTTTTTTTTTTTTTTTTGCGCGGGGCAATGGGGGTTAAGTGACTTGCCCAGGATCACATAGCTAATAAGTGTCAAGTGTCTGAGGCTGGATTTGAACTCAGGTACTCCTGAATCCAGGGCCGGTGCTTTATCCACTGTGCCACCTAGCCACCCCCCAGGAACATGACTTTTAGGGCTAAAGGTCGTAAGCCAGGATTTGGAGCATAATAACAGATGCTCTGTTACCCAGGGTGTTTGAGTTGATCATATAGTGCTATAGTGGTCTGAAAGACATTCATTTAAGAATGAGTTCACTTCAAAAATTGGAAATTGATGGGATGACCATCAATTGAAGAATGGCTTCAGATGTCATGGTATATGATTGTATTGGAATCCTATGGTGCTTTAAGAAAAAATGAGCATGATGCTTTCAGAAATACCCAGGAAGACTTAAATGAATTGATGCAAAATGAAATGAGCAGAACCTTCAGAACATTGTACCCAGTAACAGCAATATTGCATGATGATCCATTATAAATGACTTAGCTATTCTCAGCAATACAATGAATGGAGACAGTTCTGAAGAACCTATAATGTTGAAAATGCTACTCAAGAGAATGAACAGAAGGATAAAGAATGCTGAAAAAAATGACCCTTTTAAACTTTATTTTTCTTGTTTTGTATATGTGAGTGTGTTTTATTTCAACATATGATGACTATGGACATACAATATTCCATGATTGCACCTTTATAACACCTATCAAATTGTTTGTCTTCTCTGGAAGGCAGGAGGAGAGGAAAGGCAAAAATCTGAAGTCAAAATGAACAAAAATGTTAAAATTCTTTTTACATGTAATTGGAAAAAATAAAATATCTGAAAATTGAAAAATGAAAAAGAATGAGTCCACTTCCCTTGTAAATGGGAGGGTCTTAGCAGTTTGGCAATGTTGTGAACTGGACCAGTTCTGGTGGAGGAGATGAGCACCACCAACATGACCTGGTTCCATGACAACCTTCAAGGTTGGCATATGACTCTCCTGGGTAGTCTTTGTGGTGTGCCACTCAGTTGTGCTTTGCTCCAACACTTCAAAGTAGATTTTGAGATGGTGGTGGAAGACCACTAGACAAGTGATAGGACAATCCACATTCTGATAGTCACCTTGGGCTGCTTGGATCTGGAATTGATGACCCATGAGCAGGAGGTGATGAACATCTGAATCTTTGAAAATCTTTGGCCATAAAAAAAATCTCTCCACATATTCAGAGAATGGGTGTGAAGATGCATAGCTTATTGGGACAAATGCCTTCCTTTCAGGAAAGTGGGGCTTGGGCATAAGTATTAAAATTTAAGCATTGCTGAAGTCAAATCTTAGAAAGACATTTAAGTTGGAAATATTTTTAAAAAAACCCTGAAATCACGGGAAGTATCAATTCCTCACAAAAAAAAAAAGAATTGGAGAATAAGTCTTCTGCAGTGACATAGAAGAAAAAGTGCAGATTGAAGAATCTGTTCATGACTTGAGACTGAAACCCAAGTAAAGGGACTTAAATTAGGAGACATGAAAACAGTTTTGCTATGCTAGTAAAATAAGTTTATTAGAATATCTTATGAGACACTTCAACCATGATGTATAGGAATTGAGCCCACTTGTTGGAATTGAACTGTTGTTGGGGACATCTCCATCATGAAAGTGAGATCCCCTATCATCTCCCAGAAGGCTGGGTCCTGCTTCTCAGTTCCTGCCCCTTCACTCGCATGCAGGGTATGTATGGATTCCCAGACCTTCTTGGGGCAGCTCTTCCATGCCACCCAGACATAGAGGCTGATGGAATTTGATGTTTTTGCAATGGCATGGCATTAACCCAAAGCAAGGGATGGGGGACAAGGATTTCATGAGAGCTGAGGAGCAAGCCTTTTTCAGTAGAATCCACAGGAATAATATCTTCCATAGCAAGATGGGCGGCAGCAGCCATAGCCATAGCCACGATAGCCACAGCCACCATAGCCCAGGCCTCCATAGCCATAGCCACAGCCCCCATAGCCATAGCCTAGGCCATAGAAACGTCCACATCCACAGCCATACCCAGAGCCATAGCCATAGCCCAGACCTCCATAGTAGCTGCCACAGGAGCACATTGTGTCAGGGTTCAAGGATTTGGGTGGATGTCAGGGATAGGTGTTGTGTGTGAGTATGGATGGCACCATCTATACAGGGACTTTTATACACATCCAGCAAGAGGCAGGGCAGATACATTTGAGAAATGCATAATTTCCTTTAATGAACTTGCCCCAAACACATTCTTTCCATTTTTTGTTCCTTGAGAGCAATTCCTTGAGCTCATTAAGGGTGTTTGTGTTTTCTACATTTGCTATGTCTCTGAGATGGTTCTGCCCTGATCTTGTTCATTTAATGCTAAATGATGATAGTGTTGTTAAAGCCTCTATAGTTAATGTGGCTTGTGCCTATCCAACCTTCATGGCAACCATCTCCTGGGTGACATTTTCCTTCTTCCATTATGCTTGTCACTCTGGCCTTTAGATTCTTTAGTCAAGGTGCTTATTCCTCTCTTTCTCTCCCCCACCCCCATCTTTCTGTCTATCTGTCTTATATTTTATTCCTTTTTAAGATTTAAAAATTTCAATGTTTCTTTATTTTTTCCATATGATTAAAGAAAACTTTGATTTCCCCCCCTGAAAACTGCCTCTTAATAACATTTTAGAAATGGTTCTTATTTTGTAAATTTGACTCATCTCCCTAAATATTTGAGAAATCAGACCATTATTTGAGAAACTTCTAAAGATTTTTCTATCACTTAAGTTTCCATAGGACTTTTCACAAAATATAGTTTCCCATGCTATGTCTTTTAATTAGCTCTATTTTTGCTTTTGATTGTCTGAACTCATGATTTCTACCTTGCCTTTTTGCTTCAGTGTTAGTATAATTCATTCTGGTCCATGCCCTCATTTTATCTCATTGAGTGTGTCTTCCTTTTTCAAGCATATCACTCATAAACAACATATTGTTATTTTCTATTTTCTAATCTGTTCTGCTTTCTCCTTCTACTTTATGATTGAGTTCATTTTATTCACCAAAAGTTTTACAATTACTCTGTATTCCCCTTCATTCTGTAATCTTCTCTTTTCCCCTTTTTCCCTATTCTTTCACAAAAATTTGTGTTTCTTCTGACCTGTGACTGCCTTAATGTGCTCTTTGTTTTATTATTTCACTTCACCCTTCTCCCAGGTCTCTTTCTCTTATCCTTTTCTCCTCTTACTTCCCTGTTGGGTAATATGATTTCTATAACTAACTGAGTGTTACCTACCATTTGTGTGTTGGGGTGTGTCTCTGTATGTTTGTCTATATATGTGTGTGTATATATACACTCATATATATAGATATATAGATATATATAGATAGATAGATAGATATCTATATCTATATATCTTTGTGTGTATATGTCTACTGTGAGATTAAAATTGGATATTAGATCATAAATCTACCCTACTTAACCTTTCCCTTAATTTATCTCCCAGACTAGTAAATGGAAGAAGCGTCTGGTTTTCTAGATAGACCTTTTATTGTATGGTAGTCACAAGGTGATATTGATTAGAAGGATAGGAAAGTAGAAATACAATACAAATCGTCTTAAGTCTAGGCTTAGTCTATATTCTGTATAAAACTCACCAAAAAGCCGAAGGCCACCTTTGGGGAGAGAGAGACCATCTGTGCAGTGCAGTCAGGAGACCAGCAGAGCAGGAAAAAAAAACTCCCACTTCCGTTCTCTCCTTGCCTTTTAAGCTCGCACCCCGGAAGTGGAGTGCTAGCAGGCAGTCTGACGTGCGGAGCAGGTGGACTGGCATGCGTAGCTCATGCCGTTGGTCTCCTCCCCGAAAGGGTGGTCCTTAAAAAAAAAACTGGCATCTTTCAGTTATCCTAACCGACTGTTAAAAAACTTTCATATTAATTTACCACACTACATATTTGTATATATATATATATGTATATATAAACATGATATATGTATACATATATGTATGTATACTTTCCACCTTGTACTAATTTTTTTTGGGGGGGACAATGAGGGTTAAGTGACCTGCCCAGGGTCACACAGCTAGTAAGTGTCAAGTGTCTGAGACCATATTTGAATTCAGTTCCTCCTGAATCCAGGGCTGGTGATTTATCCACTGTGCCACCTAGCTGCCCGCTTTGAACTAATTCTAATGAGCGGGTTGTTTAAGCATTGCATCTCACCCCCATTTACCCCTTCATTGTAAGAGCTCTGCTTTGACGTTTTCTTTTAGTTGAAAAATATTTCCCTATTCTTCCTTTCTCTTTCCCCTTTTCCCAGTGCATCCCTCTTTCTCACCTCTCCATTTTTCTTAGATCATCCAAACATAATCAACTCATACCCATGCCCTCAGTCTATGTAAACTTTTTAACTGTCCTAATAATGATAAAGTATAAGGAGTTACAAGTATCATCTTCCCATATAGGAATGTAAACCATTTAACTTTATTGAGTCTTGTGATTTCTCTTTCCTATTTATATTTTTATACTTCTCTTGATTCCTATGTTTAATTGTCAGATTTTCTATTTAGCCTTGTTTTGTTTCAACTGGGAATGCTTGAAATTCTTCTGTTTCATTAGATAGCCAATTTTCTTCCTATAGGATTATACTCAGTTTTGTTGGAGAGGTTATTTTTGGGTGTAATTGGAGCTCCTTTTCCTTCTGGAATATCATATTCCAAGCCAACTACTCCCTTATGGTTGAAGCGGCTAACTTTTGTTTTATCCTGTGTCCATGATATTTAAATGATTTCTTTCTGACTGCTTGCCACATTTTTTTTGTTTTGTTTTGTTTTTTGTTTTTGTTTTTTGGTGAGGCAATTGGGGTTAAGTGACTTGCCCAGAGTCACACAGCTAGTAAGTGTTATGTCTGATGTCAGATTTGAACTCAGGTCCTCCTGAATCCAGGGCTGGTGCTTTATCCACTGCACCACCTAGCTGCCCCTGCTTGCCACATTTTGCCTTTGGTCTGGCAACTCTGAAATTTGGCTATAACATCCTTGGAAGCTTTCATTTTGTAATTTCTTTCATATGGTGATTGGTGGATTCTTTCATTTTTTAATTTTTACTTTATGGACTACAATAGCAGGGCAGTTTTTCTTTATCGTATCTTTTTTTTTAAGCAAACATTTTTATTTAAAGTTTTGAGTTTCAGATTCTATCCCTTCTTTCCTCCCTCCCTTTCCCTCTCCCTGAGGTGGTAAGCAAGGTTACCCACATGCAATTATGTAAAACATAATCATTTTGGTAATTTTGTATAAGAAAATTTGAAGAAAAAAATGAAAGCGAAAAATAGCATGCTTCAGTCTGTTTATTCAATATTAATTCTTTGCTTGGAGGTTGATAGTATGCTTCATCTTTAGTCCATTGATATTGTTTTGCATCATTGTATTGCTGAGAATAGTTGTCATTCAGTTCTTCATCAAACAATACTACTGTCACTGTGCACAACATTCTTCTCGTTCTGCTCACTTCTCTATTCATCAGTTCATATAAGTCTTTCTAGGCCTTTCTGAAATCATCCTGCTTGTCATGTCTTATAGCAGAATGGTATTCCTTTAAAATCATGTACAATAGCTTTTTAGCCATTCCCCAATTGATGGACATCCTTTGGGTTTCTAATCTTAGCCACCACAAAAGGAGATGATATAAATATTTGTGTACAAAAAAGACTCTGTTTCTTTTTTGGGATGTCTTTGGAATATAAACCTAGCAGTGGTATTTCTGTATCAAAGGATATACACCATTTTATAGCCCTTTGGGCATAGTTCCAAATTGTTCTCCAGAATGATTGGATCCAGTCACAGTTCCAGCCACAGTGGATTAGCATCCCAGTTTTCCCACATCCCCTCCAACATCCCATATTTTCCTTACTTGGCATATTTGCCCCTCTGATAGGTGTGAGGTGTTACCTCAATGTTGTTTTAATTTGCATTTTTTTGATCAATAGTGATTTAGAGCACTTTTCCATATGAGTATAGATAGCTTTGCTTTCTTTGTCTGAAAACTGTGTGTTCATCTCCTTTGACTATTTATCAATTGGGGAATGACGAGCATTTTTATAAATTTGACTCAGTTCTCTATATATTTGAGAAATGAGGCCTTTATAGAAGGTAATTTATTTCAAAAATTCTTTCCCAGTTTTCTTCTTTCCTTATAATCTTGGTACCTTTGTTTTGTTTCTGTGAAACCTTTTAAATTTTATAGTATCAAAATAATCTATTTTATATTTTGTATTGCTCTCTGTATCCTCATTGGTCCTAAATTATTTTTCTTTCCACAAATCTGACAGATAAACTATTCCATGCTTTCTTAATTTGTTTATGTTATCACCCATAATGTGTAAATCATGTGCCCATTTTGACCTTATTTTAGTATATGGTGTGGGATGTTAATCTATACCTAGTTTGTATCATACTGTTTTCTAGTTTTCCTAGCAGTTTTTGTCAAATAATGAGTGTTTGTTTCGAAAAATTGGATCTTTGGGTTTATCATATACTAGATTACCATAATAATTTACTATAGTGTAATTTGTACCTATTGTAATTGAGAGGAAAATGACCCCTGCTCAGTAATTCTCTGGAACTTGGCAACAACGTGTCAAAGGTTCATTTATTTTCATTTTCCCAAGAATGGACACTTGCAAATAAGTGCTACAGCCAGCAAGTGTGAAGCATGGGGCTGCAGGCCCTGTTTTAATCCCTAGTTTCTAATGCAAAATTTACCCTCCCCTTGTTCATCATTGGCTGATTACTTAATGGTTACAATCTAAGTGTGGAAAGCTAGCTGACTGGAAGGTAGTATTCTTTTTTTTTTTTTTGGTGAGGCAACTGGGGTTAAGTGACTTGCCCAGGGTCACACAGCTAGTAAGTGTCAAGTGTCTGAGGCCGGATTTGAACTCAGGTACTCCTGAGTCCAGGGCTGGTGCTTTATCCACTGCGCCATCTAGCTGCCCCCGGAAGGTAGTATTCTTAACCCTAATTCTGTAATTATTCTTTGAGTTCCTAGATAATGGGGAAGTGACACAGGGACATTCCTTCAGTCCTCCTGGGAGAGGACCTGGTTGAGACCAGCTCAGGGCTACTTGAATCACATGATCTGTTTGCTGGAGGGAAGGGGGACTGAGAATTTTGTCCTCAGACAGGTCTGGAGGAGTGTAATTTGAATGGTGGCAGTTATATCCTATTGAGAGTAGACCATTACCTTTCCTTACAGTAACACACTTATCCACCTCTCTATTTCTTAGCCAATACCAGATTGTTTTGATAATCATAGCTTTCTAATACAGGTTGAGATCTGGTTGGGTTAAACCACCTTCTTTCAGATTTCTTTTCATTGAGCCCCTTGATATTTTTTTAATAAAGTATTTTATTTTTTCCCCATTATATGTAAAGATAGTTCTCAACTTTTGTTTATACAAGTTTTCCAATTTCAGATTTTTCTCCCTCCCTCCCCTCCCTCCCCCCTCCCCTAGACAGCAGGTAATCTGATATAGGTTTTATATATATGTATACACACACACACACACACACACACACACACACACACTGAACATATTTCTGCATTAGTCATGTTATAAGAGAAAATTCAGAGCAGTGACGAAAAACCTCAAAATAGAAAAACAACAGCACCAAAACCAAAAGAAATAGTATGGTTCATTCAGTATTTATACTCCACAGTTCTTTTTTCCCCCTGGATTTGGAGATACTCTTCTGTACCATTGCATTGGTGAGAAGAATATAGTCCACCACAGGAGATCAACACACAATGTTGATGATATTGTGTACAATGTTCTTCTGGTTCTGCTCATCTCACTCATCATCAGCCCACGCAAGACCCTCCAGGTTTCTCTGAACTCCTCCTGCTCATCATTTCTTACAGCACAGTAGTATTCCATTGTATTCATATACCACAACTTGTTCGGCCATTCCCCAATTGATGGGCATCCCCTCAACTTCCAATTCCTTGCCGCCATGTACAGAGCAGCTATAAATATTTTATTATTATTATTTTTTTTAGTGAGGCAACTGGGGTTAAGTGACTTGCCCAGGGTCACACAGCTAGTAAGTGTTAAGTGTCTGAGGCTGGATTTGAACTCAGGTACTCCTGACTCCAGGGCCGGTGCTCTATCCACTGCACCATCTAGCTGCCCCTATAAATATTTTTGTATATGTGGGTCCCTCTCCCCTTTCCATGATCTCTTTGGGAAAAAGACCCAAAAGTGGTATTGCTGGGTCAAAGGGTATGCACAGCTTTATAGCCCTTTGGGAATAATTCCAGATTGCTCTCCAGAATGGTTGGATCAGTTCACAGCTCCACCAACAATGCATTAGTGTTCCAATTTTTCCACAGCTTCTCCAACATTTATTATTTTCATTTTTTGTCATTTTAGCCAATCTGATAGGTGTCAGGTGGTACCTCAGAGTTGTTTTAATTTGCATCTCTCTAATCATTAGAGATTTAGAGCATTTTTTTTTCATATGGGAATAGATAGCTTTGATTTCTTCATCAGAAAACTGCCTGTTCAAATCCTTTGATCATTTCTCAATTGGGGAATGACTTGGATTCTTATAAATTTGATTTAGTTCCCTATATATTTTAGAAATGAGGCCTTCATCAGAAGTACTGGCCATAAAAATTGTTTCCCAGCTTTCTGCCTCCCTTCTAATTTTGGATGCATTGCTTCTGTTTGTACAAAACCTTTTTAATTTAATGTAATCAAAATCATCCATTTTGCATTTCATAATATTCTCTATCTCTTGTTTGGTCATAAACTGCTTTCCTTTCCAAAGATCTGAAAGGTATACTATTCCTTTCTCTTCTAATTTACCTATGGTATCACCTCTTATGTCTAAATCATGTATCCATTTTGACCTTATTTTAGTATAAGGTGTAAGATGTTTGTCTATGCCTAATTTCTGCCATACTATCTTCCAGTTTTTCCAGCAGTTTTTGTCAAATACTGTGTTCCTATCCCAGAAGCTGGATTCTTTGGGTTTATCAAACACCACATTACTAGTGTCATTTACTACTGTGTTTCCTGTGCCTAGCCTATTCCATTGATCCTCCACTCTATTTCTTAGCCAGTTACCAGATAGTTTTGATGACTGCCGCTTTATAGTAAAGCTCCAGGTTTGGTACCACTAACCCACCTTCCTGTGAATTTTTTTTTCATTATTTCCCTGGATATTCTTGATTTTTTGTTTTTCCAGATGAATTTTGTTATTATTTTTTCTAGCTCTATTAAATAATTTTTAGGTAGTCTGATTGGTATGGCACTGAATAAATTAATTTGGGCAGTATTGTCATTTTTACTATATTAGCTCTGCCTATCCATGAGCAATTGATATCTTTCCAATTATTTAGATCTGATTTGATTTGTGTGAAGAGTGTTTGGTAGCTGTGTTCATAGAGTTCCTGGGTTTGTCTTGTCAAGTAGACTACCAAGTATTTTATATTATCTACAGTTACTTTAAATGGAATTTCTCTTTCTATCTCTTGCTGCTGGACTTTGTTGGTCATGTATAGAAACACTGATGATTTATGTGGATTTATTTTATATCCTGCTACTTTGCTAAAGTTGTTAATTGTTTCAAGTAATTTTTAGTTGATTCTCTAGGATTCTTTAAGTATATCATCATATCATCTGCAAAGAGTGATACTTTTGTTTCCTCCTTGCCTATTCTAATTCCTTTAATTCCTTTTTCTTCTTTGATTGCTAAAGCTAACATTTCTAGTACAGTATTAAATAATAGGGGTGATATTGGACATCCCTGTTTCACCCCTGATCTTATTGGGAAGGCCTCTAATTTATCTCCATTGCATATAATGCTTGCTGATGGCTTTAGGTAGATACTGTTTATTATTCTAAGGAAAGCTCCACCTATTCCTAAACTCTCTAGTGTTTTTATTAGGAATGGGTGCTGTATTTTGTCAAAAGCTTTCTCTGCATCTATTGAGACAATCATTTGATTTTGGTTAGTTTTCTTATTGATATGGTCCATTATGTTAATAGTTTTCCTAATGTTGAACCAGCCCTACATTCCTGGTATAAATCCCACCTGGTCATAGTGTATTATCCTGGTGATCACTTGCTGTAATCTACTTGCTAATATCTTATTTAAGATTTTAGCATCAATATTCATTAGGGAAATTGGTCTATAATTTTCTTTCTCTGTTTTTGCTTTGCCTGTTTTTGGTATCACCACCATATTTGTGTCATAAAATGAATTTGGTAGAACTCCTTCTTCACCTATTTTTCCAAATAATTTGTATAATATTGGAATTAATTGTGCTTTAAATGTTTGGTAAAATTCACCTGTAAACCCATCTGACCCTGGAGATTTTTTCTTAGGGAGTTCATTAATAGATTGTTCAATTTCTTTTTCTAATATGGGTTTATGTAAGGATTTTATTTCCTCTTCAGTTAACCTGGGCAGTTTGTATTTTTGTAAATATTTATCCATTTCATTTAGATTGTCAAATTTATTGGCATACAGTTGGGCAAAATAATTCCTAATTATTTATTTAATTTCCACTTCATTGGTGGTAACATCACCCTTTTCATTTTTGATACTGGTAATTTGGTTTTCTTCTTTTTTTAAATCAAATTAACCAATATTTTATCTATTTTATTGGTTTTTTCATAAAACCAGCTCTTAGTTTTATTGATTAATTCTATAGTTTTTTTTTGCTTTCAGTCTTATTAATTTCTCCTTTAATTTTCAGTATTTCTAGTTTAGTATCTAATTAGGGATTTCTAATTTGTTCTTTTTCTAGCTTTTTAAGTTGCATGCCCAATTCATTAATCTCCTCTTTCTCTTTTTTATTCATGTAAGCATTTAGAGCTATAAATTTTCCCCTAAGCACTGCTTTGGCTGCATCCCATAGATTTTGGTATGTTGTCTCATTATTGTCATTCTCTTGGATATAGTTATTGATTGTTTCTATGATTTGTTGTTTGGCCCATTCATTCTTTAGAATAAAATTATTTAGTTTCCAATTGATTTTCATTCTACTTTTCCCTGGCTCTTTCTTACATGTAATTTTTATTGCATCATGATCTGAGAAGGATGCATTTACTATTTCTGCCTTTCTACATTTGACTATGATGTTTTTGTGCCCTAATACATGGTCAATTTTTGAAAATGTGCCATGTACTGCTGAGAAAAAGGTATATTCCTTTCTATCCCCATTCAATTTTCTCCAGACATCTATCATGTCTAACTTTTCTAGTAATCTATTCACCTCTTTCACTTCTTTCTTATTTATTTTTTGGCTAGATTTATCTAATTCTGAGAGGGGGAGATTCAGATCCCCCACTAGTATAGTATTACTGTCTATTTCCTCTTGTAACTCATTTAACTTCTCCTCTAAGAATTTGGATGCTATACCACTTGGTGCATACATATTTAATATTGATATTAATTCATTATCTATAGTACCTTTTAGCAAGATGTAGTTTCCTTCCTTATCTCTTTTAATGAGATCTATTTTTGCCTGTGCTTTGTCTGAGATAAGGATTGCTACCCTTGCTTTTTTTACTTTAGCTGAAGCATAATATATTCTGCTCCAGCCTTTTACCTTTACTCTGTGTGTGTCTCTCTGCTTCAAATGTGTTTCTTATAAACAGCATATTGTAGGATTCTGGTTTTTAATCCACTCTGCAATTCGCTTCCATTTTATATCAGAGTTCATCCCATTCACATTCACAGTTATTATTACTGACTGTCTATTCCCCTCCATTCTATTTACCCCCTTTGTACTTTTCCCCCTTTTTTCACCCTCTTCCTCCTCACTGATGTTTTACTTCTTACCCCTGCCTCCCCCAATCTGCCCTCCGTTTTTATCACCCCCTCTCTTTTCTTTACCCTTTTTCCCCTTGCTTTTGTCCTCCCTTCTATTGGTATCCCCCTTTCCCTTCCTCTTTTACTTCCCTAAAGAATGATCTAAATTTCTTTATCCCAATGAATGTATATGTTATTCCCTCTTTGAATCAAATCTAATGAGAGTAGGGTTGAAACAATGTTTACCCCTCCTTTCTTTCCCTCTATTGTAATAGGGTTTTTCACCTCTTCATATGATATAATTCACCCCATTCCACCTCCCCTTTCCTCTCCTCCCCATAGACTCCCTTTTTAACCCCTTAATTTTCTTTGTATCATCACATCAAAGACAATTTATATTTATACTCTCTGTGTAAAGTCCTCTCTGCCCAAATACATTTACAGTTCTTAAGAGTTATGAGTATTATCTTCCCATGTAGGGATGTAAACAGTTTAACCTAATTGAGTAACTTTTTCCCCCTCTGTTTACCTTTTTAACTTCTCTTGAGTCTTGTATGTTAAGATAGAACAGAAGGAGAACTCAGGCAGCTTGCTGATTCTGCTATGCCTTCTTGGCTCTGCCTCCCACCCCTTGATATTTTTAAGCTTTTTTTCTTCCCAGTGAATTTTGTTATTCTTTTTTCTGGATGTATAAAATCTTTTTTATAGTTTGATTAGTATGGCACTAAACAAATAGGTTATATTGGTAGCATTGCTATTTTTATTACATTGACTCATCCTACCCATGAGCAATGAATATTTTTCCAATTGTTTCGATCTGACTTTATTTGTGTGAAGTGTTTTGTAATTGTGTTCATAGAGTTCCTGGGATTGTCTTGGCAGGTAGACTCCCAAGTGTTTTGTATTGTTTACATTTATTTAAAATGGAATTTCTCTTTCTATCTGTTGTTGCTGGACTTATTATTTATTTTTTTTGTGAGGCAGTTGGGCAGTTGACCAGGGTCACATGGTCCCAGAAGGATAGATTCTGCTGTTTCTCAGTCCCTGCCACTTTCTGCCCCCATAGGGATTCCAAGACCCTTTTGTGGTAGCTTTACTATGCCACTAAGATATAGAGGCAGATGGAAATGTGATGTCTTTATAATGCCATGAAATTACCCAAAACAGGAGGTGACAAGGATTTCATGACAATGCAGGAGCTGGTGGTTTTTCAGCAGAAGCCAGGAGAATAATACCTTCTATAGCAGGATGGGCAGTAGCAGCCATAGCCACCATATCCCAGGCCTCCATAGCCATAGCCACTACAGCCATAGCCTAGGCCATGGAAGCTGCCACATCCACAGCCATAACCAGAGCCATAGCCATAGCCCAGGCCCCCATAGTAGCTGCCATAGTAGCTCATTGTCTCAGGATCCAAAGATCAGGATGGATGTCAGGGTCTAGTTGGTGTGAGTATGTATGGCACAATGAACACGGGGACTTTTATATACTTTTAGCAGTAGGTGTGACAGATTCATTACAGACTTTGCATAATGTCCTTTAATGTACTTGCCTGAGAAAAATCACGTTCTTGTCATTGTTTGTTTCCTGAGAAGAATTTCTCCACCTTATTAAGGGTGTTTTTTCTTGATTTTCTGTTTCTCTATAAAGATTCTACCAATGATCTCATTCCTGTCATGAGAAATGATTATAATATTGCCAAAGCCCACATGGCTAATGTGATTGGTGCTCTACCCCAGCTTCATGGCAGCCCCCACTTGTGGACATTGTCCTTGTTTCATAGCTTGATGTCCTGGCCTTATGATTCTTTAGGTATTCTGTTGAATTATTTCTTTTGATCAGTGCTATTTGAGAATGAAGTGATAGCAAATTTCAGATTGAAGTTGAGATAATTATGAAGAAAAATTTTTTGGAATTAGTCAGTGAAACAACCATTCTAAAAGCACAGAAACAAAAACTACCTCCCAAATTTTACAATCTACCAGCCAATGTACTCAGGGATAGGGATAAAATGTCACCAAAGTCCATCCTCAAGCAGCTCTAAAGTTCTAAGGAGAGTGAAAACATGAAAACCACAAAGTATCAGCTATAAACTGGAGATTTGATGGGAGGAGTTCTCAGAGGCAAAACACGGAACTCTGGGATAATGGGATAAGGCCACATACCATAGATAGGATTAGACCTGAGATGTTCTTAGACCAGGAACAGCCAGAGGTAACAGGAGGAGAGAAGAGAGAATTCTTGCAGTTAGGCAGCGCAAAGCCAAATAGAAGGGACCTGAAGTGCATTGTTTGACTGAAAGGAGCTAGGTAATCATGGGCAGGACCAGAAAATGTGGGGAGGAGAATAAAGTGTACTGAGACTGGAAAGGTAGGAAGGGGTCATTTGATGAAGAGGGTGAAGTGCCAGACAGATGGTATCTACTTAAACCAGTACAAAACAGGAAACAACTGGAGTTTACAAGATCATTGGTGTGGTGATTTGGGATTTGGGGTAGTTAGTCTGGGAGAGGGGTCAGAAAAGTATTTCAGGAAAATCCCATGATCAGGTGATCAGAGGATGGCTCTGGGTTTGAAGAAGTCTGAGGCAGGGAGACCAATCAAAGGATCTTGCAGAGAGCGTCGTGAAGGCTGATCTAAGTTGGGGGCTGTATGAGTAGAAAGAAGTGTTTGTATTCCATTGATGTTGGGAAGTTAGTAAGGACAAATTTTGCCAACTGATTGGATAGGAGTTATGACTCTGAGGGGCCAAGGTCTTCCCTAAATCTGTTAACCTTATTTCCTGACTCAATGGCAGTTTTCTTGAAAGCTGCATAGAAGATTTGAATAAATAGATTGCTTTTGAAGAGGCAGGATGAGGAGATCTGTTGTAGAGTTGGGGGTTTTGAGATGTTTAGGGGACTTCAAATTGAAACTGTCCAATCAGACAGTTCATGATGTGGGATTGTAGCTCAGGAGAACATCTATTCTTCTATCTGGAGATGTGTCAATGAGTAGTGGAGAGAAAGAGAGATGGCCAGCTTATTGCTAGTGGAAATGAACAATTGGGCTAAAAGAGTAGTGTCAAACCTACACAGGAACACCAATTAGTGTTTTTGAGAGCCAAAGAAAGATTAAGAAGAAGGAATACTCAGAAAGAGCCATTAGCTTTGGTCATGACCACATTACTGGACACTTTGGAGAAAGCAGTTTTTCTTGAACATTACTTTCAGGACCCAGATGTCTAGGACTTTCAAAGGCAAGTGAAAAGAGAGCCAGAAGGAACCCTGAGATGGATCCATTGATTGCATTATAGGCATGGATTTTTTAAATGTGGAAGTCCTGGGAAGTCCTGCTAATATGAGTTTGGGTAGAATCATATATTCTGGGCATAGGTAAAAAGCCAGGTGAACCAGTGAGTTCAGGTGAAATGGTGGTCTGAAACCTGAAATAGGGTAGTGTATGTCAGAGGGAAATTAACTGAGCTCATGGCAGATGTGGATGTTACCAAGTGAGAGAGTAATGGAGAGAAGAGGAGGCAGGCTGTAGCTCTCTGGTTGTGGAACATCTCTTAAAGACTTTATCTGATCAGGAGAAAACCAAGGCCAAAGTAATATGGAAAGCAATAGACATCACATCTCTCCTCCTTGCCTCTAAAACTCTCACAAGTTCTCTCTAGAAGATAAGGAAGCGGGGGCAGCTAGGTGGCGCAGTGGATAAAGCACTGGCCCTGGATTCAGGAGGACCTGAGTTCAAATCCGGCCTCAGACACTTGACACTTACTAGCTGTGTGACCTTGGTCAAGTCACTTAACCCTCATTGCCCTACCAAAAAAAAAAAAGAAGATAAGGAAGCCCAATAAGATGTTATCTGACAGCCAGTCATTCCACTGTGACCTTGGGATATCATGAAGAGAATAAGGGACCAGAATGCAGGAAAATAGAGGTGATGGCCCAGCTGTAACCTGCACAGCTCAGTGCATGGCTGGAGTCCAGACCAGTTGGAAATAGGGCCTCTGGTGCAGGGCTTCTGAGCCTCACTTTAATCAAGTGACAGTCTTGGCCTTAGTGGACACCCAGAGGACTGTGCCAACTCTCTTAAGTTTTTTTAAAATGGCCACCAAGGAGTACAGGTAGTAGATGTTTTTCCTTTGTTTCCAGTTCAGAGAACTTGGATCCAGAGATGGCCTTATACCCCTTAAAACTGGTTTTCAACTTTGTAACAGAGAATGAAATGCCCTTTTCCCATTGAAAACCATTAAAGAGAGAAATTATCTTCTTCATGAAGGATTAGTTTCCATTGAAGTGACCTTCATAGGATGTCTCTAGACAAAGGATTGATGAATGATTTGGAGATATGTTTTGGGAGGTATTGGATGTCTTCTCCTGATGCCCTTTTCATAGAAAAGCCAGTGGACCCATAGAAACATGTATGATTTTTTTTGGTGAAGGTAGAATAAGGTCTAGGAGTGATATATACACTAATAAATATTCATTTTAAGATAAAGAGCAGGTGCCTTCTCAAAGCGGGGTGGGGGGGAGTGTGGGGAGGGAGGAAGGGAGAGAATTTGGAAAACAAAGTTTTAGAAAATTATGTTAAAATTGTTTTTATATGTAATTGGAAGGAAATAAAATGCTAAATAAAGGGAAAGAAAGATAAACAGCAGGGGGCATAAAACCTGTTTGTAGTAGCAGTTGTAGTGTTTCCTCCACTGCCTGAAATACTGGTTCAATTGATAAACATTTCAAATAGATAAAAATTTGTTAATCTCCCACTATGTGCCTTGTACGGCACTACTCTGTAAGTAAGTAAGTAAGCTCTGGCTTACTTCCCAAGGACCCATCTGAGGCATATGATGTCTGTGGCCAAAGGTCCAAAGCCATACTGCTGTTGAGCAGTAAAGCAGATATACTCTTTCCCTGGGAGTTTGAGTTCACATGATTCAGGGCTTTGAGGGACAGGCCATAAAAATGAGTTTACTTCCCCTGAAGATGGAAGGGCCCCAGTTGGAGGCCCTAGCAGTGTGTGAGCTGGACTGGCTGTGTAGTTTGCCGGAGGAGATTGGACCCATCAAAATGGCATGGTTCCATGACAACCCTCAGGCTTGATATATGACTGACTCCCTTCTATAGTTTTTGTGGTGTGGTATTCACTTGTTCAGTGCTCCAAAACTTCAAATTGGTAGGTGATAACAAAGTGGTGGAAGACAACTAGAAATCACTGGGCCTATCCACACTTTGACACTATTAAGGAACTGCTTGGAAGTGAACACATGAATCTTTGAGAAACCTTGAACACAAAAACCCTGTAAATATGTGCACAGAATGTGGGAAAAGGGCCGTGGTTTAGAAGGACAAATGCCTAGCTCTCAGTAGAGTGGGGGCCTGGATATTATGAAGTACTACAATTTAAGCACTGTAGAAGTAAAATTTGAGAAAGGGATTTAACAAAGAAATAATATTTTTTGAACAGAAACCTGGAGAGTGATCACTCTATTGCAAGAGATGAATTGGAGACCAAATCTTCCACAATAACACACAAACATAGGTCAAGACTAAAAAAATCTCTTTACAGTGTGAGGCTGTCGTCCAAGTGTAAGGACTTCAAGGAGGAGAGGTGAAAACTGATTTGCTGAGCCAGTGAAAGAATTTCATTAGAAATCATAACAGACACCTCAGTTGTGTTACATCAGAGCTGAACAAACTTGCTGGAAATGAGTTTTCATTGGGGGTGTCTCACTTATGAAAGGGGAAATTCTGCAGCATTTCCCTGAAGGTTGGGTCCTGCTGCTTCTATGCTTATGTTACTTCACTGCCCTTAGTGCTTTGTAGGGATTTCAAGACCCTCTTGTGGTAGGTCTCTCATGCCATTCAGCAGTAGATGCAAATGGAATGTGATGTCCTTAAAATTCTATGGAATTACAACAAGCTGGGTATGACAAGAATCCCATGACATCAGGAGCAGGTGGTTTTTCAGTAGAAGGCAGAAGAATAATACCTTCCATAGCAGGATGGACGGTAGCATCCACAGCCATAGCCATCATAGCCCAGTCTTCCAAAGCCATAGCCACCAAAGCCATAGCCTAGGCCACGGAAGCTGCCACATCCACAGCCATAACCAGACCCATAGCCGTAGCCGTAGCCGTGGCCCAGGCCCCCATAGTAGCTACCGTAGTAACTCATGGTGTCAGGATTCACGGATTAGGATGGACCGTCAGGGTTTAGTTTGTGTGAGTGTGTGAGCACTGGGACTTTTATGCACTTATAGCAGGAGGTGTGGCAAATTCATTACAGAATTGCATCATTCCCTTTAATGAACTTGCCAGGGCAAAATCACATTCTTGTCATTGTTTGTTTCCTGAGAAGAATTTCTCCAGCTCATTAAGGGTGTTTTGTCTTGATTCGCTGTTTCTCTATGAAGACTTTTCCAACAATCTTAATCCTGTCATGAGAAATGATTATAATGCTGCTAAAGCTTATGTGTTTAATATGGCTGGTACCCTACCCAGGTTTCACGGCCGTCCCTTCTTGTGGATGTCATCCTTGTTTCAGAGCTCGATGTCTAGGCCTCTGATTCTTTAGGCATGCTGTTAAATTCTGTTTCCTTTGATCAGTGATGTTTGAGAATGTAGTGACAGCAAGTTTCAGATTGAAGTTGTGATAATTATGGGAGAAAACGTAAAGAATTAGCGAATCAAACAACCATTCCAGAAGCACTAAAACATGAACCATGTCCTCAGCGTTTACACTTTACCAGCCATTCTATTCAGGGCTGGAGATGCAAAGAAATATCACCAGAATCCATGTCCTCAGGTTGCTCTAAATTTCAAAGGAATCTACAGACACAGAATCCAGACACTTCTTTCTAATCACACTGTCCCCACCTTATGTAAGACTTCATAGCCCTGTCTGCAAGATCCTTTGATTGGTTTCTCTGCCTCAATATTCTTCCCACCCAGATCCATCCTCTGATCCTCTGATCATGGGATTGTCCTAAAACATTCTACTCCCATTGAAAAACTCCACAAACATGGAGACTTAATGGGAAAAGATCTTAGAGGCAAAGGGGGCATAGATGGAATTACACCTGAGACTCTCTTGGACCAGGGAAAGTCAGAGGAGATAGGAGGAGAGAGAAGTAGATTCTTAGCAGGGAAGACAGCCAAGCAGTGCAGAGTTAAGCAGAAGGGAACTGGAATGTATTCTCTGCGCGAAAGCAGGTGTTGTGTTGTGTTGTTTGTCTTTCGTTCTTGAAGAAGACTATGACATTGAGGTCATGTGATGACTTACAGTTAATTGGATTTGTAAGGGAGGGCTGTGCAAAGTCACCAACCTCAATTTTCCCTCCAGTGCCATATGGGTCCAGTGGAAAGATATAGATTGGCATGACTGGAGATGGCCCTGGATTTTTAAGGCAATTGTAGTTAAGTGACTTGTCCAGGGTCACACAGCTAGTGTCTAAGGTGAGAGTTGAATTCAGGTCCTCCCAATTTCAGGGCCAGAGCTCTATACACTGTGTCACATTTTTTTTTTGGTGGGGCAGTGAGGGTTAAGTGACTTTCCCAGGGTCACACAGCTAGTAAGTATCAAGTGTATGAGGCTGGATTTGAACTCAGGTCATCCTGAATTCAGGGCCGGGGCTTTATCCACTGTGCCACTTAGCTGCCCCTACATTTGTTTTTATAAGATTTTGAATTCCAAATTTCTCTCTCTCCCTCTCTTCTCCCTCCACCTCAAGACAGAAAGCAATCTGATATAGGTTATATATGTACAATCAAATTAAACATATTTCTGCATTAGTCATGTTGTGAAAGGAGAATCGGAACAAAAGGGAAAAAAAAGAAAAACAAAAAAAGCAGAAAGAGTATGGTTCAATCTGTATTCAGATTCCACATTTCTTTTTTTCTGGATGTGGAGAGCATTTTCCATCATGAGCCCTTCGGATCATTGTATTGCTGAGAAAAGCTAATTCGTTCACAACTGATCATCCCACAATGTTGCTGTTACTGTGTGCAATGTTCTTCTAATTCTGTTCACTTCACTCAGCATCAGTCCACTTACGTCTTTCCAGGTTTTTCTGAAATCTAGGCAAAGGATTGATGAATGATTTGGAGATATATTTTGAGAGGAATTGAATGGAGTCTATCTCCTGAGGACATTTCCATGAAAAATCCAGTGGATCCATAGAAACATACATTTGTGTGTGTGTGTGTGTGTGTGTGTGTGTGTGTGTGAGAGAGAGAGAGAGAGAGAAAGGAGAATAAGGGCTAGGTGTGATATTTACACTAATAGACATTCATTTTAAGATAAACTGCAGGAGGTACATGATTCATTGGTAGGAGCAGTTGTAGTGTTTCCTCCATTGACTGAAATACTAGTTCAATCAA
Source organism: Dromiciops gliroides (assembly GCF_019393635.1). NCBI lineage: Eukaryota > Metazoa > Chordata > Mammalia > Microbiotheria > Microbiotheriidae > Dromiciops > Dromiciops gliroides. The sequence goes on along the minus strand of NC_057863.1, from coordinate 261,687,063 downwards.
TAAACTTTTCAATAGATAAAAAATTTATTAGGTTTCCACTTTGTGCCATCTGAAGGAAGTGACAGGCGGGGGGTGAGGGGGAGGGCTAAAGGTCCAAAGCCATGCTGTTGCTCAATAAAGCAGATGCTCTCTTTATGTGGGAATTTGAATTAAGATGTTTGAGGGCTTTGAGAGATAGTCTTTAAAACTTAGTCCACTTTTGCCATGGATTAAAGGGCCTTCAGCTTGAGGCCCTTGGGAGGCCCACTGGCTTTGTAGTTTGCTGGAGATGAGACCCATCAGGAGAGCAGTTTTCCATTGCTGCTGCTGCCGAGCAGTAGCTGCTATGGAGCAGCAAGGTTTGAGCTGACTTCCGTGACCCTGATCCTTCTTGGGTGTCAGTAAATAGGTGGATTTTAATATGTGATGAGAGCTGCAGTATAAACCAGAGCCTAGGTGGTCACATCTCTCAAGTGAGGCATATGAAGCACACGCTGTAGCCTCCCACATTGCTTCAGAGGGTTGAAATTCTGTATAATAATGGTGCAAATTCCATCTGGGAACGTTCTTTGGTGGATCCTGCTTCTGTTAGGAGTGGGAGGTGTAAAGCTAATCCACAGGATAAAGTAGATCCCAATAAAGCAGAGCTCATGAGAGGCAAGTACCAGATGCTAGCATTTGTTTATCACTTAACTTGCTGAGATGATGATAGTGTTTCTGCCAAAGACCTTCGTAAGCAGCTCCATTCAAGTGTAAGGACTGGAAACTTGGACATGTTTAAGGCTATTGTCCAAGGAGTCCAAGCCAACTTTTTTCACCCTGAGAAAGGAAACACCCCACTCCATGCTGCCAAATCGGGGTGGATTTTACAGGCTGAGTTGTTGACAATGTATGGGCCTCATCTGGGCACACAGGACTCAGGTGGAGAAAACTCCCATTGATTGTGCAAGACAAGGAGGGCACCAGGAACTGGCAGAGTGTCTTGTGGAGGAGCAGTATGAGCTCATGGACAGACTCACCTTCTACCTGTGTGACAGGAGGCCCAATCATCAAAATGGACAGAACGTTATCATATACTTCAGATGGCAGAAAGAAGCCTGCATTTGTCTGAATTAGCTACCAATGCTCAGATGAAACTTCAATCTCTAAGTAACCACTTGTTTGAAAAACTCACCATGGATGTGTCCGACGAAGTTGACATGGGAGACACGGATGCAGTGTGGCTTGCAACTCAGAATCATAGCACTTTGGTGACCAAAACAACAGCCTCCCCTTCCTTCCAGGGAATCCAGAATATTCTTCTACAAGAAACCAGGGCAGACAGAAATTAGTCTGATTTAATGCTCATGAGTTTGCTACAGCAGTCATCAACCTTCTGGTTGATGCCAAGATGAGACAGCAGGGGAACCCCAGCACTAGTTCAAAAGACAATGTGAAATGTATCCTGAAAGCCATCAGCAGCCAGCTCAACATTTAGAAACAGTGACAAGTAAAGCCAAGCAGGCGGAAGAGCCTTAATTCTGATTTGTAAGATGGACCAGTACCTATCCAAGAATTCATGGATGTAATAAATGCTCTGGTGGCTTCTGAGGCAAAGATCCAGCAGCTCATGAAGAGGAATATCAACAGCCTGAATGACAAGCTGAGAGTGATGCAGAAAAAGTGAGAATTTGACCCTCAGCAGGCAGGCCATCACCTGTCTCTGTCAGGTGCCACCTGGTCCTGAGTACCCAGATCCCTCCAGCCCTTCCCCCCTAAAGCAGCGTCCATCTGCCCAGGGCAGTTGACCCACATGTCCATGTATGAGACTGGATCTGATCAGAAGCCCTACCTCTCCTTGGGAGAATTTACCTACCTAGAAAAGAACATGGCCAGACTGCAGCCTCCTCCCCCTTCCTCCCTCCCACCTTCCCCCTTCCAAGTTAGAGAAGCAGAGCAGCATGCCAGAGAGTGACTATGGCAACACCACCCCTGACTTAGAGCTGGACAATGCGGGGTCAAGCAGAAAGGCAAGACCGTGGAGCATCATCTGGCCAGGGGAGGAAGCTATCCCTGAGATGGGATACCCACATAGTGTGTCACACAGAAGATGCCACTCAAAATACCAAACAGATCACCAAGAATATCCAGGAACTCTTGCAAGCATCCCAAGAAAATAAGAATGACAGCTATATTTCATGATTGGAGAGGATACATATGAGTGTGACTGAAATGGCAGCTCTTTCCCTTCAAAAAACAAATCTCATATGGTGAGGACTTCCTTGTGCCTCCTGACATCCAGTGCCTACAGACTCCAGTCAGAGTGCAAGAAAACTGCTCCAGGGAGTCCAGGTACCCTATCCCCACCCCCAGACATCCAGCTGGTCACCTAGCAGGTCATTCAGTATGTGTATGACATTGCCAAGACAGTTAAACAGCTGGTGACCATCACTACTAAAGAGAACAACCACTGAAGTATGTCTTCTGTTTTTTGGTCTTTGTAAGATCTGATTTCAAATTTAGACATGGAACTTTATGGATTAAAAAAATTAGTGGCTATGTAAATTTTACAAAACAAAATTTAGCATTTTGAGGCATGTTTTCTAACAAATTTTTCACTATTAATTTAATCCACTTGTCTTATTTTGTGCCTGTTTTGCCATTTTCATTACTGATCCTAGTATGTTGTAAACAGCTCTTGGGTTGATTTGTCCATTACATATCATCTCAAGCAACTTCCAGATGTCTGTGTTTAAAAGTATGAAAAGAGATTTAGAAAAAAAATGTTCTGGAGACAATTGGACTCCAACTGTACAATCTTTGTCCTATATAGAAGCATTGTGTAATTACTAGAATTTTACCAGTTTCTTGCAACTCCTGGGAAGTTTGGGGTGTCCAAGCCCATGCAAAGAAAGACCTGGCCCCTTTCTCATCACCTGCCTTGGAAAGAAGCATGGGGACTAGCAGGGTGGATATTGCAATGTTACTTATCTACAGGCTGGAACTTCTCTCCTATCTCATACTTTCATTCTGAAATGTCCCTGGAATGAGGCACTGTGATCTTTCTTTATTATTAGGTTTTATGGGGCCAGGACCACTGGCTGGAGGGTTTGTGCTCAGTTAAGGTCTTTTGCCTTATGATTATAGATCAGAAGATGTTTTCGTTTTTGTTTTTGTTTTGTGAGAACTGAATGCAAAGAAGCACATGGGTTAAGTAAGCCATGACTGGTTCTATAGACCCCTTAGACAATGAAGCCACTGACTGAGATAAATAGTCAGAAATAGCCTTTGTCAGTCCTGCCACAGAATTCAATGTTCCTTCATCTCTCTGTAAGCCTACAGGCATTTCTTTGTCCTTCAAGAAATCTCTGAAGCATGAGTTTTCATGCTGGCAGAGCGGGTTTTCAGCCTCCCTAAAAAGTAGCCACTACTTAAAAAAGACTCCTCATACACACATATCACTTGACTGCCAAATGTCCCAAAGCTATGGCAGACTATCAGTCATGGTGTCTGTGCCATGGGGAATTTATTCACTCAAAAAGAGATGGTCTGTTCACTCTGATTGTAAAGGTCTATATGTATGGGTGTGGTTCTGAGAATTCAAGGCCTCTGGGGCCTAGTTGCACCATGGCTCAGTACTTTACTATGTTCCTGGACTATACCCATAAAATAGGCCCATCATTGCTTTGTTAGGGGGGTGTTGGTTATCTCTCTCTCTTTAAAAATGACATCTGCAATAACCTACTTGTCATTTTGCAGTTGAATCTATTGGAATAATCATAGTAAAATGTGGTCTGCTACTTCAGATTTTGTTTAAGCTAAATGTGCTAAATGGGTTTGTTTTTTCACAGAATGGTTTGATTCAGAATCATGTTTGTATCTTTGGCCAGACTTGTCATGAAATCAGCTCCATGGTATCATTTCCAGTGTTTTGTAGATTGTGTTCCCTCCCTCCCCGGATTTGCTTTCTTAAATATAAAGGGTGTGTGTGTGTGTGTGTGTGTGTTGGGGGAAGGACTCATTTCTTGTCATTCCCATCCCCTTTTTTGCATTGCCACCAAGTGCCATAACCTTTGTCAGATACTCATGTAGAGCTGTTGGTTGCTGTTTCTGTCACTGTTTTAGATGGGGGCAGATAGAGGTAGAAGAGTCACTCTATTTTTGTTTTTAAAATGCCTGGTAACTCTCATTGTACTTGGTGCCCTCTCTTTGTCCTTTTTATTTGTAAAGACCTTAGCCTTGTCAACCTTATGGAAATTCAGATGACAATTCTGAATTGGTTCCTTTGACAAATTGACCAATAGAAGATAAATGTCTTAGGTATTAGGAAAGCTAAGCTATTTTCAGTATATTGATGAGCTCATGTCAAGTGACCACTTTGTTCCTAAATGGTGAGCTATGTCCTGAGACATTGTAATACCTTGGAAAGATGGAGGAAGCAAAGACCATTGTAAGCAAGACATTGCAGTATGAGCACATTCTCTGTGACTGGGCAGTGCCAAAGCACACAGAGAAATCCCCAATTAGCACAATTTGAAGGAATGGATGCTATCAGCAGTGATCCATGTCATGCATGTCCCCTTCCAGAGGCTTTCTGTTCTGTTGGCCAAGGGTACCTTGCTCAGGTGGTTGTTTTTTGGTCCCCTTTTGCACACATGCCAGGGTCAGAGGGCACCAAAAAAGCAATGCTTTGTGATATCTGTTTTTCTTCTTCTGAAAGCATGTATTGTTCCCCTTCTAAGAAGTCAAGAGGACAAAGTCACACTTTACAAACAATGACACTTTAGGCACAGACATTACAAATGCCTTTTCCTTTAATGTCCCTCAGCCAAAGACCTCATCCTGCCTACTGAGTGCAAATAGTTCATATTTCCCCAAAAAAGGGGGAAACTGGGCCCTCACAGGCACAGTTTAGGATCTGGGACATGATTGCTGATGTGACTTCAATTGCAGGAACTCAAAGAACACCCTTTATTCTTTCTGCAGTTGCATCAGTGAGCTTCTAGCAAGTTCATCTCATGTTTCTTTCCCTGTCCTGGGTGAAGTGAAATCCTTTTCTTTTCTTTTTTTTTGAAATCTTTTCAAAAATGCTGCATAGGAAAAACAAAAATGCCTTTTTATTGAAAAAAATGTATTTATCAGTGTCACTCATTCTGTACTTCTGATTTTGCTTCTGTTGTACATTTTATTAGTATAATTATCATAAAACATTTTCAGTGTTGTAAAATTCTTTTGCATTATATGCCTGCTAGTTATGCAATAAACAGACTTTACAACAAAAAAATAAGGGAATGGTTTCATGACAACTTTCAGGCTTAGTATATGACTTTTCTTCTGTAGATTTTTTGGTGTGGTATTCACTTACACAGTGGTCCAAAACTTCAAATTGGTAGTTGATAACAAAGTGGTAGGAGACAACTAGAAATCACTGGGCCAATCCACATCCTTCCAGTTATCAAGGATCACTTAGATCTGGAAGTGATGATCCCTGAGCATGAGGTTATGAACATCTTTGAGAAACCTTGAATATAAAATCCCTGTAAATATGCACACAGAATATGGGAGAATGGCCAAAGCTTGGAAGGACCAATGCCTTGCTGTCAGTACAGTGGGGGCCTGGGTATTATGAAGTATGACATTTTAAGTACTGCAGAAGTGAAATTTTAGAGAGGGATTTAACAAGGAAATACTATTTTTTTTTTAACAGAAATCAGGTGAGGTATTACTTCATTGCAAAAGATGAATCAGAGACCAAATATTCTACAGTGACACAGAAGTATAGCTCAAGACTGAAAATCTCTTCACAGTGTGAGGCTGAAACCCAAGTAACAAGGACTTCAATGAGGAGACATGAAAACCATTTTGCTGAACCAGTGAAACAAATTTATTAGAAAATTAACAGATGCCTCAGCCATGGTGTATCAGAGCTGAGCAATCTGGTTGGAAATGAGTTTTTGTTATGCACATCTCCCTTATGAAAGGAGAGATTCACATAAGTTTCTAGAAGGATGGGTCCTGCTGCTTCTTTGTCCCTGCCCCTTCCCTGCCCCAAGTGTTCCACAGGGCTTCCAAGCCCTTGTGGTAGCTCTTCTATGTTACCCAACTGTAGAGGCAGATGGAAATGTGATGTCCTTATCATGCCATGGGATTAGCTAAAAGAAGGAGGTGACAAGGATTCCATGATAGTGCAGGAGCAGGCGGTTTTTCAGTAGAAGCCAGAAGAATAATACCTTCCACAGCAAGATGGGCGGTAGCAGCCATAGCCACCATAGCCCAAGCCTCCAAAGCCATAGCCACCAAAGCCATAGCCTAGGCCATAGAAGCGGCCACATCCACAGCCATAACCAGAGCCATAGCCATAGCCCTTGCTTCCATAGTAACCGCCGTAGTAACTCATGGTGTCAGGATTCACAGATTTGGATGGGTATTAAGAGTTTAGATTGTGTGAGTATGTATGACACCATCTGGAAGGGGACTTTTATACACTTCTAGCAGGAGGTGTGGCAGATTCATTACAGAATTGCATCATTCCCTTTAATGAACTTGTCAGGGCAAAAAATCATATTCTTGTTGTTTTGTTTCCTGAGAATTTCTCTAGCTCATTAAGGGTGTTTAGTCTTGATTTGCTGCTTCTCTATGAAGATTGTACTGATGATCTCATTCGTGTCATGAGAAATAATTATAATGTGTCAAAGCCCACATGGTTAATGCGATTGGCGCTCTACCCCAGCTTCATGGCAGCCCCCTCTTGTGGTCGTTGTCTTTGTTTCATAGCTTGATGGCCTGGCCTTCTGATTCATTTGGCATGCTGTTGAATTCTGTTTCTTTTGATCAGTGTTATTTGAGAATGAAGTGACAGCAAGTTTCAGACTGAAGTTGCGATAATTATGGGGGAAAATGTAAAGAATTAGTGAATCAAAAAACCATTCCAAAAGCACTAAAAACAAATCACCTTCCCAATGGTTACACTCTTCCAGCTATTGTATTCAAAGATAGGGGTACAAAAAGATGTCATCAGAGTCTCTGTCCTCAGGCAGCTCTGAAGTTTGGAGGACAGTGAAAACATGAAAACAACAAAGCGCCCTTCACAAACACGGAGACTTAATGGGAGATTTCAGAGCCAAAGACGCAAACCCCTGGGACAATGGGGGTAAGGAAATGTGCTATAGATGGGATTAAATCTGAGACTTTCTTAGGTAGGGGAAGTCAGAGGTGACAGCAGGAGAGAGGAGAGGATTCTTGGCAGGGTAGACAGCCAAGAAGAACAAAGTCATGCAAAGACATGAAGTTCATTTTCTGAAGGAAAGCAGGTGGGCTATCATGGGAAGGACCATAAAATGTGTGTGTGTGAGAGAGTAAAATATATTGATTCTGGAAAGGTAAGAAGGGGTCATCTAATGGAGAGAGTGAAATGCCAGACAGATGGTATCTACTTAAATCAGTACAAAGCAGGAAGCAACGGGAGTTTACAAGATTAATGCTGTGGTGATTTGGGATTTTTGTTGCTTAGAATGGGAGAGGAGTCAGAAGAATGTTTTAGGACAATTCCTTGATCGGGTGATCAGAGGATGAATCTGACTGAGAAGAAGATAGAGGGATCTTGCAGGGAGGGGCTGTGAAGACTGACCTAAGTTGCGGACTGTATGAGTTAAAAGAAGTGTTTGGATTTTAGAGACATTGGGAAGGTAGAAAGAAAAGTTTTGTCAACTTATTGGATACGTGTGATGATACTGAAGGTTCATGGCCTTCCCCAAGTCTGTGAACCTGATTTCCTGGCTTTATGGCAGTTCTCTTGAAAGGAGTAGAAAATTTTTGAATAAATAGGTTGCTTTTGAAGATGTAGAATGAGGAAATCTGTTGTAGAGTTTGGGGTTTTGAGATGGATAGGGGTTATGAAGTTGAAATTGTCCGTTCAGACAGCTTATGATGTGGGACTGCAGTTCAGGAGAGATTTTTTTCCTGTATCTGGAATGAGACAGTGAGTAGTGGAGAGAAAGAGAGAAATGTACTCTGAAACTTTGAGAACTTAAGAAAGTCTACTCTCACCACAAGAGAGAGCTTAGTGGAGAGATAGAAAAGAGACAGAACCTTAAGATTCATCCTATAAATTTTAGATGACAAGACAATTGGTCACTTTAGGCCACTGGAAATGAACAACTGGGCTAGAAGAGTGGTGTCAAACCTGCACAGGCACACCAATTAGGCAGCATTTTCAAGAGCCAAAGAGTAATCAAGAAGAAGGAAGACTCAGAAGAGGGTATTAGTTTTGGCCATGAGGACATCACTGGACATTTTGGAGAGAGCAGTTCCTGTTGAATTTTAGGGTCAGGACCCAGATGTCTAGGACTTTCAAAGGCGGTGAAAGGAGAGCCAAAGGGACCCTGAGATAGCTCTATTGATTACATTATAGCCATGGGTTTTTAAATGTGGAAGTACTAGGAAGTGCTTCTAGTTTGATTTTGGGTAGGATCATGCATTGCAAACATAGGTAGACAGCCAGCTGGGGAAGTGAGTTTAGGGGAAATGCTGTTCTGGACCTTCAGATGTGATATTGATTATCAGAGTGAAAGTAACTGAGCCCATGGTAGATGAGGATGATCCCAAGTGAGAGAGTATAGTGGAGAGAAGAGAAGGCAGGCTGCAGCTCTCTGGTTGTGGACCATCTCAGAAAGACTTTAACTGATCAGGAGAAAAATGAGGGAAAGCAATAGACATCACATCTCTCTCCCTAGCACCTGAATTTCCCACAACTGCTCTATAAAGGCTAATGGAGCCCAATAAGAGGTCATATGACCATGAGACATTCCCCCTGTGACCTTGAGATTTCATGAAGAGGAGCACAAGGTAGCAGAATTCAGGAAAATGGAGGTGATGGCCCATCTGTAACCTGTACTGCTCAGAGCATGACTGGTCTTTGGACAATCTGTAGAGCATCTAGAAGAGACCAGACCAGTTGGAAGAAGGACCTCTACCTCAGAGCTCATGAGACTTACTTGAAGGAACTGGGACTCCTGGGCTTAGTGGACACTCATGGGACTATGCCATCTATATTGAGGGTTTTTTTTTTTAAACAGCCATCATGAAGTACAGGTACTAGATATTTTAAATTTTTTTCAGTTCAGAGAACTTGGATATAGAGATGATGTTTTACCCCTTAAGTCTGATTTTCAACTTTGCTACAGAGAATGAATCCCCCCCCCAGCTGTCAAAAAGAAAAATCATCTTATTTTCTGAAGGATTAGTTTCCATTGAAGTGATCTTTATGGGATGTCTCCAGGCAAAGGATTGATGACTAATTTGGAGATATGTTTTAGGAGGAATTGAATGGAGTGTACCCTCTCCTGAGGGCATTTTCATGGAAAAACCAGTGGATCCATGGAAACATGCATGCTTTTTTTTGTGAAGGGAGAATAAGGGCTAGGAGTGATATATACAACTAATAGATATTCATTTTAAAACAAACAGCAGGGGGCAAAACATCTATTGGTAGAAGCACTTATAGTGTTTCCTCCACTGCCTGAAACACCTTTTCAATCAATAAACATTTCAATAGATAAAAATGTATTAATCTCCCACTATGTACCTTGTATAGCATGAAGTTCTGGCTTACTTCCCAAGGACTCATCTGAGGGATATGATTTCTGTGGCCAAAGGTCCAAAGCCATGCTGTTGAGTGGTAAAGCGCTACTCTCTTTTCCTGGAAGTTTGAGTTCAGGTGATTCAGGGCTTTGAGAGACAGGATTTTAAAATGAGTCCACTTCCACCATGGACGGAAGGGCCTCAGCTGGAGGCCCTACCAATGTTGTGAGCTGGACTAGCTGTGTAGTTTGCTGGAGGAGATGGGACCCATCAGAAGGGCATGGTTCCATGACAGCCTTCATGCTTAATATATGTCTTTCTTCTGTAGATTTTGTGGTGTGGTATTCACTTGTACAGTGCTCTAAAACTTCAAATTGGTAGGTGATAACAAAGACAACTGGAAATCACTGGGACGACCCATATCCTTTCAGTCATCAAGGACCTCTTAGATCTGCAAAGTGATGAGCCATGAGCTCATCAAGGTGATGAACATCTTTTAGGAACCTTGAACATAAAAAATCCTGTCTATATGCACACAGAATGTGGGTCTAGGGACAGGGTTTAGAAGGACAAATGCCTTGCTTTCGGTACATTGGAGGTCTGGATAACATGAAGTACAGAATGGATGAAAAGTCTTGAAGGGGTTCGATGATTTAATTACTTCTTGAAAATTATTTTTCATTTCCCATATGCCTATATTTTCTATATATACTGTATATGATGCTATGGTATTATAAATTAAAAACAAAAAAACAGGATTTATTAAATCTTGAAACCCCTTCATGACTTTGTGACCTTTGGCCCACCTGGTACTAAACTTTAAGTGCTGTAGAAGTGAAATTTGAGAAAGGATTTAACAAAGAAATAATATTTTTTGATCAGAGATCTGGAGAGGTATCACTTCATTGCCAGAAAAGAATTGTAGATTAAATCTTCTGCAATCACACGCAAGCATAAGTCAAGATTGAAAATCTTTAAGGAAGAGACGTGAAAACAATTGCTAAGCCAATGAAAGAAGTTTATTAGGAAATCATCACAGACACCTCAGCCATGTTATATCAGAGCTAATCAAATTTGTTGGGAATGAGTTGTCAGTGGAGGCATCTCCCTTGTGAAAGGAGAGATTCTGTATCATTTCCTAGAACGAAGAGCCCTGCTGCTTCATTGCTCTGAGTGCTTCTTAGGGATTCTGAGAACCTCTTGTTGTAGTTCCCCGATGTAATGTATACATAGAGGCAGATGGAATGTGATGTCTTCATAATGCCATGGAATTAGCCCAAAACAGGAGGTGACAAGGATTCTATGACAGTACAGGAGCAGAAGGGTTTTCAGTAGAAGCCAGAAGAATAATACCTTCCACAACAAGATGGACGGTAGCAGCCATAGCCACCATAGCCCAGGCCTCCAAAGCCATAGCCGCCGAAGCCATAGCCTAGGCCACGGTAGCTGCCACATCCACAGCCATAACCAGAGCCATAGCCATAGCCCTTGCTTCCATAGTAACCGCCGTAGTAACTCATGGTGTCAGGATTCACTTAGTTGGATGGATGTCAAGGTTTAGTTTGTGTAAGTACGTATGGTACCATCTGCACGGGGGCTTTTATACTCTTCCAGCAGGAGGCGTGGCAGATTCATTGTAGAATTGCATCATTCCCTTTAATGGACTTGCCAGGGCAAAATCACATTCTTGTCATTGTTTCTTGAGAAGAATTTTTCTAGCTCATTAAGGGTGTTTTTTCTTGATTTTCTGTTTCTTTAAGAAGACTCTACCAATGATCTCATTCCTGTCATGAGAATTATAATTCTCATGATTATAACGTTGCCAAAGCCCAAATGGTTACTGTGGCTGGGGCTCTCCCCAGGCTTAATGGCAGCCCTGTCTTGTGATCATTGTCCTTGTTTCATAGCTTGATGGCCAGGCCTTTGATTCTTTAGGCATACTGTTAAATTCTGTTTCTTTTGATTAGTGCTGTTTGAGAATGAAGTGATAGCAAGTTTCAAATTGAAATTGAGATAATTGTGGAGGAAAGAAATGTATGGAATTAGTCAAACAACTATTCCCAAAGCACTAAAATACAAACCATCTCCCAGCCATTGAACTCTGGGCTAGGGATGCAAAGAAATGTCAACAGTGCCTGTCCTCAGGCAGCTCAAAATTTTGAAGGACAGTGAAATCATGTAAACTACAAGGCACCTGCCACAAAATTGGAGAGTTGATGGGAGAAAATTTCAGAGTCAAAGTCACAAGTCCCTGGGACAATGGAGGTAAGGCAACATTTGCTGATGGAGTTAGACCTGAGACTCCCTAGGATCAGGGAAAGTTAAAGGTGATAGCAGGAGAGAGGAGAGGATTTTGGGCAGGGTAGACAGCCAAGCAGTGCAAAATCAACCTGAAGGGACCTGAGGTGTATCGTCTGAGCAAAAGTAGGGAGGCTACATTTGTCAGGATGACAAAATGTGGGGAGGAGAGTGAAGTGTATTGATGAAGTGGGTGAAATGCCAGACAGATTGTATCTACTTAAACCAGTACAAAACTGGAAGCAACTGGACCATACAAGAGTAATGCTATGTTGATTTGGGATTTGGGGTTGTCAGAATGGGAGAGGAGTCTGAAGAATGTTTTAGGATAATCCCTTGATCAGAGGATGGATCTGGGTGGGAAGAAGATAGAGGCAGGGAGAACAATCAAAGGACCTTGCAGTGAGGGGCTTTTAAGACGGATCTAAATTGGGGACTGTATAAGTAGAAAGAAGTGTTTGAATTTTAGAGAAGTTGGGAAGGTGGAAAGGAAAAGTTTTGCCAACTGATTGGATAGGTATGATGAGGGGCCAAGGACTTCCTTAAGTCTGTGAACCTGATTTCCTGGATTGATGGAAAATCTCTTGAAAGGACTAGAGAAGTTTTGAATAAATAGGTTGCTTTTGAAGATGCAGGATGAGGAAATCAGTTGTTTAGAGTTTTAGAGTTTTGAGATGTGTAGGGGACATGAAATTGAAATTGTCCATTCAGACAGTTCATGATGTGGGACTGGAGCTTAGGAGAGATTTTTGCCTGTATCTGGAGATGTGGCAGTGGTGGGGGAGGAGGAGGGGGAGGAGGAGGAGGAGGAGGAGGAGGAGGAAGAAGAAGAAGAAGAAGAAGAAGAAGAAGAAGAAGAAGAAGAAGAAGAAGAAGAAGAAGAAGAAGAAGAAGAAGAGAGACAAACAGAGAGACAGAGACAGACAGGGAGAGAGAGAGAGAGAGAGAGAGAGGGAGGGAGGGAGGGAGGAAGAGACAGATAGAGAGTTAGAGACAGAGAGAGACACAGTAAGACATACCCAGAAACCCATAGAGCTTAGGATGGTCTAATCTCTCACCATGATGAGACCTTAGTGGAGAGAGAAAAACAGAGAACCTCAGGATTCATCCTATGGGCTTTAGTTGACAAGAAGTACTGCTAATATGAATTTGTGTAGGATCATGTATTCCATGCATAGGCAGAAAGCTGGATTGACCAGTGAGTTCAGGTGAGATGCTGGTCTGGCGCCTGAGATGGGGCAATGAGTGTCAGAGAGAAAATAACTGAAACCATAGCAGGTGAGGGTGTTACCAAATGAGAGAATGTAGTGGAGAGAAGAGAAGGCAGGCTGTAGCTCTCTGGTTGTGGAGCATCTCAGAAAGACTTTAACTGATCAGAAGAAAACCAAGGTCAAAGTTGTAGGGACATCAATAGACTTCACTTGTCTCCTCCCAGCTTCTAAATCTCTCATAACCACTCTAAAGAATAAGTAATCCCAATAGAATGTTATATGACAGCCAGTCATTCCACTGTGTCCTTGGGATTGAATGAAAAGGAGCATAAAGGACTAGAATTCAGGAAAATAGAGATGATGTTCCATTTGTAACCTGAACTGCTCAGAGGAAGGCTGGTCTTTGGCCAAGCTGTAGTGCATCTAGAAGAGACTAGACCAGTTAGAAGAAGGGTCCCCAGCTGAGGACCTAAGACTCATTTGAAGGTACTGGGACTCTTATGAGGATACTCAGGGGACTCTGCCAGCTCTCTTCAGGTTTTTAAGGGCTACCAGGAAGTACAGTGACTAGATATCTTTTATTTTTTTCTACATGGGAGAACTTGAATTGATAGGTGGTCTTTCCCCTTACAAACTGATTTTCAAGTTCACTTCAGAGAATTAATTATTTTCTTCCCAGTGAGAAATGTCAAAGAGAGAAATCACCCTTTTCCTAAAGTATTATTTTCCACTGAATGATTTTCATAGCATGTATCCTGCCAAAGAATTGATGAATCATGTGGAGATATGTTACCAGATGAACTGAATAGAATGAGTCTATTGAGGGCATTTCCCTTGGAAAGCCATTGGATCCATGGAAACATTTATGATTTTTGTGAATGGAGAAGAAAATCTAGGAGCAAAATATATAGTCATTCATTTTAAGATAAACTGCAGGAGGTATATGATGTATATATTAACACTTGTAGTCTTTCCTCCACTGTCTGAAACACTAGTTCAATCAATAAAATTTCAACCAGGAAATATTTATTAAATGCCTAGTATGTGCCAGGTAGAGAGCTAAGCTCAGTCTTCCTTCCCAAGGGCCCCTCTGAAGGACATGATTTTGGGGTCCAAAAGTCTAAATCCAGGCTGTGGAGCCATAAAGCTGGTGTTCTCTTTCCCTGGGAGTTTGAGGTGATTAGTGAGTTTAAGCATTTGAAGGGTTGGAAAGACATTCTTAAAAAATTAGTCTGCTTTCCTTATGGATGGAAGGACCCCAGCTCAAGGGCAGTGTTGTGAGCTGGACTGGTTGTATAGTCAGCTAGAGGAGATGGGACCCATTGGAAGGGCATGGTTTCATGATGACCTTTGGGCTTGACATATGACTCTCTTCTTTCGTCTTTGAGGTGTGCCATTTACTTATGCAATGCTCCATAACTTCAAATTACTGGATGATAATAAAGTTGTGGAAGACAACTAGACAAGGGATGGGCTAATCCACATTCTGAGAATCATCAGGGACAATTTGGATCTAGAAGGGATGAGCTGTGAGTAAGAAGTGCTGAATATGTGGATGTTTGAGAAACCTTAAACATAAAGACCCTGTTGATATATCCAGACAATGTGGGAGAGGTAGCACAGGTTATAGGAACAAATGCCTTACCATTCATGCAGTTGGGGCCTAGATATTATGAAGTTCTAAAACACAAGGAAATAATATTTTTGAACATTATTCAAAATAGAAAGTAATCACTTCACTGCAAAAGATGACTTGAAGAATAAATCTGCACTGATGTAGGAGAGTAGGTCAAAACTGAGTATCTCTTCACAGTATGAGGCCAAAACCCAAGTACGGCGAGGTCAAGGAGGAGTTCTGGAAACAGTTTTGCTAACTTAGTGAAACAAGTTTATTAGAACATTGTAATAGACACTTCAACCATGTTAAATCAGAGCTGAGTAAACTTCCTGGAAATGAGTTGTTGTTGGGGTAATCTCCCTCATAAAAGGCAAGATTCTTTATCATCTTCCAGAAGGACGAGTCATATTGCTTATCATTCCAACCCACTGGCTTGGGTGCCTTGGGTGCTCCTTAGGGATTTCAACACCCTCTTATGATAATTCTCCTATTCCACCCAGACATATAAACTGATGAAATTTGATGTTTTTACAATGCCATGGAATTAGCCCAGAGCATGGAGCAGGGTGGGGAACAAGGATTCTGTGGCAGCCATTGAGCAAGCAGTTTTTACTAGAAGCCATAGGAATAAAACCTTCCACAGCAAGATGAGTGACAGCACCCTTAGACATAGCCACCATAGCCCAGGCCTCCATAGCCGCATCCATCAGAGGAATAACTGAGGCCATACAAGCTGCCACATCCACAGCTATAACCAGAGCCATAGCCATAGCCCAGGCACCAGTAGCAGCTGCCATAGTAGCTCATTGTGTCAGGACTAACTCAGTTGGATACATGTCAAGGGTAGGTGGTGTGAGTGTGTATAGTACGATCTACACAGGGACTTTTAGATGCTTCTAGCAGGAGACATGGTAGATTCTCAACAGAACTGCATATTTCCCATTAATGAACCTGTCAGGGAAACATCACATTCTTCTTATTTTTTATTTGTCTAAGACAAATTCATCTAGCCCATTAAGGGCATTTTCTCTCCATTTGCTATTTCTCTGAGAAGGCTCTGCATTGATCTTGTTTCTGTAATGAGAAGCGGTTATAGTGTTGTCAAAGCCTATATAGTTTATGTTCCTGGTGCCCTACCCAGGCTTTATGACAGCCAGCTCCTGGGCGGCACTCTCCTTCTTCCATTATGATTATTGTCCTCGCCTTCGGATTCCTTAGGTAGGTGGTTCAATTCTGTTTCTTTTAGTCAGTGCTGTTCGAGACCAAATTAACAGAATCACACAAGTTTCATGTTGAAATGGAGATGGTGGTTAAGCAACGGTGTGTGAAATAGGCCGATCCAATTGCCATTCTGAAAGCACCCCAAGCACAAAGCACTTTTCCAGCATTTGCAGTGGGCCACTACTGTGTTCAGTGCTGGGGATACAAAGAAATATCAAGAGGTCCTGCCCATGGGCAGCTCTAAAATTCCAAGGCCAGTGAGAACTTCCACAGACATGGAGCTTCGATGGGAGAAGATCTCAGATGTGAAAAGTGGTAACAGCACTTGTTACAAACTAGGATTAGAGCTGAGACTCAAAAGGAGCAGGAAAACCTTGGGCAGCTGAGTGGTGGATGGATTGGGCTGGGAGAGGATTGAGATACAGAGGACAATCACAGACAGACTCTGTGAGGCCCTAATCTCAGAAGGACGATATATGAGTGGAGAGGATATGTATTCCAGAGATGTGGTTTCAGGTAGAAGGGACAAGTTCTGCCAACTGGTTGGATAGGTGAAATGACAGGAAAATTTTGTGTACGTATCTAAAGGTCTGAGCCTAGGTTCCTCGTATCAAGGGGGTACTATTAAAGTAGTAGAGAGAGAGAGAAGTGGTAGGCTGCTTTTGAAGAAGTAGGATGAGGAGCTATGCTCTAGACCTGGGGACTTTGAGATGTCTAGGGCACATCAGGTTGAAATGATGTACATTGATAGTTCATGTGTATGTGGAGTGGAGCTCAGGAGAGATGCAGTACTGAAGCTGCAAATATGGCAGGGAGTGGCAGGAAGGTCTCTGAAGCCCTGGGACCTAAGGAGGGTCCACTCTCGCCCCTGGAGATGGCATAGTGGAGAAAGGAAAAAGACATAAGCTTGTGGATCAACCATAGTAAATATGAATGAAATGGCATCATGGTGAGCTACTTAAGATGAGCAAGAAGGAACAGTCAGGCAGGAAGAACAGCATCAAGCACACCCAGAATCTCCTATTGGCCAGAAGTGTCAAAAGCAAAAGGGAAGCCAAGAAGGAAGATTCAGAAGAAGCCATTCCTTTTGCTAATGAGGACATCACTGGGAACTTTGGAGAGAGCAATTTATTTTGAATGTTAGGATCAGGAACCAGATGTCCAGCACTTCCAAAGACAGTGAAAGGAGAGCAGGTAGGGACTCTGAGGAACCTGTAATAAGTGCAGTGAAACCATGGACTTTTTAAATGTAGAAGTACTGGAAATTGATGATAATGAGAGGTTGGGTAGGATCATGCATTCTGGTCAGAGGTGAACAGCCAACTAGACAATTAAACTCTAGGTGAATGCAAATGCTGGGCTGAAACTGGAGATGAGTGTCAGAGAGAAAGTAACTCAACCTATGGTAGATGAGAAATTCACCCAATGAGAGTTTAGTGGAGAGAAAAGGCAGGCTGTAGTTCTCTGGTTATGGAGCATCTCAGAGAGACTTTGATCAGGAGAAAAATGAGGTCAAAGTGGTTTGTGCAGCAATAGATATCACACATCTCTCTTCCAACTTCTCAATCTCCCACAACTGCTCTCCAAAGGATAAGGAAGCCCAATTGGATGTCATATGACAGTCAGACATCCCACCGTGCCTTTGAGATGAATGAAGTGGAGCATAAAGGTCTACAATTCAGGAAAGTGAGGGTGATGGCCCATCTGCTTAGTGCATGACTGGTCTTTGGCCAAGCTGTATTGCATGTAGAGGAATACGAACCGGTTGGTAGAAGGGTCTCCAACTCAGGGCCTATGAGACTCACTTGAAGGAACTGTGGCTCTTGGGCTTAGAAGACACCCAAGGGATTGTGCCAGGTCTCCTAAGTTTTTTTAAAAATGAGCACCAAGTAGTTATATGTATTAGATGTATTTAATTTGTTACCAGTTGGAGAGCTTGGATCCAGAAGTGGTCTTTTACCCCTCTAAATTGATTTTCAATTTTACTAAAGAGAATGAAATATTCTTTTCTCTCTGAGCTCTGTCAAAGAGAAAAATGATATTTTCTCTGAAGGATTAATTTCCACTGAAATAACCTTTATAGGGCATCTCCTGGAAAAGGATTGATGAATCATTTGAAGATATGTCTTGGGAAGAATTGAATGGAGTCTACTGAAGGCATTTCCATTGAAATGCCATTGCATTCATAGAAACATATATACTTTTTGTGAATGGAGAATAATGCCTAGGAGTAATATATAGTAAGAGTAACTTATTTTAAGCTAACAAACAGGATGAGGGATAAGATCCATTGGTAGTAGCAAATGTAATGTTTCCTTCACTATCTGAAAAACAAGTTTAGTCAATAAACTTTTTTTTTTGGTGAGGCAATTGGGGTTAAGTGACTTGCCCAGGGTCATACAGCTAGTAAGTGTCAAGTGTCTGAGGCTGGATTTCAACTCAGGTCCTCCTGACTCCAGGACCAGTGCTCTATCTACTGTGCCACCTAACTGCCCCAATCAATAAACATTTACTTAACACCTGCTATGTGTCAGGCAGAGTGGTTAACTCTGCCTTTTCCCTTATGAACTGAGGCTCTTAATACCAGGGATTTTGTTGGCCCACAGAGCTGAGGAATCCAAATGCTCTGACAGTTTTTGGGGCTGCAAAGTAGAAGCTCTCTTTCCCTGGGAATTTGAATTGGTTGTTTCAGGTGTTTGAATGATTTGCAGGGATAATTTTGTAACAATGAGTCCACTTCCATAATGGAAGGGTGGGCCTCAGCTCAAGGGCAGTGTTGTGTGTTGGACAGGAGGAGAGGGGACCCAAATGATAACTTTCAGATATGATAAATGGCTTTCATATAATTTTTGTGGTATGCCATTCACTTTTGCCTTGCTACAAAATATCAAATTGGTTGATGATAAAAAAAATGGTAGAAGAAAACTAAGAGGTAATAAACCATAAGCATGAACATCAGAACATGTGAATCTTTGAGAAACCCTGAAGACATAACCCATATTCACGTGTGTCCAGAACCTAGGAATAGGGTCACAGTTTATAGGGACAAGTTCCATGACTTTAGCA
Organism: Dromiciops gliroides; assembly: GCF_019393635.1. Lineage (NCBI taxonomy): Eukaryota > Metazoa > Chordata > Mammalia > Microbiotheria > Microbiotheriidae > Dromiciops > Dromiciops gliroides. Next base: position 261,668,112 of record NC_057863.1, on the reverse strand, counting down.
AAAAGGGCCCTGGACTAAAGTATCAAAATTTAAATATTGTAGGACGCAACTCTTGCAGGGTTACTAGGTGGTGCAGTGGTTAGAGTGCTGGGCCAGGAGTCAGGAAGCCTCATCTTCATGAGTTCAAATCTGGCCTCAGATACTTGCTAGTCTATGTGACCCTGGGCAAGTAACTTAACCTTGCTGTCTTAGGTCCTCATCTGTAAAATGATCTAGAGGAGAAATAGCAAACCATTCTTGTATGTTTTCTAATAAAACCTCAAATAGGGTCATGAAAAGTTGGATATGACTGAAATAACTCAACAACAGTAACAACAAAAGGACTCAAAATTTAGAAAGACATTTAATAAGAAAATAATAAACAGCAATCTCTTTACTACATGAGGCTGAAACCCAAGTACAAGGACTTCAAGGAAGAGAAGTGAAAACAATTTTGCTAAGCCAAAGAAACAAGTTTATTAGAAAGTTGTAACAGACACTTCAGCTATGGTATATCAGAGCTGAGTAAACTTGCTGGAAATGACTTGTCATTGGAGGAGTCTCCCTCATGACAGGTGAGATTCTGACCATGTCCCAGAAATGGTTCTTGGTCCTTGCCACTTTACTGCCCTGAGTGCTCCATAGGGATTCCAAGACACTTTTATGGTAGTTCTTTCATGCCACCTAACCACAGAGGCAGATGGAATATAATGTTCTTAGAAGGTCAAATCAGGGAGGGACAAGGATTCCATGACACTGGAGTAGCAGGTGTTTTTTTTTTTAATTTTTTTTTTTTGTGGGGCTATGGGGGTTAAGTGACTTGCCCAGGGTCACACAGCTAGTAAGTGTTAAGTGTCTGAGGCCGGATTTGAACTCAGGTACTCCTGACTCCAGGGCCGGTACTCTATCCACTGTGCCCACCTAGCCGCCCCCTGATAGTTTTTCAATAGAAGCCATAGGAAGAATACCTTCCAGAGAAAGATGGGCGGTAGCAGCCATAGCCATAGCCACCATAGCCTAGGCCTCCATAGCCATAGCCACCAAAGCCATAGCCTAGGCCACGGAAGCTGCCACATCCACAGCCATAACCAGAGCCATAGCCATAGCCCAGGCCCCCATAGTAGCCACCATAGTAGCTCATGGTGTCAGGATTCACTTGGATGTCTAGAGTAGTTTGTATGAGTGTGCATGGCACCATTTGCATGGGCACTTTTATACTCTTCCAGTAGGAGGTGTGGCAGATCCATTTAAGAACTGCATCATTCCCATGAATGAAATTGCCAGGGTAAAATCAACTCATTATTGTTTGTTTCCTGAGAGCAAATCCTACAGCTCATTAAAGGTGTTTTCTCTTGATTTGCTATTTCTCTGAGAAGGCTCTGACAGGATCTTTTTCTTGTAATGAGAAATGATTATAGTGTTGCCAAAGCGTATGTGGTTAATGTGGCTGGTGCCCTTCCCAGACTTTTGTGGTAACTCTCTCCCAGATGTCACTTTTCTACTTCCATTATGCTTTTCAGCCTAGCCTTCTGGTTCTTTAGACATGCTCTAGAATCTTGTCTCTTTTAATAAGTAATTCTTGACACCTGAGTGATAGAACAATTCATGAAAATTTCGGATTGGAGTTGAAATGGTGGTGGCGCACAACTGTAGGAAACAGGTCAATGAATCAATCATTCTGAAAGCACCTGAAGAATGAACCACATTTCCAGTGTTTGCACAGTGCTAGCAAGTGTACTCAGTACTGGAAGCACAAAGAAACATCAACGGAGTGCCTATGCTCCAGTAGCTCTAAATTTCTAAGGCCAATGAGAACATGAAAACAGCAAAGCACCTGCCATAGACATGAAGAATTGACAGAAGAAGATAATAGAAGTATAAACACAAGTCACTGGGAGGAAAGGTAAGGCAACATGCCAAGTTGGGATTAGAACTGAGATTCCATTGGACCAGGGAAAATCAGAGGGGAGGGGCAGAAAGAAGAGAGAATTCTGGGCAGGGCAGACAGCCAGTCAGTGCAAAGGAAAGCATAAAGGATATGCAGTATATTATTTGAGCATGTAAGCCAGCATGGGCAGGATGATGAAGTTTGGGTAGGGTGATAAAAGGTACCAAGTCTAGAAAGGCAGGAAGAGGGGGAAATGTCAGGCAAAGGTTCTCTATTTAATTCAGCACAGAACAGAACAGGAAGCAACTGGAGAGAACTGGGACTTTTACTGGTTAGAGGGAGAGAGGAATAAGGTGAATACTTTAGAAAATGCCTTGGACAGCTAAGTGGAGGATGGATCTGAGTGGGAAGAAGATTTAGGTGGGGAAGCCAGTCAAAGGCCCTTCCAGAGAGGCGCTGTGAGGGCCTGATCTAAGGTGGGAACTGTGATTGGTGAGTAGGGTTTGGATGCAAGAGATGCTGTGAAGGTCGAAAGAACTTATTTTGCCAACTGATCAGATAGTTGCAATACTAGTTAAGTGTCAAGGAGGGCCCTTAGGCTATGAACCTAAGTTCTGCCCTTGATATTGGTGCCATTAAATAGACTAGAGAAGTTGGGAAGTGGCAGGGTGCTTTTAATGAGGCAGAATGAGGAAATCTGTTCTAGACTTGAGGGACTTTGAGATATCTAGGGCCTAGCTGCTGCTGCTGCTGCTGCTGCTTCTTCTGCTTCTTCTTCTTCTTCTTCTTCTTCTTCTTCTTCTTCTTCTTCTTCTTCTTCTTCTTCTTCTTCTTCTTCTGCTTCTTCTGCTTCTTCTGCTGCTTCTTCTTCTTCTTCTTCTTCTGCTTCTTCTTCTTCTTCTTCTTCTTCTCCTTCTTCTTCCTCCTCCTCCTCCTCCTCTTCTTCTTCTCCTTCTTCTTCCTCCTCCTCTTCTTCTTCTTCTTCTTCTTCTTCTTCTTCTTCTTCTTCTGCTGCTGCTGCTGCTTCTGCTTCTTCTTCTTCTTCTTCTTCTGCTTCTTCTGCTGCTGCTTCTTCTTCTTCTGCTTCTTCTTCTTCTTCTACTGCTTCTTCTTCTTCTGCTTCTTCTTCTTCTTCTGCTTCTGCTGCTGCTGCTTCTTCTGCTTCTTCTTCTTCTGCTTCTTCTTCTTCTTCTTCTTCTTCTTCTTCTGCTTCTTCTTCTTCTTCTGCTTCTGTGTCTTCTTCTTCTTCTCCTTCTTCTTCCTCCTCCTCCTCTTCTTCTTCTCCTTCTTCTTCCTCCTCCTCCTCTTCTTCTTCTCCTTCTTCTTCCTCCTCCTCCTCTTCTTCTTCTTCTTCTTCTTCTTCTTCTTCTTCTTCTGCTTCTTCTGCTTCTTCTGCTTCTGCTTCTTCTTCTTCTTCTTCTTCTTCTGCTGCTGCTGCTGCTTCTTCTTCTTCCTCTTCTGCTTCTGCTTCTCCTTCTGCTTCTGCGTCTTCTTCTTCTGCTGCTGCTTCTTCTTCTGCTTCTGTGTCTTCCTCTTCCTCTTCTTCTTCTTCTGCTGCTTCTGCTTCTTCTTCTTCCTCTTCTTCTTCTTCTTCTTCTGCTGCTGCTGCTTCTGCTTCTTCTTCTTCCTCTTCTTCTTCTTCTTCTGCTTCTGCTGTTGCTGCTGCTTCTTCTTCTTCTGCTTCTGCTGTTGCTTCTTCTTCTTCTTCTTCTGCTGTTGCTGCTGCTTCTTCTTCTTCTGCTTCTGCTGTTGCTTCTTCTTCTTCTTCTTCTTCTTCTTCTTCTTCTTCTTCACAGGGAAATGATGGTTAAGTGACTTCTCCAGGGTCACACAGCTAGTAAGTGTCAAGTGTCTGAGGCAGATTTGAACTCAGGTCCTCCTGAATCCAGGGCTGGTGCTTTATCCACTGCACCAACTAGCGGTCCCCCTAGGGCCTAACGTCTTAAAATATGGGTGGTGACCCCATATGGGGTTGCGAAAAATTTGGCAACAATAAAAAATTATGTATACCTATTTTGTTTACCTATATCCAGGGTTGTATAAAAATTTCTTGGGAAAAAAAGGTATCACAAGCAGAAAAAGTTTAAGAAGCCCTGGTCTAGGGGACCTCAAGTTGAAATTGCCCAATCAAACAAAACAGTTCATGAAGTGGGACTGGATCTTAGGAGAGATGTAGATCTGGATTAGGAGATGCGGCAATGAATGGCAGAGAGAAGATCCCTGAAATCATGAGACTTAAGGAAGATCTACTCTCTCACCCCTGGAGAGAAAACAATAAGAAGAAAATAAAAAAAGAATTTTAGGGTTCAGACAAAATAGTGACAATGAGATAACATGATAATGGATCAGCTAAGGGGACTAGAAGGGAAGAGTCGGATTGGAAGTGCAGTACCATGCACACCAAGGAGCACCGGTTGGCCAAGGTCTTCTTTCTTTCTTTTTTTTGCAACAAACATTTATTTTATTTTTTTCCAGTTACATGTAAGGGTAGTTTTCAACATTCATTTTCATAAGATTTAGAGTTCCAAATTTTTCTCCCTCCCTCCTTTTCTTCCCCCCTCCACAATCAATCTGGTATAGGTTAAATATGTTCAGTCCACAAGTGCTCTTTTTATCAGTTCTTTCTATGGGAGTGAAGAGTATGCTTCATTATTAGTTCCTTGGGATTGTCTTGGATCATTGTATTGCTGAGAGTAGTTAAGTCATTCGCAATGGCTCATAGAACAATACTGCTGTCACTATGCACAGTGTCTTCCCAGTTCTGCTCATTTCACTATACATCAGTTCATATGAGTCTTTCCAGGTTTTTTCTGGGATCATCCCATTTGTCATTTCCTATAGCACAATATCATTTCACTACAGCAAAGCAGATGACCTTCCTGCGACTGGATCTGTGTCAGTGTGACTGTGGGGTTGGGCTTCACTCCTATCTCAGCACAGCAGCTCCCTCCTTCCGACCTTCCAAGCTGTCCTTGGTTGGAAAATGATCTCAGCAATTCTTCTGTGGATTTTGCTGCTCCAGGAATTGTCCTATGGTATTATTTATATGTTTTTTGGAGACATCGTGCCATGAGTTCGAGAGCTCACACTGCCTTTCCTCCGCCTGGCCAAGGTTTTCAAAAGCCAAAGGGAGGGGGCAGCTAGATGGCGCAGTGGATAGAGCACCGGCCCTGGATTCAGAAGTGCCTGAGTTCAAATCCGGCCTCAGACACTTAACACTTACTAGCTGTGTGACCCTGGGCAAGTCACTTAACCCCAATTGCCCCTCAAAAAAAAAAGCCAAAGGGAGATCAAGAACAAGGAAGACTCAGAAGAGGCCATTAGTTTTGGCCAAGAGGATGTCACTGAGCACTTTGGAGAGAAAAGTTTCTCTTAAATGTGGGGATCATGAACCTGACATAAAGGTATTTCAAAGTCAGAGAGGAGAGATTCATTTGTAATGTAATTTGAATTTTTTTCTCCACTGTGTGAAACACATATTCTACCAATAAACATTTATTAAACACATATTTTGTGCCAGGTAGAGTACAAAGCTCTGGCTTTCCCCCCAAGAACCTCTCTGAGGGACAGAGTTGGTTTAAGTAGCTGAGATATCCAAAGGCCCCAGATCCTTTTTTGGAGCAGCAAAGCAGGTGGTCTCTTTTCCTGGGAGTTGAATTGATTAGAGACTTCGTGATTTGTAGGACACCCATGCAGCAGTGAGTCTACTTCCCCTACAGAAAGTTAGGCCTCAGCTTGAGGCCAGTGTGTGAGTTGGACCAACAGTGCAGGTGGCTGGAGGAGATGACAAACATCCAAAGGGAAGGTTACTATGACAACTTTCAGATTTGGTGTATGGCTCCCTTTTGTGGTCTATGTGTGGTGCCATTCTCATGTGGTATGCTACAAAACTTCAGATTGGTTGATGATAACAAAATAGTGGAAGACAGGTAGATAAGGGCTAACATCTGGGGGTCAATAAGGTCACCCTAGATCTGGAGGTCATGAACCATGAACATGAGGTACTGAACATTTCAATCTTTTTGAAATCTTGAAGATGAAAACTGTGTCCATGGGCACAAAGAACATGGGAGAAGGGAAACAACTTATAGGTGGGGACCTAACATTATGCTTAGGTTATATCCTGGAGAAATAAAATTTTAGAAATATATTCAACAAGAAAATAATAGATCATTTTCAATAGAAATCTGGAGTAGGATCTGCAAAAAATTAATTTGAGAACCATTTTTCTATAATGACATATAAGCATAAGTCAAAATTTCATAATGTGAGGCTGAAACCCAAGCCTAGTGAGGTCAAGAAGGACACATGAAAACACTTTTGCTAAGGCAGTGAAACAGATTTATTAGAACATTGTAATAGGCATCACATCTGTGGCATGTAAGATTTGAGAAGACTTGCTGGAAATGAGGTGTTGTTGGGAGAGTGTTCTCCCCCATGGCAGGTGAGATTCTGTATCATTTCCCAGAAGGACAGGTCCTGCTGCTCCTCATTCCCTGCCATTTCACTGTCCTGTGTGCTCCAAGAGGGATCCTAGTTCTTCTTTTGGTAGTTCTCCCATGCCAGTCACCAGGAGAGCAGATACAATGATGTCCTTAGAATGCTGTGGAATTTGCTTCAAAACCAGGGATTTCTTGAGAGCTCAGAAGAAGCAAGTAGTTTTTCAATGGAAGCCATAGGAAGAATACCTTCCAGAGAAATATGGGCTGTAGCTGCCATAGCCATAGCTGCCATAGCCCAGGCCTCTGTAGCTGCCATAGCCCAGGCCTCTGTAGCTGCCATAGCCCAGGCCTCTGTAGCTGCCATAGCCCAGGCCTCCAAAGCCATAGCCACCAAAGCCATAGCCTAGGCCACGGAAGCTGCCACATCCACAGCCATAACCAGAGCCATAGCCATAGCCCAGGCCTCCATAGTAGTTGTTGTAGTAACTCATTTTGTCAGGATTCACTGATTTGAAGTGATGTCAGTGAGAAGTTGTGAGTGTGTATGGCACCATCTGCATGGGGACTTTTATATCCCTCTGCAGGAGGTGTGGCAGATTTATTTCACAATGGCATAACTCACATGAATGAAATCATGAACATGAAATCACATTCTTTTCATTTTTTGTTCCATGAAGCAATTACTCTAGCTTATTAAAGGCATTTTCTCTCAATTTGCTGTTCCTCTGAGATGGATCTTCTTGAATTGAGCAATGATTTTGGTGTTGCCAAAGGCTATATTATTAATATGGCTGATGCCCAACTCAGGTTTCATGGCAGCCTTCTCCCTGGTGGCATTGTCCTCCTTCCATTATGCTTGTCAGCCTGGTCTTCTGATTATTTACACATCCTATGAAATCCTATCTCTTCTACCAAGTGCTACTTGAGATTCAAGTGACAGAATCACAATAGTTTCAGGTTGGAGTTGAGATAGCATTGGGACACAACTGCATGGAATAGTTCAATCAATCACCTATTCCAAAATCAATCCATGCAGAATCAAGCTCTCCTAGTGTCCCCCCTGTTCCAGCCATTGTGCTCAGGGTTAGGGATCTGGAAAATGTCAGCAAAGCCCCTTTCTTCATGCAGTTCTAAAGTGTCAAGGCCAGTGAGAATATGACAACAACAAGGCACTTGTAGCAAAATGTAGAGTTGTAGGGAGAATATCTTAGAGGCAAAAGTGGAAGCCAGTGGTGTAAACATGCCACAGGAGGGATGAAAGCTGAGATTCTATTGGATCAAGGAAAGTCAGAAAGGAGGGGTGGAAAGAGGAGAGGATTCTGGGCAGGCTGGACAGCCAACTAGTACAATGGCAAAAAACCCAAACATGGATTATATTATTCTAGCTAATGCAGGTAGGCCAGCATGGACAGGACCATGAAGTATAGTGAAAATAATCAAATGTGTTAAGCCCAGAAAAGTAGGAAGGGGTCAGCTCATGAAGAGGGAAAAATGCCAGGAAGAGGAGATATCTATTTAAATCAGCATAGTAAAGCAATCAACTGTAGGTTACAAGATAATTGGTGCTCTGCTGCAGCTTTTCAGGTGAGTGGGGGAAAAGAGTCAGAAGAATGCTTTAGGATGCCTTGGGTAGTTGTGTGGAGAAGTTATCTTAGTGGGAAGAAAATTGAGGTAGGGAGAACAATGAAAGTTTCTTGTAGAAAGGTGTTGCAAGGGTCTGATCTAAGATGGGTACTGTGTGAGTAGAGAGCAGTTTTTGAATACCAGAGATACTCTGAAAGTAGAAAAGACATTTTTGGCAACAGATCAGATAGTTGCAATGATAGTCAGGTTTCAAGCACCTCTCTGAAGATGTGAACATAAGTTCTTGTCTTGATATTGGTGTTCTGGAAAGGAGTAGAGAAGTTGGGAATAGATTGTTGCTGTTGTTGTTCATCCTTCATTTTCAAAAGAACCAATAACATCATTGGGTTATGGCTTCACTTGTGCATTAATTAGATTTAAGTGAGACAGAGTTGTACAAAGTAATCAGCCTCACTTTCTTCCAGAATCATCAAAGACAAAATTCAAGATACCTGGCAATGGGCCAGGATGCAGTGCATGACCTTGGTGTCACCTGAATAACTTAATTAAGGGATGGTTCTGAGCTGGAGCTAGAGATGGATTTTTGAGTTCTAGAGAGAAGAGAACTGATAGAAGCTCCAACTTAGAGGTTGGTCTCCAACTTAGAGAATGTAATGGAGAGCAGACAGAGTACAGCTCTCTGATTGTCAAGCATCTCAGAAAGACATTAGTTGAGGGTGGAACCAAGATGGTGGAGTAAAGGCAACAATTCTCCTGAGCTTTTTAAAATTTCCCTCCAAACCATGTTCAAATAACACCTCAAAATGAATTCTGGAGCAGCAGAACTAATAACAGGATGAGGTGAAACAATTTTCCAGCCAAAAGACAACTAGAAGGTCAGTAGGAAAGGTCTGTCTCACTAGGGTGTGAATGGAGCACAGTACAGTGCAGGCTGTGCCAAGCACAGGCTTGCCTGGTAAATCTGCATCAGGTCTTTTTGTTGACTAAATGTGAGGTGGTGTCAGGGGCTTCTAAAGCTCTCAGCATACAGATGCTAAGGGGGTCAGACAAATGGTCAGAAGGAGACTACAGGAACCTTTTGCTGCACTGGGAGAAGGAATCAGTTGCATTGCTCATAAGTGGTTCTGGGTCACAGTCCGAAGGTGAGTAGAAGCAGTTTGGGGACAAGAAATCACTATTTGGCAAAAAAGAAATACTACTGGAAAGCAGTTTGGCAGAAACCAAAGCATAAACCATTATCTCAGACCATCTACAAAGATAAGGTCAAAATAGGTACATGTTTCAGACATAAAAGATGATGCTATAGGAAAATTAGGGGAGCATGGAATAGTTTACCTGTCAGATCTCTGGATTTAAGTGGATAATTTTGGTTACATGAAATTAAAATGTTTTTCCACAAAGAAAACTACTGCAGCTAAGATTAGAATGAAAGTGGAAAACTGGGGAAAATATTTTTATAACAAGTTTCTTTGATAAAGGCCTCATTTTTCAAATATATAGAGAACCAAGTCAAATTTATGTGAATACTAGCAATTCTCCAATTGATAAATAGTCAAAGGATATGAGGGTAGTGAAGTGACTCAGTGAATAGAGTGATAGGCTTGGAGTCAAGAAGACGTGAGTTCAAATCTAGACTTAGACATTTGCTAGCTATGTGATCCTGGGCAAGTCACTTATCCCTGTTTGCCTCATTCTCTTCATCTGTAAAATGATATGGAGAAGGAAATGGCAAACTACTTCCAGTATCTTTGCCAAGAAAACTCCAAATGCCATCATGAAAAGTGAAACATGAGTGAAATGACTAAATAATAGCAGCAAAAGATATGAACAGGCAGTTTTTAGATTGAAGAAATCAAAGATATAAACAGTCATATAAAACCACTCTAAATCACTATTGCTTAGAGAAGTTCAAATTAAAACAACTGTGAGGGGGCAGCTAGGTGGTGCAGTATCCCTGGATTCAGGAGTACCTGAGTTCAAATCTGGCCTCAGACACTTGACACTTACTAGCTGTGTGACCCTGGGCAAGTCACTTAACCCCCATTGCCCCGCAAAACAAACAAACAAACAAACAAAAACCAACTATGAGTACCACCTCACACCTATCAGATTTACCAATATGTCAGAAAGGGAAAAATCACAAAGTAAGAGGGGATGTGGGACGATTGGGACACTAATGAATTGTTGGTGGAGTTGTGAACTGATCCAATGATTCTGAAGAGCAATTCAGAACTATTCCCAAAGGACTATAAAACTGACTCACCAATGGCACTACTAGGTCTATATACCAAAGAGATAACAAAGGAAAAACACCTATATTTACAAAAATATGTATAGTAGCTCTTTTTGTGGTGGCAAAGAATTGGAAATTGAGGGGATGCTCATCAATTGGAGAATGGCTGAACATAATGAGCAGGATGCTTTCTGAAAACCCTGGAAAGGCTTACATGAACTGATGCAAAGTGAAGTCAGCAGAACCAGAAGAACATTGCATAGAGCAACAGCAATATTGTGTGATGAACAGTTGTGAATGACTTAGCTATTCTCAGCAATACAAGGACCACAACAATCTCAAAGGCCTCCAGAGAAAGAACTGATGTCATCTGAATACAGACCAAAGTATGCCATTAAAATTTTTTTTCTGTTTGAGTCTCTTGCACAAAAAGAATAATATGTAAATATTTTATATAATTGCACACATATAACTTATATCAGAAGGGATTTAGGGAAGGGTTAGAGGGTTAGAATTGGAACACAAAACAATAAATGTTTAAAATTGTTTTTACATATAATTGGGGGAAACAATATATTACTTAAAAAAGAGCATTTTCCTTTTATGTGCTTTTTTCTCTGAAAAGGCTCTGCCACTATCTTATTCTCTTAATGAGAAACTTGTATACTGTTGCTAAAGCCTATATAGTTAATGTAGCTGGTTACCTACTACTCAGTCCTAAGTGTAGCCCCCTTTTGATGACATTGTCCTCTTATTATTCTTTATGCCCTGAACTTCTGATTCTTTAGGTGGTAATTGAATACTACCTCATTTAATCAGTACTATTTGACTCAAGTGACAGAATCACACACAAATTTGAGGTTGGTGTGAAATGGTGGTACTGTGGCATAACTGTATGGAACAGGACAATCAAACAACTATTTGAAAAAGGACCCAAAGCACAAATCAACTCCTCAGTGTTTGCATTGTGCCAGCCACTATTCTCAGAGGCCCTTTCCTCAGTCATCACTAAAGTTCCAAGGCCAGGGAAATTATGAAAACAACATGGCACCTGTAACAAACATGAAGAGTTAGGGCAGCTAGGTGGCAAAGTGGATAAAACAGCAGCTCTGGATTCAGGAGGACCTGAGTTCAAATCTTGCATCAGACACTGGACACTTACTAGCTGTGTGACTCTGGGCACTTAACCTTCATTGTCCCTGCAAAAACAAACAAACGAGCAAACAAAACCCAACCAAACAAACATGGAGAGTTGATGGGATATCTCAGAGGCAAAGTCACAAGAGATTAGGCTAGGTACCACAGGTACAGCTGAGAATATAGTGGCCCAGAGAAATTTAGGGGGGAGAGGAGAGATGATAGTGGTCAAGGTATACAATAAGATAGTGCAAAGACAAGGAGAAAAGGTATTGTTTTGAGCAAAAACATGCAGACCAGCATATCTTAGACCATAAAATGTTGAGAGTACAATAAAATGTACTTAAACTTGAAAGGTAAAGAGGGCAGAATTGAAGAGGAGATATATTTAAACCAGCACGGAACAGAAAGCAACTGGAATTTATGAGGTAATTGGTTTGGGAACTGGGGCTTTTCAGAGACAAAAGAGAAGAGTCAGATGTTGGTTTTTAGGAATTTCCCTTGGCCAGCTAATTGGAGGATGGATTTGGTTGGGGAGAAGACTGAAGCAAGGAGGCTATTATAGAGCAGAGCTGTGAGGGCCTGATCTAAGATGGGGACTGTTTAAGTAGGAAAAATATTTGGATTCCAAAGATGTTGTAAAGGTAAAACAGACAAGGTTTGCTAACTGGGTAGATGTGATAATATGGAGGGGCCAAGAATGTTTCTGAGACTGTGAACCTCAGTTCCTGACTTCATGGCAGTACTGTTGAAGGGAGTAAGAAGATGAAATGTGGTATGATGTTTTGGATAAGGCAGGATGAGAAGATCTGTTCTAGAATTGGGGGGCTTTGAGACATCATGTTGAAATGGCCCGATCAGACAGTCTTAAGATGTGAGATTGGAGCTCACATGAAATAGAGGTTGGGATCCAAGAATCTGGCAGTGAGTGGCATAGAAAAGGTCCCTGAAACCCTGAGACCTGAGGGTCTCTCTCAACCCTGGAAATACTATGGTGGAGAGAAAAAAAGAAAGAGGATTTTAGGGTTCAACCAAAGAAAATGGGGCTAAGGTGATATGAAGTTGGTACAGCCTAGGAAGTAGAAGTGCCAAGCACGCCCAGTGGCAACATTCAACAAGAAAATAATAGATAATTTTCAATAGAAATCTGGAGTAGGATCTCTTCACTGCAAAAAATTAATTTGAGAATCAATTTTCTATAATGAATATAAGCATAAGTCAAAATTTCATAATGTGAGGCTGAAACCCAAGCCTAGTGAGGTCAAGAAGGACACATGAAAACACTTTTGCTAAGGCAGTGAAACAAATTTATTAGAACATTGTAATAGGCATCACATCTGTGGCATGTAAGATTTGAGAAGACTTGCTGGAAATGAGGTGTTGTTGGGAGAGTGTTCTCCCCCATGGCAGGTGAGATTCTGTATCATTTCCCAGAAGGACAGGTCCTGCTGCTCCTCATTCCCTGCCATTTCACTGTCCTGAGTGCTCCAAGAGGGATCCCAGTACTTCTTTTGGTAGTTCTCCCATGCCAGTCACCAGGAGAGCAGATACAATGATGTCCTTAGAATGCTGTGGAATTTGCTTCAAAACCAGGGATTTCTTGAGAGCTCAGAAGAAGCAAGTAGTTTTTCAATGGAAGCCATAGGAAGAATACCTTCCAGAGAAATATGGGCTGTAGCTGCCATAGCCATAGCCGCCATAGCCCAGGCCTCTGTAGCTGCCATAGCCCAGGCCTCTGTAGCTGCCATAGCCCAGGCCTCCAAAGCCATAGCCACCAAAGCCATAGCCTAGGCCACGGAAGCTGCCACATCCACAGCCATAACCAGAGCCATAGCCATAGCCCAGGCCTCCATAGTAGTTGTTGTAGTAACTCATTTTGTCAGGATTCACTGATTTGAAGTGATGTCAGTGAGAAGTTGTGAGTGTGTATGGCACCATCTGCATGGGGACTTTTATATCCCTCTGCAGGAGGTGTGGCAGATTTATTTCACAATGGCATAACTCACATGAATGAAATCGTGAACATGAAATCACATTCTTTTCATTTTTTGTTCCATGAAGCAAGTGCTCTAGCTTATTAAAGGCATTTTCTCTCAATTTGCTGTTTCTCTGAGATGGATCTTCTTGTATTGAGAAATCATTATGGTGTTGCCAAAGGCTATATTATTAATATGCTGATGCCCAACTCAGGTTTCATGTCAAGCCTCTCCCTGGTGGCATTGTCCTCCTTCCATTATGCTTGTCAGCCTGGTCTTCTGATTATTTACACATCCTATGAAATCCTCTCTTTTTTACCAAGTGCTACTTGTATCTGAAATGATGGAATCACACTAGTTTCAAGTTGGAGTTGAGATAGTGTTGGAGCACAACTTTATGGAATGCCTCAATCAATCACCTATTCCAACATCAGTCCATGCAGAAACCAGATCCCCCATTGTTTTCCTTGTTCCAGCCATTGTGATCAGGGTTAGGGAATCCAGAAAATGTCACCAGAGACCCTTTTTTAATGCAGTTCTAACAGAAGTAACATGGAGCATACTACTCAAGTGTCTACTGGAAAAACAACTGACTTAGAAAATAGATTGAGGAGAGAAAATTTAAGAATTATTGAACTACTTGAAATCCATGATCAAAAAAAGACCCTAAACATTATGTTTTAAGAAATTATAAAGGAAAACTTCCCTGATAGAGTAAAGAGGGTAAAATAGAAATTAAAGGAATCAACCGATGACCTCCTAAAAGAGATCCTAAAATGAAGATTCCCATGAACATTACAGCCAAATTCTAGAGCTCTCAGGTCAAGGAGACAATATTGTTAGGTGATAGAAAGAAACAACAATTTAAGTACAGTGGGGCCACCCCCAGGATAAAAGAAGATTTTGTACCTTTTACATTAAGGGGTTTCATGGCTTGAAATTAAATATTCTGGAAGACAAAGGAACTAGCATAACAAGAATCACCTACACAGCAAAACTGAGTATAATCCTTCAATGTCAAAAAATAATATTTAATGATATTGAAGACTTTCAAGAATTTGGTTTTTTCACGTTTTAATTTTCTTTATTATTAAAAAAAATATCCTTTTTACTTACTTTTTTGACTCTGTGCCTGTGCCTTCAACACCTTCACAACAATTTTCTGCTCCTCAATCAGGAAAGCATGCATGATTCTGTCATGGACATATTTAGCACACATGGAGCCACCATAAGCCCTGCGGACATGTTTTTTGGTCTTTGATAGCCTCATAAGAACTTTAGGTCTCACTGCACAGACACCTTGAAGTCTTCCTGGGCACACACCACAGGCTGATTTTGGCGCTTTTCCAACTTTCTTAGTATAAAGGTAAACAACTCTGTTACCTGGGGTCTATGACAGCCAAGTTTTGTTGGAAGCTGTATTGTAGGACAAGCTACGACAATATGTCAGATGCTGAACCATTTTGAATTTCTGTCAGGTCTGTCACTGGAAGAGGGAAGAGCACTTTCAAGAACTTGTGATGAAAAGACCAGAGCTGAATAAAAAAATGTGACTTTCAAATATAAGACTCAAGAGAAGCATGAAAAGGCAAACTGGAAAGAAAAATCATAAGGGATTTAATAAAGTTTTCAGTTCCCTCATGGGAGGATGATACTTGTAACACCTAGTTTGAAAAGACTAGGTACACAATTCACAGTATTAGATGACCATGATGTTCTTGTGTTTGATGAACCCCAAAATGTATACTTTGGGGACAAGAACTCAGTTTTTGGTAAAAAAAAATTCCTACTGGAAAGCGCTTTGGCAGAAACGAGGTATAAACCATTATCTCAAACCATATACTGAGATAAGACCAAAATGGGTACATGATTTAGACATAAATGGTGATAATATAAGCAAATTAGGGGAGCATGGAATAGTTTACATGACAGATCTTTGGATTTAACTGGATAATTTTGGTTACATGAAATTAAAAAGTTTTCCACAAAGAAAACCACTGTAGCCAAGATTAGAAGGAAAGCAAAAAACAGGAAATATTTTTATATGAAGTTTCATTGATAAAAGCCTCCTTTCTCAAATATATAGAGAACCAAGTCAAGTTTATATTAATTCAAGCCATTCTCTAATTGATAAATCGTCAAAGGGCATGAGGGCAGTGAGGTGACTCAGTGAATAGTGTGCTGGGCTTAGTATCAAGAAGACCTGAGTTCAAATCTAGACTCAGACATTGGCTAGCTATGTAGTCCTAGTCAATTCCCTTATGCCTGTTTGTGTCAGTCTCTTCATGTGTAAAATGATCTGGAGAAGGAAATGGCAAATTACTTCGAGTATCCTTGCTATGAAAACCCTAAATGGCATCATGAAGAGACACATGAGTGACATGACTAAATAACAACAACAAAGGATATGAACAGGCATTTGTTAGATGAAGAAACCAAAGGTATATTTAGTTATATAAAATGCTTTAAATCACTATTGATTAGAGAAATGGAAATTAAAACAACTCTGAGATACCATTTCACACCTATCAGATTTTCTAATATAGGAGGGGACATGGGACCATTGGACACTAATGTATTGTTGGTGAAGTTGTAAACTGATCCATTCATTCTGAAGAGCAATTCAGAACTATTCCCAAAGGGGTATAAAACTGTGCATATACCTTGATCCAGCAATGCCACTAATAGGTCTATATCTCAAAGAGATTAAAAAGGAAAAGGACCTATATTTATTTTATTTTATTTTATTTTTTTGCAGGGCAATGGGGGTTAAGTGACTTGCCCAGGGTCACACAGCTAGTAAGTGTCAAGTGTCTCAGGCCGGATTTGAACTCAGGTACTCCTGAATCCAGGGCCGGTGCTTTATCCACTGCGCCACCTAGCTGCCCAGGACCTATATTTATAAGAATGTTTATAGTAGCTATTTTTTTGGTGGCAAAGTATTGGAAATTGAGGGGATGCTTATCAATTTGGAGAATGGCTGAACATGATGAGTAAGATGCTTTCTGGAAAACCTGGAAAGGCTTACATGAACTTACACAGTGAAGAAAACAGAACCAGAATAATTCATAGAGTAACAGCAATATTGTGTGATAAACAGCTGTGAATGACTTAGCTCTTCTTAGCAACACAATGGTCCATGATGATTCCAAAGGACTTCTCTTCTGAGGGTGTACCTCTATCTTCCTTGTCATTAAAGAAACTTTCTATGGTCTGCACCTTTCTCTGACTGCTCATCTTTCCTGCCTATTACTTGACTTTTAACTCCTTCTTAAAGTGGGTCACTGCTTCCAGGCTACATTGTCCCAAGCTTCAGGAGGTCCAAGGTGGTATGATTTAAGGGATAGGAGGTTATTTGCTTGCTTGGTCTGTGCTTGGGTCTGTAAATAACTCCAAGCCAACCTGCTGTTCAACCAAGAAACAAAATTTTTATTTTGCTGGGTTGATAGCTCTGGCGAGTCTGTGCACCTGGACCGCCACTCAAGATTGCTTCCTGGATCCCATTAGCTAAGGTAGAACTATCAAATTCTGCCTTAGCTCCAGCAGAGACCCAGGCCAACCCCTCAGCCCTCTCACCAGACTGTGAGCTTAGTTCTAGAAGATGCAGGTGCTGCAGCTGATTCGAAGACTCTGGGGGTAAATTTCTCTGGTGTGGCCTGCCTGGCGTTGGATCTATGATGGCACAACCTCGGTGTTGGGCTCCACTACCACCCTGGTATAGCAGATCCCTCCTGCCGAATTCTAAGTTGTCTTTTCTGAGGATACATATTTAAACCAGCACAGAATAGAAAGCAACTGGAGTTTATGAGGTAATTGGTTTGGGAACTGGGGCTTTTAATAGAAAGAAGAAAAGAAGGGACTGAAAGAGGCTTTAGGAATATCCCTTGGGCAGTTATTTGGAGAACAGATCTGATTGGAAAGAAGAATGAAGCAAGGAGGTGAATGAAAGGCTGTTACAGAGAAGAACTGTGAGGGCCTGATCTAAGATGGGGACTGTGTAAATAGAAAAAAGTATTTGGATTACAGAGATGATTTAAAGGTAAAAAGGATAAGTATTTCTTACTGATTGGGTAGATGTGATAATGCAGAGGGGTCAGGGACATTCTTGAGACTGTGAACCTGGGTTTCTGGCTTCATTGATGTACTCTTTTTTGTTTGTTTGTTTGTTTGTTTGTTTTGGTTTTTTTTGGTGGGGCAATGGGGGTTAAGTGACTTGCCCAGGGTCACACAGCTAGTCAGTGTCAAGTGTCTGAGGCAGGATTTGAACTCAGGTCCTCCTGAATCCAGGACCAGTGCTTTATCCACTGTGCCACCTAGCTGCCCCGATGTACTCTTTTTTTTTTTTTTTGGTGAGGCAATTGGGGTTAAGTGATTTGCCCAGGGTTACACAGCTAGTCAGTGTCAAGTGTCTGAGGCTGGCTTTGAACTCAGGTCCTCCTGAATCCAGGGCCGATCCTTTATCCACTGTGCCACCTAGCTGCCCCGCGATGTACTCTTGAAGGAAGTAAAGAAGATGAAATGTGGTAGGGTGCTTTGGATGAGAAGATCTGTTCTAGACTTGGGGGGGGGGTTGAGATGGTATGGGGAAATCAAGTTGAAATGGTCCAACCAGGCAGTTTAAGATGGGAGATTGGAGCTCAGGAGAAATACAGGTCAGAATCCAGAAATGTACCAGTGAGTGGCATAGAGAAGGTTCCTGAAATGATGAGACCTAAGGGTCTATCAATCCTGTAAAAAACATAGTGGAGAGAAAAAAGAAAGGATTTTAGGGTTCAAACAAAGGAAATGGGGCTGAGAGGATATGAGGCTGGTCCAGCTAATATGCCTAGGAAGAAGCAGTGTCAAACACTCCCAATAGCAATGGTTGGTCAGCCCTGTCAAAAGCTAAAGGGAGGTCAAGAAGAGGAAAGTTTCAGAAGCCATTATTGGTTTAGGCCTTGAGGACCTCCAGTACTTTGGAGATGGGGGTCAGGAAACAGCTGTTCATGCCTTTTAAAGATAGCAAAAAGGTAGTAACTGGGGATTCTGACTAGGCTGCATTGACTTCAGTACAGCCATGGATTTTTGAAATGTAGAATTGCTGATAATATGAGTTTAGGTAGGATCCTACATTCAGGACATACTCTGACATAGGTAGATACGTCAGTTAGGGGAGATTCTGGACTGAACTTGGAGATGGGGAAGTGAGTGTCAGAAAGAAGGGAACTGAGCCCATGGCAGATGAGGAGGTCACCAACTGAGAGTTTGGTGGAGAGAAAAGAAGGCAGGCTGGAGCTTTTTGACTGTGGAAAAATTCGGAAAGACTTGATTGACCAGGAGAAGAATGAGCTGAAGGCATTTGGGGCAAGAATAGATGTCTCATCTCTCCTAACTTCCAAACCTTTCATAAGTTCAGAATAAAGGATAAGCAACCCCAAAAGAATGTCACACGACCACCAGAAATCCCATATAACCTTAATGTAATTTGTACTATTTTCTCCACTGCCTGAAACACAAGTTCTATCAATACACATTTATTAAGGATATACTTTGTTCAAGGTAGAGTGCTAAGCTCTGCCTTTTTCCCCAAGAAACCCTCTGAAAGAGAGACTTAAAGTTCTATGTGATATACAAAGGTCCCAGGGCTTGTGGAGCAACAACGCAGGTGCTTTCCTGGGAGCTGAGTTGATTAGAGAGTTCAGGTGTTTGAGTGATTTGTAGGACATCCATGAAGCAGTGAGTCTACTTCCCCTACAGAAAGGTAGGGATAATGTTGTGAGTTGGAACAACAGTGCGGGTAGTTGGAGGTGATGACAAACTTCCAAAGGGAAAGTTTCATTGACAACTTTCAGACTTGGTGTATGGCTCTTTGTGTTGGGCCATTCAATTGTGCTGTGTTATAAACCTTCAAGTTGCCTGATGATAACAAAATAGTAGAAGACAAGTAGACAAGGGCAAGGCTAAGCCAACTTCTGGGGGTCATTAGGGTCATCCTGGATCTGCAGGTCATGACCCATGAACATGAGGCCCCGATCATGTCAATTTTTTTGAAACCTTGAATATGAAAACCCTGTCCATGGGCACAGAGAACATGGGAGAAGGGAAACAGCTTATAGGTGGGGGCTTAACATTATGGAATACTAAAGTTTATGTACTGGAGAATTCAAATTTTAGAAATATGTTCAACAAGAAAGTAATAGATCTTTTTGAATAGAAATCTGGAGTAGTATGGCTTCATTGCAAAAAATGAATTGGAGAACCAATATTCTGCAATGACCTTTATCAGCATAGGTCAAAATTGAACATGCCTTCATAATGTGAGGCTGAAACACAAGCACAGTGAGATCAACAAGGACACATGAGAACAGTGTTGCTAAGGCAGTGAAACAAATTTATTAGAAAATTGTAATAGGCATCACATCTGTGGCATGTAAGATTTGAGTAAATTTTCTGGAAATAAGTTGTTTTGGGGAGAGTGTTCTCCCTCATGGCAGGTGAGAGTCTGCATCATTTCCCAGAAGGGCAGGTCCTGCTGCTCCTCATTCCCTGCCACTTCACTGCCCTTTGTGCTCCAGTAGGGATCCCAGTTCTTCTTGTGGTTGCTCTCCCATGCCAGTCACCAGTAGAGCTAGATACGATGATGTCCTTAGAATGCTGTAGGTTTGCTCCAAAACCAGGGATTTCATGAGAGCTCAGCAGAAACAAGCAGTTTCTCAATAGAAGCTATAGGAAGAATACCTTCCAGAGAGATATGGGCTGTAGTTGCCATAGCCCAGGCCTCCAAAGCCATAGCCTAGGCCATGGAAGCTGCCACATCCACAGCCATAACCAGAGCCATAGCCATAGCCCAGGCCACCATAGCAGTTGCTGTAGTAGCTCATTTTGTTAGGATTCACTGATTTGAAGTGATGTCAGTGAGAAATTGTGAGTGTGTATGGTACCATCTGTATGGGACTTTTATATCCCTCTGCAGGAGGTGTGGCAGATTTATTTCACAATGGTATAACTCATATGAATGAAATTGTGAACATGAAATCACATTCTTTTCATTTTTTGTTCCATGAAGCAAGTGCTCTAGCTTATTAAAAAGCATTTTCTCTCAAGTTGCTGTTTCTCTGACCAAGCTCCAGGGACTCCACAGTCCCTGTTTCAGAGAGCTTCCTGGCTGTTGGAACAAATAATTCTCATATTCCCATTATATTGAGGGAAATATTAACATGCTTGGGATAGACTTAGCCCCACAGTTAGCCTCAAGAAAATAATATATCTTTTTTGTCTGTCTGCCAAGATGTTTTGACCTAGGCATGGCCGCTGTGAATGATATAAAGTATTCATACCTCAGGTTGAGAGCCAAATGATATATAGTTGCCACAGGTAGATGAATAGTACTAAAAATGACTCAGCAAATGTGGAAATACTCAGAAGTGCTGATACTGTGAGGTTGGGTAGCATCATGCATTCAGGCATACATGGAAAGTCACCTGAATAACTGAATTAAGGGAAGGTTCTGGGGTGGAACTAGACATGGGTTTTAAATTTATTTATTTATTTATTTATTTTAGTGAGGCAATTGGGGTTAAGTGACTTGCCCAGGGTCACACACCTAGTAAGTGTTAAGTGTCTGAGGCTGGATTTGAACTCAGGTACTCCTGACTCCAGGGCCGGTGCTCTATCCACTGCGCCACCTAGCTGCCCCTAGACATGGGTTTTTGAGTTCTAGAGAGAAGAGAACTGATCCCATAGGAGCCCCAACTTAGAGTTTGGTCTCCAATTTGTGCCACACTCTCCTGGACAGCAGCAGGCGCACGTTTGCTCATCATGGTCTCTTCCCCGAAAGGGCGGTCCTTCAAAAACTGGCGGTCCTTCAAAAACCGTTTCAGTAGTATGCATTCAACTCTTACATTTCACTTAAAAACTTTCATTTTTTTTTTACCACAACCTCAAAGTGAATTCTAGAGCAGCAGAACTAGTAACTGAACGAGGTGAAATAATTTTCCAGCCAAAAGACAGCTAGAAACTAGAAAGTCAGTAGGAAAGGTCTGTCTCACTTGGATGTGAAAGGAGCACAGTCCAGGGCAGGCTGTGCCAAGCACAGCCCTTACCTGGTGAATCTGAAGGAAGCCTTTTCAGTAACTGAATGTGAAGTTGTGGCAGAGGCTTCTGAAGCTGTCAGCCCTCAGATGATAAGGGGGTCAGACAAGTGGTCAGAAGGAGACTACAGGAACCTTTTTCTGCATTGGGAGAAGGAATATGTTGCATTGTCCATAAGAAGTTCCAGGTTACAGTCCTAAGGTAGGCTGCAGCACTTTGAGGACAAGACCTCACTAATTGGCAAAAAACATCTTGCTGAAAAGCAGTTTGGCAGAAACCATATACCAAGCTATGGCCAAAAGGGGTACATGATTTGGAAATAAACCATGATAATGTAGGCAAATTAGGGGAGAATGGAATAGTCTACTTCTCAGATCTCTGAATTAAAATGGATAATTCAGGTTACATGAAATTAAGCTGTTTTTTTTCTCATAAAAGTATTTTATTGTTTTTTTTCCAGTTACATGTAAAGATAGTTCTCAGCATTTGTTTACACAAGCTTTCCAATTTCAGATTTTTCTCCCTCCCCTCCCTCACCCCTCCCCTAGACAGCAGGTAATCTGAAATAGGATATATATACACATATATATACATACATATATGTATATATAATAACATTAAACATATTTCTGCATTAGTCATGTTATAGGAAAAGAATCAGAGCAATGAGGAAACACCTCAAAATAGAAATACAACAGCACCAAAAACAAAAGAAATAGTATGGTTCCATCAGCATCTATACGCCACAGTTCTTTTTTTCTGTATTTGGAGATCCCCTTCCATCATGAGTCCCCTGGAACTCTCTTGTACCATTGCATTGGTGAGAAGAATCTAGTCCATCACAGTTGATCAACACACAATGTTGATGGTACTGTGCACAATGTTCTCCTGGTTCTGCTCATCTCATCAGTTAATGCAAGTCCTTCCATGTTTCTCTGAACTCCTCCTGCTCATTGTTTCTTATAGCACAGTAGAATTCCATTACATTCATATATCATAACTTGTTCAGCCATTCCCCAATTGATGGGCAACCCCTCAATTTCCAATTCCTTGCCACCACAAAGAGAGCAGCTATAAATTTTTTTGTACATGTGGGTCCTTTTCTCTTTTTTATGATCTCCTTGGGAAAAAGACCCAAAAGTGGTATTTCTGGGTCAAAGGTATGCACAGATTTATAGTCCTTTGGGAATAATTCCAGATTGCTCTCCAGAATGGTTGGATCAGTTCACAGCTCCACCAACAATGCATTAGTGTTCCAATTTTCACACAACTTCTCCAACTTTTATTATTTTCCTTTTTTGTCATATTAGCCAATCTGATAGGTGTCAGGTGGTACCTCAGAGTTGTTTTAATTTGCATCTCTCTATTCAATAGTGATTTAGAGCATTTTTCATATAGGAATAGATAGCTTTGATTTCTTCATCAGAAAACTTCCTGTTCATATCCTTTGACCATTTCTCAATTGGGGAATGACTTGGATTCATATAAATTTGATTTAATTCCCTATATATTTTAGATGCCTTTATCAGAAGCATTGGCCATAAAAATTGTTTCCCAGCTTTCTGCCTCCCTTCTAATTTTGAATGCATTGTTTCTGTTTGTACAAAAACTTTTTAATTTAATGTAATCACAATCATCCATTTTGCATTTCATAATATTCTCTATCTCTTGTTTGGTCATAAACTGTTCTCCTTTCCAAAAATCTGAAAGGTAGACTATTCCTTCCTCTCCTAATTTACCTATGGTATCACCTCTTATGTCTAAATCATGTATCCATTTTGACCTTATTTTATTATAAGGTGTAAGATGTTGGTCTATGCCTAATTTCTGCTATACTATCTTCCAGTTTTCCCAGCAGTTTTTGCCAAATACTGAGTTCCTATACCAGAAGCTGGAGTCTTTGGGTTTATCAAACACTACATTATTAATGTCATTTACTACTGGGTCTCCTGTGCCTAGCCTATTCCATTGATCCTCTACTCTATTTCTTAGCCAGTACCGGATAGTTTTGATGACTGCCACTTTATAGTAAAGCTCTAGATTTGGCACAGCTAACTCACCTTCCTGTGCATTTTTTTTCATTATTTCCCTTGATATTCTTGACTTTTTGTTTTTCCACAATCTTGGCTCCGCCTAAACTGTTTTTCAACAAAGAAGACCACTATAGTCAAGATTAGAAGGAAAGCAGAAAACTGGGGAAACATTTTTTATAGCAAGTTTCTTTGATAAAAGCCTCCTTTCTTAAATATAAGAGGAGATGTGTGACCATTGGGACACTAATGCATTTTGGTGGAGTTGTGAACTGATCCAACCATTCTGGAGAGCAATTCAGAACTATCCCCAAAGGGGTATAAAACTGTGCATATCCTTTGGCAGCAATGCCACTATCAGGTCTATATACCAAAGAGATAAAAAAGCAAAGTACCTTTTTTTGCAAAAATATGTATAATATCTCTTTTTGTGGTGGCATAGAATTGGAAATTGGGAGGATGCTCATCAATTGGAGACTGGCTGAACAGATGAACAGGCTGCTTTCTAAAAACTCTGGCAATGCTTACACGAACTGATGCAAAGTGAAGTAAACAGAACCAGAAGAACATTGCATAGAGTAACAGCAATATTGTGTGATGAACAGCTGTGAATGATTTAGCTATTCTCAGCAATACAATGATCCATGACAATCCCAAAGGACTCCTCATGAAAAATGCTATCTGCCTCCAGATAAAGAACTGATGTCATCTGAATACAGACCAAAGTATGCTATTTTTCACCTTATTTTTTTCTGTTTGAGTTTCTTGCACCAAGTGACACCTGTAAGTTATATCAGAAGTGGTTTAGGGGATGGTTAGAGGATTATACTTTGGACCAAAAAACTTAAAAAAAATGTTTAAAATTGTTTTTACATATAATTGGGGGAAATAAAATATTATTTTAAAAAGAACATTTTCTTTCTATGTGCTCTTTTGCTGAGAAGAGTCTGTCACTATTTTATTCCTGTAATGAGAGACCTTGGGGCAGCTAGGTGGTGCAGTGGATAGAGCACCGTCCCTGGTGTCAGGAGGACCTGAGTTCAAATGCGATCTCAGGCACTTAACACTTACTTTTTGACCTCAGGTAAGTCACTTAACCACAATTGCCTCACCAAAAAATAAATAAATAAAAATAAATAAATAAAAATAAATGAGAAACCTTTATAGTGGTGCTAAAGCCTATACAGATAGTATGACTGGTTCCCTACTCAGTCCTCAGGGTAACCCTTTTTATATGACATTGTCCTCCTATTATTCTTTCTGCACTGACCTTTTGATTCTTTAGGCAGCTAATGGAATACTGTCTCTTTTAATTAGTATTCTTTGACACTCAAGTGACCGAATCACACCAAAATTTTAGAATGGTGTGAGATGGTGGTACTGTGGCCCAACTGTATGGAGTAGGACAATCAAACAATTATTTGCAAAAGCACCCTAAGCATAAATCAACTCCCCAGTGTTTCTGGTGTGCCAGCCACTATTCTCAGGACTTGAGGAGCCTCCTATTTTCTGGGAGGAGACAGGAAGGAGGAAAGGGAGCCTGCGCGGAGAGCTCTTGCGCTTTTGGGTTCCTGACTTGGTGGTGGTGGCGGCAGAGGACTTCACAGGAAATTTGAGGAAAGATAGGAATACCAGGCTGTTGGAATTCTGTTCTCAGTCTTTTTCTTTCTATTTTCCAACAAACCCTTAAAAACCTAAACTCGTTTTATCGTTGATTTTAGTCAGTTTCCCCAAAAACTGGGGGAACAGATTAGAATCCACATTTAGAATCTTAAATTACACAAAAGAGAGGATTAACTAGCTAATGACAAGTGAAAATGGCAGAGGGTATGTATTTAAACCATCCTAGAACAGAAAGCAACTGGAGATTTAGGGGTAATTGGTTTGGGAACTGGGGCTTTTTAGACACAGATGAGAAGAGGAATCAGAAGTAGTCTTTGGGCAGCTAATTGGAGGATGAATCTGATTGGGGAGAAGATTGAAGCAAGGAGGCTATTTTACAGCAGAGCTGTGAGGGCTTATTCTTAGATGGGGACTAAGTAGAAAAAAGTATTTGGATTCCAGAGATGTAGTAAACATAAAAAGGGCATGTATTGGTAACTGATTGGATAATACAGAGGAGTCAAGGATGTTCCTGAGACTGTGAACCTGTGTTACTGGCTTCAAGGCACTAATCTTGAAAGGAGCAAAGTAGATCGAAATGTGGTAGGATGCTTTGGACAATCCAGGATGAGAACATGTGTTCTAGACTTGGGGGGCTTTGTGATGTATTGGGATATTAAGTTGAAAGGTTCAAATCAGACAATTTAAGATGTGAGATTGGAGTTCAGAAGAAATAGAGTTTGGCATTCAGGAATGTGGCAGTGAGTGGCATAGACAAGGTCCCTGAAACCCTGAGACCTGAGGGTCCCTCAATCCTTGAAAAACCATAGTGGAGAGAAAGAAAAGAAACGGGATTTTAGGGTTCAACCAAAGAAAATGTGTCTGAGATGATATGATGGTGGTCTAGCTAATATATCTGGGAAAGACCAATGAGGCTGGGAGGGCAGTGTCAAGCCCTCCCATCAGCATATGTTGGGCAGCACTGTCAAAAGGTGAAGGGAGGTCAAGAAGAAGGAAGATTCAGAAGCCATTATTGCTTTAGGCCTTGAGGACCTCATTTAGTACTTTGGAGGTGGGGATCAGGAAACAGATGCTCAGGCCTTTTAACATAGTGAAAAGATAGTGTCTGGGTATTCTCAATAGATTTCAAAGACTGCAGTACAGCCATGAACTTTTGAAATGTAGAATTGCTGATAATGAGTTTAGATAGGATACTACATTTAGGGCATATTTAACACAGCTAGTCATGTGAGTTAGGGGAGATTCTAGACTGGACTTGGAGATGAGGTAGTGAGTGTCAGAAAGAAGGAACTGAGCCCATGGCAGATGAGGAGGTCACCAACTGAGAGAGTGTGGTGGAGAGAAGAGAAGACAGGCTGTAGATTCTGGCTAGGGACAAATTCAGAAAGACTTCAATTGACCAGGAGAGCTGAAGGCATTTGGGGCAATGATAGGTGTCTCATGCCTTTTCCTGTCTTCCAAACCTTTCCAAGCTACACTAGAAAGGACAAGCAACCCCAGAATGATGTCACATGAGCACCAGAAATCTCCCTTTGACCTTTAGATTGCATGAAGAAAGTCTTAAGGAACTAGCCCTCAAGAAAATGGAGGTGATGGTCCATCTGTAACCCATACCACACAGTGCATGTCTTGTTCCTTGGCTGAGCTGAAGAGCACCAAGAGCATCTCAGACCAAGTGGTAGAAAGGTGTCCAGCTCAGTCCCTAAGGTATTCACTTGAAGGAACTTGGACCCTTGGGCTTAGAAGATACTCATGGGGTTGTGCTCGCTCTATTAAGGTGTTTTAAATGCCACCCAGTAGCAAAGGTAGAAGATCCATTCTGTTTGTTCCTATGGGGGAGAAGGTAGTTGCAGAGGTACCATTCCCACCCATAAACTAAAGTTTTACTCCACTATAGTGAATGAACCATTCTTTGCCAAATGAGTGCTTTCAAAGAGAGAAATGAAAATGTCTTGATATGTGTTTATGGAAGAATTGAATGAAATAAGGTTGTTGAGGACAATTCTATTGAAAAACCAATGGACCCATAGAAATGGGCAGGCTTTTTGTTAATGGAGAATAATACCAAGAAATGATACATAGCAATAGAAATTAATTTTAAGCTAAATAAATAGCAATAGGATAATGAGTTCTATTTAAATGTGAGTTGTACTGTTTTTTCCACTGTCTGAAACTCAAGTTCTATCAATAAATATTTATTACTTTTTGCCAGGTAGAGTGCTAAGCTCTGGGTTTTCTCCCAAAAACCCCTCTGAAGGACACAATTAAAGGCTAATGTTGATTTAAGGAGCTGAGATATACAAAGGCTCCAGAGCCTGTTTTGGAGTAGCAAAGCATATGGTTTCTTTTCCTGGGAACTGAGTTGATTAGAGAGTTGCTGTGTTTAAATGATTTGTAGGACACCCATGCAGCAGTGATTCTACTTCCCCTACAGAAAGGTAGTCCTCAGCTTGAGGGCAGTGTTGTGAGTTGGACCAATAGTGAAGGTGGCTGGACGAGATCACAAACACCCAAAGGCAACGTGTTCATGACAACTTTCAGACTTAGTGTATTACTCCCTTCTGTGGTCTTTGTGTGGGGCCATTCAATTGTGCTGTGCTACAAACCTTCAACTTGCTTGATAAGAACCAAATGGGGGGGCAGCTAGGTGGCGCAGTGGATAGAGCACCGGCTCTGGATTCAGGAGTACCTGAGTTCAAATCCGACCTCAGACGCTTAACACTTACTAGCTGTGTGACCCTGGGCAAGTCACTTAACCCCAATTGCCTCACTAAAAAAAAAAAAAAAAAAAAAAGAACAAAATGGAAGAAGACAAGTAGATAAGAGCTAGGCTAAGTCAACTTCTATGGGTCATTAGGGTCACCTTGGATGTGGAGGTAATGAACCATGAACATGAGGCCCTGAACATGTCAATATTTTGAAACCCTGTCCATGGGCACAGAGAACATGGAAGCAGGAAACAACTTACAGATGGGGGCTTAACATTATGGAATACTAAAGATTATGTCCTGGAGAAATCAAATTTATGAAATACATTCAAGAAGAAAATAATAGATCTTTTTCAACAGAAATTTAGAGTATTGTCTCTTTATGGCAAAAATGAATTTGAGAACCAATCTTCTTCAATGATATACAAGCATAGGTCAAAATTGAAAACACTTCCTTATTGTTTGGCTGTAATCCAGGCACAGTGAGGTCAAGAAGGACACATGAAAACAATTTTGCTAAGGAAGTGAAACCAATTTATTAGATGATTGTAATAGGCATCTCAGATGTGGCACAAATCACAATTTGAGAAAAATTTCTGTAAATGAAGTGTTGTTTGGAGAGTGTTCTCCCCCATGGCAGGTGAGATTCAGTGTCATTTCCCAGAAGGACAGGTCCTGCTGCTCCTCATTCCCTGCCATTTCACTGCCCTGTGTGCTCCAAGAGGGATCCCAGTTCTTGTTGTGGTAGCTCTCCTATACCATTCAACAGTAGAGGCCGATACAATGATGTCCTTAAAATGCTGTGAAACTTGCTCCAAAACGAGGGATTTGTTGAGAATTCAGAAGCAGCAAGTAGCTTTTCAATAGAAGCCACAGGAAGAATACCTTCCAGAGAAAGATGGGCGGTAGCTGCCATAGCCAAAGCCACCATAACCCAGGCCTCTGTAGCTGCCATAGCCTAGGCCTCCAAAGCCATAGCCTAGGCCACGGAAGCTGCCACATCCATAGCCATAACCAGAGCCATAGCCATAGCCCAAGCCACCATAGTAGTTGCTGTAGTAGCTCATTTTGTCAGGATTCACCGATTTGAAGTGATGTCAGTGAGAAGTTGTGAGTGTGTATGGCACCATCTGCATGGGGACTTTTATATCTCCCTGCTGGAGGTGTGGCAGATTTATTTCACAATGGCATAACTCACATGAATGAAATTGTGAACATGAAATCACATTCTTTTCATTTTTTGTTCCATGAAGCAATTACTGTAGCTTATTAAAGGCATTTTCTCTCAATTTGCTGTTTCTCTAACTTAGCTCCAAAGACTCCAGAGCCCGTGTTTCAGACAGCTTCCTGGCTGTTGGAGCAAGTTAATCTCATATAGCCATTATATTGAGGGAAATGTTCACATGCTTGGGGTAGACATATCCCCACAGTTACCCTAAAATATTTTTTGTCTGTCTTCCAAGATGTTTTGACCCAGGTGAAGCTGCTGTGAATGATATAAATAAGTTCTTGGAACCTCAGGTGAGAGCCAAATGATATATACCCACCATGGGTGGATGAGCAATGCTAAAAATGTTTCAGCAAATATGAAAATGTGGTGAATGATTAGGGCTAAAAATCATTCAGCAACTGTGAAAATACTCAGAAGGGCTGATAATGTCAGGTTGGATAGGATCATGAATTCAGGCATACATGGAAAGTCACCTGAATAGCTGAATTAAGGGAAGGTTCTGGGGATGGAAGTAGACATGGGTTTTTGAATTCTAGAGAGGAGAGAACTGATCCTATAGGAGCTCCAATTTAGAGCTTGGTCTCCAACTTAGAGAGGGTAGTGGAGAGAAGAAAAGGCAGGCTGTAGCTCTCTGGTTGCCAAGTATCTCAGAGAGATTTCAACTGAAGATAGAGCGAAGGTGGTAGAGTAAAGCCAACAACTCTCTTGAGCTTTTCCAAATTCCCCTCCAAACTATGTCAAAATAACCTGCAACATGATGACATGAAATCATTTTCTATCCAAAAGACAACTAGAAGGTCAATAGGAAAGGTCTGTCTCACATGGATGTGAATGGAGCACAGTCCAGGGCAGGCTGTGCCAAGCACAGTGCTTACCTGGTAAATCTGAATGAAGACTTCAGTGAGTGAATGTGAAGTTGTAGCAGTGGTTTCTGAAGCGGTCAGCCCTCATATGATAAGGGATTTAGACAAGTGATCAGAAGGAGACTACAGGAACCTTTTTCTGCATTGGGAGAAGGAATCTGTTGCATTGTCCATAAGAAGTTCCAGGTCACAGTCCTAAGGTAAGGTGCAGCACTTTGGGGACAAGAACTCACCCATTGGTAAAAAAAATCTTGCTGAAAAGCAGTTTGGCAGAAACCATATAACAGGATATGGCCAAAAGGGGTACATGATTTGGACATAAACCATGATAACATGGGCAAATTAGGGGAGAATGGAATAGTCTATTTCTCAGATCTCTGGATTAAAATGGATAATTCAGGTTATATGAAATTAAACTGCTTTTTCAAACAAAGCAAACCACTGTAGTCAAGATTAGAAAGGAAGCAGAAAACTGGGGAAAATTTTTTTATAGGAAGTTTCTTTGATAAAGGGCTCCTTTCTCAAAGCTATAGAGAACCAAGTCAAATTTATATGAATACAAGCCATTCTCCAATTGATAAATCGTCAAAGGATATGAGGGCAGTGAGGTGATTCAGTGAATAGACTGGTGGGCTTAGAGTCAAGGAGACCTGAGTTCTAATCTAGACTCAGACATTGGCTAGCTTTGTGATCCTAGGCAATTCCCTTATGCCTGTTTGCCTCAGTCTCTTCATCTGTAAAATGATCCAGAGAAGGAAATGGCAAATTACTTCCAGTATCCTTGCCATGAAAACCCTAAATGGCATTATGAAGAGTCAGACATGACTGACATGACTAAATAACAACAACAAAGGATGTGAAAAGGCAGTTGTTAGATGAAGAAACTAAAGGTATATATAGTTATATAAAATGCTTTAAATCACTATTGATTAGAGAAATACAAATTAAAACAACTCTGAGATACCACTTCACACCTATCAGGTTTTCTAATATGACAGAATTGGAAAATCACAAATGTAGGAGGGGATGTGTGACCATTGGGACACTAAAGCATTTTGGTGGAGTTGTGAACTGATCTGTCCATTCTGAAGAGCAATTCAGAACTATTCCCAAAGGGGATATAGGGCATCTAGGTGGCGCAGTGGATAAAGCATTGGCCCTGGATTCAGGAGGACCTGAGTTCAAATCTGGCCTCAGACACTTGACACTTACTAGCTGTGTGAACCTGGGCAAGTCACTTAACCCTCATTGCCCTACCAAAAAACCCAAACCCAAAACCGAAAAAAAAACCTGTCCATATCCTTTGACCCAGTAATGCCACTACCAGGTCTATATACCAAAGAGATAAAAGAGGAAAAGGACTTTTGTTTACAAAAATATGTATAATGTCTCTTTTTGTGGTGGCATGGAATTGGAAATTGAGAGGATACTCATCAACTGAGCCTGGCTGAACATGATGAACAGGCTGCTCTCTAAAAACTCTGTCAGTGCTTACAGGAACTGATGCAAAGTGAAGTAAGCAGAACCAGAAGAACATTGCATAGAGTAACAGCAATATTGTGTGATGAACAGCTATTAGCTATTCTCAGCAATACAATGATCCATGAAAATCCCAAAGGACTCCTCATGAAAAATGCTATCTTCCTCCAGAGAAAGGACTGATGTCATCTGAATACAGAATAAAGTATGCTATTTTTCACCTTATTTTTTCTCTTTGAGTTTCTTGCACCAAGTGACTAAGATGGAAGTATTTTTTATGACTGTATACATATAAGTTATATCACAAGTGGTTTAGGAGATGGTTAGAGGATTATCCTTTGGAACACAAAACTTTAAAAAATGAATGTTTAAAATTGTTTTTACATATAATTGGGGGAAATAAAATATTATTTTATTAAAATGAGCATTTTCCTTCTATGTGCTTTTTTTGCTGAGAAGAGTCTGCCACTATTTTATTCCTGTAATGAGAAAGCTGTATAGTGGTGCTAATGCCTATGCAGATAGTATGGCTGGTTCCCTACTCAGTCCTCAGGGTAGCCCTTTTCCATATGGCATTGTCCTCCTTTTATTCTTCCTGCACTGACCTTCTGATTCTTTAGGCAGGTATTTGAATACTGTCTCTTTTAATCAGTACTATTTGAGACTCAAGTGACAGAATCACACTCAAATTTCAGAATGGAGTGAGATGGTGATACTGTGCCATAACTGTATGGAGCAGGACAATCAAACAACTATTTATAAAAGCACCCAAAGCACACATCAATTCCCCAGTGTTTCCAGTGTGACAGCCACTATACTTAGGGATTGAAATACAGTGAAATATCAACAGATTCCCTTTCCTTAGTTGGTACTAAAATTCTAAGGCAAGAGAAAATATGCAAACAGCATGTCACTTGTAACACACATGGAGAGTTGATTTCTCAGAGACAGTGTCACAAACACTTGGAGAAGACCAGGTGCCACAGCTGGGATTACAGCCCAAAATGTAATGGGCCAGAGAAAGTTAGAGGAGAGAGGAGTGATGATAGTGCTCAAGGTGGATAATAAATTAGTGCAAAGACAAGCAGAAGCAACATTTTGCATATCATTTTGAGCAAAAATATGTGGATCAGCATAGGATAGACCATGAAATGTTGGGAGTGCAATAAAGGCTAATTAAACTGGAAAGGGAAGATTAACTCGCTAATGACGTTCAGAATGGCAGAGGATATGTATTTAAACCATCCCAGAACAGAAAGCAACTGGAGATTTTGGGGTAATTGCTTTTGGAACTGGAGCTGTTTAGACACAGACAAGAAGAGGAGTCAGAAGGAGGCTTTGGGAATATCCCTTGGTCAGCTAATAGGAGGATGGATCTGATTGGGGAGAAGATTGAAGCAAGGAGGCTATCCTAGAGCAGAGCTATGAGGGCCTGATCTAACATGGGGACTCTGTAAGT
Source organism: Dromiciops gliroides (assembly GCF_019393635.1). Lineage (NCBI taxonomy): Eukaryota > Metazoa > Chordata > Mammalia > Microbiotheria > Microbiotheriidae > Dromiciops > Dromiciops gliroides. The sequence continues at coordinate 261,635,410 of NC_057863.1, read as the reverse complement.
AGAAAAAAGTATTTGAATTCCAGAGATGTAGTAAAAGTAAAAAGGACATGTATTGCTGACTGATTGGATGATACAGAGGGTCAAGGATGTTCTTGAGACTGTGAACCTCAGATCCTGGTTTCATGGCACTACTCTTGAAAGGAGTGAAGAAGATGAAATGTGGTAGGGTGCTGGATGGGAGCTAAGGTGCTGGATAGGCAGTGAGCTCTCAAAGTCATGGCATGATCACTCCAAGAAACATCTGAATAATGCCATAGGACAGTTCTTGGAGCAGCAAAACCTACAGAAGAATGTGCTGAAATCATCTTAAAACCAAGGACAGCTTGGAATGGGGGAAGGAGGGAACTGCTATGCTGACAAAGGAGTGAAGCCCAACCCCACAGTCACCCTGACACAGATCCAGTTCCAGGAAGGCCTCACCAGAGAAAGAGACCCCCCCCCCCAGCTCCTCTGAATCAGCTGCGGTGCCAATGTGGTCTGGAACTAATCTCATAGTTTGGTGAGAGGGTTAAGCCCTTGGTAGGGGGTAGATTACAGGGGTCTCTGCTGGTGCTGAGGCAGAAGGGGGGTTTTCACCCCTGTTGGGAACCAGGAGGTAGGCTTGAGTAGCAGTGGCCCAGGTGGGGGAGGGACACAGTCTTGTCAGAGCTGTCTACCACAACACAGAAAGCTGGTTGAGTAGCAAGTGGGTCTGGGGTCATCTATGGAACAGGGAATAGGCCAGGTGAGTGAAAAACCTGATCCTCCTTAAATCATAGCATCTGAGACCTTCTGAAGCTTGGGATAGTGCAGCTTGGAAATAGTGCCCCACTTTAAGGAGCTAAAAGTCAAGTAAAAGAAAGACAAGATGAGCAGACAGAGAAAGGTGAGGACCATAGGAAGATTCCTTAGTGACAAGGAAGACTGAGGTGCACCCTCAGAGGAAGATGTCAACATCAGGGACCCTATATCTAAAGCTTCCAAGATAAATATGAATTGGTCTCAGGCCATAGAGGTGCTCAAAAAGGACTTTGAAGATAAACTTAGAGAGTGAGAAAAAATGGAAAGAGAAATGAGGGTGATGCAGGAAAGACATGAGAAAAGTGTCAACACCTTGAAAAGCCAAATTGGTCAAATGGAACAGGAGGTACAAAAGCTTTTTGATGAAAATAATTGCCTAAGAATTAGGACTGAACAAATGGAAGCTAGTGACTTTATGAGAAACCAAGACATAATAAAGCAAATCCAAATATATAAAAAAATAGAGGGCAGTGTTAAGTATCTTCTTGGTAAAACTGCTGTCCAGGAGAGATAATTTGAAAATTATTGATCTGCGTGAAAACCATGATCAAGAAAAGAGTTTAGACATCATCTTCAAAGAAATTGTCAGGGAAAATTTCCCTGATATTCTAGAAGTAGATGGTAAAATAGAAATGGAAAGAATCCACTGATCACCTCCTGAAAGAAATCCCAAAAGGAACACTCCTAGGAGTATTATAGCCAAATTCCAGAGCACTCAGGTCAAGGAGAAAATATTGCAAGCTGCCAAAAAGAAAGAATCCAAGTACTGTGGAGTCCCAGTCAGAACAGCACAATATCTAGCAGCTTCTACATTAAAGGACGGGAGGGCATGGAATATGATATTCCAAAGGGCAAAGGAATTGGGATTACAACCAAGAATAATATATACAGCAAAACTTACATAATCTTACAGAGAAAAAAATGGGACTTTGGTGAAAAAGAGGACTTTCAGGTATTCATGATGAAAAGACCTAAACTGAATGGCAAATTTGACTTTCAAATACAAGACCCTAGAGAACCATAAAAAATTGGAGTTGGAGGACATACCTGTGGTCATGCAGTTGGTGAATGCCTTGTGTCCTAGGCTGGGTTTTGGCTGGGATCCCCATGGGTCCAGGGTGGATGCTTTGTCCACTGTGTCACCTAGCTGCCCCATGATGACATCTTTAGGGTTAAATTGAGGGCTGAAGGGAATGCCCTGGAGGAGAAGGAAGGGTAGAGGCAGCATGGGGTGAAATACCTCATGAAAGAAACAGGAAGGGGTTTATGGAGTTGGTGAAGAGATGGGGGAGGAGCAGAGCAGTAAATGAATTTTATGCTCATCAGAATAGGCTCAAAGACCTTAATCTCATCAGAATTGGCTCAAGGAGGGAATAATATCCACACTCATTTGGTTGGAATAATCTACCTAATTCTTCAGGAAAAAATAGGAGGGGAAGGGAATAAAGAGAGAGGGGCAAAAGGAGGGAGGGCAGATTGGGGGAGGGGACAGAAAGAAGCAAGTCCCTTTTTTAGAAGGATAGGTTGAAAGGAGATAGGTAACAGAGTACATATCATGGGGAATGGAATAAGATAGAGGCAGACAGTTAACAAAAGTAATCATGAAAAAGTGAAAAGGGGGGGAAATGTACAAAAAATATTTATAGCAATTCTTTGTGGTGGCTAAGAACTTGGAATCAAGGTAATGTCCATCAATTGAGGAATGACTGAAGAAGCTGTGGTATATGATTGTAATGGAATGGTATTGTGCTATAGGAAATGACAGGCAGGATGATACCAGAAAAACCTAGAAAGTGTCCTTTGAACTGATGTATAGTGAAATGAGCAGAACTGGGAGCACATTGTGCATAGTGACTGCAGTACTGTTCTATGAGCAATTGTGAATGACAACTACTCTCAGTAACACAATGATTCAAGACAATCACAACGGCGTAATGATGACGCATACTATCCACTCCCATAGAAAAAATTGATCAAAAGAGAACTTTTGAGGGCAGCTAGGTGGCACAGTGGATAGAGCACTGGCCCTGGATTCAGGAGGACCTGAATTAAAATTTGGCCTCAGACACTTATCACTTACTAGCTGTGTGACCCTAGGCAAGTCACTTAACTGCAATTGACTCACCAAAAAAAAAAAGAGCACTTGTGGATATATAACCTGGTAGATGTCTTGTAGAGGAGGGAGGAAAGGGAGGGAGGGAAAAAATCTCGAACTCTACATCTTATAAAAATGAATGTTGAAAACTACCCTTGCATGTAACTGGAAAAAATATAATAAATCTTTGTTGCAAAAAAAAAAAAAAGATGAGGCAGGATGAGAAGGTCTGTTCTTGAATTGGGGGCTTTGAGATCTTATGGGTATATATAGTTGAAAGGGTCCAGTCAGACAATTTAAGATGTGAGATTGGAGCTCAGAAGAAATAGAGTTTGGCATTCAGTAATGTGGCAGTGAGTGGCATAGACAAGTTCCCTGAAATCCTGAGACCTGAGGGTCCCTCAATCCTTGAAAAACAATAGTGGAGAGAAAGAAAAGAAACAGGATTTTAGGGTTCAGCCAAAGAAAATGTGTCTGAGATGATATGATGGTGGTCTAGCTAATATGCCTGGGAAGGAGCTGGAAGTGCAGTGTCAAGCCCTCCCAGCAACATTTGTTGGGCAGCACTGTCTAAAGGTGAAAGGAGGTCAAGAAGAAGGAAGATTCAGGAGCCATTATTGGTTTAGGCCTTAAGGACCTCATTCAGTACTTTGGAGATGGGGGTCAGGAAACACATGTTCAGCCCTTTTAAACATAGTGAAAAGATAGCAACTGGGTATTCTCAATAGACTTCAAAGACTGCAGTACAACCATGGATTTTGACATGTAGAATTGCTGACAATATGAGTTTAGGTAGGATCCTACATTCAGGGCATACTTAACACAGCTAGTCATGTGAGTTAGGGGAGATTCTAGACTGGACTTGGAGATGGGGTAGTGAGTGTCAGAAAGAAGGAACTGAGCCCATGGCAGATGAGGAGGTCACCAACTGAGAGAGTGTGATGGAGAGAAGAGAAGACAGGCTAGATTTTTGGCTAGGGACAAATTCAGAAAGACTTCACTTGACCAGGAGAAGAATGAGCTGAAGACATTTGGGGCAACAATAGGTATCTCATCTCTCTTCCTGTCTTCCAAACATTTCAGACCTGCACTGGAAAGGACAAGCAACCCCAAGAGGATGTCACATGAGCACCAGAAATATTCCTATGACCTTTAGATTGCATGAAGAGAGTCTTAAGGAACTAGCTCTCAAGAAAATGGAGGTGATGGTCCATCTGTAACCTACACCGCACAGTGCATGTCTTGTTCCTTGGCTGAGCTGAAGAGCACCAAGAGCATTCCAGACCAAGTGGTAGAAGGGTGTCCAGCTCAGTCCCTAGGGCATTCACTTGAAGGAACTTGGACCCTTGGGCTTAGAAGATACTCATGGGGTTGTGCTAGCTCTATTAAAGTGTTTTAAACGCTACCCAGTAGCAAAGGTAGAAGATCCATTCTGTTTGTTCCTATGGGGGAGAAGGTAGTTGCAGAGGTACCATTCCCACCCATAAACTAAAATTTTCTTCCACTAAAGAGAATGAAACATTCTTTGCCAAATGAATGCTTTCAAAGAGAGAAATGATCTTCCTGAAGGAATAGTGTCCATTAAGGTGATATGTATTTAGGCAAGAATTGAATGAAATAAGGTTGTTGAGGACAATTCTATTGAAAAACAAATGGACCCATAGAAATGGACAGGCTTTTTGGTAATGGAGAATAATGCCAAGAAATGATACATAGCAAAAGAAATTAATTTTAAGCTAATTAAACAGCAATAGGACAATGAGTTCTATTTAAATGTGAGTTGAACTGTTTTTTCCATTGTCTGAAACTCAAGTTCTATCAATAAATATTAATTACTTTTTTCCAGGTAGAGTGCTAAGCTCTGGCTTTTTCCCAAGAACCCCTCTGAAGGACACAATTAAAGGCTAATGTTGATTTAACGAGCTGAGATATATAAAGGCCCCAGAGCCTGTTTTAGAGCAGCAAAGCAGATGGTCTCTTCTCCTGGGAACTGAGTTGATTAGAGAGTTGCTGTGTTTAAATGATTTTTCAGACACCCATGCAGCAGTGATTCTACTTCCCCTACAGAAAGGTAGTCCTCAGCTTGAGGGCAGTGTTGTGAGTTGGACCAATGGTGAAGGTGGCTGGAGGAGATGACAAACACCCAAAGGGAAAGTTTCCATGACAACTTTCAGATTAGGGTATGATTCCCTTCTGTGGTGTTTGGGTGAGGCCATTCAATTGTGCTGTGCTACAAACCTTCTAGTTGCTTGATAAGAACACAATAGTCAAAGACAAGTAGACAAGGACTAGGCTAAGCCAACTTCTTGGGGATCATTAGGGACCCACTGGATGTGGAGGTCAAGAACCACGAATATGAGACCCTGACCATGTCAATCTTTTGAAATCTTGAAGATGAAAAGCCTGTTCATGAGCACAGAGAACATGGAAGAAGGAAAACAACTTATAGGTTGGGGCTGAACATTATGGAATACTAAATTTAATGTCCTGGAGAAATAAAATTTTAGTAATACATTCAACAAGAAAGTAAATATTTTTTAAGAGAAATGTGGTGTAGTATCTCTTCACTGCAAGAAATGAATTTGAAAACCAATCTTCTGCAATGACATATATGCTGCATTGAGTAAAATCTAAGGCGTAGTCATTTTATTCCTGTCCCAAATGTAGGGAAAACAAGCTAGGGTTTACTTTTAAATGGGAAGCTTTAGCACCAAGTTTGGCATTAAGCATTTATTAGTGAAAAAAGAGAACACCTGGGTCAGAAGGCCAGGAAAAGATCTTTCTAACCTAGCATCCTCAATTTAACCCACCAACAGCCTGTTTGAGAACAGTACTGTGTGTGTCCAAGCCCCTTCCTGCATTCCCCAGAAGAGGCAGTGCTTACTGCTTCAAGCTAATTGACTAGTATCACCCAAATCCATTGGTTCATTGGACTTGGGGGTGATTCTGAGTTGAGGTGAGCTGATAACAAAGGCAGGTGTGGCTTCAATTGAATTAACTTTAAGTGGGTTAATCAGCAAAGTTAATCACTCTCACTCTATCTAATCAGTCCAAATCAACCTGGGGCTTTTGGGCATTGTCAAAAAGCCCATTATTTCTTACAAAGCATAGGTTAAAACTGAAAATGCCTTCTTATTGTGAGGCTGAAACTCAAGCATAAATGAGGTCAAGAAAGACACATGAGAAAAGTTTTGCTAAGGCAGTGAAACAAATTTATTAGAACATTGTAATAGGCATCACATCTATGGCATGTAGGATTTGAGAATACTTGCTAGAAATGAGGTGTTGTTGGGAGAGTGTTCTCCCCCATGGCAGGTAAAATTCTGTATCATTTCCCAGAAGGACAGGTCCTGTTGCTCCTCATTCCCTGCCACTTCACTGCCCTGAGCGCTCCAGTAGGTATCCCAGTTCTTCTTGTGGTAGCTCTCCCATGCCAGTAGTTTCAGATATGATGATGTCCTTAGAATGCTGTGGAATTTGCTCCAAAACAAGGGATTTCATGAGAGATCAGAAGCAGCAATTAGCTTTTCAATAGAAGCCATAGGAAGAATACCTTCCAAAGAAAGATGGGCGGTAGCTGCCACAGCCATAGCCACCATAGCCATAGCCGCCATAGCCTAGGCCTCTGTAGCTGCCATAGCCCAGGCCTCCAAAGCCATAGCCACCAAAGCCATAGCCTAGGCCACGGAAGCTGCCACATCCACAGCCATAACCAGAGCCATAGCCATAGCCCAGGCCACCATAGTAGTTGCTGTAGTAGCTCATTTTGTCAGGATTCACCGATTTGAAGTGATGTCAGTGAGAAGTTGTGAGTGTGTATGGCACCACCTGTATGGGGACTTTTATATCCCTCTGCAGGAGGTGTGGCAGATTTATTTCACAATGGCATAACTCACATGAATGAAATTGTGAACATGAAATCACATTCTTTTCATGTTTTGTTCTATGAAGCAATTGCTCTAGCTTATTAAAGGCATTTTCTCTCAATTTGCTGTTTCTCTGAGATGGATCTTCTTGTATTGAGCAATGATTATGGTGTTGTCAAAGGCTATATTGTTAATATGCCCAATTCTGGTCTCATGGCAGCCCTTTCCCTGGTGGCATTGCCTTCCCTCCATTATTCTTTTCAGCCTGGACTTCTGATTCTTTAGACAGCCTATGAAATCCTGTCTCTTTTACCATGTGCTACTTGAGACTTAAGTGACAAATTTACAATAGTTTCAGGTTGGAGTTGAGGTAGTGCTGGGGCACAATTGCATGGACTGCCTTAATCAATCACCTGACTGGCATGATTAAATAACAACAACAAAGAGTATAAATAGGCAGTTCTAAGATGAGGAAACCAAAGGTATATATAGTCATATAAAATGCTTTAAATCACGCTTGATTAGTGAAATGCAAATTAAAACAACTCTGAGATACCACTTCAAACCTATCATATTTTCTAATATTACAGAAAGGGAAAATCAGAAATGCAAGAGGGGATGTGGGACAATTGGGACACTAATCCATTTTGGTGGAGTTCTGAAGTGATCTAACCATTCTGTGTAACAATTCAGAACTGTAAGAATCAAGTAAATTGAGGCAGGACCCCTGGTCTGTTGCCAAGCAGGAAGGCCTTTTTTTATGATCTTGCAAGAAAGGGAACAGTCTCTAAAGAAATTGTGTACAACCTATGCTTATTTCACACCGAGTTCAAATAGGTCCCTAACTCAAGGATTCCCTGCCCCATTTCACCTGAACTGGTTATTTTGTGTTCACATTCTTTATCATGCTTCTAAACATGTATACTGCCCCCCCCAGCCAGTGTGGGGACACCAAGATTTTATGATTCTTTGTTACCTAACTTTAACTCAGGAAAGGGAAATTTGGGAAAGGAGACAAGTCCCTGGGGTTTGAATAATGTATGTTTTCTACTCTAATCTGAGGGAAAGAATCCTCTCCTGGTTAACTGTTAACTCAGTAGGAAAAAGGAAAGAATGGTGGGAGAAAGGAAAAAAAACCCTTTGAATTTACATGGAAAATACATCTGATTCTTTCAATACCTCATCTCTTTATTTATTCATTTGTGTCTCTCTTCACCCTTTGTTCTCCTCCCATGCCAAGTAAACCTTATCCACCATTTCTTCCACCTCCTGACCTGGTTCTATCCCTTGTTGGAGGATCATCATTCGATGTCCTTTTCCACATCATTTTGGTAGAGTTACTACCTGCATTCCTTCTACCACTTTAATAATTAAGTTAATAAAGCAGGGAGTTAGGCAGGGTATGACTAATAGAACTGCCAGCACACATAGTAGATAGAACCCCAATTGTTTCCACCAGCCATGAAAAACATCCACCCTCAAACCAAGAATGCCATTTCTGAAAAGGTACATGAGGCACTTTCCTAATTTCTGTGGCTATAGCTTTAACTGCTTTCCCATTATCATCAATTTGTAGGCAGCAAGTACTCAGCTTTAATTTTCTACAAACTCCCCCTTCTTCTGCTAATAGATAATCCAGGACCAACCTGTGTTGCAAGATCCCTTCTCTCATTTGAGTTACTTGGTCTGCTAACAATTCCAGTGCTAAGGCAGTTTGATTATTTATTATTTCTAATATTGCCTGAAGCCTGATCAATCTATTTAAAATATATATTGGCATCTTGTAGCATCAACTGTCATTTGGGTGCTAGAGGAACTGAAATCCACGGCCCAGTGATCCAGACTGTGGTCCCCCACAAACCCAACATTTGGTGAGATTAAAGGCCACTGCTACAGCTTCTACAAGCTGAAGGAAGGTATGTTTTTGTCTGACTTGTGGAATGGGAATAGACAGTGTAGTGAGTGGAAAGACAACTCACCAAAAAGCCCTCATGTTTTTCAAGTGCTATTGATAGACCTGATCTATTCCCTGCACTAGAAGTGATTCCACCCTTGGGAGAGGCTACAGGTATCTTATTTTCAGCATCTCAGTAAAATCAACCTGGATACTTTGAAATGAACTTAAGCTTGGTTCTCATCCCCCCTGTGGTGTCTTTCTGATCACTTTCTTCTTTACCTTTTTGTGTACTACACATCCCTCACAGACCTGCTTACCCAATGTATAAATTGCTTTGCACCTGAATTTCTTTAGTACTGTGTAATTTAAAATTCTAAATGTGGGTTCTATTCTGTCCTCACCAGTTTTGGGGGAAAACTGACTAAAATCACTGATAAATGAGTTTAGGTTTTTTAAGGGCTTATTGAAAGATAGTAAAAGAAAGAGAAATATTGAGAACAGATTTCCTAGAACTTGGTAATCCTAACCTTCCTAAGCTCCCACTTCTGAAGTCCTCTCTGGTCTCTCACACCAAAAAGCCAGAACTCTCTCTCCAGCATCCACTTCTTGCCTCATGTTCCCCTCCCAGAAATGGGAGGTTCTTCAAGCTTGATTGGCTAGTGTCATTCAAATTTATTGGTTCACTGGGCCTGAAGGTGGTCTTGATGTAAAGTTCAAAGTTTTTAGCTTCTGAGAACAATTACTTCCTTAAGTACCCTTAAGTACCAGCCAGATGTGCATACAATCTATTAAGCTGGAAGTAAGCCAGTAATCCAGTCAGCAGTCAGTCACCTTATCCAATTCAATCAGTTTAAACTAGTCTCCAGGTGGGCCCCTGAGTATCTGCTAAATCTCATCTATCACATTCTATTATCTTGACACCTACTAAGTCACACATGGCTTGAACCCCCTAGTGACTGCCTTGATGTAAGGAAGATAGTACTTCCCTTATCACAGGTTTGTTAATCATTTCTCAGCTGTGTGGCAATACTCACCCCAACCCCTTGAATTTCAGTAGCTCCTAATTCCATTAGTTCCTTTTTTTCTGGTTCAGTGAATTGTGGTTCACCCTTTGGGGTGGGAATTGATGGAATAAGAGGGAATACCAGAGTGGCTTGCTTGGCCTCAGCATCTGCTATCCTGGTACCCCTCGCCTCCAATGAGCACCCTTTCTGATGTCCCCCCTCATGCACCACAGCAATTTCTTTGGGAAGGAGGACATGTTTTTTTTTTTTTTTTTAGTGAGGCAATTGGGGTTAAGTGACTTGCCCAGGGTCACACAGCTAGTAAATGTTAAGTGTCTGAGGCCAGATTTGAACTCAGGTACTCCTGACTCCAGGGCTGGTGCTCTATCCACTGCGCCATCTAGCTGCCCCTGGAGGACATGTTTTAATACTTCTTTCACTAATTCCCCATGGACCAATCCTTTCCCTTTCCTATTGATAAGTCCTTGCTCTTCCCATATCTTTCCAAATGTGTGCACGACTCTGTATGCATATTTTGAGTCCATGTATATGGTTCCTTCTGTTCCACCTAGCAGTTTTAGCGCTTGGCTCATTGCATACAACTCAGAAATCTGGGCAGACCAGAGTTGGGGAGCCAATCTGATTATCTGAGAGAAAAGTCACCTGCATCTATTATTGCACATCCATTGTGCCTTTCCCCCTCTATTACCCAGGAGGATGCATCTGTGAATAACCTGAGCCCCTTATGGAGGGGAACCTCCCTCAGATCAGGTCTCACCTTAGTCTGATATTCTATAATGTCTATTACGTTCTATTTCCTTTCCCTTCCCACAAAAGTTCAGCAGGATTCAGATTGTGATCTGTGGTAAATACTAAATCATCTTTTCACATGAACATAGCCTCATGTTTTAGTATCCTAGAATCAATTAACCATCTATCAGCCCTCTGATTCAGAATGCTCCTAACTTGATGGGGTGCGCACCTCTGAAAGTCAGTTTCCTGCTTTCTTCCATTAAAAGAGCCATTGCAGCTACATCCTGAACACATCTGGGCCATCCTTTGGATACTGGGTCCAGTAATTTAGAGAGGAAGGCCACAGGCTGCCTTTTACCTCCTCTCTTCTGAGTTCATACCCCTAGTGCTGTGCCCTCATTGACATTTACAATATCAATAGTTTCTCCAAGCTGGGAAGGGCCAGGACCATGGCTTGAATTAAAGCCTGTTTGAGGTTCTCTATTAGTTCTTTTTCTTCTTTTGTCCCACTCAGTTGGGTTGGTTCTCCCTCTAATAATGTCAAATAGAGACCCCTGGTTTTTTGGGCATAGGAGTCAGTCCATAATCTATAAAATCCTACTAAGCCTAGGAATTTCCTTAATTCCTTCTTTGTCTTGGGGAGGGGAAGTCTTATTATTCCCTGTATTCTAGCAGGAGATACCCTCCTTTTTCCTTTACTGATCAGATGCCCCAAATATTTAACTTCTTTCTCCACATACTGCAATTTAGTTTTGGATACTTGCAGCCCCTTTTCTCCTGGAAAGTTCAATAGTTCAAATCCCCCTGGATATGGAGGTCAAGAACCACGAACATGAAGCCCTGAACATGTCAATCTTTTGAAATCTTGACGATGAAAAACCCTGTTCATGGGCACAGAGAACATGGAAGAAGGGAAACAACTTACAGATGGAGGATTAATATTATGGAATACTAAAGTTTATGTCTTGGAGAAATCAAATTTATGAAATATATTCAGCAAGAAAAGAATAGACCTTTTTCAATAAAAATTTAGAGTAATGTCTCTTTATGGCAAAAATGAATTTGAGAACCAATCTTCTGCAATGATATATAAGCATAGGTCAAAATCGAAAAAAGCTTCCTTATTGTTTGGCTGTAATCCAGGCACAGTGAGGTCAAGAAGGACACATGAAAACAATTTTTCTAAGGAAGTGAAACCAATTTATTATTAGATCATTGTAATAGGCATCTCAGATGTGGCACAAATCACAATTTGAGAAAAATTTCTGGAAATGAGGTGTTGTTGGGAGAGTGTTCTCCCCCATGGCAGGTGAGATTCTGTATCATTTCCCAGAAGGACAGGTCCTGCTGCTCCTCATTCCCTGCCATTTCATTGCCCTGTGTGCTCCAAGAGGGATCCCAGTTCTTCTTGTGGTAGCTCTCCCATGTCAGTCACCAGGAGAGCAGATACAATGTGGTCCTTAGAATGCTGTGAAATTTGCTCCCAAACCAGGGATTTCATGAGAGCTCAGAAGAGACAAGCAGTTTTTCAATAGAAGCTATAGGAAGAATACCTTCCAGAGAAAGATGGGCTGTAGCTGCCATAGCCATAGCCACCATAGCCCAGGCCTCTATTGCTGCCATAGCCCAGGCCTCCAAAGCCATAGCCACCAAAGCCATAGCCTAGGCCACGGAAGCTGCCACATCCATAGCCATAACCAGAGCCATAGCCATAGCCCAGGCCACCATAGTAGTTGTTGTAGTAGCTCATTTTGTCAGGATTCACCAATTTGAAGTGATGTCAGTGAGAAGTTGTGAGTGTGCATGGCACCATCTGCATGGGGACTTTTATATCTCTCTGCAGGAGGTGTGGCAGATTTATTTCACAATGGCATAACTCACATGAATGAAATTGTGAACATGAAATCACATTCTTTTCATGTTTTGTTCTATGAAGCAACTGTTCTAGCTTATTAAAGGCATTTTCTCTCAATTTGCTGTTTCTCTGAGATGGATCTTCTTGTATTGAGCAATGATTATGGTGTTGTCAAAGGCTATATTGTTAATATGTCCAATTCTGGTCTCATGGCAGCCCTCTCCCTGGTGGCATTGTCCTCTGTCCATTATGCTTGTCAGCCTGGTCTTCTGATTCTTAAGAAAACCTATGAAAGCCTGTCTCTTTTACCAAGTGCTACCTGAGACTCAAGTGACAGAATCATACTAGTTTGAGGTTGGAGTTGAGATAGTTAGTGTTGGGGCACAACTGCATGGAATGTCTCAATCAATCACCTTTTCCAAAATCAATCCATGCAGAATCCAGCTCTCCCAGTGTGTGCCCTGTTCAAGACATTGTGCTCCCTTTAGGGATCCAGAAAACGTCAGCAAAGCCCTTTTCTCATGTAGTTCTACATTTGCTAGGCCAGTGAGAACACAGAAATAGCAAGGAGGGAGAATATCTTAGAGGCAAAGGCAGGAGCCAGTGGGGAATTATGCCACAGGAGGGATGAAATCTGAGATTTTATTGGGCCATGGGAAGTAAGAAAAAAGGATGGAAAGAGAAGAGCATTCTGGCAGGGTCAACAGCCAAGTACTTCAAAGGTAAGGAGGAGAAACATGGAGCATATTATTCTAGCTAAAGCAGATAGGTTACCATGGGCAGGACCATGAAGCATGGTGAAGATATGAACATGTGTGAAGCCCAGAAAAGTAGGAAGGGGTTAGTTCCTGAACAGGGGAAAATGTCAAGAAGAGGAGATATCTATTTAAATCAGCATAGAAAAGCAAGCAATTGGAAGTTACTAGACAATTGGTACCCTGCTGTAGCTTTACAGGTCAGAGGGGTGAAGTAGAAAGAAAGTTGAATCTGGGAGGACAATGAAAGGCTGTTGTAGGGAGATGTTGCAAAGGTCTGATCTAAGGTGGGTATTTTGTGAATTGAGAGCAGTTTTTGGATGTCAGAGATACTGTGAAAATAGAAAAGACAAGTTTTCCCAACTGATCAGATAGTCACAATGATGGTCTGGCACTAAGGACCCCCATGAGGATGTGAACATAAGTTCGTGGCTTGATACTGGACTTCTGGAAAGGAGTAGAGCAGTTGGAAATAGAATGATACTGTTGTTATTGTGTTCATCCTTCATTTTCTTTTCTTTTTCTTTTTTTTGGCAGGGCAATGAGGGTTAGTGATTTGCCCAAGGTCACACAGCTAGTAAGTGCCAAGTGTCTGAGGCCGATTTGAACTCAGGTCCTCCTGAATCCAGGGTTGGTGCTTTATCTACTGTGCCACATGGATGCCTCCCATGCTTCATTTTCAAAGATCACCAAAGAAATCATTGGGTGATGGCTTAAGTTGCGTGTGAATTGGATTAAATGAGTTGCACAAAGTCATCAGCCTCACTGTCTTGCAGAGTCATCAAAGTCCAGTTGCAAGGTAAAAGTCACGATGATTGGCAATGACCAGAGAAGCAGTGCATGAACTTGGTGTCTTCCATGTCTGACTAAGTTCTGAGCACTCCACAGAGCCTATTTCAGACATCTTCCTGGCTGTTTGAGCAAATTATTCTCATATGCCCAATATACTGGAGAAAATATTCATATACTTGGGTAGATATATCCCCACAGTTACCCACAATCTGGTTTAGTCTGTCTGCCAAAATTGTTTTACCTAGGTGTTACTGCTGTGAATGATTCAAGTTCTTGGAACCACCGGTATGAGCCAAATGACAGACACCAAAGTTGGATGAGCCATACTATAAAGGCCTCAGCAAATGTGGAAATATTCATAAGGGTGATAATCTGGGGTTGGATAGAATCATACATTCAGTCATACATGGACAATCACCTGAACAACTGAATTAAGGAAAGCTTCTGTGCTGAAACTAGAGATGGGCTTTTGAGTTTCAGAGAGAAGGGAACTGATCATATAAGAGCTACATCTTAGAGATTTTTCTCTATCTTAGAGATTGTAGAGAGAAGAGAAGGCAGGGTATAGCTCTCTGATTCCCCAGCATCTCAGAAAGTCTTCAACTGAGGTTGGAACCAAGATGGTTGATTAAAGGGAACAACTCTCTTGAGTTTTTCCAAATTCACTCCAAACTATGTTATAATCACACCTCAAAATGAATTCTAGGGCAGCATAACTAACAGCAGGATGAGGTGAAACAATTTTCTAGCCAAAGACAAATGCAAGGTCAACAGGAAAGATCTGTCTTACTAGGGTCTGAATGGAGCACAGTCCAGTAGAGGCTGTGCCAAGCACCTTCTTTTGTAAATCTGTAGCCCACCTTGAGGGTGACTGAATGTGAGGTGGTGGCAGGGGATTCTGAAGCTCTTAGCTCATAGATAAGGGGGTCAGAAAAGTGGTCCGAAGGAGACTACAGGAACCTTTTGTTGTACTCAGAGAAGGAAGCTATTGCATTGCCCATAAGTAGTTCTGGGTCCCAAGGTGAAGAAAAGCTGTAGTAGGAGCAGAGATTGATGTTACAATTCCATGGCGGGGGGGGGGGGGGAGAATAGTGTGCTTATAGTTGCTCATAAGTCAGAGCACAGTCCATTAGGGTAATTTTCCCACCTCTCCTCAGATCTTGCCACCTTGGAAGAACTTAATACTTACAGACTCACAGAACAAACTCTGAAAATAGCAGTTTGAAAAAAATGAATCTTAGGACAAAGCCCCCTCCCCCTGAGAACAGAGTCCTAATTTAACATAAAGTTAAGGGGGCAGCTAGGTGGTGCAGTAGATAAAGTGCCAGTCCTGGATTCAGGAGGACCTGAGTTCAAATCTGGCCTCAGACACTTGACAGTTACTAGCTGTGTGATCTTGGGCAAGTCACTTAACCCTCATTGCCCCACAGGAAAAAAAAAACAACAAAAATCCAACAAAAAACCCCCAAAACAAACAAACAAAATAACATAAAGTTAAAAGCAAAGAAATAGGCTAGAAATATGAGCAAAGAACAGCAAAAATAAATGAATCTGATCATAGAAAGTTACTGTTGTGACAGGGCAGATCAAAAAACAAAACGTGCATAAAGACAACAAAACCAAAAAAAAAAATTAAATGTAAAGCCTCAAAGAAAAATTTGAATTGGTACTAGAGTCTAGAAGATCTTAAAAAGGATTTAAAAGGTCAAATAATAGAGCTAGGGAAAAAATCAGGGAAAAATGAGACACATACAGGAAAATCATGAAAAAAGAGTCGACGGCTTGGGAACAAAAATATGGAAGAAAATACCTCCTTAAAACAGGACAGGCTAAATAATAAAAGAGGTAGAGAAATCTTCTGAAGAAAAGAATTCCTTAAAAAGCAAAATTGGTCAAATTATAAAAGATGTACAAAAATTTGTTGAAGAGAAGGATTCATTAAAAAGCAGCGTTCCCCAAAAGGAAAAAGAGGTACAAAAATTCACTGAAGAAAATAACTTTTTAAAAAGTAGAATTAGTCAAATAGAAAAGATGGTGAAAAGTTCATAGAAGAAACTAATCCCTTAAAAATTAGAATTAGGAAAGTGGAAGCTAATGATTCCACGGGACATTAAGAAACAATAAAACAAAACCAAAAGAATGGAAAAAAGAAGAAAATCCAATATCTATTGGAAAGACAACTGACTTGGAAAATAGATTGAGGAGAGAAAATTTAAGAATGATTGAACTACTTAAAAGCCATGATTAAAATAGAGCCTAATTGGGCAGCTAGGTGGTGCAGTGGATAAAGCACCAGCCGTGGATTCAGGAGAACCTGAGTTCAAATCCGGCCTCAGACACTTAACACTAGCTGTGTGCCCTTGGGCAAGTCACTTAACCCTCATTGCCCCGAAAAAAAAAGAAAAGGAAAGAAAAGAAAAAGAATACCAGAGTTCAAATCTAGACTCAGATATTTGCTAGGTATGTGATCCTGGGCAATTCCCTAATACCGTTTGCCTCAGTCTCTTCATCTGTAAAACGATCTGGAGAAGGAAATTGCAAATTACTTCCAGCATCCTTGCCAAGAAAGCTCTAAATGATATCATGAACAGTCAGATATGACTGGCATGGCTAAATAACAACAAAAAGGATATGAATAGGCAGTTTTCAGCTGAAGATACCTAAGATATATATATGTATATATATATATACATACATATACACATATATATGCATATATATATGTATGTGTATATATATACACACACACATATGTATGTATAAATATGTATATATATAGTATATGTATATATATGTATATATGTGGTGGCAAAGAATTGGAAATTGAGTTGGAGAATGGCTGAACATGATTAGCGGATGCTTTCTGAAAACCCTAGAAAGGCTTATGTGAACTGATGCAAAGTGAAGTAAGCAGAACTAGAACAACATTACATAGAGTAACAGTAATATTGTGTGATGAACAGCTGTGAATGACTTAGCTATTCTCAGCAATACAATGATCCACAACAATCCCAAAGGACTCCTGATGAAAAATGTTATCTGCCTCCAGGGAAGGAACTGATGTCATCTGAATACAGACTAAAATATGCTATTTTTCACCTTATTTTTTTTTCTGTTTGAATTTTTTGCACAAAGTGGCTAATATGTAAATATTTTACATAATTGCACACATATAACTTGTATTAGAAGTGATTTAGGGGAGCGTTAGAGGGATAGAACTTGGAATTCACAAGTTAAAAAAAGAATCTTAAAAATGTTTTTAGATATAATTTAAGAAAAATAAAATATTATTTAGAGTATTTTCTTTCTACATGCCCCTTCTTTGAGAAGGCTCTTCCACTATTTTATTCCTGTAATGAGCAATCTTTATAGTGTTTCTAAAGACTATTTAGTTAATGGGTCTAGTTCCCTACTCAGTCCTCAGTGTAACCCTTTTTTCATATGGCATTGTCTTCCTATTATTCTTTGTACCCTGACTTTCTGATTCTTTAGGTGGGTAATTGAATACTGTCTCCTTTAATCAGTAGTATTTCAGTCTCAAGTGACAGAATCAAACACAAATTTCAGACTGGAGTGAGATGATGGTAAAGTGGCATAACTGTTTGGAATAGAACAATCAAAGAACTATTTGGAAAGCACCCAAAGCACAAATCAACTTTCCCCAGTATTTGCACTGTGCCAGCCACTATTCTCAGGGATTGAGATACAGAGAAATGTCAACAGAGTGTCTTTCCTCAGTCAGCACTAAAGTTCAAAGGCCAGGGAAATTATGAAAACAGTATGGCACCTACAACAAACATGAAGAGTTGGTGGGCTATCTCAGAGGCAAAGTCACAAGAGACTTGGCTAAGGGGTTAATACCAGGCACCACGGTTAGGACTCCAGCTGAGAATTTCATGGACCAGGGAAAGTTAGAGGGGAGAGGAGAGATGATGGTGGACACTGTGGACAATAAGATAGTGCAAAGACAAGCAGAAGGGCCATTCTGTGTATTGTTTTGAACAAAAACGTGTAGATCAGCATAGGCTAGACCATCAAATGTTGGGAGCACAATAAAGTTCACTTAAACTTGAAAGGTTGGAATGGTCTAGTTGATGAAGAGGGCAAAATGACAAAGGATATGTCAGTATTTTTGAAACCTTGAAGATGAAATCTCTGTCCATGGGCACAGAGAACATGGGAAAAGGGAAACAACTTTTAGGTGGGGGCTTAATATTATAGAATACTGAAGTTTATGTAGAGGAGAAATACAATTTTAGAAATACATTCATCTAGAAAATAATAGATCTTTTTCAACAGAAATCTGGAGTAGGATCACTTCATTGCAAACATGAATTGGAGAACCAATCCCATTCAGTGACATATAGGCATTGGTCAAAATTGAAAATGCCTTGTTATTGTGAGGCTGAAACCCAAGCAAAGTGAAGTCAAGAAGGAGACATGAGAACAGGTTTGCTAAGGCAGTGAAACAATTTTATTAAAACCTTGTAATAGGCATCCCATCTGTGGCATGTAAGATTTGAGAAAACTTGCTGGAAATGAGGTGTTGGTGGTGGAGTGTTCTCCCCCATGGCAGGCAAAATTCTGTATCATTTCTCAGAAGAAAAGGTCCTGTTGCTCCTCATTCCCTGCCATTTCACTGCCCTGAGTGCACCAAGAGGGATCCCAGTTCTTCTTGTGGTAGCTCTCCTATACCACTCAACAGTAGAGGCAGATACAAAGATGTCCTTAGAATGCTGTGGAATTTGCTCCAAAACCAGGGATTTCATGAGAGATCAGAAGCAGCAATTAGCTTTTCAATAGAAGCCATAGGAAGAATACCTTCCAGAGAAATATGGGCTGTAGCTGCCATAGCCATAGCCACCACAGCCATAGCCACCATAGCCCAAGCCTCTGTAGCTGCCATAGCCCAGGCCTCCAAAGCCATAGCCACCAAAGCCATAGCCTAGGCCACGGAAGCTGCCACATCCACAGCCATAACCAGAGCCATAGCCATAGCCCAAGCCACCATAGTAGTTGTTGTAGTAACACATTTTGTCAGGATTCACCGATTTGAAGTGATGTCAGTGAGAAGTTGTGAGTGTGTATGGCACCATCTGCATGGGGACTTTTATATCCCTCTGTAGGAGGTGTGGCAGATTTATTTCACAATGGCATAACTCACATGAATGAAATTGTGAACATGAAATCACATTCTTTTCATTTTTTGTTCCATGAAGCAATTACTGTAGCTTATTAAAGGCATTTTCTCTCAATTTGCTGTTTCTCTGAACTAGGTCCAAAGATTCTAATGTCCCTCTTTCAGACAACTTCCTGGATGTTAGAGCAAGTTATTCTCATATCCCCATTGTATTAGGGGAAATATTCACATGCTTGGGGTAGACATATCCCCACAGTTACCCTAAAAAGTATCTTTTTTGTCTGTCTTCCAAGATGTTTTGACCCAGGTGAGGCTGCTGTGAATGATATAAATAAGTTCTTGGAACCTCAGGTGAGAGCCAAATGATATATACCTACTATGGGTGGATGAGCAATGCTAAAAATGTTTCAGGAAAAATGAAAATGTGCTGAATGAGTATGGCTAAAATGGTTCAGCAAATCTGAAAATGTGTTGGATGAGTAGGGCTAAAAACAGTTCAGCAAATGGGAAAATACTCAGAAGCACTGATAATGTGAGATTGGATAGGATAATGAATTCAGGCATACATGGAAAGTCACCTGAATAACAGAATTAAGGGAAGGTTCTGGGGATGGAAGTAGACATGGGTTTTTGAATTCTAGAGAGGAGAGAACTGATCCTATAGGAGCTCCAATTTAGAGCTTGGTCTCCAACTTAGAGAGGGTAGTGGAGAGAAGAAAAGGCAGGCTGTAGCTCTCTGGTTGCCAAGTATCTCAGAAAGATTTCAACTGAGGATAGAGCAAAGGTGGTGGAGTAAAGCCAACAACTCTCTTGAGCTTTTCCAAATTCCCCTCCAAACTATGTCAAAATAACCTGCAACATGATGACATGAAATCATTTTCTATCCAAAAGACAACTAGAAGGTCAATAGGAATGTTCTGTCTCACTTGGATGTGAATGGAGCACAGTCCAGGGCAGGCTGTGCCAAGCACAGTGCTTACCTGGTAAATCTGAATGAAGACTTTTTAGTGAGTGAATGTGAAGTTGTAGCAGTGGTTTCTGAAACTCTCAGCCCTCATATGATAAGGGATTTAGACAAGTGATCAGAAGGAGACTACAGGAACCTTTTGCTGCATTGGGAGAAGGAATCTGTTGCATTGTCCATAAGAAGTTCCAGGTCACAGTCCTAAGGTGAGCAGGGACAAGAACTCACTAATTGGCAAAAAAAATCTTGCTGAAAAGCAGTTTGGCAGAAACCATATAACAGAATATGGCCAAAAGGGGTACATGATTTGGACATAAACCATGATAACATGGGCAAATTAGGGGAGAATGGAATAGTCTATTTCTCAGATCTCTGGATTAAAATGGATAATTCAGGTTATATGAAATTAAACTGCTTTTCAACAAAGCAAACCACTGTAGTCAAGATTAGAAGGGAAGCAGAAAACTGGGGAAAAATTTTTTCTAGGAAGTTTCTTTGATAAAGGGCTCCTTTCTCAAAGCTATAGAGAACCAAGTCAAATTATATGAATACAAGCCATTCTCCAGTTGATAAATCATCAAAGGATATGAGGGCAGTGAGGTGATTCAGTGAATAGAGTGCTGGGCTTAGAGTCAAGGAGACCTGAGTTCTAATCTAGACTCAGACATTGGCTAGCTATGTGATCCTAGGCAATTCCCTTATGCCTGTTTGCCTCAGTCTCTTCATCTGTAAAATGACCCGGAGAAGGAAATGGCAAATTACTTCCAGTATCCTTGCCATGAAAACCCTAAATGGCATTATGAAGAGTCAGACATGACTGACATGACTAAATAACAACAACAAAGGATATGAAAAGGCAGTTGTTAGATGAAGAAACTAAAGGTATATATAGTTATATAAAATGCTTTAAATCACTATTGATTAGAGAAATACAAATTAAAACAACTCTGAGATACCACTTCACACCTATCAGGTTTTCTAATATGACAGAATTGGAAAATCACAAATGTAGGAGGGAATGTATGGCCATTGGGACACTAAAGCATTTTGGTGGAGTTGTGAACCGATCCATCCATTCTGAAGAGCAATTCAGAACTATTTCCAAAGGGGATAAAGCTGTCCATATAGGGCATCTAGGTGGCGCAGTGGATAAAGCATTGGCCCTGGATTCAGGAGGACCTGAGTTCAAATCTGGCCTCAGACACTTGACACTTACTAGCTATGTGAACCTGGGCAAGTCACTTAACCCTCATTGCCCTGCCAAAAAAAACAACCCAAAAACAAAACCAAAAATCCTGTCCATATCCTTTGATGTAGTAATGCCACTATCAGTTCTATATACCAAAGAGATAAAAAAAGAAAAGGACCTTTGTTTGCAAAAATATGTATAATATCTCTTTTTGTGGTGGCATGGAATTGGAAATTGGGAGGATTCTCATCAATTGAGACTGGCTGAACATGATGAACAGGCTGCTTTCTAAAAACTCTGTCAATGTCAGGAACTGATGCAAAGTAAAGTAAGCAGAACCAGAAGAACATTGCATCGAATAACCGCCATATTGTGTGATGAACAGCTGTGAATGACTTAGCAATACAATGATCCATGACAATCCCAAAGGACTCCTATTGAAAAATGTTATCTGCCTCCAGAGAAAGAATTGATGGTATCTGAATACAGACTAAAATGTGCTATTTTTCACTTTATTTTTTTCTGTATGTTTTTTTGTACCAAGTGACTAAGATGTAAGTATTTTATATGATTGTACACCTGTAAGTTATATCAGAAGTGGTTTTCGGGGATGGTTAGAGGATTATTTCTTGGAACTCTAAAGATTGGAATGATGTCACCTGCTGGAGACTTACTGTAGGAAAGCTCCCCCATGAGGAGCAGGTCTCTGAGGTCAAGACCTTGAGTCTTTTCTTTGGCATCAGGAAGTGACATTTGCTTGTGGGAGGAAGAAGGGGGAGGCTAGTGCTCTGACTCGCTCTCTTGCTGGAGGATTCTGTTGGGGAAGGGAGCAAGAAATGTGCTCTCCCTTTAATATTCTTTTTCCCTTCTGTTATTATATACACCATTCATAACATTTACTCTCTACAGAGGCCCTCCATTTGCAAGACTAATGTCAAATCACCGAATCATGAGGGACTGCCCCTCTGGACAAAACTTTCCTCTCTCCCTTTTCTATATTGTTATTAACATATTGTTAGTTAGCATAGGTTATATTCTGTTATTTTTTTATTGTTTCATCAAGGAAACACCCCATTTCTTGAAGAAACAAAGCGGGGACTGTAATGATTGGAATGATGCCACCTGCTGGAGACTTACTGTAGGAAAGCTCCACCATGAGGAGAAGGTCTCTGAGGGCAAGACCATGCGTCTTTTCTTTGGCGTCAGGAAGTGATGTTTGCTTGTGGGAGGAAGAAGGGGGAGGCTGGCACTCTGACTTGCTCTCTTTCCTGAGGACTCTGGTGGAGAAGGGAGCTAGAAATGCACTCTCCCTTTAATAGATAGATGAATCTAGGCCTTTCTCTTTCTCTTCACCAAATTCTTATTCTCCTTAATAAATGCTTAAAAGTCTAACTCTTACTAAAGCTTATAATTTACTGGGAACCACTCGTTAGATATTTTAGACAGTAGAGCTAGAATTTTAGCCCCTTACATAACACAAAAGTTTAAAAAAATGTTTAAAATTGTTTTTACATATAATTGGGGGAAATGAAATATTTTATTAAAATGAGCATTTTCCTTCTGTGTGCTCTTTTGCTGAGAAAAGTCTGCCACTATTTTATTCCTGTAATGAGAAAGCTTTGTAGTAGTGCTAATGCCTATACAGATAGTATGCCTGGTTCCCTACTCAGTCCTCAGGGTAGCCCTTTTCCATATGGCATTGTCCTCCTTTTATTCTTTCTGCACTGACCTTCTGATTCTTTAGGCAGGTATTTGAATACTGTCTCTTTTAATCAGTACTATTTGAGACTCAAGTGACAGAATCATACTCAAATTTCAGAATGGAGTGAGATGGTGGTACTGTGGCACAATTGTATGGAGCAGGACAAACAATTATTTGCAAAAGCACCCAAAGCACACATCAATTCCCCAGTGTTTCCAGTGTGACAGCCACTATACTTAGGGATTGAAATACAGTGAAATATCAACAGATTCCCTTTCCTTAGTTGGTACTAAAATTCTATGGCAAGAGAAAATATGCAAACAGCATGTCACTTGTAACGCACATGGACAGTTGATGGGATTTCTCAGAGACAATGTCACAAACACTTGGAGATGGCCAGGTGCCACAGCTGGGATTCCACCCAAGAATGTAATGGGCCAGAGAAAGTTAGAGGGGAAAGGGGAGATGATAGTGCTCAAGGTGGACAATAAGTTAGTGAAAAGACAAGCAGAAGCAACATTTTGCATATCATTTTGAGCAAAAACATGTGGACCAGCATAGGGTAGATCATGAAATGTTGGGAGTGCAATAAAGGGTAATTAAACTGGAAAGGGAAGATTAACTCGCTAATGACATTCAGAATGGCAGAGGATATGTATTTAAACCATCCCAGAACAGAAAGCAACTGGAGATTGTGGGGTAATTGCTTTTGGAACTGGGGCTGTTTAGACATAGACAAGAAGAGGAGTCAGAAGGAGGCTTTGGGAATATCCCTTGGTCAGCTAATTGGAGGATGGATCTGATTGGGGAGAAGATTGAAGCAAGGAAGCTATTATAGAGCAGAGCTGTGAGGGACACATAACATATGTTAAGACTAAAATTCTAGCTAAACTGTCTAAAATATCTAATGAGTGGTCGCCAATAAATTATAAGCTTTAGCAAGAGTTAGACTTTTAAGCATTTATTAAGGAGAATAAGAATTTGGTAAAGAGAGAAGAAAAGGCCTAGATTCCTATCTATTAAAGGGAGAGCGCATTTCTAGCTCCGCTCTCCACCAGAGTCCAGAGGAAAGAGAGTGAGACCAAGTGCCAGTCTCTTCCTTCCTCCTCCCACTAGCCCGCGTCACTTCCTGATGCCAAAGAAAAGACTTCTGGTCTTGCCCTCAAAGACCTTCCCTTCATGGGCGGAACTCTTCTACAGTAAGTCTCCAGCAGGTGGCGTCATGCTCTCCCTTTAATAGATAGAAAAGGCCTAGATTCCTATCTATTAAAGGGAGAGCACATTTCTAGCTCCGCTCTCCACCAGAGTCCTCAGGAAAGAGAGCGAGATTGACCGCCAGTCTCTTCCTTCCTCCTCCCACTAGCCCGCGTCACTTCCTGATGCCAAAGAAAAGACTCCTGGTCTTGCCCTCAAAGACCTTCGTTTCATGGGCAGAATTCTTCTACAGTAAGTCTCCAGCAGGTGGCGTCATTCCAATCATTACACATAACATAACATAACATAACATAACATAACATAACATAACATAACATAACATAACATAACATAACATAACATAACATGGGGACCCTGTAAGTAGAAAAAAGTATTTGAATTCCAGAGATGTAGTAAAGGTAAAAAGGACATGTATTGCTAACTTATTGGATAATAAAGAGGGGTCAAGGATGTTCTTGAGACTGTGAACCTGAGTTCCTGGTTTCATGGCACTATTCTTGAAAGGAGTAAAGAAGATGCAATGTGGTAGGTTGCTTTGGATAAGGCAGGATGGGAGCCAAGGTGCTGGAAGATAGGCATTGAGCTCTCAAAGTCATGGCATGATCACTCCAAAAAAATCTGAATAATGCCATAGGATAGTTCTTGGAGCAGCAAAGCCCCAGAAGAATATGCTGAAAATATCTTAAAACCAAGGACAGCTTGGAAGGTAGGAAGGAGGGAGCTGCTGTGCTGACACAGGAGTGAAGCCCAACCTCACAGTCACACTGACACAGATCCAGTTCCAGGAAGGCCTCACCAGAGAAAGAGACCTCCCCCCCCCCCTCCGAGCCTCTGAATCAGCTGCAGTGCCTTTGTTGTCTGGAACTAAGCTCATAGTCCGGTGAAAGGGCTAAGCCTTTGGTAGGGGGGAGATTACAGGTGTCTCTGCTGGTGCTGAGGCAGAAGGGGGGTTTTTCACCCCTGTTGGGAACCAGGAGGTAGGCTTGAGTAGGAGTGGCCCAGGTGGGGGAGGGACACAGGCTTGTCAGATCTGACTACCACAACAGAGAAAGCTGGTTGAGTATCAAGTTGGTCTGGGGTCATCTATGGAACAGGGAACAGGCCAGGCAAGTGAAAAACCTGATCCTCCTTAAATCATAGCATCTGGGACCTTCTGAAGCTTGGGATACTGCAGCTTGGAAATAGTGCCCCACGTTAGTAGTAGGCTTCCACCAGTCATGGATGACCATGGATCAGCACCTTGAAGAGCCACAGGCCACAGTGTGGCTGTGCAGTCTGATATGGGAGCCACAGCTCCTGCCGCAACAGGGACATTGGAAAACTGCGCTCTCTGTTGCCCTTCAGTTCCTGTGTCTCATTTGTTTTTCTTCCTCCCAAGCTTGAAGGTCCATCTCAGCTGTGCGCAAGCTGCTCCTGAGTACTGAACTCCATCGGGGGCGGTCCTTGGCCATCTCCTCCCAGCCGCTGGTGTCTATTCCCAGAGCCCTCACGTCTCACTTGCATACATCTCTGTAGCGAAGCTGGGGGCATCTAGCAGGTCTTTGGTCTGAGGCTAACTCGCCATAGAGTAGGTCTTTAGGAATGCGCCCATCTTGCATGCGGTGCACATGTCCGAGCCAGTGCAGCCGTCTTTGTTTCAGTAGCGTGTAGATGCTCAGAAATTCCACGTGTTGGAGCACTTGTGTGTTGGTGATCCTATCTGACCAAGATATGTCAAGGATGTGCCAAAGGCAGCACATGTGGAAGCTGTTAAGCTTCTTCTCTTGTCTAGTATATGTAGTCCATGTTTCGCTGCCATACAGTGAGGTACTCAGGACGCATGCTCTATAGACAGCAAATTTGGTTTGTCTTGTCAGTTTACTGTTTGCCCAGACACGCTTGGCAAGCTTAGCCATGGTTGAAGTAGCTTTCTCAATCCTCTGATTGATCTCAGAATCAAGTGACAAATTGTCACTGACAATAGAGCCAAGATACGAGAATTGGCTTATGACATCCAACTGGTAGCTACCGATGTGTATCAATGGAGGTGACATAGCACTCTGACACATGACCTTTGTCTTTTTAAGATTTATGATTAGGCCAAAGTCTGTGCAAGCTTGGGAGAAGTGATCCATCAAAGTCTGCAATTCACACTCTGAGGGACAGGCAAGTGCGGCATTATCAGTGAAAAGCAGGTTCCTAAGGGTGCTATCTCTCACTCTGGTTTTGGATCTCAAATGTGAAACATTGAACAGGCCTCCATCCAACCGGGAATGCAGATAGATGCCATCAGTTGATTAACCAAAAGCATGACGCAACAGCATGAAGAAGAAAATTCCAAACAGCGTGGGAGCAAGCACACATCCTTGCTTGACTCTGCTGTTTATGCTGAATGCTTCAGAGGTGTTGCCTTCGAACTGTACAACACCCTGCATGTTGCAATGAAAGGAGCGAATGAGGCTATGGAGTTTAGGAGGGCAACCAATTCTCTAGAGAATTTCGAAAAGACCTTCTCTGTTAACCATATCAAATGCTTTGGTCAGGTCAATGAAGGCAATGAATAGGGGTTTTCTTTGTTCTCTGCACTTTTCTTGCAGTTGGTAAAGCGAGAAAATCATATCAATAGCTGACCTCCCTGCTCAAAAGCCACATTGTGTTTCAGGGTAAACAGAGTCGGCAAGTTTACGCAGTCTTAGCAAGATGACCTTGGCAAACATTTTCCCAATGACACTGAGAAGTGAAATTCCTCTGTAGTTGTTACAGTCACTCCTGTCTCCACTGTTCTTATAAAGAGTAACTATATGGGCATCACGCATATCCTGTGGCACTTCACCTTTTTTCTAACACAGGCACAACAATTCATGCAGGGGCTTTAATAGGACATTTTTAGAGCATTTGATCAATTCAGCTGTGATACCGTCTACACCCGAGCTTTTCCACATCTTAGGGAGTTAATTGCATTCTCAAGTTCCTCAAGTGTGGGTACATTGTCCAACTCCTGTAGTACAGGAAAGGACTCCATGATGTTTAAAGCTGATTCTGTGATAGAATTTCTGATGGTGTACAACTCAGAAAAGTGCTCTACCCATCTTTCCATTTTCTTAACTCTGTCCATAATGTACTCTCCAGTGCTGGACTTGAGGGGAGCTGTCTTTCTCTGAGTGGGTCTGCAAGCTTTCTTGATGCCTCCGTACATTCCTCTGATATTTCCCGTGTCAGCAGCAACCTGTATTTCCTGACTGAGCTCAATCCAATATTCATTTGCACACTGCCTCGCGATTTGCTGAGCATTTCTTCTCACGGCATGTAGTTTCTGAAGAGCACTTTCATTCGGGGAGTGTCTGTATTCAATGCGTGCACTGCGCTTGGCCTCAACGACGGGATTCATTTCACTGCACTTGGCTTCAAACCAGTCATTCATTTTGCCGGTCCTCTTCCCAAAGACATCAAGAGCAAGTCTGTGGACACTCTCATGTATATGTTTCCATTTTTCAGCAGCTGATGTCACAGAAGAAAACGCGATCAATGCATTTTTAAGAGATCTCAAAAATTGATCCACCATTCTGAGATTCATGGTTTTGCTAGTGTCAATACTAGATTGCCCTGTTGGTTTAAGGTGATGCAATGTTTTGGGCCAGAGCCACACTTTACAACAAACTAACAAACTAACAAGTGATCATTGTCTCAGTTAGAACTGTGGTGTGACCATGTGTTAAGAATGTACTTGAGAGCTGACTGCCTGGTTATTATTAAGTCCAGTTGGTGCCAGTGTTGCAATCTGGGATGTCCCCACATTAGGGACCTAAAAATAAAGTAAAAGAAAGGCAAGGTGAGCAGACAGAGAAAGGTAAGGACCATAGGAAGTTTCCTTAGTGACAAGGAAGACTGAGGTGCACCCTCAGAGGAAGATGTCAACATCAGGGCCCCTATATCTAAAGCTTTCAAGAAAAATATGAATTGGTCTCAGGCCATAAAGGCACTCAAAAAGGACTTTGAAGATAAACTTAGAGAGTGAGAAAAAATGGAAAGAGAAATGAGGGTGATGCAGGAAAGACATGAGAAAAGTGTCAACACCTTGAAAAGCCAAATCGGCCAAATGGAACAGGAGATACAAAAAGCTTTCTTTCTTTTTTTTTTTTTTTTTTTTTTGAGATATTTTATTTTTTCCGTTACATGTAAAGATAGTTCTCAACTTTTGTTTATACATGCTTTACAATTTCAGATTTTTCTCCCTCCCTCCCTCCCCTCCCTCCCCCCTCCCCTAGACAGCAGGTAATCTGATATAGGTTATATCTATATATATCTATACATATACATATAGATATATATATACACACACATATATATACACATAATAACATTAATCCTATTTCTGCATTAATCCTGTTACAAGAGAAAGAATCAGAGCAGTGATGCAAAACCTCAAAATAGAAAAAAAAACAACAGCACCCAAAACAAAAGAAATAATATGGTTCAATCAGCATCTATACTCCACAGTTCTTTCTTTCTTTTTTTTTCTTGGATTTGGAGATCCTCTTCCATCATGAGTTCCCTGGAACTCTTCTGTACCATTGCATTGGTGAGAAGAATATAGTCCATCACAGTAGGTCAACACTCAATGTTGATGATACTGTGTACAATGTTCTTCTGGTTCTGCTCATCTCACTCATCATCAGCTCACGTAAGACCCTCCAGGTTTCTCTGAACTCTTCCTGCTCATCATTTCTTACAGCACAATAGTATTCCATTGTATTCATATACCACAACTTGTCCAGCCATTCCCCAATTGATGGGCACCCCCTCAACTTCCAATTCCTTGCCACCACGTAAAGAGCAGCTATAAATATTTTTGTACACGTGGGTCCCTTTCCCCCTTCCATGATTTCTTTGGGCAAAAGACCTAAAAGTGGGATTGCTGGGTCAAAGGGTATGCACAGCTTTATCGCCCTTTGGGCATAATTCCAAATTGCTCTCCAGAATGGTTGGATCAGCTCACAGCTCCACCAACAATGCATTAGTGTTCCAATTTTCCCACAGCCTCTCCAACATTTATTATCTTCCTTTTTGGTCATTTTAGCCAATCTGATAGGTGTCAGGTGGTACCTCAGAGTTGTTTTAATTTGCATCTCTCTAATCATTAGAGATTTAGAGCATTTTTTCATATGGGAATAGATAGCTTTGGTTTCTTCATCAGAAAACTGCCTGTTCATATCCTTTGACCATTTCTCAATTGGGGAATGACTTGGATTCTTATAAATTTGATTTAATTCCCTATATATTTTAGAGATGAGGCCTTTATCAGAAGCACTGGCCTCAAAAATTGTTTCCCAGCTTTCTGCCTCCCTTCTAATTTTGGATGCATTGCTTCTGTTTGTACAAAAATTTTTTAATTTAATATAATCAAAATCATCCACTTTGCATTTTATAATATACTCTATCTCATGTTTGGTCAAAAACTGTTCTCCTTTCCAAAGATCTGATAGGTACACTATTCCTTTCTCTCCTAATTTACCTATGGTATCACCTCTTATGTCTAAATCATGTATCCATTTTGACCTTATTTTAGTATAAGGTGTAAGATGTTGGTCTAAGCCTAATTTCTGCCATACTATCTTCCAGTTTTCCCAGCAGTTTTTGTCAAATACTGAGTTCCTATCCCAGAAGCTGGAGTCCCTGGGTTTATCAAACACTACATTACTAGTGTCATTTACTACTGCATTTCCTGAGCCTAGCCTATTCCATTGATCTACCACTCTATTTTTTAGCCAGTACCAGATAGTTTTGATGACTGCCGCTTTATAGTAAAGCTCCAGGTTTGGTACCGCTAACCCACCTTCCTGTGAATTTTTTTTCATTATTTCCCTGGATATTCTTGATTTTTTGTTTTTCCAGATGAATTTTGTTATTATTTTTTCTAGCTGTATAAAATAATTTTTAGGTAGCCTGATTGGTATGGCACTGAATAAGTAAATTAATTTAGGCAGTATTGTCATTTTTACTATATTAGCTCTGCCTATCCATGAGCAATTGATATCTTTCCAATTATTTAGATCTGATTTGATTTGTGTGAAGAGTGTTTGGTAGTTGTGTTCATAGAGTTCCTGGGTTTGTCTTGGCAAGTAGACTCCCAAGTATTTTATATTACCTACCGTTACTTTAAATGGAATTTCTTCTATCTCTTGCTGCTGGACTTTGTTGGTCATGTATAGAAATGCTGATGATTTATGTGGATTTATTTTATATCCTGCTACTTTGCTAAAGTTGTTAATTGTTTCAAGTAATTTTTGACTTGATTCTCGAGGATTCCTTAAGTATACCATCATATCATCTGCAAAGAGTGATAGTTTTGTTTCCTCCTTGCCTATTCTAATTCCTTTAATTCCTTTCTCTTCTCTGATTGCTAAAGCTAACATTTCTAGGACAATATTAAATAATAGGGGTGATAATGGACATCCCTGTTTCACCCCTGATCTTATTGGGAAGGCCTCTAATTTATCTCCATTGCATATAATACTTGCTGATGGCTTTAGGTAGATACTGTTTATTATTCTAAGGAAAGCTCCCCCTATTCCTAAACTCTCTAGTGTTTTTATTAGGAATGGGTGCTGTACTTTGTCAAAAGCTTTCTCTGCATCTATTGAGATAATCATATGATTTTGGTTGGTTTTCTTATTGATGTGGTTGATTATGTTAATAGTTTTCCTAATGTTGAACCAGCCCTGCATTCCTGGTATAAATCCCACCTGGTCATAGTGTATTATCCTGGTGATCACTTGCTGTAATCTCCTTGCTAATATCTTATTTAAGATTTTAGCATCAATATTCATTAGGGAGATTGGTCTATAATTTTCTTTCTCTGTTTTTGCTTTGCCTGGTTTTGGTATCACCACCATATTTGTGTCATAAAACGAATTTGGTAGAACTCCTTCTTCACCTATTTTTCCAAATAATTTGTATAATATTGGAATTAATTGTTCTTTAAATGTTTGGTAAAATTCACCCGTAAACCCATCTGGCCCTGGGGATTTTTTCTTAGGGAGTTCATTAATAGCTTGTTCAATTTCTTTTTCTAATATGGGTTTATTTAAGGATTTTATTTCCTCTTCAGTTAACCTGGGCAGTTTGTATTTTTGTAAATATTCATCCATTTCATTTAGATTGTCAAATTTATTGGCATACAGTTGGGCAAAATATTTCCTAATTATTGCTTTAATTTCCACTTCATTGGTGGTAACATCACCCTTTTCATTTTTGATACTGGTAATTTGGTTTTCTTCTTTCTTTTTTTTAATCAAATTAACCAGTATTTTATCTATTTTATTGGTTTTTTCATAAAACCAGCTCTTAGTTTTATTGATTAGTTCTATAGTTTTTTTGCTTTCAATCTTATTGATTTCTCCTTTAATTTTCAGGATCTCTAATTTAGTGTCTAATTGGGGATTTCTAATTTGTTCTTTTTCTAGCTTTTTAAGTTGCATGCCCAATTCATTAATCTCCTCTTTCTCTTTTTTATTCATGTAAGCATTTAGAGCTATAAATTTTCCCCTAAGCACTGCTTTGGCTGCATCCCATAGATTTTGGTATGTTGTCTCATTATTGTCATTCTCTTGGATAAAGTTATTGATTGTTTCTATGATTTCTTGTTTGGCCCATTCATTCTTTAGAATGAAATTATTTAGTTTCCAATTGATTTTCATTCTACTTTTCCCTGGCTCTTTCTTACATGTAATTTTTATTGCATCATGATCTGAGAAGGATGCATTTACTATTTCTGCCTTTCTACATTTGACTATGATGTTTTTGTGCCCTAATACATGGTCAATTTTTGAAAATGTGCCATGTACTGCTGAGAAAAAGGTGTATTCCTTTCTATCCCCATTCAATTTTCTCCAGACATCTATCATGTCTAACTTTTCTAGTAATCTATTCACCTCTTTCACTTCTTTCTTATTTATTTTTTGGCTAGATTTATCTAATTCTGAGAGGGGGAGATTCAGATCCCCCACTAGTATAGTATTACTATCTAATTCCTCTTGTAACTCATTTAACTTCTCCTCTAAGAACTTGGATGCTATACCACTTGGCGCATACATATTCAATATTGATATTACTTCATTATCTATAGTACCTTTAAGTAAGATGTAATTTCCTTCCTTATCTCTTTTAATGAGATCTATTTTTGCCTGCACTTTGTCTGAGATAAGGATTGCTACCCCTGCCTTTTTTACTTTAGCTGAGGCATAATATATTCTGCTCCAGCCTTTTACCTTTACTCTGTGTGTATCTCTCTGCTTCAAATGTGTTTCTTGTAAACAGCATATTGTAGGGTTCTGGTTTTTAATCCACTCTGCAATTCGCTTCCGTTTTATAGCAGAGTTCATCCCATTCACATTCACAGTTATTATTACTGACTGTCTATTCCCCTCCATTCTATTTACCCCCTTTGTACTTTTTCCCCCTTCTTTCACCCTATTCCTCCTCACTGACGTTTTACTTCTTACCCCTGCCTCCCCCAATCTGCCCTCCCTTTTTATCACCCCCCTCTCTTTTCTTTACCCTTTTCTCCCTTGCTTTTGTCCTCCCTTCTCAGTCCCCCCCTTTCCCTTCCCCTTTTGTTTCCCTAAAGAGTGAGTTAAGTTTCTTTATCCCAATGAACGTATATGTTATTCCCTCTTTGAGTCAAATCTAATGAGAATAGGGTTGAAACCATGTTCCCCCCTCCTTTCTTTCCCTCTATTGTAATAGTTTTTTTTCCACCTCTTCATATGATATAATTCATCCCATTCCACCTCCCCTTTCCTCTCCTCCCCATAGACTCCCTTTTTATCTCCTTAATTCTTTTGTATCATCACATCAAAGACAATTTATATTTATACCCTCTATATAAAGTCCTTCTCTCTGCCCAAATACATTTACAGTTCTTAAGAGTTATGAGTATTATCTTCCTGTGTAGGGATATAAACAGTTTAACCTAATAGGGTAACTTTTTTTTTTCCCCCTCTGTTTACCTTTTTAAACTTCTCTTGAGTCTTGTATGTTGAGATCAAATTT
Organism: Dromiciops gliroides; assembly: GCF_019393635.1. Classification (NCBI taxonomy): domain Eukaryota; kingdom Metazoa; phylum Chordata; class Mammalia; order Microbiotheria; family Microbiotheriidae; genus Dromiciops; species Dromiciops gliroides. The sequence continues at coordinate 261,602,373 of NC_057863.1, read as the reverse complement.
TCTATTCAGTTCTGGTCTTTTCACCAGGAAAGATTGAAAGTCCCCAATGTCATTAAATGTCCATCTTTTCCCCTGAAAGAAAATGCACATTTTTGCTGGGTAATAGATTCTCGGCTGCAATCCAATCTCCTTTGCCTTCCGGAATATCATATTCCAAGCCTTGCGGTCCTTTAATGTTGAAGCTGCCAGGTCCTGAGCAATCCTGACTGTGGCTCCATGATATTTAAATTGCTTCTTTCTGGCTGCTTGGAGTATTTTCTCCTTCACCTGATAATTCTGGAATTTGGCTACAATATTCCTTGGAGTTTTCCTTTTGGGGTCTCTTTCAGGAGGTGATCGATGGATTCTTTCAATGATGATTTTATCCTCTGATTCTATGATATCAGGGCAGTTCTCCTTAATAATTTCCTGGAATATGGTATCTAGATTCTTTTTCTGGTCATGGCTTTCAGGCAGTCCAATGATTCTCAAATTGTCTCTCCTCGATCTGTTTTCCAGATCAGTTGTCTTTCCAATGAGGTATTTCACATTTTCTTCTATTTTTTCATTTTTTTTATTCTGCTTGACCGATTCTTGGTGTCTCATGGATTCCTTTTCTTCCAACTGTCCCACTTTAATTTTTAAGGCATTGTTTTCTTCAGTGAGATTATGCACCTTTTTTTCCATTTGGCTAAGTGAATTTTTTAAGGTATTGTTTTCTTCAGTGAGATTATGTACCTTTTTTTCCGTTTGGCTAAGTGAATTTTTTAAGGTATTGTTTTCTTCAGTGAGATTATGCAGCTTTTTTTCCATTTGGCCAAGTGAATTTTTTAAGGCTTTGTTTTCTTCAGCTTCCTTTTCTAAGCTGCTGATTCTTTTTTCATAGTTTTTTTGTGTTGCTTTCATTTCTCTCCCCATTTTTTCTTCTACCTCTTGCAATTGATTTTTAAAATCCTTTTTGAGCTCTTCCAGGAAGGCTTTTTGTTCTTGCGACCAATTCACCTTCCCTTGTGAGGCTTCAGATGTAGACAATTTGAGGCTATTGTCCTCATCTGAGTTTGTGTTGGCTTCTTCCCTATTGATACAGAAGCTCTCAATGGAGAGGGCTCTTTTTTGCTTCTTACTCATTATTGCAGCTTATTTATTTATTCTTTAAGTTGAGGTCTGCTCTGGGGGCACCAGGGTCCCTGTTTTGGGCTTCTTGTGCAGGTGTATAGGTGCTGTATGACCGGGCTTTTACTCTGAGGCCTTTATGGTGTGTGGAGATCCCCTGTCCTGCACTTCCTGTCTGATTGTGCTCGGCCTGCCAGGCGCCAGACCCCGGCGTCTGATCCCGCCGTTCGTGGCCCTCTCGGCCGGTGCAGGTAAGTTTTTCCACTGTCCTTCTTGGCCACCAGATTTTTGAACCAGGTTCCGGGAGCCTCAGTTGTTCGGCTGTGACCCGCAGCTCCTGCTGATTTGCCCCGACCCCCTCGGCGCTGGGTTGCTGCCCTGCACTGGGCCTCCCTTTTGCCCGAGTCAGACCGACCTTTTCCTGAAGTCTTCTAAATTATCTCTGGTTGGAGGACTGTGTCTCTCTGTCTCTTTGCAGGTTCTGTAGTTTCAGAATCCGTCCAGAGGCTTGATTTAATGTTCGTTTTGAGGGAACAGAAGGAGAGCTCAGGCAGCTTGCTGCTTCCTCTCCGCCATCTTGGCTCCGCCCCCCCACAAAAAGCTTTCTGATGAAAATAATTGCCTAAGAATTAGGACTGAACAAATGGAAGCTAGTGACTTTATGAGAAACCAAGACATAATAAAGTAAATCCAAATGAATGTAAAAAATAGAGGGCAATGTGAAGTATCTTCTTGGGAAAACTGCTGTCCAGGAGAGATAATTTGAAAATTATTGATCTACCTGAAAACCATGATCAAGGAAAGAGCTTAGACATCATCTTCAAAGAAATTGTCAGGGAAAATTTCCCTGATATTCTAGAAGCAGAATGTAAAATAGAAATGGAAAGAATCCACTGATCACCTCCTGAAAGAAATCCCAAAAGGAATACTCCTAGGAGTATTATAGCCAAATTCCAGATCTCTCAGGTCAAGGAGAAAATATTGCAAGCTGCCAAAAAGAAAGAATTCAAGTACTGTGGAGTCCCAGTCAGGACAGCACAATATCTAGCAGCTTCTACATTAAAGGACGGGAGGGCATGGAATATGATAATTCCAGAGGGCAAAGGAATTGGGATTACAACCAAGAATAATGTATACAGCAAAACTCATCATAATATTTCAGAGGAAAAATGGGACTTCAATGAAAAAAGAGGATTGTCAGGTATTCATGATGAAAAGACCTGAACTGAATGGCAAATTTGACTTTCAAATACAAGACCCTAGAGAACCTTAAAAAATTGGAGTTGGGAGACATAGATGGGGTCGTTCAGTGGGTGAATGCCTTGTGTCTAAGACTGAGTTTGGCTGGGATCCCCCTGGGTACAGGGTGGATCCTTTGTCCATTGTGTCACTTAGCTACCCCATGATGACATCTTTAGGGTTAAATTGAGGGCTGAAGGGAATGCAATGGAGGAAATGGAGGGGTAGAGGCAGCATGGGGTGAAATACTACATGAAAGAAACAGGAAAGGGCTTATGGAGTTGGTGAAGAGATGGGGGAGGAGCAGGGCACTAAATGAATTTTACCCTCATCAGAATAGGCTCAAAGACCTTAATCTCATCAGAATTGGCTCAAGGAGGAAGTAACATACACACTCAATTGGGTGGAGTAATATATTTAATCTGGGTGGTAAATGAGCCTAACTCTCATCAGAATTGGCTCAAGGGGGGAATAACATAAGCACTCAATTGAGTGGAATAAACTACCTAATTCTGCAGGAAAATAGGAGGGGAAGGGAATAAAGAGAGAGGGGCAAAAGAAGGGAGGGCAGACTGGGGGAGGGGACAGACAGAAGCAAATCCCTTTTGAAGAAGGATAAGTTGAAAGGAGATAGATAACAGAGTAAATATCATGGGGAATGGAATAAGATGGAGGCAGACAGTTAACAATAGGAATCATGAAATAGAGAAAAAGGGGAAAAATGTACAAAACATATTTATAGCAACTGTGTGTGGTGGCTAAGAACTAGGGATCAAGGTAATGTCCATCAACTGAGGAATGACTAAAGAAGCTGTGGTATTGTGCTGTAGGAAATGACAAACAGGATGATACCAGAAAAACCTAGAGGACTCCTATGAACTGATGCATAGTGAAATGAGCAGAACTGGGAGGACATTGTGCATAGTGATAGCAGTATTATTCTATGAGCAATTGTGAATGACAACTACTCTCAGTAATACAATGATCCAAGACAATCCCAAGGGACTAATGATGAAGTACACTGTGCACTCCCATAGAAAATATTGATGAAAAGAGCACTTGTGGATTGTACATATATAACCTGGTGGATGTCTTATAGAGGGGGGAGGAAAGGGAGGTAGGGAAAAAATTTGGAACTCTACATGTTATGAAAATGAATGTTGAAAACTACCCTTACATGTAAGTAGAAAAAATAAAATAAAGGTTTGTTGCAAAAAAAGGATTAGGCAGGATAAGAGCTGTTCTAGAATTGGGGGGCTTTGAGATGTTATGGGTATATCGAGGTGAAAGGGTCCAGTCAGACAATTTAAGATGTGAGATTGGAGCTCAGAAGAAATAGAGTTTGGCATTCAGGAATGTGGCAGTGAGTGGCATAGACAAGGTCCCTGAAACCCTGAGACCTGAGGGTCCCTCAATCCTTGAAAAACAGTAGTGGAGATAAAGAAAAGAAACAGGCTTTTAGGATTCAACCAAGGAAAATGTGTCTGAGATGATATGATAGTGGTCTAGCTAATATGCCTGGGAAGGAGCTGGAAGTGCAGTGTCAAGCCCTCCCAGTAGCAATAGTCAGTTAGCACTGTCAAAAGCTTAAGGGAGCTCAAGAAGTAGGAAGATTCAGAAGCCATTATTGGTTTAGGCCTTAAGGACCTCATTCAGTACTTTGGAAATGGGGATCAGGAAACACATGTTCAGCCCTTTTAAACATAGTGAAAAGATAGCAACTGGGTATTCTCAATAGACTTCAAAGACTGCAGTACAACCATGGATTTTGACATGTAGAATTGCTGACAATATGAGTTTAGGTAGGATCCTACATTCAGGGCATACTTAACACAGCTAGTCATGTGAGTTAGGGGAGATTCTAGACTGGACTTGGAGATGGGGTAGTGAGTGTCAGAAAGAAGGAACTGAGCCCATGGCAGATGAGGAGGTCACCAACTGAGAGAGTGTGATGGAGAGAAGAGAAGACAGGCTAGATTTTTGGCTAGGGACAAATTCAGAAAGACTTCACTTGACCAGGAGAAGAATGAGCTGAAGACATTTGGGGCAACAATAGATATCTCATCTCTCTTCCTGTCTTCCAAACATTTCAGACCTGCACTGGAAAGGACAAGCAACCCCAAGAGGATGTCACATGAGCACCAGAAATATTCCTATGACCTTTAGATTGCATGAAGAGAGTCTTAAGGAACTAGCCCTCAAGAAAATGGAGGCGATGGTCCTTCTGTAACCTACACTGCACAGTGCATGTCTTGTTCCTTGGCTGAGCTGAAGAGCACCAAGAGCATCCCAGACCAAGTGGTAGAAGGGTGTCCAGCTCAGTCCCTAGGGCATTCACTTGGAGGAACTTGAACCCTTGGGCTTAGAAGATACTCATGGGGTTGTGCTAGCTCTATTAAAGTGTTTTAAATGCCACCCAGTAGCAAAGGTAGAAGATCCATTCTGTTTGTTCCTATGGGGGAGAAGGTAGTTGCAGAGGTACCATTCACACCCATAAACTAAAATTTTCTTCCACTAAAGAGAATGAAACATTCTTTGCCAAATGAGTGCTTTCAAAGAGGGAAATGAACTTCCTGAAGGATTAGTTTCCATTGAAGTGAGCTCCCTAACGTGTCTTGATATGTATTTAGGCAAGAATTGAATGAAATAAGGTTGTTGAGGACAATTCTATTGAAAAACAAATGGACCCATAGAAATGGACAGGCTTTTTGGTAATGGAGAATAATGCCAAGAAATGATACATAGCAAAAGAAATTAATTTTAAGCTAATTAAACAGCAATAGGAGAATTTGTTCTATTTAAATATGAGTTGTACTGTTTTTTCTACTGTCTGAAACTCAAGTTCTATCAATAAATATTTATTACTTTTTGCCAGGTAGTATGCTAAGGTCTGGCTTAGCACAGAATTAAAGGCTAATGTTTATTGAAGGCCCCAGAACCTATTTTGGAGCAGCAAAGCAGATGGTCTCTTCTCCTGGGAACTGAGTTGATTAGAGAGTTGCTGTGTTTAAATGATTTGTCGGACACCCATGCAGCAGTGATTCTACTTCCCCTACAGAAAGGTAGTCCTCAGCTTGAGGGCAGTGTTGTGAGTTGGACCAATAGTGCAGGTGGCTGGAGGACAAACACCCAAAGGGAAAGTTTCCATGACAACTTTCAGAATTCATGTATGATTCCCTTCTGTCGTCTTTGGGTGAGGCCATTCAATTGTGCTGTGCTACAAACCTTCAAGTTGCTTGATAAGAACACAATAGTGCAAGACAAGTAGACAAGGATTAGGCTAAGCCAACTTCTTGGGGATCATTAGGGACCCCCTGGATCTAGAGTTCAAGATCCATGAACATGAGGCCCTGAACATGTCAATCTTTTGAAATCTTGAAGATGAAAACCCTGTTCATGGGCACAGAGAACATGGAAGAAGGGAAACAACTTATAGGTGGGGGCTAAACATTGTGGAATACTAAGTTTAATGTCCTGAGGAAATAAAATTTTAGTAATACATTCAACAAGAAAGTAAATATTTTTCAAGAGAAATGTAGTGTAGTATTTCTTCACTGCAAAGAATGAATTTGAGGACCAATCTTCTGCAATGACGTATAAGCTGCATTGAGTAAAATCTAAGGAGTAGTCACCGTATTCTTGTCCCACATATAGGAAAAACAAGCTAGGGTTTACTTTTCTTTTCTTTTTTCTTTTTTCTTTTTATTAGTGAAGCAATTGGGGTTAAGTGATTTGCCCAGGGTCACACAGCTAGTATGTGTCAAGTGTCTGAGGCCGGATTTGAACTCAAGTACTCCTGCCTCTAGGGCCAGCGCTCTATGTACTGCGCCACCTAGCTGCCCCTAGGGTTTACTTTTAAAATAGAAGCTTTAGCACCAAGTTTGGCATTAAGCATTTATTCGTGAAAAAAGAGAAAGGAAAAGACCTTTCTAACCTAGCATCCTCAATTTAACCCACTAACAGCCTGTTTGAGAACAGTACTGTGTGTGTCCAAGCCCCTTCCTGCATTCCCCAGAAGAGGCAGTGCTTACTGCTTCAAGCTAATTGACTAGTATCACCCAAATCCATTGGTTCATTGGACTTGGGTAGTGATCCTGAGTTGAGGTGAGCTGATAACAAAGGCAGGTGTGGCTTCAATTGAATTAACTTTAAGTGGGTTAATCAGCAAAGTCAATCACTCTCAGTCTATCTAATCAATCCAAATCAATCTGGGTCTTTGGGGCATTGTCAAAAAGCCCATTATTTCTTACAAAGCATAGGTTAAAACTGAAAATGGCTTCTTATTGTGAGGCTGAAACTCAAGCATAAATGAGGTCAAGAAAGACACATGAGAAAAGTTTTGCTAAGGCAGTGAAACAAATTTATTAGAACATTGTAATAGGCATCACATCTGTGGCATGTAAGATTTGAGAAGATTTTCTGGAAATGAGGTGTTGTTGGGAGAGTGTTCTCCCCCATGGCAGGTAAAATTCTGTATCATTTCCCAGAAGGACAGGTCCTGCTGCTCCTCATTCCCTGCCACTTCACTGCCCTGAGCGCTCCAGTAGGTATCCCAGTTCTTCTTGTGGTAGCTCTCCCATGCCAGTAGTTTCAGATATGATGATGTCCTTAGAATGCTGTGGAATTTGCTCCAAAACAAGGGATTACATGAGAGATCAGAAGCAGCAAGTAGCTTTTCAATAGAAGCCATAGGAAGAATACCTTCCAAAGAAAGATGGGTGGTAGCTGCCACAGCCAAAGCCACCACAGCCATAGCCGCCATAGCCTAGGCCTCTGTAGCTGCCATAGCCCAGGCCTCCAAAGCCATAGCCACCAAAGCCATAGCCTAGGCCACGGAAGCTGCCACATCCACAGCCATAACCAGAGCCATAGCCATAGCCCAGGCCACCATAGTAGTTGCTGTAGTAGCTCATTTTGTCAGGATTCACAGATTTGAAGTGATGTCAGTGAGAAGTTGTGAGTGTGTATGGCACCATCTGTATGGGGACTTTTATATCCCTCTGCAGGAGGTATGGCAGATTTATTTCACAATGGCATAACTCACATGAATGAAATTGTGAACATGAAATCACATTCTTTCCATTCTTTGTTCCATGAAGCAATTGTTCTAGCTTATTAAAGGCATTTTCTCTAAATTTGCTGTTTCTCTGAGATGGATCTTCTTGTATTGAGCAATGATTATGGTGTTGTCAAAAGCTATATTGTTAATATGCCCAATTCTGGTCTCATATCAGGCCTTTCCCTGGTGGCATTGTCCTCTGTCCTTTATGCTTGTCAGCCTGGTCTTCTGATTCTTTAGACAGCCTATGAAATCCTGTCTCTTTTACCAAGTGCTATTTGAGACTCAATTGACAGACTCACAATAGTTTCAGGTTGGAGTTGACATAGTGTTGGGGTACAATTGCATGGAATGTCTTAATCAATCACCTGACTGATATGACTAAATAACCACAACAAAGGATATGAATAGGCACTTCTAAGATGAGGAAACCAAAGGTATATATAGTCATATAAAATGCTTTAAATCACGCTTGATTAGTGAAATGCAAATTATAACAACTCTGAGATACCACTTCACACCTATCAGATTTTCAAATATTGCAGAAAGGGAAAATCAGAAATGCAGGAGGGGATGTGGGACAATTGGGACACTAATGCATTTTGGTGGAGTTGTGAACTGATCCAACTATTCTGAAGAACATTTCAGAACTGTAAGAATCAGGTAAACTGAGGCAGGACCCCTGGTCTGTTGCCAAGCAGGAAGGCCTTTATTATGATCTTGCAAGAAAGGGCACACACTCCAAAGAAGTTGTGCACGCCCTATCCTTGTTTCACACCGAGTTTATATAGGTCCCTAACTCAAGGATTCCCTGCCCCATTTCACCTGAAGTGGTTATTTTGTGTTCACATTCTTTATCATACTTCTAAGCATGTATACTGCCCCCCCCATGTGTTGCCACCAAGATTTTATGATTCTTTGTTACCTAACTTTAACTCAGGAAAGGGAAATTTGGTGAAGGAGATAAACCCCTGGGGTTTGAATAATGTATGTTTTCTACTCTAATTTGAGGGAAAGAATCTTCTCCTGGTTAACTGTTAACTCAGTAGGAAAAAGGAAAGAATGGTGGGAGAAAGGGAAAAAAAAACCCTTTGACTTTATGTGGAGAACACATCTGATTCTCTCAATACCCCATCTCTTTATTTATTCATTCGTGTCTCTCTTCACCCTTTGTTCTCCTCCCATGCCAAGTAAACTTTATCCACCATTTCTTCCACCTCCTGACCTGGTTCTATCCCTTGTTGGAGGATCATCATTCGATGTCCTTCTCCATATCCTTCTACCACTCTAATAATTAAATTAATAAAGCAGGGAGTTAGGCAGGGTATGACTAATAGAGCTGCCAGCACACATAGGAGATAGAAGCCCAATTGCTTCCACCAGCTTCCATTTAGCCATGAAAACCATCCACCCTCAAACCAAGAATTCCATTTCTGAAAAGGTACATGAGCCACTTTCCTAATTTCTGTGGCTATAGCTTTAACTCTTTCCCATTATCATCAATTTGTAGGCAGCAAGTACTCAGTTTTAATTTTCTACAAACTGCCCCTTCTTCTGCTAACAGATAATCCAGGACCAACCTGTGTTGCAAGATCCCTTCTCTCATTTGAGTTACTTGGTCTGCTAACAATTCCAGTGCTATGGCAGTTTGATTATTTATTATTTCTAATACTGCCTGAAGCCTGATCAATCTATTTAAAATATATATTGGCATCTTGTAGCACCAACTGTCATTTGGGTGCTAGAGGAACTGAAATCCATCGCCAGCGATCCAGACTGTGGTCCCCCACAAACCCAACATTTGGTGAGATTAAAGGCCACTGCTACAGCTTCTGCAAGCTGAAGGAAGGTATGTTTTTGTCTGACTTGTGGAATGGGAATAGACAGTGTAGTGAGTGGAAAGACAACTCACCAAAAAGCCCTCGTGTTTTTCAAGTGCTATTGATAGACCTGATCTATTCCCTGCACTGGAAGTGATTCCACCCTTGGGAGAGGCTACAGGTATCCTATTTTCAGCATCTCAGTAAAATCAACCTGGATACTTTGAAATGAACTTAAGCTTGGTTCTCATCCCCCCTGTGGTGTCTTTCTGATCACTTTCTTCTTTACCTTTTTTGCGTACTACACATCCCTCACAGACCTGCTTACCCAATGTATAAATTGCTTTGCACCTGAATTTCTTTAGTACTGTGTAATTTAAAATTCTAAATGTGGGTTCTATTCTGTCCTCACCAGTTTTGGGGGAAAACTGACTAAAGTCACTGATAAACGATTTTAGGTTTTTAAAGGGTTTATTGAAAGATAGTAAAAGAAAGAGAAAGACTGAGAAGAGATTTCCTAGAACTTGGTAATCCTAACCTTCCTAAGCTCCCACTTCTGAAGTCCTCTGCCACCACTCTGGTCTCTCACACCAAAAAGCCAGAACTCTCTCTCCAGCATCCACTTCTTGCCTCATGTTCCCCCCCACCCCAGAAATGGGAGGTTCTTCAAGCTGATTGGCTAGTGTCATTCAAATTTATTAGTTCACTGGGCCTGAAGGTGGTCTTGATGTAAAGTTCAAAGTTTTTAGCTTCTGAGAACAATTACTTCCTTAAGTACCCTTAAGTTCCAACCAGATGTGCTTACAATCTATTAAGCTGGAAGTAAGCCAGTAATCCAGTCAGCAGTCAGTCACCTTATCCAATTCAATCAGTTTAAAACCAGTCTCCAGGTGGGCCCCTGAGTATCTACTAAATCTCATCTATCACATTCCATTATCTTGACACAGTACTAAGTCACACATGGCTTGAACCCCCCAGTGACTGCCTTGATGTAAGGAAGATAGTACTTCCCTCATCGCAGGTTTGTTAATCATTTCTCAGCTGTGTGGCAAAACTCACCCCCCCCCCTTGAATTTCAGTAGCTCCTAATTCCATTAGTTCCTTTTTTTCTGGTTCAATGAATTGTGGTACACCATTTGGGGTGGAAATTGATGGAATAACAGGGAATAATTTAACCCTTTCCTCTTTTAGAGTGGCTTGTTTGGCCTCAGCATCTGCTATCCTGTTACCCCTTGCCTCCAATGAGCACCCTTTCTGATGTCCCCCCACATGTACCACAGCAATTTCTTTGGGAAGGAGGAGGTGTTTTAATACTTCTTTCACTAATTCCCTATGGACCAATTCTTTCCCTTTCTTATTGATAAGTCCTTGCTCTTTCCATATCTTTCCAAATGTGTGCACAACCCTGTAGGCATATTTTGAATCTGTGTATATGGTCCCTTCTATTCCATCTAGCAGTTTTAGCGCTTGGCTTATTGCATACAACTCAGAAATCTGGGCAGACCAGAGTTGGGGAGCCGACCTGATTACCGAGAGAAAAGTCACCTGCATCTATTATCGCATATCCATTGTGCCTTTCCCCCTCTATTACCCAGGAGGATCCATCTATGAGCCCCTTATGGAGGGGAACCTCCCTCAGATCAGGTCTCACCTTAGTCTAATATTCTATAATGTCTATTATGTTCTATTTCCTTTCCCCTGTTGTTCCCTTCCCACAAAAATTCAGCAGGATTCAGATTGTGATCTGGGGTAAGTACTAAATCATCCTTTTCCATGAGCATAGCCTCATGTTTTAGTATCCTAGAATCAGTTAACCATCTATCAGCCCTCTGATTCAGAATGCTCCTAACCTGATGGGGTGTGCTTACTATCAATGCACCTCTGAAAGTCAGTTTCCTTCTCTCTTCCATTAAAAGGGCCGTTGCAGCCACATCCTGAACACATCTGGGCCATCCTTTGGATACTGGGTCCAGTAATTTAGAGAGGAAGGCCACAGGTTGCCTTTTACCTCCTCTCTTCTGAGTTCATACCCCTAGTGCTGTGCCCTCATCGACATTTACAATATCAATGGTTTCTCCAAGCTGGGAAGGGCCAGGACCATGGTTTGAATTAAAGCCTGTTTGAGGTTCTCTATTAGTTCTTTTTCTTCTTTTGTCCCACTCAGTTGGGTTGGTTCTCACTCTAATAATGTCAAATAGAGACCCCTGGTTTTCTGGGCATAGGAGTAAGTCCATAATCAATAATATCCTACTAAGCTTAGGAATTTCCTTAATTCCTTCTTTGTCTTGGGGAGGGGAAGTCCTATTATTCCCTGTATTCTAGCAAGAGATATCCTTCTTTTTCCTTTACTGATCAGATGCCCTAAATATTTAACTTCTTTCTCCACATACTGCAATTTAATTTTGGATACTCACAGCTCCTTTTCTCCTGGGAAGTTCAATAGTTGATTGGTGGCTTCTGCCACTCTCTGCCTCTTTACCCCTGATACCAATAGATCATCCACACATTGTAATAGCGAGACCTCCACTGGAACTTGGAATTCTTCTAGTAATTCCTCCAAAACTTGACCAAATAGGTTAGCAGCTTCTGTGAATCCCTGTGGTAGGACTGTGCATCTATATTGTTGCTTTCTCCCCATCACAGGGTTTTCCCACTCAAATGCAAAGATATATATGAATCTAAAGGATAAGACCAGAAGGTATCTTTCAAATCCACTACATTGAATCATTTGTGTTCAAGGGCAATTTTACTCAGTATGGTGTATGTATTAGGAACCATAGAATGTCTGGACTGTACTTCGCAATTTATAGCTCGGAGATCCTGTACCAACCAATAAGAACCATCTGTTTTACTGACCGGAAGCACAGGAGAGTTGTAGGGTGATTAACATGATTCTAGTAATCCATCCCTTATCAGTCCCTCTATCACGGGCTGGAGTCCCCTTCTTCCTTCCAATGAAATAGGATACTGCCCCAGTTGAACTATTTATCCCAGTTCCTTCAAATGGACCTTCAAAGGTTTGATTTGTAGACCCCCCCTCGATTCCCTTCTCTAACCCAGATTACAGGATCAATTTCCCTCTCTTCTTCTTCTGTCAATATAGCCATTTTTATGGAAATTTTTGATTCAGGGATCTCTACATTTAGTCCCAATTGTACGATAAGGTCTCTGCAGCATAAATTACTTCCTGCCTCATGAATCAGCAACAGTCTGACCATAGCTTCCTTTTCCCCAGCTTTCACTTTCATCTCCTCAAAGATGGGAACCTCAAACCCCTTACCCTTAAACTTGTGGACTCCAAATTTTTCTTGTGATAATCTACCTCCACAGGGAGAGAGAATTAAGGCTGATCTAGAGGCTCCTATATCTACCCAAAATACCATTTCCTCTTCCTCAGGTCCCTCCTTCAAATTTATCAAGGATTCTTGGTGAGACCCTTTCTTAAAGAGCCCCTGACTCCCCTAGTCTTCAGTGAAATCTGTAGCCATGAGAGGAATATGAGTTTAGGTAGACAATTAGAAGCAATCAAAGTATACTTACAAACAATGAGGCACATGAGTTAGGAGAGATAGTGGATGTGACCTGGAGATGGAGTAGTGAGTGCCAGAAAGAAAGGAACTGAGCCAATGGCAGATGAGGAGGTCATCAAATGAGAGAGTGTGATGGAGAGAAGAGTGTTTTAAATGCCATTCAATAGCAAAAGTACAGGATCTATTCAGTTTTTTCCCAAGGGGGAGAATGTAGTTCCTGAGGTGCCATTCCTACCCATATACTTACTTAAGTTTGACTTCACTACAAAGAATGAAATATTCTTTGGCCAATAAGTGCTGTCAAAGAGGGCAGTGTGATCTTCTTCTTGGAGGATTAGTTTCCATTGAAGTGACCTCCCTAGAATGGCTTGAGCTGTTTTTTAGGAAGAATTAAATGTAGTGAGGTTGCTGAGGGCATTTCTGTTGAACAACCCATAGACCCATAGAAACGGAATGGATTTTTGTTAATGAAGAATAATGCCAAGAAATGGCATGTAGTAATAGAAATTAATTTTAAGGTAAAAAAAACAGTATGAGGAATGAGATCCATTTTTAATGTCAGTTGTACTGTTTTCTCCACTGTCTGAAACACAAGTTCTATTGATAAACAGTCATTAAGCACCTACTTTGTGCCAGGTAGAGTGATAAGCTCTGGCTTTACCCCCAAGAACCCCTCTGAAGGACAGACTTAAAGGTCCATGTTGTTTTAAGGAGCTGAGATATGCAAAGGCCCCAGGGCCTCTTGTGCAGCAGCAAAGCAGATGGTCTCTTCTCCTGGGAGCTGAATTGATTAGAAAGTTGCTGTGTTTGAGTGATTTGTAGGACACCCATGCAGCAGTGGGTCTACTTCCCCTACAGAAAGGTAGGCCTCAGCCTGAGACCAGGGTTGTGAGTTGGATGAACAGTGCAGTTGACTGGAGGAGATGACAAATACCCAAAGGGAAATTTTCCATGACAACTTTCAGACTGGGTATATGGCTCCCTTCTGTGGTCTATGTGTGGTGCCATTCTCATGTGGCATGCTACAAAACTTCAGTTTTCTGGATGATAACAGTATAGTAGAAGTCAAGTAGACAAGAGCTAGGCTATGTCAACTTCTGGGGGTCATTAGGGTCACCCTGCATCTGGAGGTCATGAACCATGAACATTAGGCCCTAAAAATGTCAATCTTTTTGAAACCTTGAAGATGAAATCCCTGTCCATGGGCACAGAGAACATGGGAGAAGGGAAACAACTTATAGGTGGGGGCTTAATATTATGGAATACTAAAGTTTATGTACATGAGAAATACAATTTTAGAAATACATTCATCAAGAAAATGATAGATATTTTTTAACAGAAATCTGGTGTAGTATCTCTTCATTGCAAAAATGAATTGGAGAACTAATCCCATTCAGTGACATATAAGCATTGGTCAAAATTGAAAATGCCCTGTTATTGTGAGGATGAAACCCAAGCACAGTGAAGTCAAGAAGGAGACATGAGAACAGGTTTGCTAAGGCCGTGAAACAAATTTATTAGAACATTTTAATAGTCATCCCATCTGTGGCATGTAAGATTTGAGAAAACTTGCTGGAAATGAGGTGTTGTTGGTGGAGTGTTCTCCCCCATGGCAGGTAAAATTCTGTATTATTTCTCAGAAGGACAGGTCCTGTTGCTCCTCATTCCCTGCCATTTCACTGCCCTGAGTGCTCCAAGAGGGATCCCAGTTCTTCTTGTGGTAGCTCTCTTATACCACTCAACAGTAGAGGCAGATACAAAGATGTCCTTAGAATGCTATGGAATTTGCTCCAAAACCAGGGATTTCTTGAGAGATCAGAAGCAGCAAGTAGCTTTTCAATAGAAGCTATAGGAAGAATACCTTCCAGAGAAAGATGGGCTGTAGCTGCCATAACCATAGCCACCACAGCCATAGCCTCCATAGCCCAAGCCTCTGTAGCTGCCATAGCCCAGGCCTCCAAAACCATAATCACCAAAGCCATAGCCTAGGCCACGGAAGCTGCCGCATCCACAGCCATAACCAGAGCCATAGCCATAGCCCAGGCCACCATAGTAGTTGTTGTAGTAGCTCATTTTGTCAGGATTCAGCGTTTTGAAGTGATGTCAGTGAGAAGTTGTGAGTGTGTATGGCACCATCTGCATGGGCACTTTTATATCCCTCTGCAGGAGGTGTGGCAGATTTATTTCACAATGGCATAACTCACATGAATGAAATTGTGAACATGAAATCACATTCTTTTCATGTTTTGTTCCATGAAGTAATTACTCTAGCTTATTAAAGGTATTTTCTCTCAATTTACTGTTTCTCTGGGAAGGATCTTCTGGTAATGAAAAATGATTAAGGTGTTGCCAAAGCCTTACATAGCTGATGCCCAACCCAGGTCCCATGATAGCCCTCTCCATGGTGACATTGTCCTCCTTTCATTATGCTTGTCAGCCTGGTCTTCTGATTCTTTAGACAACCCATGAAATCCTGTCTCTTTTAACAAGTGCTACTTGAGATTCAAGTGACAGAGTCATACTAGTTTCAGGTTGCAGTTGAGATAGTGTTGGGGAACCACTGCATGGGATGTCTCAATCAGTCATCTATTCCTAAATCAATCCATGCAAAGACCAGCTCTCCCAGTATTTGCCCTGTTCTATCCAAGGTTAGGGATCCAAAAAATGGCCCTATATTCCTTTTCTACATGTAGTTCTAAAGTTGTAAGGACAGTGAGAATATGAAAACAGCAAGGCACTTGTAGCAAACATGGAGAGTTGTAGGGAGAATATCTTAGAGGCTAAGGCAGAAGCCATCGAGGGAAACATGTTACAGGGGGGATTAAAGCTGAGACCCTGTTGGACCAGGGAAAGTCAAACTGAAGGGGTGGGAAGAGGAGAGGCTGTACAGCCAACCAGTGAAAAGGGAAACAGAAGAAACACTGAGTATGTTACTCCAGCTAAAGCAGGTATGCCAGCATGGGCAGGACCGTGAAGTATGGTGAGGATAACAAAACATGTGAAATCCAGAAAAGTAGGAATGGATCAGCTCATGAGGTGGAAGAAATGCCAGGCAGAGGAGATATCTATTTAAATCAGTATAGAAAAGCAAGTAATTGGAGGTTATAAGTTAATTGGTACCCTGCTGCAGCTTTATAGGTGAGAGGGGGAGAGGAATCAGAAGAATGCTTTAGGAAAATGCCTTGGGCAGCTGAATGGAGAAGGGATATGAGTGGGAAGAAAACTGAGGCAGGGAGGATAATGAAAGGCTCTTGTAGAAAAGTGTTGCAAGGATCTGATCTAAGGCAGATATTGTGTGAGTAGAGAGCAGGTTTTGGGTGCTGGAGATATTGTAAAAGTAGAAAAGGCAAGTTTTTCCAACATATCAGATAGTTGCAATGACAGTCAGGGGTAAAGGACCTTCCTGAGGATCTAAACAAAAGTTCTTGGCTTGATATTGGTGTTCTGGAAAGGAGTAGAAAGGTTGGGAATAGATTGTTGCTTGCTGCTGTTGTTGTTGATGATGATCCTTCACTTTCTTTTTTTTTCATGTTTACATAACTATTAAATAGCTTTCATTTATTTTTTTATTGATCCTTCATTTTCTTTTTTTTCTTTTTCTTTTTCTTTTTTTTTTGGTGAGGCAATTGGGGTTAAGTGACCTGCCCAGGGTCACACAGCTAGCAAGTGTTAAGTGTCTGAGGCCGGATTTGAACTCAGGTCCTCATGACTCCAGGGCTGGTGCTCTATCTACTGCGCCACCTAGCTGCCCCAATCCTTCATTTTCAAAGAGGACCAATGAATGATATCAATTGGTGATAGCTCAACTTGTGCATGAATTAGATTTAAGTGAGAGAGAGTTGCACAGATCATCAGCCTCACTTTCATCCAGAGTCATCAAAGTCCAGTGGCAAGATAAAATTCAAGATGACTGACAATGGCCAGGGATGTAGTGCATGACCTTGCTGTCTTCCATGTCTGACCAAGCTCTAAGCACACCACAGTCACTGCTTTAGACACTGTACTGGCTGTTGGAACAAATTATTTTCATCTGCCCATTATGCTGAAGGGAGTCTTCATATGCTTGGGGCAGACATATCCCTACAGTTACCCTCAGCCTGATTTAGTCTGTCTGCCAAGATCATTTTACCTAGGTGTGGCTTTTGTAATTGATACAAGTTCTTGGAACCACAGGTGAGAGCCAAATGACAGACACCATAGCTGGGTGAGCAGTGCTAAAAAGGTCTCAGCAAATGTGGAAATACTCAGAAAGGCTGATAGTTTGGCTAGGATCATGCATTCAGGCATACATGGACAATCACCTGAACATCTGAGTTAAAGGAAGGTTCTGGGCTGAAACTAGAGATAGGTTTTTGAGTTTCAGAGAGAAGGGAACTCGTTCCGCAGGAGCTCCAGCTTAGAGGTTGGTATCAAACTTTGAGACTGTAGTGGAGAGAAGGGAAAGTGGGGTGTAGCTATCTGGTTGCCAAGCATCTCAGAAAGATTTCAGTTGCAGATAGAGCCAAGATGGTGAAATAAAGGCAATAAATTTTCTGAGCTTTTCCAAATTCTCCTCCAAACTATGTTACAGTCATCTCCAAATGAATTCTAGAGCAGCAGAACTAAAAACTGGATGAGGTGAAACAATTTTCCAGCCAAAGATAACTGGAAGCTAGGCAGGAAAGTCTGTCTCACTAGCATGTGAATGGAGCACAGTCCAGTGCAGGCTGTGTCAAGCACAGGTCTTGCTTGGTAAATCTGCAGCAGGCCTGAAGGTAGCTGAATGTGAGGTTGTGGCAGGGGCTTTTGAAGATCTCAGCACATAGATGATAAGGGGGTCAGAAGGAGACTACAAGTTCATTTTTTCTGTACTGGGAGAAGGAATCTGTTGTAATGTCCATAAGAGGTTCTGCATCACAGAGCAAAAGCATGTTGGGCACAAAAACTCACTATTTGGCAAAAAAACTTGATGGAAAGCAGTTTGGCAGAAACCAGGTATAAAACATTATCTCAAACAATACACCAAGTTATAGCCAAAATGGGACATGATTTAGACATATGGGTGATACCTTAGGCAAATTAGGGGGACATGGAATAGTTTACCTGTCAGATCTCTGGATTTTAAATGGATAATTTTGGGTACGTGAAATTCAAATATTTTTTCACACACACACAAAAAATGACTGTAGCCAAGATTGGAAAGAAATAAGAAAACTGAGAAAAATATTTTTAATAGCAAGGTTCTTTGATAAAGGCCTCATTTCTCAAATATATAGAGAAGCAAGTCAAATTTATATGAATACAAGCCATTTTACAATTGATAAATCATCAAAGGATATGAGAGCAGTGAAGTGACTCAGTGAATAGAGTGCTAGGCTCGGAGTCAAGAATACGTGAATTCAAATCTAGACTTAGACATTTGCTAGCTATGTGATCCTGGGCAATTCACTTATGCCTGTTTGCCTCAGTCTCTTCTTCTGTAAAAAGATCTTGAGAAGGGAATGGCTAACTACTCCAGTGTCTTAGACAAGAAAACCCTAAATGGCATCATGAAGAGTCAAACATGAATGGAATGGCTAAATAACAACAAAAAAGGATATGAACAGGCAGTTTTAAAATTAACAAATTAAAGGTATAAATAGTCATATAAAATGCTCTAAATGACCATTAATTAGAGAAATGCAAATTAAAACTACTATGAGATACCACCTCACACCTATCAGATTTACCAGTATGACAGAAAGGGAAAATCACAAATGTAGGAAGGGATGTGGGAAAACTGAGACACTAATGCATTTTTGGTGGAGTTTTGAACTGATGCAACCATTCTAAAGAGCAAATTCAGAATGCTTCCCAAAGGGCAATAAAACTATGTATATCTCTTGACCCAGCAATGCCACTACAAGGTCTGTATCCCAAAGAAATAAAATGAAAAGGGCCTATGTTTATAAAAACATGTATAGTAGCTCTTTTGTCTTGACAAAGAATTGGAAATGGGGGCAGGGATGCTCATCAATTGGAGAATGGCTAAACATCATGCTTTCTGAAAAGCCTGGGAAGGCTTACATTAACTGATGCAAAATGAAGCAAGCTGAACCAGAAGAACATTGTGTAGAGTAACAGCCATATTGTGTGATGAACAGCTGTGAATGACTTAGCTATTCACAGCAATACAACGATCCATGACAATACCAAGGGACTTCTGATAAAAAATGCTATCTGCCTCCAGAGGAAGAACTGATACCATCTGCTTACACACCAAAGTATGCTATTTTTCACTTTTTTTTCTGCTTGAGTTTATTGGACAAAATTACTAATATGGAAATATTTTACATAATTGCACAGATATAACATATCAGAAGGGATTTAGAACTTGGAATTCAAAACTTTAAAAATTAATGTTTAAAATAGTTTTTATTTATAATTGGGGGAAATAAAATACTATTATTTTTAAAAGAGCATTTCCCTTCTATGTGCTTTTTTTCTATGTGCTCTTTATCTTCTTCCTATAATGAGAAATCTTTATAGTGTTGCTAAAGCCCATATAGTCTGGTTCCCTACTCATTCCTCAGGGTATGCCTTTTCCATATGGCATTGTTCTCCTATTATTCTTTCTGCTCTGACCTTCTGATTTGTTAGGCTGGTAATTCAATACTGTCTCTTTTAATCAGTACTATTTGAGATTCAAGTGACAGAATCACACACAAGTTTCAGATTGGAGTGAGATGATGGGACTGTGGCAGAAGTGTACAGAACAGGACAATCCAACAACTGTTTGAAAAACCACCCAAAGCACAAATCAACTCCCCAGTGTTTGCACTGTGCCAGCCACTATTCTCAGATATTGAGATACAGAGAAGTGTCAAAAGATTCTCTTTCCTCAGTCATCATTGAAGTTCCAAGGCCAATGAAAATATGGAAACAGCATGGCACCTGCAAACAAACATGGATAGTTGATGGGCTATCTTAGAGGCAAAGTCACAAGAGACTTGGGTAATGGGTTAAGGCCAGATGCCACAGGTGGGATTACAGCTGAGAATGTCACGGACCAGGGAAAGTTAGAGGGGAGAGGAGAGATGATAGCGGACACTGTGGACAATAAGATAGTGCAAAGACAAGCAGAAGGGCCATTCTGTGTATTGTTTTGAGCAAAAACATGCAGACCAGCATAGGCTAGACCATCAAATGTTGGGAGTAAAATAAAGTGTACTTCAACTTGAAAGGTACTTCAACTTGAAAGGAAAATGGCAAAGGATATATATTCAAACCAGCAGAGACGAGAAAGCAACTTGTGTTTATGAGGTAATTGGCTTGGAAATTGGTTCTTTTTAGAGATAGAAGAGAAGTCAGGAGGCTTTAGGGATATCCTTTAGTCAGCTAATTGGAGGATGGATCTTGTTGGCAAGAAGATTGAAACAAGGAAGTAAAATAAAGACTATTATAGAGGAGAGGGTGAGGGCCTGATTGGAGATGGAGACTGTGTAAGTAGAAAAAAGTATTTGGATTCCATAGATGATGGAAAAGTTTTGCTAACTGATGGGGTAGATGTGATAATACAGAGGGATCAAGGATGTTCCTGAAACTATGACCCTGAGTTCCTGGCTTGGTGGCAATACTCTCAAAAGGAGTAAAGAAGATGAAATGTATGATGCTTTGGATCAGACAGGATGAGAATATCTGTTCTACACTTAGCGGGGGGGGGGGGGTTTGAGATGTTATGGGGACATCAAGTTGAAATGGTCTAATCAGACAAGTTCAGATGTAAGATTGGAGCTCAGCAGAAATACAGGTCAGGATCCAGGAATGTAGCAGTGAGTGGCATAGAGAAGGTCCCTGAAACCCTGAGACCTAATGGTCTCTCAAGCCTCGAAAAACCATAGTGGAGAGAAAAACCAAAGAGCTTTTTAGGGTTCAACCAAAGAAAATGGGGCTGAGATGATATGAGGGTGGCCCAGCTAATTTGACTGGGAAGGAGCAATTAGTCTGGGAGTGCAGTGTCAAGCATTCCTAGCAGCATTGGTTGGTCAGCCCTGTCAGAAGCTGAAGGGAGGTTAAGAAGAAGAAAGACTGAGAAGCTATTATTGGTTTAGGCCTTGAGGACCTCATTCAGTACTTGGAGAGTGAAATTGCTTTTGAAGATGGAGGTCAAAAACAGATGTTCAGGCCTTTTAAAGACAGTGAAAAGATACTAAATGGGGATTCTGCCTGGGATCCAGTGATTGCAGTACAGCCATGGACTTTTAAAATATAGACTTTCTGATAATATGAGTTTAGGTTGGATCTTACATTCAGGGGATACTTAGATAACCAGCTAGATGTGTGAGTTAGGGGAGACTCTGGACTGAACTTGCAGATAGGGTAGTGAGTGTCAGAAAGGAGGGAACTGAGACTACATCAGATGAGGAGGTTACCAACTGAGAGAGTATGGTAGAGAGAAGAGAAGGCAGGCTGTAGCTTTTAGGCTGTGGAAAAATTCAGAAAGACTTCAATTGACCAAGAGAAAAATGAGCTTAAGGTATTTGGGGCAACAATAGATATCTGATCTCTCCTCCTAACTTCAAAACTTTTCAGACCTGCACTAGAAAGGATAAGCAACCCCAATAGAATGTCACATGACCACTGGAAATCCCATATGACCTTGAGATTGCATAAAGAGAGTCTTAAGGAACTAGCCCTCAAGGAAATGGAGGTGATGGTCCATCTGTAATCTCCACTGCTCAGTGCATGTCTATTCCTTGGCTGAGCTGAAGAGCACCCAGAGGATCCCAGACCAAGTGTTAGGTAGAAGGGTGTCCAGCTCAGTCCCTAGGACATTCACTTGAAGGAACTTGGAATCTTAGGCTTAGAAGACTCTCATGGGGTCGTGTTAGCTCTGTTAAAGTGTTTTAAATGCCACCCAGTAGCAAAGGTACAAGATCTATTCTGTTTGTTCCCGTGGGGGAGAATGTAGTTCCAGAAGTGCCATTTCCACCCATAAAGTGAAGTTTGGCTCCACTAAAGAGAATGAAACATTCTTTACCAAATGAGTGCTTTCAAAGAAAGAAATGATCTTCTTCCTGAAGGATTAGTTTCTATTGAACTGAACTCCATAAAATGTCTTGATATGTGTTTAGGGAAGAATTGAATGAAATAAAGCTGCTGAGGGCATTTCTGTTGAAAAACCAGTGGACTCGTAGAAATGGACAGGCTTTTTGTTAATGATGAATAATGCCAAGGAATGATGTATAGTAATAGAAATTAATGTTAAGCCACAAAACCCCAATAGGAGCAATAAGATCCATTTTTAATGTCACTTGTACTGTTTTCTCCACTGTCTGAAACACAAGTTCTATTGATAAACAGTCATTAAGCACCTACTTTGTGCCAGGTAGAGTGATAAGCTCTGGCTTTACCCCCAAGAACCCCTCTGAAGGACAGACTTAAAGGTCCATGTTGTTTTAAGGAGCTGAGATATGCAAAGGCCCCAGGGCCTGTTGTGTAGCAGCAAAGCAGATGGTCTCTTTTCCTGGGAGCTGAATTGATTAGAAAGTTGCTGTGTTTGAGTGATTTGTAGGACACCCATACAGCAGTGGGTCTACTTCCCCTACAGAAAGGTAGGCCTCAGCCTGAGGCCAGGGTTGTGAGTTGGATGAACAGAGCAGGTGGCTGGAGGAGATGACAAATACTAAAAGGGAAATTTTCCATGACAGCTTTCAGACTTGGTATATGGCTCCCTTCTGTGGTCCGTGTGTGGAGCCATTCAGATGTGGTATACTACAAACCTTCATGTTGCTTGATGATAACAAAATAGTGGAAGACAAGAGCTAGGCTAAGTCAACTTCTGGGGGTCATTAGGGTCACCCTGGATCGGGAGGTCATGAACCATAAACATGAGGCCTTGAACATGTGAATCTTTCTGAAACCTTGAAGATGAAAACCCTGTCCATGGGCACAGAGAACATGGGAGAAGGGAAACAACTTGTAGGTGGGGGCTTAACATTATGTCATACTAAAGTTTATATACTTTAGAAATCAAATTTTAGAGATATATTCAACAAAGGAATAATAGATTTTTTTCAACAGAAATCTGGAGTAGTATATCTTCATTGCAAAAATGAATTGCAGAACCAATCCCATGCAGTGGCATATAACCATAGGTCAAAATTGAAAATTCCTTCATAATGTGAGGCTGAAACCCAAACACAGTGGGGTCAAGAAGGAGATATGAGAACAGGTTTGCTAAGGCAGTGAAACAAATTTATTAGAACATTGTAATAAGCATCACATCTGTGGCATGTAAGATTTGAGAAAACTTGCTGGAAATGAGATGTTGTTGGTGGAGTGTTCTCCCCTGTGGCAGGTGATATTCAGTATCATTTCCCAGAAGGACAGGTCCAGCTGCTCCTCATTCCCTGCCATTGCATGGCCCTGGTTGCTCCAGTAGGGATCCAGTTTCTTCTTGTGGTTGCTCTCCCATGCCTCTCAGCAGCAGAGGCAGGTACAAGGATGCTCTGTGGAATTTGCTCCAAAACCAGGGATTTCATGAGAGCTCAGAAGCAGCAAGTAGCTTTTCAATAGAAGCCATAGGAAGAATACCTTCCAGGGAAAAATGGGCGGTAGCCGCCATAGCCATAGCCACCATAGCCTAGGCTTCTGTAGCTGCCATAGCCCAGGCCTCCAAAGCCATAGCCACCAAAGCCATAGCCTAAGCCATGGAAGCTGCCGCATCCACAGCCATAACCAGAGCCATAGCCATAGCCCAGGCCACCATGGTAGTTGCTATAGTAGCTCATTTTGTCAGGATTCACCAATTTGAAGTGATGTCAGTGAGAAGTTGTGAGTGTGTACAGCACCATCTGCGTGGGGACTTTTATATCCCTCTGCAGGAGGTATGGCATATTTATTTCACAATGGCATATCTCACATGAATGAAAATGTGAAGATGAAATCACATTCTTTTCATTTTTTGTTAGATGAAAACAGTTACTCTTATTAAGTTTAATTTTACATCATTTTCTTTCAATTTTCTATTTCTCTGAGAAGCCTCTGTCACAATCTAATTCCTGTAATGAGAAACGATTATAGTGTTGCCAAAGCTTATTTCATTAAATATTGCTGCTGCCCTACCTCACCTTCATGGCAGCTATTTCCCAGGGGGCACTGTCATCCTTCTAGCATGTTTACCATCCCAGCTTTCTGATTCTTTTGTCAGGCTGTGAAATTCTGCTTCTTTTAACATGAGCTTCTTGAAACTGGAGTGACTGAATCACACCATTTTCAGATTGGACTTGAGATATTTGTGGGTCACAACTGTATGGAATAGTTCTATCAAACAAAGGCAAAGAATGGAGAGTAGGAAGGGTTCCTACGTAGGAACCAAAGATCACATGCAGTCATTAACCTTTTATTTGGAGAAGTACTGGGAAGTGCTGATAATATGAGATAGGATCATGAATTCAGGGAATATTTGGAGAGCCAATTGAGCAAGTGAATTCAAGAAAAATACTAGACTGGACCTGGAGATAGATTAGTAAATTTCAGGGAGAAGGGAACTGAACCTTTGTAAAATGAGGAGGTCACCAATTAAGAGAATGTAGTGGAGACAAGAGAAGGCAGGCTGTAGCTCTTTTGTTGTGAAGCATCTCAGCAAGACTTGAGTTGATTATGAGAAGAATGAACTCAAGGCAGTTGGAGCATGAATAGGTGTCTCATCTCTCCTCCCAGCTTCCAATCCTTTTACAAATCCACTTTAAAGGATGAGCAACCCCAATAAGATGTCACATGACCAACAGAAATCCTACCATGGCCTTGAGATTACATGAAAAAGGGCTTAAGGAACTACCCACGAGAAAATGGAGCTACTGATTTATCTATTATTTGCATTTCTCAGGGCATGGCTGGTCTTTGGCTAGGTGGAGAGCATCTTGAGAAATATAGACTTGGTGGTAAAAGGGCTTCCAGTTCAGTGCCTAGAATATTCATTTGAAGGAATTGGGGCCCTTGGGTTTAGAGGATACTCGGGGTTAGGTAATACAAACTCTCCTAAGGAGTTTTAATGACCATCATGTAGAATATATACTAGATCTATTTTGATTTTCCCCAGGCAGGAGAATTTGGATCCAGAGGTGGCAATTTCCTACCAGAAATTGAATTTTGACTTTGCTAAAAGAGAATGAAATATTCTTTGCCTACTGAGGGCTGTCTAAGAGCGAAATCATCATTTTCCCAAAGGATTAGTTTCCATTGAAGTAATTTCACTAGAATGTCTTCTGGCAAAGGACAGGTGAATCATTTGGAGATGTGTTTTAGGAAGAATAGATTGAAATGAGATTTCTAAGGGCATTTCTGTAGAAAAAAAATTGGATTCATAGAAATAGAATTTTTATGAATGAAGAACAATGCCAAGGAAACATATGGAGTTAATAGAAATTCACTTTAAGCTAAAAAAACAGTTGGCAGAATAAGACCCATTTATAGTGGCATTTGTATTGCTTTCTCCATTGTTTGAAATAGAATTTCAATTAATAATCATTTATTAAGCAACCACTATATTCTAGGTAGAGTACTAAGTTCTGGCTTTCTTCCTGAGAACCCATCTGAGGGAATGATTATGGGGGAATTGTTGGCCTAAAGAGCTCAGGAATCTAAATGCCTCAATGACAGTTGTGGGAGCAGCAAAGAAGATGCTCTCTTTCCCTGGTAGTTTGAGTTGATTAGAGGTGTTTGAGTTGATTTCAGGTATTTGAGTGATTTTCAGGACTCCCTTGCAAGAAATGAGTCTACATTCCCAGTGGCAGGTTAGGCCTCAGCTCAAGGGCAATGTTGTGACTTGGATCAAGAGTGCAGGTGGCTGCAAGAGATGATGACATTCAGACTTTGCATATGATTCTCTTCTGTATTCTATCTGGTATTCCAAAATTACTTGTGCTGTACTTCAAAGCTTCAAATTGCCTAGTAATAATAAAATGGCAGAAGATAGCTAGATGAGGGAGAGGCTAAGCCAAATTCTGACCAGTCATCAGGGACACCTTGGATCTAGTGGTCATGAACCATGAACATGAGGCCCTGAACATGTGAATCTTTTGAAACCTTGAAGATGAAAACCCTGTCCATGGGCACAGAGAACATGGGAGAAGGAAAGAACTTATAGATGGGGGCTCTTCATATGAGACACTTTACCTCATTTAGTCTATCCCTTCCCTCTTAGTGAAATCCTTTTTCTCCTTAATTTTTTATAACATCCTATAAAAGTCAACTTATACCTGCACCCTCTGTCTATTTCTTTCTAACTTCCCTAATAGAAATACAGTTCTTAAGAGTTATGCATCTCATCTTCCCATGTAGGGATGTAAACATT
Source organism: Dromiciops gliroides (assembly GCF_019393635.1). Lineage (NCBI taxonomy): Eukaryota > Metazoa > Chordata > Mammalia > Microbiotheria > Microbiotheriidae > Dromiciops > Dromiciops gliroides. The sequence continues at coordinate 261,576,318 of NC_057863.1, read as the reverse complement.
TTAACTGTATTGAATAACTTATGTTTCTTTTTTTCTTTCCTGTTTACCTTTTTGTGCTTCTCTTGAGTCTTGCATTTGGAAATCAGATTTTCTATTATGTCTGGTCTTTTCATCAGGGATGTTTGAAAGTCCTTTTTTTCATTAAATGTCCATTTTATCCCTGACGTATTATGCTCAGTTTTTCTCTGTAATTCAAGTTCCTTTACTATTCTGGAATATTATATTTCAAGCCCTTTGATCCTTTAGGGAAGAACCTGCTAAATCTGTGTAATCCTGATTGTGACTCCTTGATATTGGAATTGTTTCTGCCTGCTTGCTTCATTTTCTCCTTGGCCTGAGAGTTTCTAGAATTTAGCTATAATATTCTTGGGAGTTTTTATTTTGGGATCTCTTTCAGGAGGTGAGGGATGGATTCTTTCAATTACTATTTCACTCCCTAGTCCTAGGATATCAGGGCAGTTTTCCTTGATAATTTCTAGAAAGATACAGTTTAGGCTCTTTTTTGATTATGGCTTTTAGGTAATTCTTAAATTATTTCTCCTGCATCTATTTTACAGGTCATTTATTTTTTCAATGAAGTATTTTGCATTTTCTATTTTTTTATTCTGTTGATTTTGATTGATTCTTGATGTCTCATAAAGTCATTAGCTTCCACTCTCAATTCCGTTTTTTAAGGAATCATGTTCTTCAGTTAGCATTTGTACCTCCTTTTCTATTTGACCAATTCTACTTTTTAAAGAATTGTTTTCTTTTTCTATTTTTTATTCTTCCTTTTCCAAGCTGTTGACTTTTATTTCATGGTTCTCTTGCATAACTATCCTTTTTTCCCAATTTTTCATCTACCTCTCTTTTATGATTTTTAAAATCCTTTTTTAGCTCTTCCAAGAAGACCTTAGTGTCTGAGATATATTCATATTTCTCTTTGAGGCTTCACATCTAGGCATTTTGACATTATTGTCCTCTTCTAAGTTTGTGTTTTGAGTTTCCCTGTCACCATAGTAGCTTTCTTTGGTCAGGGCTTTTTTTCCTCTTCGTTTCCAGTCTATTTCATGACTTTTGAAGTTGAGCTCTGTTCCTAGGGTATGAAGGGAATGTTGCAAGCTTCTTGTGCATGAGTCAGAGGCCTGGTCACTGTCTTTCTGTGCTGAGGCCTTGGGCTGGCAGCTCAGCCACTGCACTGGAGTCCCTTGGCCTCATCTTTCTAGCTGTGCCAGTACCTCCAGATCTACCAGGCCTGACCACTAGCCTGCTGTGTTGGGGCAGAGGACTCACAGCTGATGTGCTGTGCCACTGGCCTGTTGCTTATCTGTGCTCAGGGGAGGGGCCTCCCCTTGGCTTGCCCAGGCACTGCCTTTAATGGGTTCCATTCCCCTTGTACTCAATTGAGATAGACTTTTCCTGAAGTCCTTCTAAGTCGTCTTGGGTTGGAAAATTTTTCACCCCATTCTTTTGTGGGTCTTGTCCCTCCAAAATTCATTTTGAGGTATGATTTAAAGTTGTTTCAAGGGAAATTGGGGAGAACTCAGGCAACTTCCTGTCTTTTCTCTGCCATCTTAGCTCTGCCTAGAGGATATCTCTTTAAACCAGCACAGAGTATGAAGCGTTGAAAGTTTATCAGATGGTGTGTGTGTGTGTGTGTGTGTGTGTGTGTGTGTGTGTGTGTGTGTGTACTTGTGGGTTAGAGGAGTCAGGAGAATGGAAATCTAGGAAATCCCTTAGGTAGCTGAGTAGAGGATGGGTCTGGGAGGGAACAAGGTTAAAGCAAGGAGGCTGTCTATCTTGCAAAGAGATGCTGTGAAGGTCTCATTTTAGGTGGGTGTTTTGTGAGTGAAGAGATGTGGTTGTATGCCAGAGATGCTGAGAAAGCAGAAAGGACAAATTTTGCCAACTGATGGGATAGGTGAAATGATAGTGAGGAGTCAAAGATGTTTCTGAGGCTGTGAAACTAAGTTTTGGCTTGATGTTGCTGCTCTTCCAAGGAGTAGAGAAGTTGGTAAGAAGTAGGGTGCTTTAAAACATTTTTTTTTACTTTTTTGTTTGTGTGGCAATGAGAGTGAAGTGACTTGCCCAGGGTCACACAGCTATCAAGTGTCAAGCGTCTAAGGCCAGATTTGAACTCAGGTCTTCCTGACTCCAGGGCTGGTGCTTTATCTACTATGCCACCTAGCTGCCCCCAGTAGGGTGCTTTTGATGAGGCAAGATAAGATCTATTCTAGACTTTGAACTTGATGTCACCTACCCTTCCCAAAGACTCAAATTGTGTACATCGAAAATTCATGATGTGGGTATGGGTCTAAGGAGAGATGCATGTCTGAATCCAGAAGTGTGGTTGTGAGTGACAGAGAGAAGGTCCCTAAAGCTCAGAGACATAAGGAGGTCTCAACCTGGGATCATAGTGGAGAGGGAACAAAGAAGACAGATCCTTGGGCTTCAGCCAGAATAAATGTGCATGATTTGACATAATGATAAACTAGTTAAGTTGAGCAAAAAGCAACAATCAGGTAGTAAGAGCAGTGTTAAGCACACTCAGGAGCAGCAGTTGGTCAGTACTGTCAAAAGCTGGAGGGAGATTAAGAAGAAGGAAGACTCAGAAGAGACCATTAGTTTTGGCCATGAGGATATCACTGGGCAATTTCAAGAGAGCAGGGTTTTTTTTGTTTTTTGTTTTTTTTTTTTGCGGGGCAATGGGGGCTAAGTGACTTGCCCAGGGTCACACAGCTAGTAAGTATCAAGTGTCTGAGGCCGGATTTGAACTCAGGTACTCCTGAATCCAGGGCCGGTGCTTTATCCACTGTGCCACCTAGCCGCCCCAAGAGCAGTTTTTTTAAAGGAGTAGTGAGCAACCATATTTCTAGGGCATTTAAAGGTAGAAAAGGGAGAGGAGCCAAGGATTCTGCATCAGCTCTAATGACTGCAGTACAGTCATGGGCTTTGTAAATGTGGAAGTACTGGGAAGTGCTGATAATATAAGTTTGGGTAGGACCATCCAATCTGGGTTTAGGTACAAAGTCAGCTGAACAAATGAGTTCAGGGGAGATTCTAGGCTGGAATTGGAGATGTTGTAGTAAGTTTTGAAGAGAAGGGAACTAGTCCATAGGAGATGAAGAGGTCAGCAACTGAGAGAGTGTAGTGGAGAGAAGAAAAAGCAGGCCATAGCTCTCTGGTTGTGGAGCATCACAGAAAGATTTCAATTGACCAGGAGAAAAATGAGCCCAAAGTGGCTGGTGCAGCATTAGGTGTCTCCTCAATCCTCCCAGCTTTTAATCTTCTCACAACTCTTCTCTAAAGGCTAAAGAAGCTCACTAGGATGTCACAGGAAAACCAGAAATTCCATTGTGAGCTTGATATTGCAAGAAGAGATTAGGACTCAGGAAATCAAGGTGGTAATCTGTCTGTAACTTGCATTGCTCATATTTTTCTAAGCTTGGGATCATCCAGAAGACTACTGGGTTGGTGGTAGAAGGGCCTCTAGATTAAGTCCTAAAAGATTTAGTTAAAGGAACTGTATCTCTTGGGCTTTGAGGATACTCATGGATTTGAACTAACTCTCTTAAAATGTTTTAATGTTTACCACGTAGTATAGGTATTAGTTCTATTATGTTTGTCTGCAAAGTATTCAGAGATGGCATTTTCCCCTACATTTTCAACTTTGTTAAAGAAAATAAAATACATTTTTAGCCAATGAGAGCTGTCCAAGAGAGAAATAATTTTTCCGAAGGATTTGTTTCCATTGAAGTAACCTCCATAGACTGTCTCCTGACAAAGGATTAGTGAATCATTTGGAGTTATGTTTGGGGAGGAATCAAATGTAATGAAACTGCTGAGGGCATATCTGTCAAAAAACTAGCGGAGCCAAAGAAATAGATAGTTTTTTGGTTTGTTTTTTGTGAATGGAGAATGATGCCAAGCAGTGATATGTAGTAATACAATCCATTTTAAGCTAAGAAACAGAAGGAGGAATAAGATCCATTTGTAGTGACACTTATGCTGTTTCTTCCACTGTCTCAAACACAAGGTCAATCAATAAATATTTAACAAGCATCTACTACATACACAAAGAGGTCTAAGTTTTGGCTTTTCTCCCAAGAACCCATCTGAGGGACCTGATTTTGGAGTCTATGTTGACCTATGGAGCTAAGGACTCCAAAGGCCTGAAGAAGGTTATAGAGCAGCAAAGTAGATGTCATTTTATCTGAAAGTTCAAGTTCATTAGAGAATTTAAGTGAATGCTTTGGAGATTTTTGCAACAAGGATTCTACTTCCCTTTTGTATGGGACAGCCTCAGCTGGAGGGCAGTGTTATTAGTTTGACCAGCTGTGCAGTTGACTGGAGGAGATGACATCCATCCAAAGAACAAGGATCCATGATAACCTTCTAACAGTATAACTCTCTTCTGTTTTCTTTCTGGTGTGCCATCCACTTGTTCTTTGTTCAAAAGCTTCAAATTGCTTGATGATAGCAAATTAGTGGAAGACAGCTCGACAAGGGATGGGCTAAGCCAGATTCTGACAATCATCAGGGACACCTTGGATCTGGAGGCCATGAACCATGAACATGAGGCCCTGAGCATGTGAATTTTTTGAAACCTTGAAGTTAAAACTCCTTTCCATGTGCACCAAGAACTTGGGAGAAGGGCTTAAAGGGACAAATGTCTTTGCTTTTAATAAAATGGAGTTTGATCATTATGAAGTATTAAAATTTAAGTACTACAGAAGTCAAAATTTAGGAAAATATTTAACAAGGATATAACATTTTAAAAACAGAAATCTGGAGAGGTATCACCTCAGTGCAAAAGATGAATTGGTAAGCAAATCTGCAATGACACAGATTAGTACATCAAGGTTGAACATTTCTTCATTACAAAGGGCTGAAATGGAGGCAGCTAGGTTTCACAGTGGATAAAGTACCAGCCCTGGATTCAGGAGAACCTGAGTTCAAATCTGGCCTCAGACGATTGACACTTACCAGCTGTGTGACCCTGTGCAAATCACTTAACCTTCATTGCCCTTCAAAAAACAAAAACCAAAACCAAAGGGCTGAAACTCTTAGTACTGGGGGGGGGGGCGCGCGGGTCAAGGAGGACAGGTGAAAACAGTTGTGCTAAGTCAGTGAAACAAGTTTATTAGAAAATCATAACAGACAGCTCAGCTATAGTGTATCAGAGCTGAAAAAACTTGCTGGAAATGAGTTGTTGTTGGAGGAGTCTCCCTCATGAAAGGTGAGATTTTGCATCATTTTCCAGAAGGAAGGCTCCTGCTGCTTCTTGATCTCTGCCATTTCACTGTTCTGATTGCTCTATAGGGATTCCTGTGGTATTTCTCCTGTGCTACCCTGATATAGAGGCAGATAGAAGGTGATGTCCTTCCTAGGCCATGGAATTAGCCCAAGGCAGGCACAAACAAGGTTTCCATGACACTGCAGGAGCATGTGGTTTTTCAGTAACCTCCATAGGAAGAATACCTTCCAAAGCAAGATGGTCGATAGCAGCCATAACCACCATAGCCCAGGCCTCCATAGCCATAGCCACCAAAGCCATAACCTAGGCCATAGAAGCTGCCACATCCACAGCCATAACCAGAGCCATAGCCATAGCCCAGGCCACCATAGTAGTTGCCATAGCAGCTCATTTTGTCAGGATTCATGGATGTCAAGGGTAGGTTGTTTCTTTTTTTTTTTTTTTAATTTGTGTGTGTGGGGGGCAGTTGGGGTTAAGTGACTTGCCTAGGGTCAAACAGCTAGTAATTGTTAAGTGTCTGAGGCCAGATTTGAACTCAGGTCCTCCTGAATCCGGGGCTGGTGCTCTATCTACTGCACTACCTAGCTGCCCCCTAGGGGTAGGTTGTTTCAATGTATATGGAACTTTGCAAAGGGACTTTTATATATGAGCAGTAGGAGGTGTGGCAAATCCATTTCAGAATTGCATAATTCCCATTAAAGAAATTGCCACTGCAACGTCATAGTCTTGTCATTGTTTGTTCGCTGAGAATAAATTCTCAAGCTCATTAAGGTTGTTTTCTCTTGATTTGCTCTTTCTCAGAGAAGGCTTTGCAAGGATCTCATTCTTTTAATTAGAAATGATTATAGTGTTGTCAAGCCCATATCATTAATGTGGCTGGTGCCTGACTTCATGGCATTCCTCTCCCCATTTGTATTTTCCTCCTTCTATTATGTTTGCCATCCTGGCCTTTTGATTCTTTTGACAGGCTGTGTAATCCTGTCTCTTTTCATTTATTTCGTCTGAGACCAAAATGACAAAATCACCTAAGTTTCAGAATGGAGTTGAAATGGGGGTGGGGCACAACTTTGTAGAATACATCAATCAAACAACCATTCCAAAATCAGTCAAAGCACAAACCAACTCCCCAGTGTCTGCACTGAGCCAACTATTCTGATCAGGGCTCTGAATAGAAGAAAATGTCAATGGAGTCTTTGCCCCCCAGCATTTCTAAAGTTCTAAAGCTTAGTGAGAACATGAAAACAACAAGGTACCTTCCATAAATGTGGAGGATTGATAGTAGAATACTTCTGAATCAGAGGCACAGACCATTGGGAGAAAGGGGCAATGACACTATTACAGGTAGGATTAGAGCTGAGATGCGAGGGGAACATGGAAATTCAGAGGTAAAGGGGAGGAGAGAGGAGAGAATTCTGGGCAGATTGGATAGCCAGCCAGTGAAAAATAAAGCAGAATAGACATGCAGTGTATTGTCTGAACAAAAGAAGGTAGGTCAGCATGGGTAAGACCATAGAATATGGGCAAAGAAATAAAGTGTAACAAGACTGGAAAGGTAAGAACGGGCCAGCTTATGAAGAGGGCAAAATTCCAGGCAGAAGGTATCTATTTAAACCAGCACAGAACAGGAAACAACTTGAATTTACAAGATAATTAGTGTGGAGCCTGGGACTTTTGTGGTTTAAAGGGGGAAAGGAGTCAGAAGAATGATTTAGAAAAATCCTTTGTGCAGCTGAATGGAGAAAGCATGTGGGTCAAAGAAGACTGAAGCAAAGGGCAGCTAGGTGGTGCAGTGGATAGAGCACCGGCCCTGGAGTCAGGAGGACCTGAGTTCAAATCCGGCCTCAGACACTTAACACTTACTAGCTGTGTGACCCTGGGCAAGTCACTAAACCCCAATTGCCTCACAAAAACAAACAAACAAAAAAACCAACAAAAAAATGCAATGTAAGTTCGGGGCAGCTAGGTGGCATAGTGGTTAGAGCACTGGCCCTGGATTCAGGAGGACCTGAGTTCAATTTGGCCTCAGACACTTAACAATTACTAGCTGTGTGACCCTGGGCAAGTCACTTAACCCCAATTGCCTCATCAATTTAAAAAAAAAAAAAGACTGAAGCAGAGAGGCTAATGAAAGGCTCTTGAAGAGAGACACTGTAATGGCCTGATCTAAGATGGCAACTATGTGAATGGAGAGAAGTACTTGGATTTCCAGAGATGTTGTGAAAGTAGAAAAGACAAGTTTTGCCAAATGGTTTGGGCAAGTACAGTGGTAGTGAGCGGTCAAGGCTGTCCCTGAGGCAGTAAACCTGGGTTCTAAGCTTGATGTTGGTGCTATTGAAAGGTCTAGAGAAGCTTAAGGAGAGGTAGGATGTTTTTGATGAGACAAGATGAAATCTGTTCTCGACTTGGTGGCTTTGAGACGTGTAGGTGACATCAAGTTGAAATTGTCCAATAAGATGGTTTATTATGTGGGCCTGGAGCTCAAGAGTGATGCTGGTCTGGTTGTAGAAATGTAATAGTGTGTGTCAGAGAAAAGGTCCCTGAAGACATGAATCCTAAGAAGGGTCTACTCTCTCCCCCCTTGAGAGAGCATGGTAGAGAGAAGAGACAGAAGATTGGGGTTCAATCAGAAATAGTGGGTCTGAGATGATGCGAGGGTGTGTCAGCTAAGGCAACCAAGAAGGAACAATCAGGCTGGACATGCAGTGTTAAGCACACGCATGACTGCAGATTGACGAGCAGTGCCAAAAGCCAAAGGGAGATCAAGAAGAAGGAAGACTCAGAAGAGGTTATTAATTTAGGCTATTAAGGACATCATTAAGCAATTTGGAGAGAAAAGTTTCTCTTGAAGTTTGGGGTCAGGAACATGATTTGCAGGGCTTTCAAAGACAGTGAAAGGAGAACATCCAGGAATCATGAGTAGGTTTCAATGAATGCATTACAGCCATGAACTTTTCAATGTGGAAATACTGGGAAATGTTATATGTTAACATGAGGTTAGGTAAGAACAAGAAATCTGGGTATAGGTAGATAGCCAGCTGAACAAGTGAGTTCAGGAGACATGCTGGGTTAGACCTAGAGATGGAGTTGTTTATTGTATTTTCATTCATTCTGGAAGAGGACCATGACATTGGGAGGCAATGTCATGACTTGCAGTGAATTGGATTTAAGTGGCAAGATAGATATTAGGACAACTGGAGATGGCCCCAGATGTTTTAAGGCAATTGGGGTTAAATGACTTGCCCAGGGCCACACAGCTAGTAAATATTTGACATGAGATTTGAACTCAGGTCCTCTTGACTCCAGGCCCAGGGCTCTATCCACTGTGCCACCTAGCCACCCAAGAGATCAATTGTCAGAGAGAAGGAAACTGAGCCCATGGAGGATGAGGAGGTCACTGATTGAGAGAGTGTAGTGGAGGCTAGAGAAGAAGATTGTAGTTCTTTGGTTGTGAAGTACTTCAGAAAGACTTCTATTGCTAAGGAGAGAAATGTTACAGTGTCTCCTCTCTCCTCCCCACTCCCAGTCTTCTCACAACTGCACACCAAAGGATAAGGAAGACAACAGGACATTACATCACCACGAGAAATTCCACTGTGACTTTGAGATTGCATTAAGGTGAGCACAAGACACCAGAGCTCAGGAAAATGGAGGTGATGGTCTGTCTATGACTTGCACTGCTCAGGTCTTTGGCTAAGCTGGAAGTCCAGACCATATGACAGGAGGGCCTCCATGTCTGGCCTTAGTATATTCACTTGAAGTAACTGGGACTTTGGGGCATAGAGGACACTCAGGGGGTTGTGTTGGTTCTCTTTTTGTTTTGTTTTGTTTTGTTTTAGTGAGGCAATAGGGGCCAAGTGACTTGCCCAGGGTCACACAGCCAGCAAGTGCCAAGTGTCTGAGGCTGGACCCAAACTCAGGCACTCCTGACTCCAGGGCTGGCGCTCTGTCCACTGCGCCATCCAACTGCCCCTGTGCTGGTTCTCTTAAGTTGATTTAGTTTCTACTACGTAAAACATGTACTATATCTATTGTTTGTATTCAGGCAGGAGAATTTGAATCCAGAGATGGCAATTTATGCCCCCCCCCCGAAATAGAACATCAACTTTATTAGATAAACTGAAATATTCTTTATCCAATGAAAGCTTTCCAAAAAGGAATGATCTTCCTAAAGAATTAGTTTCCGGGGGGCAGCTAGATGGCACAGTGGATAGAGCACCAGCCCTGGATTCAGGAGTACCTGAGTTCAAATCCGACCTCAGACACTTAACATTTACTAGCTGTGTGACCCTGGGCAAGTCACTTAACCCCAATTGCCTCACCAAAAAAAAAAAAAAAGTTTCCACTGAAGTGATCACCATAGAATATTTTCTGGCAAGGGATTTGTGAATCATTTGGAGATGTGTTTTCAGAAGATTAGCATGAAATGAGGCTGCTGACAACACTTCTGTAGAAAAGCAATTGAATCCATAGAAATGGACAAGCTTTTTATGAATGCCTATATTTATACATACATAATATATAATATAAAACAATGGCTAGAAATGATACTTAGTGACAGAAGTTGATTTTGAGCTAACAAACAGAAGGAGGGATAAGATACATTAGTAGTGACATTTGTATTGTTTCCTCCATTGTCTGAAACAAAAGTTTAATCAATAATTATTTATTAAGCATCCAGTTTCTCAGGTAGAATGCTAAGCTCTGTTTTTCTTCTCAAGAACATCTCTGAAAGACAGGATTAAAGGCTCCTATTGGTTTAAGGAACTGAGGAATCCAAAGGCCCCAATGCCTGCAGTGGAGCAGCAAAGCAGATGGTCTCTTTTCTTGGAAGTCGGGTTGATTAGAGAGTTCAGGTGTTCAAGTGATTTGCAGGACACCCATACACCAGTGAGTTTACTTCCCTTGTAGAAAAGTAGGCCTCAGCTTGAGGGCAGTGTTGTGAATTGGGTCAACAGTGCACGTGGCTGTTAGAGATGGGCACCTACCCAACAAGAAAGCTTCCATGACAACTTTCCAACTTGGCATATGACCCTCATCTGTAATTTTTGTGGTGTTCTATTCACTTGTACTGTGCTCTAAAACTTCAAATTAAAAGAGAAAGAGGGCTGTGGTTACTCATAGGCTAGGCAGGCTGAGATTGTTCCTAATCCCCCTGGACCAAGCTGTAGCTCATAATAGCACTACACTTTAAGAAGGAGTTAAAAGCCAAGAAATAGTCAGTCATGAAGAGTAAGAAGAGAAAACAAAAGACCATTGAAAACTTCTTCAGGGGCAAGGTAGACTAGAATACACCCTCAGAAGAAGATAATAACAAAGTTAAAGCTCCTACACCCAAAGCTTCCAAAAATAATATGAGTTGGTCTCAGGTAATGGAAGCACTCAAAAAGGACTTTGAAGAGAAAGTAGGAGAGATAGAAGGAATATTTAGAGAGGTAGAGGAAAGAATGGAAAAGGAAATGAGAGTGATGCAGGAGAGTCATGAGAAAAAAGTCAATAGCTTGAAAAGCCAAATGGAAAAGGAGATACAAAAGCTCTCTGAAGAAAAGAATTACCTAAGAATTAGGATTGAACAAATAGAAGCTGGTGGCTTTATGAGAAACCAAGACACAGTAAAGCAAATCTAAATGAATAAAAAAATAGAGGGTAATAAAACTTCAAATTGGTGGGTGATAACAAATTGATGGAAATGAGCTAGACAACAAATAGGCTAAGCCAAATTCTGACAGTGATCAAGGACTCCATAGATCTAGAGGTCACGAACCATGAACATGAGGCCCTGAATATGTCAATCTTTTTGAAACCTTGAAGATAAAAACCCTGTCCATGTGCACAGAGAACATGGCAGAAGGGTAGGGACAAATACCTTAACCTCAATAAAGTTAGGGTTAGACAGTATGAAATACTAAAATGTAAGTACTACAGAAGTAAAATTCTAGAAAGACATTTAACAAGGAAACTATATTTTTTCAATAGAAATCTCAAGAGGTATAATTTCATTGCAAAAGATGAATTAGAGAATAAATTGTTTGCAATGATATTCAAACATAGGTAAAGATTAAAAATCTCTTCACAATATCAGGTTGGAACCCAAGTACAAGGACTTCAAGGAGGAGAGGTGAAAAGTTTTGATAAGTCAGTGAAACAGGTTTATTAGAACATCATAACAAACACTTCAGCTCTGGTGTATCAGAACTGAGCAAATTTTCTGGAAATGAGTTGTTGTTGGAGGAGTCTCAAAGACGAGTTTCTGCAACATTTTCCAGAGGAATGGGTCTTGCTGCTTCTAAGTTCCTGCCACTTCTCTGCCCTGAGTGCTTCACAGGGATCCCAAGACTCTCCTTTGGGAGCTTGTCTATCCACCCAGCTGAAGAGGCAGATAGAATGTGGTATCTTTATAATGCCATGGAATTACCTCAAGGTGGTTTTGGACAAGGATTCCATGACACTTGCAGGAGCAGATAGTTTTCAGTAGAAGCCAGAAGAATAATACCTTCCAAAGTAAGATGGGCGGTAGCAGCCATAGCCATAGCCACCATAGCCCAGGCCTCCATAGCCATAGCCGCCAAAGCCATAGCCTAGGCCACGGAAGCTGCCACATCCACAGCCATAACCAGAGCCATAGCCATAGCCCTTGGCACCATAGTAGCCGCCGTAGTAGCTCATTGTGTCAGGATTCACTTAGTTTGATGGATGTCTAGAGTAGTTTGTGTGAGTGTGTACTGCACGGGGGCTTTTATACACTTCTAGAATAAGGTGTTGCAGATTCCTTTCAGGATTGCACAATTCCCTTTAATGAAATTGCCAGGGCAAAAGCACATTCTTGACATTGTTTGGTCCCTGACAAAAATTCCTTCAGCTCATTAAGTTTGTTTTTTCTTGATTTGCCCTTTCTCTGAGAAGACTATGTCACATTCCTGTTTTTATTGTGAGACATGATCGTAGTGTTGCCAATGCCTATGTGGTTACTGTGGCTGATGCTCTGCCCAGGCTTCATGGCAGTCCTCTTTTGGGTGACATTGACTTCTTTCCATTATACTTTCAATCCTGGCAATCAGATTCAGAGTAGTTGAGTCCCATCTCTTTTAATAAGTGATTCTTGAGACTTAAATGACAGAATTACATACATTTTAGACTGGAGGTGAGATGGTGTCTTGGTACCAGTGTATGAAATAGGTCAATCAAACAACAATCCCACAATGAATCCAAGTACAAACCAGGTCCCTAGTTTTTCACTGTGCCAGCCACTGTCTTCAGGGCTGGGGATACAAAGAAATGTCAAAAGAATTCCTGTTTTTGGCAGTCCCAATGTTCTAAAGACCCTGAGGAAAGGTACCTGTGAGAAACACAGGGAATTGATGAAAGAAGACCTTAGAGGAAAGGCAGAAGTCACCCTGATAAAGGGACAAGGCCATGTGGCACAAGTGGTATTAGAAATGAGACTCTATTGACCAGGGAAAGTTAACCAGGAGGGGCAGAAAGAGGAGAGGATTCTGGGCAGAGTGGACAGCTAGCCAGTGCAAAGGCAAGCATTTATTTGAGGGAATGCAGGTAGGCCAGCATAGTCAGGACCATAAAATCTGGAGAGGGCAATAAAGTGTACCAAACCTAGAAATGTGGGAAGGGACTTCCTGATGAAGAGGATGAAATGCCTGACTGAATGTCTCTATTTAAATCAACATAAAATGGGAAGCAAAGAGGGCTTACAAGATAACACGTGTGGGGCCTGGGATGTTTGGATATTACAGGGGAAAAGGAACAGGAAGAATGCTTTAGGGAAATTCCTTGGGTAGCAGAATGGAGAAGAGATCTGGGTGGGAATCCAATCCAATCTTCTCTCAGGGCAGTGAGTGAGTGTAGTGCAGAGAAGAGAAATCAGATTATAGCTGTCTGGTTATGGAGCATCTTGTAAAGACTTTAACTGACCAGGAGAAAAATGGGTTCAAGGTAAATGGGACAACAATAGGCATCTCCTCTCTCCTCCCAGATTCAAAACCTCTCACAACAGCACACTAAAGGATAAGCAAGTCAAATAAGATGTCATATGACATCCAATAATCACACTGTGACTCACATTGCAAGAAGAGACATGAACTCAGGAAATTGATAGTCCATCTGTAATCTGCACTGCTCAGTGCATGGTTGGTTGGTCTTTGGAAAATATCCAGAGGAGTCCAGACCAGTGGGTAAAATGACCTCTAGCTCAAACCCTAAAAGATTCACTTAAAGGAGTAGGGACTCTTGGACTTAGAGGACACTCAAGAGGCTGTCCTAGTTCTCTTGATGTGTTTTAACGGCCACCACATAGTTATAGGTACTAGATCTATCCTTTTTGTCTTTAAGGGCGAAAATGCAGATTCGATTGGCATTTTCTCTACATAAACTGTTTGTGTGTGTGTGTGTTTGCTGAGGAGAATGAATATTCTTTGCCTAATGAGAGCCGTGCAAGAGAGAAAGGATTCTATTTGTGAAGGATGTTTCCATTTGACTGACCTTCATATAATGTTTCCTGACAAATGATTGATAAATCTTTTGGAGATATATTTTAGGGGGACTCAAATGTTGTGAGGCTGCTGAGGGCATTTCTGTTGACAATCCAGTGGAAATATAGAAATATACACACTTTTTGTGAATGAAGAATAATGTCAAGGAGCCATAGATAGAAACAGAAATTAATTTTAAACTCAAATGTAGCAGGAAGAATAAGATCTGTTGGTAGTGGCACTTGTATTGTTTCCTCCACTCTTTGAAACACTAAATCAATCAATATTTATTAATCACCTACTATGTGCCAGATAATATGTTAAGCTCTGGCTTTCTTCCTGAGAACCCATCTGAGAAACATGATTTCAGGGGCCTGTTAGCTTATGGACCTGAGGAATCCAAAGACCTCAAGGCCAGTTGTGGGGAAATAAAGCAGATGCCTTCTTAACCTGGCAGTTTGAGTTGATTAGAGAGTTTATCTGTTTGAATACCCTTGCAACAATCAATGTAATTCTCCCTTGGACAGATGAGCTTCAGTTTGAAAGCAGTGTTCTGTATTAGACAGGTTGTGCAGTTGCCTGAAGGAGATGCTGCCCCTCCCCACCCAAAGGAGAGGTTCCATAACCACTTTCAGACTTGGTATGACTCACTTATATAATCTTTGTGGTGGACCATTCATTTGTGATGTGCTCCAAATCTTTAGATTGCTCGGTGAAAACAAAGTGGTGGAAGAGAACTTGATGAGGGATTGTCATTCAGTCATTTTTCACTCATGTGACTGCATTCAGTGTTTTCTTAGCAAAGATATTAGAGTAGTTTGCCACTTCTTTATCCAGCTCATTTGATAGATGATGAAAGTGAGTTAAAAAAAACATGGGTAAGTGATTTACCCTGGGTCACATAGACTAGGTAGTGTCTGAGGCAAGATTTCAACTCAGGCAGATGAGTCTTTCTGATTTTGGGCCTGGCACTAGATCCATTGTACCACCTAGCTGCCCCAGACAAGAGATAAGGTTAAACCAATTCTCAGTCATCAGCGACACCTGATCTGGAGGTCACAAACCATGAACATGGAATCATGAATATGTGAATCTTCCTGAAACCTTGAAGATAAAAGCCCTATCCATGTTTGCCTAGAACATGTGAGCAGGGATGCAACTTATAGGGGACAAATGCCTTACCTTTAATAAAATGTGGCTGGAATGTTATGAAGTATTAGAATGTAAGTACTGCAGAAGCCAAATTTTAAAAAGACATTTAACAAAGAAATAATATTTTTTTCTGAACAAAAATCTGGAAGGTATCACCTCATCACAAAAGGTGCATTGGAGGAAAAAAAAACTTGCAGTGACACAGATTACATCAAAGCTAAAAATCTCTTCATGATGAGAGACTATAACCCAAGTACACAGGGGTCAAGAAGGAGAGGTAAAAACAGTTTTGCTATTCCAGTGAAATTAGTTTATTAGAAAGTTGTAACTGACAACTCAGCCATGGTGTATCAAAGCTGAGCAGATTTGCTAGAAATGAGCTGTTGATGGAGGAATCTCCCTCATGACAGGTGAGATTCTGCACCATTTCCCAGAAGGACAGGTCCTGCTGCTTCTCAGTCCCTGCCACTTCACTGCCCTGAGTGCTTCTTAGGGATTCTGAGAACCGCTTGTGGTAGCTCTCCTATGCTACACAGCCACAGAGGCAGATGAAATGTGATTTCCTTATAATGCTGTGGAATTAGCCAAAATCAGGAGTTGACAAGGATTCCACAAGAGTGCAGGAGCAGATGGTTTTTCAGTAGAAACCAGAAGAATAATACCTTCCACAGCAAGATGGGCGGTAGCAGCCACAGCCATAGCCACCATAGCCCAGGCCTCCATAGCCATAGCTGCCAAAACCATAGCCTAAGCCACGGAAGCTGCCACATCCACAGCCATAACCAGAGCCATAGCCATAGCCTAGGCCACGGTAGCTGCCACATCCACAGCCATAACCAGAGCCATAGCCATAGCCCTTGGCACCATAGTAGCCGCCGTAGTAGCTCATTGTGTCAGGATTCACTTAGTTGGATGGATATCGAAGGTGGGTTGTGTGACTATATAGAATACTATCTACACAGGGGCTTTTATACGTTTCCAGAAGGAGGCCTGGAAGACGCAGAACCAGAATTGCATAACTGCCATTAACCAAATTGCTCAGCTGAAATCACATTCTTGAAATTGTTTGGTCCCTGACAATAATACCCCCAGCTCATTAACAATTTTTTTTTGTTCTCGATTTGTTGTTTCCCTGGGGAGGCTCAGCCATTATTTTATTGCTGTAATGAGAAATGATTATCTTGTTGCCAAAGCCCATGTGGTAAATGCAGCTGATGCCCTACCCAGGCTTCATGGCAGCCCTCTCCCAGATGGCATTGTCCTCCCTCCATTACACTTGCCATCTGGGCCTTCTGATACCTTATCTGATCTGTGGAATCCTGTCTTTCCAAATCAGTGCTTCTTGAGGATCAAGTGATAGAACGCTTTACATAAATTTCATATTGCAGTTGAGATCAGGGTGGGGCACTGTTTTGTGGAATCCATCCATCAAACAAATATTCCACAAGCAGCCAAAGCACAAACTACCCCCACAGTATTGGCACCGTGACAGCCGCTGTGCCCGTATTAGAGACACAAAGGAATACAAACAGAGTCCCTGTCCTCAGGTAGCTCTAAAGTTTTAAGGCCTGGGAGAACATGAAGAAACCAAGGCATCTGCCACAAACATGGAGAGTTGATGGGAGAAGATCTCAGAGACAGAAAAAAAAGCCACTGGAGGAAAGAGACAAGGCCATGTGCCACAGGTGGGTTTAAAACTGAGAATATAATGGAATAGAGAGAGTCAGAGGGGAAAGGAGTAGAGAGAATTCTGAGCAGGGTGGACAGTAGGCCAGTGTAAAGACAAGCAGAAGAGACATGCAGTGTATTGTTTGACTGAAAGAAAGTAGGCTAACATTGGCCAGACTGCAAAATTGTGGGGAGCAAAATAAAATGTACTGAGATTAGAAAGGTGGGAATGGGCCAGCTAAAGAGGAGAGCAAATTGTCAGACATTAGCTATCTATATAAATCAGCACAAAACAGGAAGCAACTGGAGTTTACAAGATAATTGGTGCAAGGCCAGGGACTTGGAGGGCTTTAGGGGGAACAGGAGTCAGATAAATGCTTTAAAAAATATCTTGGGCTGCTAATTGGAAAAGGCATCTTAGTGGGAAGATGATTGAGGTAGGGAGGCCTATCAAAGACATTTGCACAGTGGAGCTGTAAAGCTCTGATCTAAAATGGAGACTATAGGATTTGAAAGAAGTGTTTGGAAACCAGAGATGTTGTAAAGGTAGAAAAGACAAGTTTTATAAACTGATCGAATAGGTACTATGATAGTGAAGGGTCAAGGACATCTCTGAGACTGTGAACCTAAAACCTCGACTTGATGTAAGTGATCTTCAAAGGAACAGAGAATTAAGAAGAGGTAGGGTGCTTTGGACAAGGCAGGATGAGGAATATGTATTAGAATTGGGGTCTTTGAGATATGTAGGGAACATCAAGTTGAAATTTGTGGACATCGACAGTTCATGATGTGGGACTGGAGCTCAGGAGAGATGAATGTATGGATCTGCAGATTTTATGAGTAGTAGAGAAAAGCTCAATGAAGCCCCAAGACCTATGGAGGATCTACTGTCTCACCTCTGTAGAGAGTAAAGAAGAGAGAAATGAAAAGAGGCACAACTGTAAGGCTAAGTCAGTGATAGTGTGTCTGAGATAATGGGATGGTGGGCCACCTAAACCACCAGAAAGGAACAGTTAGGCCAGAAAAGCAGTGTCAAGTATACCCAGGAACATCTCTTGGGCAGTACAGTCAAAACTCTAAGTACAGTCAAGAAGACTCAGAAGAGGCCATTAGTTCTGGTCATGAGGACATCACTGGGAACTTTAGAGAGAGCAGGTTCTCTGGAAGATCAGGGTCAGGAATCTGATGTTCAGGGCTTTCATAGTTTGTAAAAGGAGAGTAGCCAGAGACCCAGAGTAGGTCCAATAACCTCAATAGATCTTTGGACTTTTTCAATGTGGAAGCCCTGGAAAATGCTGATTATATGAGGTTGGTAGGATTCTGCAATCTAGGCATCAGTAGACAACTAGTTGAACAAGTTGGTTTGGAAGGAATGCTGGCCTGGTGCTGGAGAAGGGATATTGATTGTCAGAGAGAGGTGAACTGAGCCCATAGAAGATTAGATTGTCACCAACTGAGAGAATGTAGTGGGTAGAAGAAAAGGTAGGTTTCAGTTCTCTGATTGTGGAGAATCTCAGAAATTCTTCAGCTAACTGGAAAAATAGAGCTCAAGGAGTTTGGGGGCAGCAATAGGTGCCTCATCCCTTCTCCCACCTTGCAATCATCTTACAATTCTACTCTAAAGGATGTTGTTGTTTGTCTTTCATTCTTGAGGAGGACCATGACATGAGGGTAATGTCATGACTTGCAGTCGTGAATTGGATTTAAGTGTGGTAGAGCTGTGCAAAGTCACGAGCCTCACTCCCTCCTCCAGAGCCATCTGGATCCTGTGACAAGATATATATCAGGATGACTGGAGTTGGCCCTGGATGTTTAAGGCAATTGAGGTTAAGTGACTTGCCCAGGGTCACACAGCTAGTAAATGTCTGAGGTCAGATTTGAACTTAGGTCCTCCCAACATCAGAACCAGTGCTGTATCCACTGTGCCACCTAGCTGCCCCACTCTAAAGGATAAGGAAGTCCAATAGGATGTCAAATGACAACCAGAAATCCCACCGTGACCTTGAGATTGCATGAAAAGAGGTACATGAGCCTAGAGCTCAGGAAAATGGAGATGATGGTTTGTCTGTAATCTACACTCCTCAGGGTATGGATTTTCTTTGCCTAAGCAAGAGAGTATCCAGAGAAGTCCAGACCATAAGGCTGAAGGGCCTCTAGGAACTTAGATCCTTCATTTTAGAGGACACTCAGGGGCTTGTCCTAGGATTCTTAGGGTGTTTCAACAGCCATCACATAGTTTATGATTACTTATTAGAGAAAGGCACTTCTGTTTGTCCCCATGGGGAATAACATGGATTCAAAGTTGGCATTTGTTCCACCCATCCCTAAACTCTTTTGGTTTTTGCTAAAGAGAATGAAATATTCTTTACCCAATGTGAGTGTAAAAGACAGAAAATATCTTTTTCCTCAAGGATTTGTTTCCGTTAAATGGATCCTCATAGACTTTCTCCTGACAATCGGTGGATATTTTGGAGTTATGTTTTGGAAGAAATCAAATAGAATGAGACTATTAAGGACATTTCCCTCTAAGATTCAGTGGATATACAGAAATGTACATGTTTTTTTCAATTCAGAATAACTCCAAGGAGTTATATATAGTAATAAAAATATATTTTAAGCTAATGTTGGCAGTGACACTTGTACTGCTTTCTCCACTGTCTGAATCACATGTTCAATCAGTAAATAATTATTAAGTACCCACTCAGTGCCAGAGAGTGTCCTAGGCTCAGCTTTCTTCCCAAGGACCCATACAAAGGGCTATGTTGGCCTATGGAGGCAAGTCATCTAAAGACTGGTAGACCAGTTGCTGAGCAGCAAAGCAGATGTTTTCTTTCCCTTGGTGTTTGAGTTTATTAGACAGTTGAGGTTTTTGAGTGTTTTGCTGACTGTCCTTACAACAATGGAGTCTTTTTCCCTATGGACAGAAGGCCTCAGCTTGAGTTCAGTGTTGTGAGTTGCACAGGCTGTGCAGATGGTCTGAGGAGATGGGACCAACAAAAGGCACAAGGTTCCATGACATCCTTCAGACTTAGAATATGACTCTCTACTGTAATCTTTCTGGTGGGCTGTTCACTTGTGCTGTGCTCCAAATCTTCAGATTACTTGGTAATAACAAAGTGATAGAAGAAAGCTATATGAGGGACTTATTATTCAGTTGTTTGTCAATTGGGAGCTCATTCAATGATTTCTTGGTTATAATAATAGAGTGGTTTGCCATTTTCTTCTCCAGCTCATTTGACAGATGAGGAACCTGAAACAAATAAGGTTAAATAATTTGCCCAGTGTCACACAGATTAGTTAGTATCTGAACACAGATTTGAACTCAGGAGGATGACTCTAGGCCCAATACTTGATCAACAGCACCACCTAACTTCCCCAGACAATACTGTAAGCTAATTCTGAAAGACATCAGGGACTCCGTGGATCTGAAGGTCATGAATCATGAATAAGCATAAGCATGTGAATCTTTTTGAAACCTTGAAGATAAAACCCTGTCCATGTGTGCTTAGAATTTGTGATAGGGGATGCAGCTTATAGGGGACAAATACCTTCCCTTCAGTAAAGTAAATGATGTATTAAAATGTATTACAGAAGTCAAATTTTAGAAAGACATTTAAGAAGGAAAAAAAATGTTTTATGAGCAGAAATCTGGAGAAGTATCAGCTCATTGCCAAAGATGCATCGGAGACCAAATCTTCTGCAATGACACAGATAGGTATGTATATCAAGGTTGAAAATCTCTTCATGAGGTGGTCTGGCTGTACCAAATCTCAAACTGTATTATAAAGTGGTTATTAGTGGGGGCAGCTAGGTGGCGCAGTAGATAAAACACCAGCACTGGATTCAGGAGGACCTGAGTTCAAATCCGGCCTCAGACACTTGACACTTACTAACTGTGTGACCCTGAGCAAGTCACTTAACCCTCATTGCCCTTCCCCACCAAAAATAAAAATAAAGTGGTAATTATCAAAACAATTGGTACTGGCTGAGAAATACAGTGGTGGATCATTGGAATAAAATAGGTATGAATTACACTATAGTAAATGACTATAATAATATCATATATGATAAACCAAAAGATCCAAACTTTGGGAACAAAACCTCATTAGTTGACAAAAACTGCTGGGAAAACTGGAAAACAGTATGGCATAAAATAGGTATAGGCCAACATCTCATACCATATACCAAAATAAGGTCAAAATGGGTACATCATTTACACATAAAGGGTTATATACCATAAGCAAATTAAGAAACCATGGTATAGTTTATCTGTCAAATTTATGGACAGGGGAAGAATTTAGGACCAAAGAAGATATAGAATACATTATAAAATGTAAAATAGATAATTTTGATTATATAAAGTTAAAAAGATTTTGTACAAACAAAACCAATGTAAACAAAATTATAAGGAAGGCAGAAAACTGGGAGAGATTTTTTGCAGCAAATATCTCTGAAATAGACCTCATTTATCAAATATGTAGAGAACTGAGTCAAATTTATAAAAAAAACACATCATTCCCTAATAGATAAATGGTCAAAATATATAAACAGGCAGTTTTCAGATAAAGGAATCAAAGCTGTCTATGATCATATGAAAAAATACTCTAGATCACTATTTATCAGAGAAATGTAAATTAAAGTAACTCTGAGGAGCTACCTCACATCTATCAGAATGGCTAATAAGACAAAAAAGGAAAATGTTGGATGTTGGGGGACATGTGGGAAAATTGGGTTGCTAATCCTTTGTTGGTGGAATTGTGAATTGATACAACCATTCTGGAGAGCAATTTAGAACAGTGCCCAAATGGCTATAGAACTGTGCATACCCTTTGATCCAGCAATACCACTGCTAGGTTTATATTCCAGAGACATCCAAAAAAAGAGAAAACCACCTATTTGGTTTTTTTCTTTGGAATTTGTGCTTTTTATTCTTCTTCCCTTTACTAGCATTCTCTCTTTTTTGTTTTTTAAGCAACAAACATTTATTTTATTTTTTCCAGGTACATGTAAGGGTAGTTTTCAACATTCATTTTTTTTGTGTGTGAGGCAACTGGGGTTAAGTGACTTGCCCAGGGTCACACAGCTAGTAAGTGTTAAGTGTCTGAGGCCAGATTTGAACTCAGGTCCTCCTGACTCCAGGGCTGGTGCTCTATCTACTGCACCACCTAGCTGCCCCTCAACATTCATTTTCATAAGATTTAGAGTTCCAAATTTTTCTCCCTCCCTCCCTCCTTTTCCTCCCCCCTCCACAAGATCACAACCTGATTATATATGCACAATCCACAAGTGTTCTTTTTATCAGTTCTTTCTATGGGGGTGGATAGTAAGCTTCCTCATTAGTACATTGGGATTGTCTTGGATCATTGCACTGCTGAGAGTGGTCAAGTCATTCACAATTGCTCATTGAACAATACTACTATCACTGTGCACAATGTCCTCCCAGCTCTACTCACTTCACTATACATCAATGTTCATTAGTCTTTCCAGGTTTTTCTGGGATTATCCTATTTGTCATTTCCTATAGCACAAGACCATTCCACTACAATCATATAACACAGCTTCTTACATCAGTCCTCAATTGATGGACATTCCCTTGATTCTAAAATCTTAGCCTCCACAAAGAGTTGCTATAAATATTTTTTGTACAATTTTTCCCCCTTTTCTCTTTTTCATGATTACTATTGTTAACTGTTTCTCTTCCATCCTATTCCCTTCCCCATGATATTTATTCTATTATCCATCTTCTTTCATCCTATCACTCTTCAAAAGGGATTTGCTTCTGTCTGTCCCCTCCCCCACTCTGCCATTCCTTCTTTAGCCCCTCTCTCTTTATCCCCTTACCCATCTATTTTCCTGCAGGGTTAGAAAGATTACTCCACCCAATTGAGTGTGTACATTATTCCCTCCTTGAACCAATTCTAATGAGATTGAGGTCTTTGGGACAATTCTGATGAGTGTTGGGCTCATTTACTTCCCAGATTAAATAGATTACTCCACCCAGTTGGGTGTGTGTGTTAGTCCCTCCTTGAGCCAACTCTGATGATTTTAAGGTCTTTGAGCCTTTTCTGATGAGTGTAAAATTCATTTACTGTCCTGCTCTTCCCCCATCTCTTCCCCTACTCCATAAGCCTTTTCTTGTTTCTTTCATGTAGGATTTCACCTCTGCCTTTCCCCCTCCCCCAATGCATTCCCCTCACCCCTCAATTTAACCCTAAGGATGTCATCATGGGGCAGCTAGGTGACACAGTGGACAAAGCATCACCCCCAGACCCAGGGGAATCACAGCCAAAACTCGGCCTCAGACACAAGACAGTCACCCACTGTACAACCCCAGGTATGTCCCCCAACTCCAATTATTTATAGTTCTCTAAGGTCTTGTATTTGAAAGTCAAATTTACCATTCAGTTCAGGTCTTTTCATCACGAATACCTGAAAGTCCTCTTTTTCATTAAAGTCCCATTTTTTCCTCTGAAAGATTATGATGAGTTTTGCTGGGTAGGTTATTCTTGGTTGTGTAATCCCAATTCTTTTGTCGTCTGGAATATCATATTCCATGCCCTCTGATCCTTTAATGTAGAAGCTGCTA
This sequence comes from Dromiciops gliroides, assembly GCF_019393635.1. Taxonomy (NCBI): domain Eukaryota; kingdom Metazoa; phylum Chordata; class Mammalia; order Microbiotheria; family Microbiotheriidae; genus Dromiciops; species Dromiciops gliroides. The sequence goes on along the minus strand of NC_057863.1, from coordinate 261,553,196 downwards.
GATCTTGTGCTATCCTGACTGGGGCTCCACAGTACTTGAATTCTTTCTTTTTGGCAGCTTGCAATATTTTCTCCTTGACCTGAGAGCTCTGGAATTTGGCTATAATATTCCTAGGAGTTTTCCTTTTGGGATCTCTTTCTGGAGGTGATCGGTGGATTCTTTCAATTTCTATTTTAGCTTCTTCTTCTAGAATTTCAGGGCAATTTTCCCTGAGAATATCTTGGAAGATGGTGTCTAAGCTCTTTCCTTGATCATGTTTTTCAGGTAGACCAATAATTTTCAAATTATCTCTCCTGGACCTATTTTCCAGGTCAGCAGTTTTTCCCAGAAGATATTTCACATTGCCCTCTATTTTTTTATTCATTTGGATTTGCTTTATTGAGTCTTGGTTTCTCATAAAGTCGCTAGCTTCCATTTGTTCAATCCTAATTCTTAGGCAATTATTTTCATCAGAGAGCTTTTCCATTTGGCTTTTCAAGCTGTTGACTTTTGTCTGATGTCTTTCCTGTATCACCCTCATTTCTCTTTCCATTTTTTCCTTTACCTCTTTAACTTTGTCTTCAAAGTCCTTTTTGAGCACCTCTATGGCCTGAGACCAATTCATATTTTTCTTGGAAGCTTTAGATATAGGGGCCCTGATGTTGACATCTTCCTCTGAGGGTGCACCTCAGTCTTCCTTGTTACTGAAGAAACTTTCTATGGTCCTCACCTTTCTCTGTCGGCTCATCTTTCCTTTCTTTTACTTGACTTTTAGCTCCTTAAAGTGGGGCACTGTTTCCAGGCTGCAGTATCCCAAGCTTAAGAAGTCCCAGGTGGTATGACTGAAGGAGGAGCAGGCTCTTCACTTGCCTGGCCTGTTCCTGTTCTGTAGATGACCCCAGACCAACTTGCTAATTAACCAGCTTTATGTGTTAGCTCCAATGAGCCTGTGCCCCTCTCCCACCTGGGCCAATGCTACTCAAGCCTACCTCCTGGTTCCCAGCTGGTGTGAAAAACCCAAGTTCTGCCTCAGCACCAGCATAGAGCCCTGTAGTCTCCCCCCTGCCCAGGGCTCAGCCCTCTCACCAGACTGTGAGCTTAGTTCCAGAAGACACTGGTGCTTCAGCTGATTCAGAGGCTCTGGGGGGGTCTCCTTTTCTGGTGAGGCCTTCCTGAGACTGGATCTGTGTCAGGGTGACTGTGGGGTTGGGCTCGACTCCTGTATTAGCACAGCAGCTCCCTCCTTCTGACCTTCCAAGCCATTCTTGGTTAGAAGATGATTTCAGCACATTCTGTGAGTTTTGCTGCTCCAGGCATTTTCCTATGGTGTTATTTGGATGGTTTTTTGGAGTGATTGTGTCATGAGTTCGAGAGCTCACTGTCTTTTCTCTGCCATCTTGGCTCTGCCCCAGAAGTCAAAACCACCTATTTGTACAAAAATACTTATAGCACCTTTTCTGTGGTGGCTAAGAACTGGAAATCAAAGGGATGTCCATCAATTGGGAAATGGCTAGGCAAGCTGTGGTACATATTATTGTAATGCAATATTATTGTGCTATAAGAAATAACCAGCAGAATAATTTCAGAAAAACCTGGAAAGACTTACATGAACTGATATATATAGTGAAGTGAACAGAACCAGCAGAACATTGTACATAGTAACAGAAATATTGTTAGTTGAAGAAATGTGAATGAATTAGTTATTCTCAGCAATACAATGATCTAAAACAATCCTAAGGAACTGATGATGAAGCATACTATGAACCTCCAGAGAAAAAATTGATATTGAACACAGAATAAAGCATTCTATTTTACACTTTCTTTCTTTTATTTGTCTTATGTGGAAATGTTTTACATCATTGCATATGTATAACCTGTATCTGATTGCTTGACATGTAAAGGAGGGGAGAGGAGAGGGAAGAATAGAATTTGAAACTCAAAACTTTAAATAAAAATGTCTATTAATGAAAAAGAAAGTCACTTCATAATGAGAGGCTAAAACTGAAGTACATGGAGGTCAAGGAGGAGAGGTGAAGCAGTTTTGCTAAGCCAGTAAAACAAGTTTATTAAAAATTTGTGACATATGCCTCAGCCATGGTATATCAAAGCTGAGCAAACTTGCTGGAAATGAGTTGTTGTTGGAGGAGTCTCCCTCATGACAGGTGAAATTCTGCATCATTCCCCAGAAGGTCGGGTCCTGCTGCTTCTGTCTTTGCCACTTTCCTGCCCTGGGTGTTCCTTGGGGATTCCAAGGCCTTGTTGAGGTAGCTCTCCCATGCAGATGGAATGTGATGTCCTTAAAAAGTCAAGGAATTAGCCTGAAGAAGGGAGAGCCAAGGATTCCATAATGGAGCAGGAGCAGGTGGTTTTTCAGTAGAATCCATAGGAAGAATACCTTCCACAGCAAGATGGGCGATAGCAGCCATAGCCATAGCCACCATAGCCCAGGCCTCCACAGCCATAGCCACCATAGCCCAGGCCTCCACAGCCATAGCCACCATAGCCATAGCCACCAAAGCCATAGCCTAGGCCACGGAAGCTGCCACATCCACAACCATAACCAGAGCCATAGCCATAGCCCTTGCCACCATAGTAGCCGCCGTAGTAGCTCATTGTGTCAGGATTCACTTAGCTGGGTGGATGTCAAGGTTAAGTTGTGTGAGTTTGTATAACACCTTCTACACAGGGACTTTTATACAGTTCCAGTAGGAGGTGTGGCAGACCCAGGCCAGAATTGCATAACTTCCATTGACCTAATTTCCAGGGCAAAATCACATTCTTCTCATTGTTTGGTCCCTGACAACTATACCCCCAGCTCATTAAGGTTTTTTCTCTCAATTTATTTTTTCTCTAAGAAGGCTCTGCCACAATTTCATTCTTGTAATGAGAAATGATTATAGTGTTACCAAAGCTTATGTGGTTAATGTGGCTGATGCCCTACCCAGGCTTCATGACAGCCCTCTCCCAGATGGCATTGTCCTCCTTCCATTATATCTGCTGCCCTGGTCTTTTGATACTCATCTGGGCTATGTCATCTTGTCTCTCCAAATCATTGCTTCTTGAGGTTCAAGTGACAGAACAGTTCACACATTTTTTTGTTTTATTTTATTTTATTTAATTTTAAAATTTCACACATATATTATATTGCAGTTGAGTTTGGGGTGGAGTATCTCTTGATGAAATCCATCCATCCAACAACTATTCAAGAAATATCCAAAGCATAAACCATTTCCCCAGTGTTTGCACTGTGTTCATGTTAGGGATACAAAGGAATGTCAACAGAGTCCACTCTCCTCAGGCAGTTCTAAAGTCCTAAGGCCAGGAAGAACATGAAAATGCCAATACACCTGCCACAAACATGGAAAGTTGATGGGAGATTTCAGAGGCAGAGGAAAAAGCCACTGGGGAAAGAGACAAGACCATGTGCCACATGTGGGCTTAGAAATGAGATCATAATAGAACAGAGAAGGTCAACAGGGGAGGGAGGAGAGAGGAGAAGACTCTGGGAAGGGTGGACAGTCAGCTAGTGCAAAGACAAGGAGAAGGGCATGCAGGGCATTATCTAAGTGAAAGTGGATAAGTATTGGCAAAACTAGAAAATTTGGGGGAGGGAAATAAAGTGTGCTGAGACTGGAAAGGTGGGAATGGGACCACTAAAGAAAAGAGCAAAACACCAGACAGAAATTATGAATTTAAGTCATTACAGAAGGAAACGCAACTTACAAGATTTGACACATTGGGTCTGGGATTTACAGGAGTCATAGGGGACCAAAAGTCAGAAGAATGCCTTGGAAAAATCCTTTTGGCAGTTGAGTGTAGAGAGGATCTGGGTGGAAAAAAATTAGTCAAAGAGGCCTAGCAAAAGCTCTTTCAGAGACATACCCTAAGAGCCTAATCAAAAATGGGAACAATATGATTGGAAAGAAGTGTTTGGATGCCAGCCATGCTGTGAAGGTAGAATAGACGAATTTTGTCAACTAATCAGACATCTGCACTGATAATGCAGGGTCAGGGAAGTCCCTTAGAGTGTAAAGATATTGACCTGATGTTGTTGCTCTTGAAAAGGTGTGGAGAATGCAAAAAAAAGGAGGAAAGGGGACAGCTAGGTGGCACAGTGGATAAAGCACCAGCCCTGGATTCAGGAGGACTTGAGTTCAAATTTGGCCTCAGACAGTTGACACTTACTAGTTGTGTGACCCTGGACAAGTCACTCAACCCCCATTTTCCTGAAGAAAAGAAAGGTGTAGAGAAACTGAGCAGAGGAAGAGTGCTCTGGATGTGGCAGGATGAAGAAATCTGTTCTAGACTTGGGGTGATTTGAAATGTCTGTGGGTTACCAAGTTGATATTGTGTACATTGACTATTCATGATGTAGGACAGGATCTCAGGAGAGATGCAGGTGTGGGTTTGGACATGTGATAGTGAGTGATCAAAGAAATGTTTTAGAATCCCTAGGATCTAAGAAGTTTTTATTCTCTCATCCTTTGAGAGAGCATGGATAAAAGAAAGAAACGAGACAGAACCTTGGGCTTCAGATAAAGTTATTTTACATGAAAAGACATGAAGGTGCACTAGTTAATATGAACAAGAAGGAACAATCAGGTGGGGAGCACACCAGGAAGAACAGTTGGCCAGCAGTGTCAAAAGTCAAAGAGAGATCAAGAAGCAGGAATATGCAGAAGAGTCACTTAGGTTTAGCCATGTGGACACCACTGTAAAACTTGAAGAGAACAGTTTCTCTTGAAAGTGAAGGTCAAGAATGTGATGTCAGGGCTTTCAAAGATGGTGGTAGGAGAGCAGCTTGAGATCCTGAGTAGGCCTCAAGGCCATCAGTAAAAGCAAGAACCATTTAAATGTGGAAGAACTGTGAAGTGCTGATAATATGAAGTTGGGTAGGATCATGTAATCTGGGCATAGATAGACATTCATCTAAACCAGTGAGTTTAGGAGAAATGATTGCCTGGAGATGGAGATGGGCCATTGAGTGTCAGAGAGAAAGTAACAGCCCAGGGCAGATGAAAATGACAACAATTGGTATCGTCTGGTGGAGAGAAGAGAACCAGATTGAAGCTCTCTGATTGAGGAGCATTCCAGGAAGACTTCAATTGAGAAAAAGGAGCTCCAAGTGCTTGGGGTAGTAATAGGTGTCTCGTCTTTCATCTCAGTTGTATCTCACAGTTGCATGCTAAAAAATGAGGAGACATAATAGAATATCACATGACAACCAAAAATCCCACTGTGACCTTGAGATTGCATGGAGGAACACAGAGCCCAGAGCTCAGAAAAATGGAGTTGATGGTCTGTTTTTAAGCCACACTACACTGCTCAGTGCATGGTTGATCTTTCGCTAAGCTGAAGAGCATCCAGAGGAGTCCAGACAATGTGGCAGAAGGCCTCCCAGCTCAAGAAATAAGAGACTGATTTCAAGTAACTTGTACTCTTGCTTTTAGAGGGCACTCAGGAACTTGTCCTAGGTCTCTTAAGGTGATTTCATGATCACCATGTACTATAAGTACTAGATCTCTTCTACTTTATCTCTTGGGAAGTTAACAGGAATTCAGAGATGACATTTCCCCCATCAATCGATTTTTGTCTTTACTAAAGGGAATGGACAGAGGCAAGAGTAATGTAAGATGCTGCTGCTGCTTGATGATGGATTAGTTGATTGATGGATTGATGAGGAGGAGGATTTATTGATGATTAGGACCAATAGATGATGAGGAGGATTGAATGGAAAGGATGAGGATTTATTGACAATGATTAGGATTGATGGATGATAATTGAGGATTGATGATGATGGCAAAACCTATGTTACTTTACTGGGCTATTGTGAAGAAAATTCTTTGTCAAGTTTAAGGCACTATATGAAAGTTATCTATTACTGTTGTTACAATAATCAACCTCATGGATTTCTTGTAAGGAAATCTCTCTTTAAAGTACTATATAAATGTAACTTACTATAAAAAATGATGAGCAGGATACTATCAGAAAAACCTGGAAAGACCTGCATTAACTGATGCACCGTGAAATGTACTGTACACAAAGTTAACAGCAATATTGTAAGATGATCTGCTGTGAATGACTTGGTTATTTTCAGCAATCCAATGATTCAAGATAACTCTGGAGGACGTATGAAAATCACAATCCATCTACAGAGAAAGAATTGATGGTATCTGAAAACAGATTGAAGCATAATTTTCTTGATTGTTCCTTAATATGAAGTTTTGTTTTTCTCTGTTTTCTTTCACAACCTGGCTAATGTGGAGATATTTTGTGTGACTACTCATGTATAACTTATATGGAATTGCTTGAGTTCTGGGTGGGGCGGGGGGGGAGGAGGGAGGAAGAGAAGTTGGAACACAAAGCTTTAAAAATTGATGTCAAAATTGGTTTTTACATGTAATCTGGAAAATAAAATTTCAAATTAGAAAAAAATTAAAGGGAATGGAATATTATATTCCCAATGAGAGGTGCTCAAGAGAAAGAATATTCCTGAAGGATTTGTTTCCATTGAGTTGACCTTCATAGAATGTCTCATGGCAAATGAGTGGTCAAGTTATCGGTGCCATGTTTAGGGAGACATCAATAGAATGAGTTTGCTGAAGACATTTCCTTCTAAAATCTAGTGGATATATAGAAACTCACATGTTTTTATCCAATGCACAGTAATGCCTAGGGATGATACATAGTTATGAAAATATTTTTCAGCTAACAGGACAGATGAGACCCATTTGTAATGTCACTTGTAGCGTTTCCTCCACTACCTAAAACACAATTTTAATCAATAAAAATAACGTACTAGGTAGAGGGCCACACTCTGACTTTTTTCCCAAGTTGCAGTCTGAAGGAAATTATTTCAGGGACAGATTAGGCAGTGGAGCTTGAGGAATCCAAAGGCTGATAGCCAGGCTGCTGAACAACAAAGGAGACGCGCTGCTTCCTTGGAGAGCATCTTTGAAACCATGGGTTTGGTGCTCCCATGATGGAGGGATTGGTGGCTCAGCCATTTTTAATTCATGTGTGAATCTTTGTCACTCCATTTGAGTATTTCTTGGCCAAGAAAATGGCATCATTTGCCATTTCCTTCTCTATCTCATTTAACAAATGAGGAAACTGAGCCAAACAGGGTTATGTGACTTGCCCAGGGTCACAGAGACTACTTAGTGTCTGAGGACAGATTTGAATTTAGGAAGCGGAATCTTCCTAACTCAATGCCCAGTACACAAACCACTGCACCACTTAGTTGCCCCAGACAAAGGATATGTTAAGTCAATTTTGGCAGTCATCAGGCATATTTTTGATTTGGAGGTCACAAACCATGAACATGTGAATACTTTTGAAACCTTGAAGATAAAATCCTGTCCATGTGTGCTCAGAACAGGTGAGAAGGGATGCAGCTTACAGGGGACAAATACCTTCCCTTCAGTAAAGTGGAGCCTGGGTATTATAATAGAATGAAATGTAAGTATTGCAGAAGTTAAATTTTAGAAAGACATTTAACAAGAAAATGATATATTTTTTAAACAAAAACCTGGAAAGGTATTACCTCATTGCAAAAGATGCATGGGAAAGCAAATCTTTTGCAGTGACACAGATAAATACATCAAAGTTGAAACTGTCTTCATGATGAGAGGCTGAAACCCAAGAACAGGGAGGTCAAAGAGGACAGCTGAAGCAATTTTGCTGAGCAAGTGAAATAATTTTATTAGAAAATCATAAAAGAAACCTCAGCCATGATGTATTAGAGCTGAGCAAACTTGCTGGGAATGAGCTGTTATTGTATGAGTCTCCCCCATGATAGGTGAGATTCTGCATCATTAGAAGGACAGGTCCTGATGCTTCTCTGTCCTTGCCACTTCCCTGCCCTGAGTGTTCCACAGGAATTCCTTGATTCTTTTGTGGTAGTTCTCCCATGCCACACAGCAATAGAGGCAATTGGGATGAGATGACCTTACAAGGGCATGGAATTAGCCCAAAGTAGTGAGGGACGAGGATTCCAGGACAGTGCAGGAGGAGATAGTTTTTCAGTAGAAGCCAGAAGAATAATAGCTTCCACAGCAAGATGGACGGTAGTAGCCACCATAGCCCAGACCTCCATAGCCATAGCCGCCAAAGCCATAGCCCAGGCCACGGAAGCTGCCACATCCACAGCCATAACCAGAGCCATAGCCATAGCCTAGGCCACGGTAGCTGCCACATCCACAGCCATAACCAGAGCCATAGCCATAGCCACACCCTTTGCTGCCCCAGTAGCTCATTGTGTCAGGATTAACAGATTTGGTTGGATGTTAAGGGTAGGTTGTGTGAGTGTGTACAGCACCAGATTCTACACAGGACCTTTTATATATTTACAACAGGAGGTGTGGCAGACCCAGGCCAGAATTACATAATGCCCATTAACCAAATTGCCAGGACAAAATTACATTCTTGAAATTGTTTGGTCCCTGATGACAGTTTTCCCTGATTATTAAGGAATTTTTTTCTCGATTTGTGGTTCTTCTGAGAAGGCTCGGCCATTATTTTGTTCCTGTAATGAGAAATGATAGTGTAACCAAAGCTATGTGGTTAATGTGGCTGATGCCAGGCTTCATGGTGGCCCTCCCCCTGATGTCTTTGACCTCCTTCCACTTGCCACTGTGGCCTTCTGAAACTTTATCTAGTCTGTGGAATTTTGTCTTTCTAAATGAGTGATTCTTGAGACTCAAGTGACAGAATAGTTCATGCAAATTTCAGATTGTCATTGAGATTATGGTGGACCACCATTTTGTGGAATCCATCCATCAAACAACTATTCCAAAAGCTGCAAAAGCACAAACCACATTCCCAGTGTTTGTATTGTGCCAGTCATTGTGTTCTTGGTTGTAATTACAAAGAAATGTCAAGATAGTCCTTCTTCTAAGGCAACTCTAAAATCCTATTCCCAGGGAGAACATGAAAATGACAAGGCACCTGTGACAAACATGGAGAGGGGATGGGAGAGGTTCAAGTCACTTGAGGAAAGGGGCAAGGCCATGTGCCCCAGGTTACATGTGAAAGTAGGAATGGGCCATCTAAAGAAAAGAATGAAATGCCAGGTAGAAGCTATCTATTTAAATTATTAGAGAAGGAAATCAATTGGAGTTTAAAGACAATAAGTGTGAGGTCTGGGATTTTAGGAGTTATAGGGGATAAAGAATTCATTAAGAAAATCCCTTGAGCAGCTGAATGGAGAGAAGAATTGGGTAGGAAAAATGATTGAGGAAAAGAGGCAATCAAAGGCTATCTTTTAGAGACCTTGGGAAAGAGCCTTATCTGAGGGGGTAACTGTGCGGAAGAAGATTTTGGATGCCAGTGATGTTGTGAAGGTAGAACAGACAAGTTTTGTCAATTAATTAGACATGTGCATTGATCGTTCAGGGAGAGGGAAGTCCCTGAAACTGTAAACCTAATGTCTTGGCTTGATGGTGATGATCTTGAAAGAAGTAGAGAAGCTGAGAAGAGGTTGGGTGCTTTGGATGAGGAAGGATGGAGAAATTTGTTCTAGACTTGGGGTGATTTTAATTATTTGAGATATTTATTGGTCATGAAGTTGAAATTATGTATATCAGCTATTTATGATGTGGTTTGGATCTCAGGATAGATGAAGACCTGGATCAGGATATTTGGCAATGAGTCAAATAAATGTCTTGGAAACTCTAGAACCCAAGGATGATCTACTCTCTCATCCTTTGAGAGAGTATGGATAAAAGAAAGAAAAGAGACAGAATCTTGGGCTTCAGCCAGAGTAATTTTGTACTAAAGGACATGATGGTTAGCGAGTTAAGAGGAACACTCAGGAATGATCAGGCAAGAAAAGCAGTATCAAGCATACTGAGGAACAGCAGTTGGCCAGTAGCATCAACAGCCAAAGAGAGATCAGGAAGCGGGAAAATTCAGAAGAGGCCTTTAGGTTTAACCATGAGGACATCACTGGACAACTTAGAAAAAAGCAGTTTCTTTTGAAGATGAGCATCAGGAATGTGATATCAGGGCTTTCAAAGATAGTGATAGGAGAATAGCTAGAGGCCCTGAGTAGGTCCCATGGACCACAGTAAAGGTGAGGACTATTTAAATGTGCAAGTACAGTGCTGATAATATGAAGTTGTATAGTCATGCAATCGAGGCATTGATAGCCTGCTGAACCATTGAGTTCAGCAGAAATACTGCTCTGCATCTGGAGATGGGGTATTGCATGTCAAAATGAGAAAGTAATTGAGTTCATGGCAGATGAGGTGGTCACCAATTGATAAAGTATAGTAGAGAGAAGAGAATGAGGTTGTGGCTCTCAGGTGGAGGATCTCCTCAGAAATTCTTCAATTGGCCAGGAGAAAAATGAGTTCAAGACTTTAAGGGCAGCCATAGGTGTGTTATTTTTCCTCTCAGCTTCTAATCCTCTTATGACTTTACTATAAAGCCTAGTTTCTTAAACTGAGGAGTTGTGACCCCATGGTCACATAACTGAATGTGGGGGTCACAAAATTGTCAACAATAAAAGGTTATGTATACCTATGTTATATACTTATATACCCAGGGTCACATAAACATTTCTCAGGTGAAAAGGGTTAGCAAATGAAAAAAGTTTAAGAAGCCTTGCTTTGAAGGATAAGGTACTCCATTAAGATGTCACATGACATGGGGCAGCTAGGTGGCACAGTGGATAGAACACTGGCCCTGGAGTCAGGAGTACCTGAGTTCAAATCCGGCCTCAGACACTTAATACTTACTAGCTGTGTGACCCTGGGCAAGTCACTTAACCCCAATTGCCTCAATAAAAAAAATAAAACAAAATAAAATAAAAGAAACCTTACTCTGACCTTGAGGGATTAGAGCTAAAGAAAATGGAGGTGGTGGTCTATCTGTAATCTGCCCTCCCCAGTGCATGGCTGGTCTTTGGCTAAACTGAAGAGCATCCAGAGAAGACCCTCCAGATCAAGACCTAAGAGACTCATTTCAAGGAACTCTGGGGTTTAGAGAACACTCAGAGGTTTAGAGAACTTGCCCTAGTTCTCTCTCTTTTTTTCCACAAAGTATGATTAACTTTTTTTAAACAAAGCTTAAAATAAACAATATTAAAACATTACATTTATACAATATATGTATACATAAGTGGTGAAGTTTTCCTCATGAAATGTACTGAAACATTTTAGGGGGGGGGGAAACTAACCTAGTACAGTTTCTTCAGAAGAAGAAAAGATTTCACAGGTCAAGTAGCAGAAACATTTTTTTCTGATGAAGTCCAGTTGCTTAGTTGCTGAGCTCTAAGACATTTACATAGAAGCTTTCCTTTATACACCAAGTTCTTGAATGCCATGCTTTGAGTTCTTAACATTATTTTTCTAGTAATAGTTTCCTAGATGTCACCGTATGTACACCTTCTGCCTTTTCTACTTTAAATCATTTCTCTTCCCACATCGTTCTTTTTTTATAATGTATTTTGTGAGGGGAACCCTAAATTTTTTGAACATAAATGACTTTAGTCTCTACAATTTTTAAAAAATGTACCTTAAAGGGGATATTTTCTTTGGTATTTAATAAAACTATTTTTCACATAAAATTTTACCTACTAAAATCATTGTGATAATATCCAAAGTTTTCATATAAATCAACCTGTATATTAAACAAAGCTCTAATTAAGATGTGCACAGCTGTTTGCTAAATCTGGATTTTAGAAAAACTAACCTTTTTCTTGTTTTATCTTCTTTGATTTTACCCAAAGATTATATTGATCTTCCAGAAATTCACAAAAGTTCATGTATTTTGGAGCAGAATGCTGTGGCAGGTATAATGAAAATTTCATTATCTTTTGTGGGGGGGGGCGGGGCAATGAGGGTTAAGTGACTTGTCCAGGGTCACACAGCTAGTAAGTGTCAAGTGTCTGAAGCTGGATTTGAACTCAGGTCTTCCTGAATCCAGGGATGGTGCTTTATCCACTGCACCAGCTAGCTGCTCCCTGAAAATATCATTATCTTAAAAACTTAAACAAACCTTTGTAAACAGAGTCAAGAATGTTTTTCAGGAATTAACTGAATAGCACCAATCAAATGAGTTCTTGAACTTCCAGAGCACAATTTAAAGTAGCACTCATCCAATCCAAAATGTTTCAAACAGTAACATTCCTAATTTATCAGAATGAACTTTGTTGCATGCGTCCCAAAAATGTAGCTGTGGTAAAAATTACATCTGATTACATAGTTCCTGGATCTGTACTCACTCTGGGAATGAAATATTAATGTTTCTAAACTAGTTCAGCTGTTTCTTGGACAGCTAAGATTTGAACTATGGTTCTCCCACTTCTGAATGCATTAGACTTTTAACTCATTCATGACAGTGTAATTCTGAATTGGTTAGGACAGTTACTAAAGTTGTGTTTTAGCTTTTTTAGAACTCCAAAAGAAATTGAATATTCTACTGTCAAGTAAGAACAAATACACTCAATTTACTTCCTCTTTAGTGTTTTCTGGGGGACTTTTTTTGTGCTCTTTGGGGGTGTCATAATGCCTCCATTGTACACTGGTGACAACTGTCCCAATTTGGTGAAAACTGACAAATAATTGACTTGCTCCAGCATAGCCAAGTAGTTTGTGTGTGTCTGGATATTGTGTCTGTCTTCTACACAAATCTTCTTAAAAACCTTCAGTTTCACTGGAGGACCACCCTTCACTACTCTGGCAAAAGGTACGACCCATTCTACACATTTCTGAAATGTTTTCCCAGTCTAAACCTGAAGCTTTCTTAACAACTTCAATGGAGGTAAAATGGCATAAAGCAGTCATAGACAATATTCTATACTGGAATTCTAATGAATCATTGGAGAGAACACACAAATCCAGGAGCTGGGCTATTTGAACAAATGTTTCCTGGGAATACTGAGGTAGGAATACTTTAGGAACATCTTTTAGAGCATTGACTTGAAGACATTTAGCCAGGCAATAACTGTTACTGGACAGAGCTCCCACTTTAAAACCTTTAATATAATGAGTTCCATTCCTAGGATATCATCTTCACTACAAGCACCATCAGTGACATAAGCAAATTCTTGTAATTTAGGAGCATAGATTTCCTCAAGTTTTGACTCAATTAATAATGAGGTAATACCAATGAGCTGAAGCATATTTTTGTTTTTATCTTTTGTGTCAACATAAATATATAAAAAAAAGTCTTCAGCAAGATAAAACATTTCTCTGTGAATTGTATATACTTCACATGCTCCTAAAAGCCATTCCAGAAGTACTGAACTCATCTGTGGTTCTAAGTCAGAATGTTTGTCATAAACATAATTGGTCTCCTTTTTTAACATTTTAAACCAGACATCCTTAGAACATTCCCAACTTGGGTCAGGCAGAGGTGAAGGATTTATGAGAAGGTTTTTAAACCTATAATTAGTAAATCTGGAGAAGTCACTGGTGACAGTTTCTTCCTGTGGTGTTTCAATAATAATGTAAGGAGTGATACCCCCAGATAACATAGGTGTCCAACAATTCCTAATTTCATATTGCTGTCTCTTGGCCACAGTCTCCTCTTTTTTTCCCCTTTACATCCTGAGCTGTTTCCCTTTTTTTGGCTTGAAGGAATTGCGTTTCCTGGCAAGAATCTGTTTGACGAGTCTGGGACTGCTGCTTAGCTTGCAGTCAGCTACTTCATCTTGACATTTTTTCCTGCCTGGCTGCAGATCCACTCTCCCCTAGTTCTCTTAAGGTGTTTCTATGGCCACCACATAGTGTAACTACCAGATTTCTTTCTGTTTGTCCCTAAGGAGGATAACATGGATTCAGATATAGTATTCTCCTATTAATTGATTTTTGTCTTTGTTAAAGAAAATTAAATATTCTTTGCCCAATGACAAGAATTTACTTTTTACCAAAGGATTTGTTTCTGTTGAATTGAACTTCATAGCTTGTCTCCTGAAAAATGGTTGGTCAATCTTATGGAGGTATATTTAGAGAGAAATTAATAGAGTGAGGGTACTGAGGGCATTTACTTCTAAAATCCAGTGAATATGGAAACTTACATTTTTTTCCAATGCACAATAATGCCTAGGAGCAATAGAGAGTAATGTCAATGCATTTTAAACTAACAAAACAGCAGGAGAGATAAGATCTATTGACAATTGTAGTATTTCCTCCACTCCCTTAAATGGAATTTTAATCAATAAAAATTTAATAATCCTGTGTTACATACAGGAAGAATGCCAAGCTCTGGCTTTCTTCTGAAGAACCTGTCTGCAGTAAAGCAGATGCTCTCTTTTCTTAGATTCTTGAACTGAATAAAATTAAGTGTTTGAGTGCTATGTAGGGCATCCTTGCAATCATGCATCCACTACCCCTATGGATGGGAGAACTTAAGTCCAAGGTCAGTGTTTCAGTTGGACATGCTGTGCTGTGGGCTAGAAGAGGTGGGGCCCATCCAAAGTGCAAGCTTCCATGACAATGTTCAGACTTTATATATGACTCCCTTCTCTAATCTTTGTGGTAGGTCATTTACTTAAAAAAAATAAACATTCTTATTGAAAGTTTTGAATTCCAAATTTTATCCCTTCCTCTCTCCCTTGCCTCATCCCTCCTTGAGGTGGTAAGCAATCTGATATGGGTTATACATATGCAATTATGTAAAACATTTTCATATTAGTAATTTTGTATAAATAGACTCAAATAAAAGGAAAAAATGAAAGAAAGTGAAAAATAACATGTTTTAGTCTGTGTTCATTCAATATCAGTTCTTTCTCTGGAGATGGATAGTATGCTTCATCACTAGTTCTTTAGGATCATTATATTGCTGAGATTAGCTAAGTCATTCACAGTTCTTCATCAAGCAATATTGTTGTTACTGTGTACAATGTTGTCCTGGCTCTGTTCACTTCACTATGCATCAGTTCATGTAAGTCTTTCCAGGTTTTTCTGAAATCATCCTGCTTGTCGTTTCTTATACATAATATTCCATCACATGTATATATCATAGCTTGCCTAGCCACCACAAAAAGAGGTGGTTTTCTCTCTTTTTTTTTGGAATGTCTTTGGGATATAAACCTAGCAATGTTATAGAACTTTGGGCATAGTACTAAATTGCTCTGCAGAATGGCTGTATCAATTCACAATTCCACCAACAGTGGATTAGTGATCCAGTTTTCCCACATCTCCTCTAACACCCAATATTTTCCTTTTTTGTCATATTAGCCATTCTGTTAGGTGGAATTCAAAACCTTAAATAAGAAGTTTTAAATTTGGATTTCTCTGGTCAATAGTGATCTAGAGCATTTTTTTCATTTGACTATAGATTGCTTTGAATATAACACCAAGAATATGTGAATTTTTTTGAAATTTTGAAAATAAAAATCATGTCCATATGTGCTCAGAATGTGGGAGAAGGGATGAAGCTTACAGGGGATAAGTGCCTTTCCTTTAGTAAAGTGGGACCTGCATATTATGATGCACTACAATATAAGTACTACAGAAGTCAAATTTTAGAAAACTATTTAACATACGAATGAGATATTTTCTGAATAGAAATTTGGAGAAGTATCACCTCATTGCAAAAGATGCATGCGAAAGCAAATCTGGAATGACACATATAAGTTCATGAGCATCAAAAATCTCTTCATGATGAGAGGCTGAAACCCAAGTACATGAAGGTCAAGGAATATGAAAGAAAACAGCTTTGCTGAGCCAGTGAAAGAAGTTTATTAGAAATCATAACAGACACCTCAGAGATGGTGTATTAGAACTGAGCAAGGTTGCTTGAAATGAGCTGTTGTTGGAAGAGTCTCCCTCATAAAAGGTGACATTCTGCAGTGTTTCCAAGATAGACAGGTTCTGCTGCTTCTGAGTCCCTTCCACTGCCCAGACATGTGTGCTTTGTTGGGATTCCAAGGCCCTGTTGTGGGAGCTCTCCTATGCCACCGAGATGTAGAGGCAGATGGAATGTGATGTCCTTATAAAGCCATGGAATTATCCCAAGGTGTTTTGCACAAGGATTCCATGACAGTGCCAGAGCAGGCAGTTTTTCAGTAGAAGCCACAGGAATAATATCTTCCACAGCAAGATGGGCGGCAGCAGCCATAGCCATAGCCACCACAGCCCAGGCCTCCATAGCCATAGCCACCACAGCCATAGCCATATCCGCGGTAGCTGCCACATCCACAGCCATACCCAGAGCCATAGCCATAGCCTAGGCCTCCACGGTAGCTGCCACATCCACAGCCATACCCAGAGCCATAGCCATAGCCTAGGCCTCCACGGTAGCTGCCATATCCACAGCCATAACCAGAGCCATAGCCATAGCCCAGGCCCCCATAGCAGCTGCCACAGTAGCTCATTCTGTCAAGATGGATGTTAGGGTTTCCTTTGTGTGAATGAATGTGTATGGCATCATCTTCAAGAAGACTTTTATACATTTCCATCAGGAGGTGTGGCCAATGGAAGCCAAATCTGCACAATTCCTATTTACCAAATTGCCAAGGGAAAATCACATTCTTGTCATTGTTTGGTACCTGACAACAACATTCCCCAGCTCATTAAGGCATTTCTCTCTCTCTCTCTCTCTCTCTCTCTCTCTCTCTCTCTCTCTCTCTCTCTCTCTCTCTCTCTCTCTCTCTTTGTTGTTTTTCTGAGGAGGCTCAGCCACAATCTCATTCCTGTAATGAGAAAAGATTATAGTGTGATCCAAGCCTGTGGAGCTAATGGGCTGATGCCCTACCCAGGCTCCATGGCAGCTCTCTCCCAGTAGTCATTGTGCTCCTTCCATTACACTTGCCTCCCTGGCCCTCTGAAACTTTATCTGGGCTATGGAATCTCACCTCTCTAAATCAGTTCTTCCTGAGACTCAAGTGACAGGACAGTTCACACAAATTTCAGATTGGAGTTGAGATTGGGGTGGAGTATCTCTTGATGGAATCCATCCATCCAAGGACTATTCCAAGAGCATCCAAAGCACAAACCACCTCTCCAGGGTTTACACTATGTCAGTCAGTGTACTCATGGTTGGAGTTACAAAGGAATGTCACAGAATCATCTGCTTGTACAGCTCCAAAGTTCTAAAGCCCAGGGGAATGTATAAATGCAAAGGTACCTGCCACAACCATGGAGAGTTGATAGGAGAAGATCACAGAGGCAGAGGCACAAGGTACTTGGGCAAAGGAGCAAGGCCACATGCCCTTGGCTGGTTTCCAACTGAGAATATAATGGACCCAA
Organism: Dromiciops gliroides; assembly: GCF_019393635.1. Taxonomy (NCBI): domain Eukaryota; kingdom Metazoa; phylum Chordata; class Mammalia; order Microbiotheria; family Microbiotheriidae; genus Dromiciops; species Dromiciops gliroides. The sequence continues at coordinate 261,536,016 of NC_057863.1, read as the reverse complement.
GAAAGTCAGAGGGGAAGGAAAGAGAGAGGAAAGGATTCTGGGCAGGTAGCACAGCCATTCACTGCAAAGGAAAGCAGAAGGCATATGTATGACATTGTCTTATTGAAAGACGTTGTGGGCGCAGTGAGGTGGTACAGTGGATAAAGCAATGGCTTTGGTTTCAGGAGGACCTGAGTTCAAATCCGGTCTCAGACTCTTGACACATTACTAGCTGTGTGACCCTGGCAAGTCACTTAACCCTCATTGCCCTATAAAAAAAGGAAAAAAAATAAAGAAGTTGGGCAAGGCTATAACATGTGGTGAGGGAAATAAAGAGTATTGATACTGCAAAGGTGTGTATAAGTCAGCTGAAGAAGAGAGTGAAATGCCAGACAGAAGCTTTCAATTAAAATAATCCCAGAAAGAAAAGTATCTTGAGTTTAAGACAACATGTGTGGGACCTGAGACTTTGGGGAGTCATAGTGGACCAGGATTCAGAAGAAGGCCTTTGCAAAATCCATTGTGCAGCTGATTGGAGAGATGATCTGGGTAGGCAAGCTATTGAATCAACACCAAAGACTCTTTTGGCAAGGTTCTGTGAGCACCTAGTCTAAGGTGGGAACTATGTGATTAGAAAGAAGTGTTTGGAGGCCAGTGATTCTGTGAAGTGTGGGAATTTATTGTGATTTGGGTACCCTACCTTTGGGCTGAGATTAAAAAGCCTTAGGCCCTCAGGCTTTTTCTCTGTGTGAGACAGGCTGGAGCTCCTCCCCCCTCTGCTTCAGAGGCAGAGCTGAGAAACCAGTGGGCCTTGGAGCCTTACGGGGAGCTGGCCGGGCTGGATGGCTGTGAAAAGCCCCAGCTCCCTCTGCCATGAGGGGATCTTCCCAGAGATCCCAGGCTTGCCCCTGCCAGCCCCTGGCACAGCCCTGCAGAGGCCCTGGATGTGTGTGTGTGTGTGTGTGTGTGTGTGCATATGTGTGTGTGTGTGCGCATGTGTGTGTGTGTGTGGGGGGGAGGCATGGCCCTCTAGAGCCCTGTTCTTGGTATGCAAGGGCCCCTCCAGACTCTAGCCATGGCCCTAGGGTGGCTAACCAATTAGCTTGATGTGGGGTGGGGCTTGGCCCCAGGGTTCCCAAGAAGAGAAGCCTTTTATATACTGGGGGAAGTTAGATGGTCAGAGGGGATGCTAGAAGAAGTTCTATTGGTACAGAGGAGGCTAAGGGGACACAGAGAGGACTAAGGAAACAGTAGGGAGAAGAGGAGGATGCTAAGGAGACACACGGAAGGATGCCAGAGAAAAGGTACAGAAAGAGAGGGGGGTTGCAGTAAGATGGTGAAGGAAGATGTTACAGAGACACTTAGAAGTCATATTTTACTTTCGTTGCTTTTATCCCTAAGTTTATTCACCTAAATAAATCCTTTGGTGTTAAATGGAAAGAGACTGCTTATCAATTTGGGAGAAGAAGTTGTGAGAATTTTGTAATGGCCCTAACAGACTGGCTTAGGCAATTAATAGCAGTCAGATAGCCATCCAGTCAAAAGTACACAGATATAGGCTCATGAGTTAAAATAATTCTTACATTTGAATGGCAACCATGAAGGGACTTACGGCCCAGATATAATTTTTCATAAAGGCCACAGTAACAAGTATTTCAGATTAGAGTTGTTAATTTTTTTTTCAGAGAAGGTAGAGTAGACAAGTTTCGTCAACTAATGAGATAGTTGCATTAATAGTTCAGAGTCAGGGAAGTTCCTAAGACTTTTTTTTTTTTTGCAGGACAATGAGGGATAATGACTTGCCCAGGGTCACACAGCTAGTAAGTGTTAAGTGTCTGAGACTGGATTTGAACTCAGGTCCTCCTGAATCCAGGGCTGATGCTCTATCCACTGCATCACCTAGCAGCCTGGTATGTATTGAGTATTGATGATGTCAGTCTGGATCTTAGGAGAGATGCAGGTATGGTTCTGCACATGTGACAGTGAGTAGCTGAGAGGTCTTGGAAACTCCAGCACATAAGTGGGATATGCTCTCTCATCCTTTGAGAGATCATGGGTAAAAGAAAGAAAAGAGAAGAACCATGGGCTTCTGCCATAAGTCATTTTGCATGAAAGGACAAGATGGTGAGCTATTTAAGTTGAACAAGAGGCAACAATCATGGAGGAAGAGCAGTGTCAAACACACCAGGAGCAGCAATTGGCCAGCAGTGTCAAAAGCCAAAGAGAGCTCAAGAAGCAGGAAGATTCAGAAGAGCCCCTTAGATATAGCTATGAGGACCTCACTGGACAACTTGGAAAGAACAATTTCTCTTACAGGTGAGGGTCAGGAATGTGATGCTTAGGGCTTTCAAAGACAGTGAAACAAGAACAACTAGAGACTCTGAGTGGGCCCAAAGGACCATAATAAAGGCAAGGACTATTTAAATGTGGAAGTACAGCTCTGATAATACCAGGTTGGGTAGAATCATGCAATATGGGAATAGATAGACAGCCCACTGAGCCAGTGATTTAGGAGAAATGGTGATGTGGAACTGGAGATGGGGCATTGTATGTCAAAAGGAGAAAATAACTGAGCCCATGGCAAATGAGGTGGTCACCATTTGGGAAAGTGTGGTTGAGAGAAGAGAAAGAGACTTTTGCCCTCTGAACACTGCTCAGAAATTCTTCAATTGACCACGAGAAAAATGAACTCAAGACTGTCAGGGCAGCCTTGGGGGCGTTATCTCTTTTCTCACTTTCCAATCCTCTTACAACTACATTCTAAAGGGTAAGGGTAACCTCAAAAGATGTCACATGACAACCAAAAATCCTACTGTGACTATGAGATTTCATGATGAGGAATACAAGGGATTAGCACTAAGGAAAATGGAGGCAATGGTCTGTCTATAACCTGCACTCCTCAGTGTGCATGACTGGTCTATGACTAAGCTGAGGAGAATCCAGAGGAGTCCAGACTACATGATAGAAGGCCCTCTAGCTCAAGACCTAAGAGACTCATTTCAAGGAACTTGGACTCTTGGGTTTAGAGGTCACTCAGGGACTTGTCCTAGCTCTCTTAAGGTGTTTCTATGGCCACCATATAGTTCAAGTACAAGATCTCTTCTGTTTGTCCTTAAGGAGAATAACATGGATTCACAGATAGCATTATCCCCATCAACTGATGTTTGTCTGTGCTAAAGAGAATGAAATATTCTTTGCCCCATGAGATGTGTCTAAGGGAGAATTTACCTTTTTATGGCCATTTACCATGGCCGTCAATCTTTTTGAGGCATGTTTAGGGAGAACTCGATAGAGTGAGGCATTGTCCTCTGAAATACAGTGGATGTAGTAGAGATACAGAAACTTAAATGCCTTTTTTTCAATGAAAAATAATGCTTAGGAACAATATATAATAATGAAAATGCTTTTTAAACTAACAAACAGCAGGTCAGATAGGTCACTGTTACTGGACATTATAGGATTTGCTCTACTCCCTGAAGTAGAATTTGAATCAAAAAAAATTTAGTAAACACCTATTATGTGTCAGAGTGCCAAACTCTTGCTTTCTTCTTAAGGACCCATTTGAGGGACATGATTTTGGGGACAGCCTGACATGTGCAGCTGAGGAATCCAAAGGTGGGTATCCAGGCTGTTTTCTTTCCCAGGGTGTTTGAGTTGATAAGAGCATGTAAGTGTTTGGGTATTGTCCACAACTTCCTTACAACCATGGGCTCACTAATTATTTGGAGGGAGAGCCTCAGTTCATGGTCAGTGTTTAAGTTGGATAGGCTGGGAAGTTGGCTGGAAGCAATGAGGTCCACCCAACACAGAAGGTGCATGACAATGTTCATAGTTTGGAAATAACTCTCTTCTGTAATATTTGGGGTATGCCATCTACTTGTTCTGTGCTCCAAATCTTCAGATTCCTTGATGGTGGAAGACAGCAAGGCAAGGGATTTGATTTTCAGCAATTTTCCACTAGTGTCTGAATCACTGTCACCCTCTTTGAGAATTTCTTGGCCAAGAAAATAAAATAATTTGCCATTTTCTTCTCCAGGTGATATACATATATGGAAACTATGGCAACCAGGGCTAAGTGACTTATGCAGGGTCTGTCTAGTGACAGATTGAAACTCTGAAAAGATGAGTCTTCCTGACTCCAGGTCTGGCACTCAATCCACTGCTCTACCCAGCTTTCCCAGACAAGGGATTGTGAAGACAATTCTGGAATCATCCAGGACACTTTGCATGTGGAAGTCATGGGCCACAAAAGTGACACCATGAGCATGTAAATCTTTTTGAAACCATGAAGATAAAATCACTGCCCATTTATGTTCAGAATGTGGGAGAAGGGATGCAGTTATAAGGGACAAATACCTTCCCTTCAGTAAAGTGGGACCTGGGCATTATAATGGACTAAAATGTGAGTACTGTGAAAGTCAAATGTTAGAAAGACATTTAACATGGAAATAATATGTTTCCTGACCAGAAAATCCTGATCACCTAATTGCAAAGATGCACTGGAAAACAAATCTTCTTCAATAACAATGATTAGTACATCAAGGTTGAAAATCTCTTCATGATGAGAAGCTAAAACACTCAAGGAGGATAGGTAAAAACAGTTTTGCTAAACCAGTGAAACAAATTTATTAGAAAATCATAATCAGCACCCAGTCATGGTGTAACAGAGTTGAACAAACTTGCTGGAAATGGATTTTTGTTGAAGCCAACTCCCTCATGATAGATGAGATTCTGGATCATTTCCCAGAAGAACGGGTCCTGCTGCTTCACAATCCTGGCCATTTCCTTTCCCTGAGTGCTCCTTGGTGATTCCATGGTCTTGTTGTGGTAGCTTTGCTATACTACCCAGCTGTAGAGGCAGATGGAATGTGATGTCCTTATAAAGCCATGGAATTATCCCAAGGTATTTTGCACAAGGATTCCTTGATAATGCCATAGCAGGCAGTTTTTCAGTAGAAGCCACAGGAATAATATCTTCCACAGCAAGATGGGCGGCAGCAGCCATAGCCATAGCCACCACAGCCCAGGCCTCCATAGCCATAGCCACCACAGCCATAGCCATATCCGCGGTAGCTGCCACATCCACAGCCATACCCAGAGCCATAGCCATAGCCTAGGCCTCCACGGTAGCTGCCACATCCACAGCCATACCCAGAGCCATAGCCATAGCCTAGGCCTCCACAGTAGCTGCCACATCCACAGCCATACCCAGAGCCATAGCCATAGCCCAGGCCCCCATAGCAGCTGCCACAGTAGCTCATTCTGTCAAGATGGATGTTAGGGTTTCCTTTGTGTGAATGAATGTGTATGGCATCATCTTCAAGAAGACTTTTATACATTTCCATCAGGAGGTGTGGCCAATGGAAGCCAAATCTGCACAATTCCTATTTACCAAATTGCCAAGGGAAAATCACATTCTTGTCATTGTTTGGTACCTGACAACAACATTCCCCAGCTCATTAAGGTGTTTTCTCTCTCTCTCTCCCTCTCTCCCTCTCTCTCTCTCTCTCTCTCTCTCTCTCTCTCTCTCTCTCTCTCTCTCTCTCTCTCTCTCTCTCTCCACTCCCCCCCTCTCTCTTTGTTGTTTTTCTGGGAAGGCTCAGCCACAATCTCATTCCTGTAATGAGAAAAGATTATAGTGTGATCCAAGCCTGTGGAGCTAATGGGCTGATGCCCTACCCAGGCTCCATGGCAGCTCTCTCCCAGTAGTCATTGTGCTCCTTCCATTACACTTGCCTCCCTGGCCCTCTGAAACTTTATCTGGGCTATGGAATCTCACCTCTCTAAATCAGTTCTTCCTGAGACTCAAGTGACAGGACAGTTCACACAAATTTCAGATTGGAGTTGAGATTGGGGTGGAGTATCTCTTGATGGAATCCATCCATCCAAGGACTATTCCAAGAGCATCCAAAGCACAAACCACCTCCCCAGTGTTTACACTGTGTCAGCCACTGTGCTTATGGTTGGAGTTACAAAGGAATGTCACAGAATCATCTGCTTGCACAGCTCCAAAGTTCTAAGCCCCAGGGGAACGTGTAAATGCAAAGGTACCTGCCACAACCATGGAGAGTTGATTGGAGAAGATCACAGAGCCAGAGGCACAAGGTACTTGGGCAAAGGAGCAAGGCCATATGCCCTTGGCTGGTTTCCAACTGAGAATATAATGGACCCAAGAAAGTCAGAGGGGAAGGAAAAAGAGAGGAAAGGTTTCTGGGCAGGTAGCACAGCCATTCAGTGCAAAGGAAAGCTGAAGGCATATGCAGTGCATTGTCTTATTGAAAGAAGTTGGGCAAGAGCATAAAATGTGGTGAGGGAAGGAAAGTATATTGATACTGCAAAGGTGGGTGTAGGCCACCTAAAGAAGAGGGTGAAATGCCAGACAGAAGCTTTCAATTAAAATAATCCCAGAAAGAAAAGTATCTTGAGTTTAAGACACCATGTGTGGGACCTGATACCTTGGGGAGTCATAGTGGACCAGGATTCAGAAGAAGGCTTTTGCAAAATCCATTGTGCAGCTGATTGGAGAGAAGATCTGGGTAGGCAAGCTATTGAATCAAGACCAGTGAAAGACTTTTTTGGCAAGGTTCTGTGAGCACCTAGTCTAAGGTGGGAACTATGTGATTAGAAAGAAGTTTTTGTATGTCAGTGATTTTGTGAAGGTAGAATAGACAAGTTTAGTCAACTAATTAGAAAGCTGCATTAATAGTGTAGAGTCAGGGAAGTTGCTAAGACTTTTTTTTCCAGGACAATGAAGGTTAAGTGACTTGCCTAGGGTCACACAGCTAGTTTCAAGTGTCTGAGGTCAGATTTTACCTCAGGTACTCCTGAATCCAGGGCTGGTGCTTTACCTACTTCACCACATAGCTGCCCCAAGACTTTAAACCTGAGACTTTTGCTTAATGTTGGTGCTCTTCAAAGGAATAGAGAAATTGGGAAGACGTAGGGTGCTTTGGAAGAGACAGGATGATCTGATCTAGACTTGGAGTCATTTGAGATGTCTAAGGGTCATCAAGTTCAAATTGTGTATATTGATTATTGATGTCAGTATAGATCTTAGGAGAGATGCAGGTATGGTTCTGCACATGTGACAGTGGGTAGCTGAGAGGTCTTGGAAACTCCAGCACATAAGTGGGATATGCTCTCTCATCCTTTGAGAGATCATGGGTAAAAGAAAGAAAAGAGAAGAACCATGGGCTTCTGCCATAAGTCATTTTGCATGAAAGGACAAGATGGTGAGCTATTTAAGTTGAACAAGAGGCAACAATCATGGAGGAAGAGCAGTGTCAAACACACCAGGAGCAGCAATTGGCCAGCAGTGTCAAAAGCCAAAGAGAGCTCAAGAAGCAGGAAGATTCAGAAGAGCCCCTTAGATATAGCTATGAGGACCTCACTGGACAACTTGGAAAGAACAATTTCTCTTACAGGTGAGGGTCAGGAATGTGATGCTTAGGGCTTTCAAAGACAGTGAAACAAGAACAACTAGAGACTCTGAGTAGGCCCAAAGGACCATAATAAAGGCAAGGACTATTTAAATGTGGAAGTACAGCTCTGATAATACCAGGTTGGGTAGAATCATGCAATATGGGAATAGATAGACAGCCCACTGAGCCAGTGATTTAGGAGAAATGGTGATGTGGAACTGGAGATGGGGCATTGTATGTCAAAAGGAGAAAATAACTGAGCCCATGGCAAATGAGGTGGTCACCATTTGGGAAAGTGTGGTTGAGAGAAGAGAAAGAGACTTTTGCCCTCTGAACACTGCTCAGAAATTCTTCAATTGACCACGAGAAAAATGAACTCAAGACTGTCAGGGCAGCCTTGGGGGCGTTATCTCTTTTCTCACTTTCCAATCCTCTTACAACTACATTCTAAAGGGTAAGGGTAACCTCAAAAGATGTCACATGACAACCAAAAATCCTACTGTGACTATGAGATTTCATGATGAGGAATACAAGGGATTAGCACTAAGGAAAATGGAGGCAATGGTCTGTCTATAACCTGCACTCCTCAGTGTGCATGACTGGTCTATGACTAAGCTGAGGAGAATCCAGAGGAGTCCAGACTACATGATAGAAGGCCCTCTAGCTCAAGACCTAAGAGACTCATTTCAAGGAACTTGGACTCTTGGGTTTAGAGGTCACTCAGGGACTTGTCCTAGCTCTCTTAAGGTGTTTCTATGGCCACCATATAGTTCAAGTACAAGATCTCTTCTGTTTGTCCTTAAGGAGAATAACATGGATTCACAGATAGCATTATCCCCATCAACTGATGTTTGTCTGTGCTAAAGAGAATGAAATATTCTTTGCCCCATGAGATGTGTCTAAGGGAGAATTTACCTTTTTATGGCCATTTACCATGGCCGTCAATCTTTTTGAGGCATGTTTAGGGAGAACTCGATAGAGTGAGGCATTGTCCTCTGAAATACAGTGGATGTAGTAGAGATACAGAAACTTAAATGCCTTTTTTTCAATGAAAAATAATGCTTAGGAACAATATATAATAATGAAAATGCTTTTTAAACTAACAAACAGCAGGTCAGATAGGTCACTGTTACTGGACATTATAGGATTTGCTCTACTCCCTGAAGTAGAATTTGAATCAAAAAAAATTTAGTAAACACCTATTATGTGTCAGAGTGCCAAACTCTTGCTTTCTTCTTAAGGACCCATTTGAGGGACATGATTTTGGGGACAGCCTGACATGTGCAGCTGAGGAATCCAAAGGTGGGTATCCAGGCTGCTTTCTTTCCCAGGGTGTTTGAGTTGATAAGAGCATGTAAGTGTTTGGGTATTGTCCACAACTTCCTTACAACCATGGGCTCACTAATTATTTGGAGGGAGAGCCTCAGTTCATGGTCAGTGTTTAAGTTGGATAGGCTGGGAAGTTGGCTGGAAGCAATGAGGTCCACCCAACACAGAAGGTGCATGACAATGTTCATAGTTTGGAAATAACTCTCTTCTGTAATATTTGGGGTATGCCATCTACTTGTTCTGTGCTCCAAATCTTCAGATTCCTTGATGGTGGAAGACAGCAAGGCAAGGGATTTGATTTTCAGCAATTTTCCACTAGTGTCTGAATCACTGTCACCCTCTTTGAGAATTTCTTGGCCAAGAAAATAAAATAATTTGCCATTTTCTTCTCCAGGTGATATACATATATGGAAACTATGGCAACCAGGGCTAAGTGACTTATGCAGGGTCTGTCTAGTGACAGATTGAAACTCTGAAAAGATGAGTCTTCCTGACTCCAGGTCTGGCACTCAATCCACTGCTCTACCCAGCTTTCCCAGACAAGGGATTGTGAAGACAATTCTGGAATCATCCAGGACACCTTGCATGTGGAAGTCATGGGCCACAAAAGTGACACCATGAGCATGTAAATCTTTTTGAAACCATGAAGATAAAATCACTGCCCATTTATGTTCAGAATGTGGGAGAAGGGATGCAGTTATAAGGGACAAATACCTTCCCTTCAGTAAAGTGGGACCTGGGCATTATAATGGACTAAAATGTGAGTACTGTGAAAGTCAAATGTTAGAAAGACATTTAACATGGAAATAATATGCTTCCTGACCAGAAAATCCTGATCACCTAATTGCAAAAGATGCAAGATAAGTACCTCAAGGTTGAAAATCTCTCCATGATGAGAGGCTAAAACACAAGTCTAGGGAGTTCAAGGAGGCCAGGTAAAAACAGTTTTGCTAAACCAGTGAAACAAATTTATTAGAAAATCATAATTAGCACCCAACCATGGTGTATCAGAGTTGAACACACTTGCTGGAAATGGATTTTTGTTGAAGCCATCTCCCTCATGATAGGTGAGATTCTGGATCATTTCCCAGAAGAACGGGTCCTGCTGCTTCACAATCCTGGCCATTTCCTTTCCCTGAGTGCTCCTTGGTGATTCCATGGCCTTGTTGTGGTAGCTTTGCTATACTACCCAGCTGTAGAGGCAGATGGAATGTGATGTCCTTATAAAGCCATGGAATTATCCCAAGGTATTTTGCACAAGGATTCCATGACAGTGCCAGAGCAGGCAGTTTTTCAGTAGAAGCCACAGGAATAATATCTTCCATAGCAAGATGGGCGGCAGCAGCCATAGCCATAGCCACCACAGCCATAGCCATATCCGCGGTAGCTGCCACATCCACAGCCATACCCAGAGCCATAGCCATAGCCTAGGCCACCACGGTAGCTGCCACATCCACAGCCATACCCAGAGCCATAGCCATAGCCCAGGCCCCCATAGCAGCTGCCACAGTAGCTCATTCTGTCAAGATGGATGTTAGGGTTTCCTTTGTGTGAATGAATGTGTATGGCATCATCTTCAAGAAGACTTTTATACATTTCCATCAGGAGGTGTGGCCAATGGAAGCCAAATCTGCACAATTCCTATTTACCAAATTGCCAAGGGAAAATCACATTCTTGTCATTGTTTGGTACCTGACAACAACATTCCCCAGCTCATTAAGGTGTTTTCTCTCTCTCTCTCTCTCTCTCTCTCTCTCTCTCTCTCTCTCTCTCTCTCTCTCTCTCTCTCTCTCTCTCTCTCTCTCCACCCCCCCCTCTCTTTGTTGTTTTTCTGGGAAGGCTCAGCCACAATCTCATTCCTGTAATGAGAAAAGATTATAGTGTAATCCAAGCCTATGGAGCTAATGGGCTGATGCCCTACCTAGGCTCCATGGCAGCTCTCTCCCAGTAGTCATTGTGCTCCTTCCATTACACTTGCCTCCCTGGCCCTCTGAAACTTCATCTGGGCTATGGAATTTGACCTCTCTAAATCAGTTCTTCCTGAGACTCAAGTGACAGGACAGTTCACACAAATTTCAGATTGGAGTTGAGATTGGGGTGGAGTATCTCTTGATGGAATCCATCCATTCAACGACTATTCCAAGAGCATCCAAAGCACAAACCACCTCTCCAGGGTTTACACTGTGTCAGCCACTGTGCTCATGGTTGGAGTTACAAAGCAATGTCACAGAATCATCTGCTTGCACAGCTCCAAAGTTCTAAGGCCCAGGGGAATGTGTAAATGCAAAGGTACCTGCCACAACCATGTAGAGTTGATAGGAGACCTCAGATGCAGAGGCACAAGGTACTTGGGCAAAGGATCAAGGCCATATGCCCTTGGCTGGTTTCCAACTGAGAATATAATGGACCCAAGAAAGTCAGAGGGGAAGGAAAGAGAGAGGAAAGGATTCTGGGCAGGTAGCACAGCCATTCAGTGCAAAGGAAAGCAGAAGGCATATGCAGTGCATTGTCTTATTGAAATAAGTTGGGGGAGCAGCTAAGTGGTACTGTGGATAAAACACTGGCCTTGGATTCAGGAGGGCCTGAGTTCAAATCCGGTCTCAGACACTTGACACTTTACTAGCTGTGTGACCCTGGGCAAGTCACTTAACCCTCATTGCCCTGTAAAAAATATGGGAAAAAAAAACGAAAAAAAATAAAGAAGTTGGGCAAGGCCATAAAATGTGGTGAGGGAAATAAAGTGTATTGATACTGCAAAGGTGGGTATAGGCCAGCTAAACAAGAGGGTGAAATGCCTTATGGAAGCTTCCAATTTAAATCATCACTGAAAGAAAAGTATCTTGAATTTAAGACAGCATGTGTGGGACCTGAGACTTTTGGGAGTTATAATGGACCAGGATTCAGAAGAAGGCCTTTGCAAAATCCATTGTGCAGCTGATTGGAGAGATGATCTGGGTGGGCAAGCTATTGAATCAAGACCAATTAAAGACTCTTTTGGCGAGGTTCTGTGAGCACCTAGTCCAAGGTGGGAACTATGTGAGTAGAAAGAATTTTTGGATGCCAGTAATGCTGTGAAGGTATGACAGACAACTTTAGTCAACTAATCAGATATTTACATTGATAGTGTTGGGTCAGGGAAGTCCTTGAGTATATACCTACGGTCTTGGTTTAATGTTTGTGCTCCTGAAAGAGTAGAGAAGTTGAGAAGAGTTGGGGTGCTTTGGATGATACAGGATGAGGAAATATCTTTTCAATTTGGGGTGATTTGAGAGATTTATTGGTTATCAAGTTGAAATTATTTATATTGAATATTGATAATGTGGGTCTGAATTTTAACAGAGATGCCATTATGGATCTAGACATTTGGCAGTGAGTGACCAAAGGAATGTCTTGGAAATCCTAGAACCTAAGAAATCTCTACTCTCGTCATTCAAAAGAGCATAACTGAGAGATATAAAAGAGACAAAACCTCAGGCTTCAGCCAGAGTTATTTTTCATGAAAGGACAAAATGGCAAATTATTTAAGATGAACACGAAGGAGCATTCAGGCTGAAAGAGCATGCACACTTGGAAGAACAATTGCCTAGTAGTGTCAAAAGCCAAGGAGAGTTCAAGAAGCAGGAAGATTCAGAAGAGGTCTTTAGATTTAGTCATGAGGACATCACTGGACAATTTGGAGGGAGCAGCTTCTCTTGAGGTGAGGGTCAGGAATGTGATTTTCACGGTTTTCAAAGAAAGTGAAATGAGAACAACTAGACATTCTGAGTAATACCCCAGCATTGCAGTAGAAGCAAGGACTATTTAAATGTGGAAGTATTGGGAAATGCCAACATGAGGTAGAGAATGCAATCCAGGCAACAATAGAGAACCCAATGGACCAGTGAGTTCAGGAGAAATGTTAATCTAGAACTGGAGATGGGGGTATTGTATGTCAAAACAAGAAAGTAATTGAACAGATGGAGGATGAAGTTTTCACTATTTGAGAAAGTGTAGTAGGGACAAGAGCATAAGGTTGTGGCTCTCTGGTTGAAGGGCATCTCAGGAATTTTTCAGTTGACAGGGAGAAAAATTAGCTCAAAAACATTGGGGCCTCCATATGTGTATTATCTCTCCTCACAATAAGATGTCACATGACAACCGGAAATCTCCCTGTGACCTTGAGATTTCATGATGAAGAATACAAGGGATTTGAGATCAGGAAAATAGAGGTGATGGTCTCTCTGTAACCTGCACTGCTCTGATCTTTGGCTACGCTGAAGAGCATCCAGAGAAGTTCTAACCATATGTTAGAAGGCTCATATGCCTCTAGTTCCATACCTGAGACATTTATTTTTAAAATATAAATATTTTTTTCTAATTACATGTAAAGATAGTTTTTAATGCTCATTTTAGTAAGATTTTGAATTCCAAATGTTTCTCTCTCTGTCCCTTTCCTTGCCCCTTCCCAAGATGTCAAGGAATCTGATATTGGTTTTTGTTTTTTCAATCATGTTAAACATTTCCACATTGGTCATGTTGTGAAAGAAGCAGCAGAACAAAAAGAAAAAAATGCACACCAAAAAAAAAAAGTGAAAATAGCTTGTCTCAATCTCCATTCACACTCCATTAGTTCTTTCTCTGGATGTCAAAAGTATTTTCTATCATGAATCTTTTGGAATTGGATTATTGTATTCCTGAGAAGAGCTATCATAGAAGTCTATCATAGCTAATCATTTTACAATGTTGCTGTTACTGTTTACAATGTTCTCCTGTCAGGGAATTGCCTTAGTTCTCTTAAGGTGTTTTAATGGCCACCAAATAGTATAAGTACAAGATCTCTCTTATTTGTTCCTTGGGAGAATAGCATGGATCCAGAGATGGCATTCCTTTTCATCTCTGCTAAAGAGAATGAAACATTCTTTGCCAAATAAGAGGTATCTGAGAGAGAAATTAACTTCTTCCTAAAAGATTTGTTTCCAGTGAATTGACCTTCATAGGATGTCTTTTGACAAATGATGATGGATCTTTTGGAGGTATATTTAGGGAGAAATCAATAGATTATGCCTGCTGAGGGCATTTTTCTCTAAAATCCAATGGATATACAGAAATGTACATGCTTTTGTACAGTAAAGAATAATGCCTAGCAGCAATATATAGTAATGCAAAGACATGTTACAGTAACAAACAGCAGGGGGGTAAGATCCATTGTTAGTGGCAATTGTAGCATTTCTTCTATTGCCTGAAAAATTTTCAGTCAATATGTGCAAGGTAGAGTACCAAGCGCTGACTTTTTTCCCAAGAACCCAACTTAAGGATGTGAATTCAGGAGCAGGCTGACCTGTGGAACTGAGGAATCCAAAGGTTGGTAGTCAGGCTACTGAACAGCAAAGCAGATGCTCTCTTTTTCTGGAAGTTTGAGCTGATTAGACAGTTTTGCAGAACATTCTTGCAAGTATGTGTCCACAACTTCCATGGAGGAAGAGCCTCAGATCAAGGTAAGTATTTTGAGTTCGACAGGCTATGCAGGAAGAGAGGGGGCCACCCCAAGGCACAAGCTTCTATGACAATGTTTGGATTTTATACATTAGTTTCTCCTGTAGTGCTCTGCTCCAGATTTTCAGATATCAAAGGGCTAGAAGACAGCTGGACTAGGAATTTGCTGTTCAATGATTTTTCACTGGTGTCTGAATCTTCATCACCCCATTTCAGGCCTTATTGGCAAAGAAAATGGAGTCACTTGCCATTTTCTTCCTCAGCTCATTTGACAAATGAGGAAAGTGAGGCAAAAAGGGTTAAGTGACTTGCCCAGGGTTACACAGACTAGGTAGTGTCTAAGTACAAAATTGAACTCAGGAAGATGTCTTCCTGACTCCAAGAACAGCACACTATACACATCACCACTTAGTTGCTCTGGACAAGGAATAGGATAGCAGTCATCAGGGACACTTTAGATCTGGAGGGCATGAACCATGAATGTGTGAAAGTTTTTGAAACCTTGAAGATAAAAGCCCTAGCCATGTTTGTCTAGAACACATGAGAATTGATGCAGCTTATAGGGGACAAATGCTTTGCCTTCAGCAAAGTAGGGCCTGGGTATTATTATAAAGTACTAAAATGTAAGTAATGAAGAAGTCAAATTTTAACAAGATATTTAACAAGGAAATAATGTTTTCTGCACAAAAATATGGAGAGGCTTCACCTTATTGTAGAAGATGAATTGGAGAGCAAATCTGCAGTGATAAGTATATGAAGGTTGAAAATCTCTTCATGATGAGAGTTTGAAATCCAAGCACAGGGAGGTCAAGGAGGATGGGCAAAAAACAGTTTTTGCTAAGCCAGTGAAATGAGTTTATTAGAACATCATAACAGACAGCTCAGCTGTGGTGTATCTGAGTTGAGAAAACTTGCTAGAAATGAGTTGTAGCTGGAGGAGTCTCCGCCATGACAAGTGAGATTCTGCATCATTTCTTAGAAGGACAGGTCCTGATACTCCTCTGTCCTTGCCACTTCCCTGCCCTGAGTGCTCCATAGGGATTTCAAGGCCCTGTTGTGGTACCACTCCCATGCCACACGGCTATAGAAGCAGATGGAATGCGATATTCTTACAAGAACATGGAATTAGTCCAAAGCAGGGAGAGAGAAGGTTCAGATGACAGGCCAGGATCAAATGATTTTTCAGTAGCCTCCACAGGAAGAATAACTTCCACAGCAAGATGGTCGGTAGCAGCCACAGCCATAGCCACCATAGCCCAGGCCTCCATAGCCATAGCCACCAAAGCCATAGCCTAGGCCACGGTAGCTGCCACAACCACAGCCATAACCAGAGCCATAACCATAGCCTAGGCCACGGTAGCTGCCACATCCACAGCCATAACCAGAGCCATAGCCATAGCCCAGGCCCCCATAGTAGCCACCGTAGTTGCACATTGTGTCAAGATTCACTTAGTTGGATGGATGTCAAAGGTAGGCTGTGTGAATATGTATGGCACTGTCTGCACAGGGGATTTTATACATTTCTAGCAGGAGGTGTGGCAAAATTAGGCCAGAATTACATTATTCCCATTAGACAAATTGCCAGGGCAAAATCACATTTTTGTCATTGTTTGGTCCCTGACAACAATACCTCCAATGTATAAAAGGTTTTTCCTCTTGTTTTTGTTGTATCTCTGAGAAGGTTCAGCCATTATCTCATTCCTGTAATGAGAAATGATTATAGTGTTGCCAAAGCTGATGTGTTTAATGTGGCTGATGCCCTACACATACTTCATGGCAGCCCTCTCCCAGTAGTCATTGTCCTCATTCCATCACACTTGCTTCTCTGTCCTTCTGATTGTTTATCTGCTTTTTGGAACACTTTCCCTTTTCATTAGTGCTTCTTGAGACTCAAGTGACAGCCCTGCAAATTTCTGCAAATTTCAAATAGGAGTTGAGATTGTGTTGAAAAATATCTTTGTGGAATGTGTGCATCAAACAACTATTCCAAAAGCAGCCAAAACACAACCCCCCTCCCTGGTGTTTGCACTTTGATATCCACTGTGCCTAAGAATTAAGGTAGAATGAAATGTCAACTGAATTTCTGTCTTTGTACGCCTCCAAGTTTCTAGACTCAGCGAGAGTACCAAGGTACCTGCCACCAACACAGAGAGTTGATGAAAGAAGACCTTTGAGGTAGAGGCACAAGTTACTTGGAGAAAGGGGCAAGGCCACACATGCCACAGATAAGTTTGGAAATGAGAATATAATAGACCAGAAATAGGGGAAGAAAGGAGAGAGGTAAGGATTCTGGATAAGGTGGATAGCCAGCCAGTGCAAAGGCAAGCAGCAGGGACATGCAGAGCATTGTCTGAATGAAAGAAAGTAGCCTATCACTTATAGGATCCCAAAATGTAGGTAGGGATATAAAGTGTACTTTGAATTGAAAGGTGGGATTGGGCCAGCTAAAAAAGAGAATAAAATGTCAGACAGAAGCTATTTAAATCATCATAGAATAGGAAGCAACTGTCATTTACAGGATAACAAGTGTGGGGTCCTGGAGTCTTGGGAGTTTTAGAAGACTGGAAGTCAGAAGTATGCTTTGGGAAAATCCATTGGGCAGCTGAGTGGAGAGAGGATCTGGGTGGGAAAAAGATTAAGTGGAGGAAACACATCATAGAATCTTTCAGAGAGGTGTTATTAGGGCCTGATCAAAGGTGAGAACTATATGATTAGAAAGAAATATTTGGATGCTCAGGATGTTGTGAAGGTAGAACAGACAAGTTTAGTTAATTAATCATATATTTGCATTGATAGTGTAGTGTCAGAGAAGTCCCTGAAACTGCGAACCTACGATCTTGGCCTGATTTTGCTGCTCTTGAAAGAAATAGGGAAGTTGAGAAGAGGTAGGGTGCTTTGTTTGAGGCAGGTTGAGGAAAATGCTTCTAGACTTGGAGTGGTTTGAGATATCTATGGGTCTTCAAGTTGAAATTGTGTACATTGACTATTCATGATGTGGGTCTGGATCTCAGGAGACATACAGGTCTGGATCTGGACATGTGGCAGTAAGTTGCCCAAGGAATGTCTTGGAAACCCTAGGACCTGGGATGGGTCTACTCTCATCTTTTGAGAGAGCATGGGTAAAAGAAAGAAAAGAGACAGAACATTAAGCTTCATTTGCATAAAAGGACATGAAGACACAGTAGTTAAAATGAATGAGAAGTAGCAATCAGGCAGGAAGAACAGTCAAGCACAGCAGGAACAGCAGTTGGCCAGCATTGCCCAAAGCCAAAGGGAGATCGAGAAGCAGGAAGATTCAGAAGAGGCCTTTAGCTTTAGCCATGAACACAGCATTGGACAAGTTGGAGACAGCAGTTTCTCTTGAAGGTGAGGGTCAGGAATGTGATGGGGAGGGCTTCCAAAGAGAGTAAAATAAGAACAGCTAAAGACCCTGAGTAGGCCTCAAACACTTCAGCATAGCCATCCAGTTTTTATGTGTGGAAGTAATAGGAAGTGCTGTAAATATGGGGTTGGAGGGATCTTGCAATCTGGGCATAGAAAGAGAGTTCACTGAACCAGTGGGTTCAGGAGACCTGCTGGTCTGGACCTGGATGGGCTACGGAGTGTCAGAAAGCAACTGAGCCATTGGCAGATGAGGTGGTCACCAACTGAGAAAGTCTAGTTGAAAGAAGGCAGGCTGTAGCTTTTTAGCTGTGGAACATTTCAGAAATTTTTCAATTGACCAGGAGAAAAATAAGGTCAGTAGAGTTGGGGGAGTCAGAGGTGTGTCATCCCTCCTCCCAGCTTCTAATCCTATCACAACTGCACTCTGAAGCTCCATGTCACATGACAATCCAAAATCCTGCTGTGACCTTGAGATTTCATGATGGGGAATACAAGGGATTGGAGATCAGGAAAATGGAGGTGGTGATCTATCTGTCATGTGCTGTGCTCAGTGCGTGACTGATCTTTGGCTAAGCTGAAGAGAATCCAGAGAAATCCAGACCGCATGGTAGAAGGCCCTCTACCTCAAGACCCAAGAGACTCATTTCAAGGAACTTGGACTCTTGGGTTTAGAGGACACTCGGGGCCTTATCCTAGCTCTCTTAAGGTGTTTGAATGGTCACCATATAGTGTAAGTAGGAGATCTGTTCTGTTTGTCCATAAAGAGGATAACATGGATTCAGAAATGAAATTTCCCTTATCAGCTGATTTTTGTCTTACCTAGAGAATGAAGTATTCTTTGCTTTGTGAGATGTATTGAAGGGAAAAATGATCTTCTTCCTGAAGGATTTGTTTCCATTGAATTGATTTTCATAGAATGTCTTCTGACAAATGATTGGTCAATCTTTTGGAGTCATTTTTAGGGAGAAATCAATAGTGTGGCTGTTGAAGGCATTTCCCTTTAAAATCCAGTGAATATACTGAAACCTACATGCATTTTCAATGAAGAACAATACCTAGGAGTGATACACAGCAATAGAAATTCATTTTAAGGACCCACATATACAAAAATATTTATAGCAGTTCTCTTTGTGGTGACAAAGAATTGGAAATCAAGGGGATATCCATCAATTGGGGAATGGCTGAACAAGTTGTGGCATATGCATGTAATGGAATACTATTGTGCTATAAGAAATGATGAGCAGGCTAATTTCATAAAGACTTAAAAGTGGACTGATGCTGAGTGAAGTGAGCAGAACCAGGAGAACATTGTACACAGTAACAGCAAGATTATGTGATGATTAACTATGATAGGGTTAGTTCTTCTCAGCAATGCAATGATCCAAGACAATTCCAAGGGACTCATGATGGAAAATGCTCTCCATATCCAGAAAAAAACAACAACTGTGAAATCTGAATGCAGATCTAACCATAATATTTCTACTGTTTTTCTTTTTTGAAGTTTTTCCCTTTTGTGCTGATTCTTCTTTCATAACATGACTAATGCAGAGAGAAGGGAGGGAATGAGGGAGAAAAATTTGGAACTCAAAATCTTATAAAAACAGATGTTGAAAACTATCTTTACATGTAACAGTAAAAAATAATAATATTAAGATTGGGAAAAATAGAAATTCATTTTATGCTAACAAACTGCAGGAGGGTTAAGATCCATCTGTGATGACACTTGTAGTGCTTCTTCTACTTCCTGAAGCAAAAAATCAATCAATAAAAATTTAGTAAAAGATGAGGCCCATTCAAGGTACAAGATTGAATTTTAATGTTAAACCTTCATATATAGCTCTCTTCTGCAATATTTGTGATGAGTCATTCACTAGTTCTGTGCTCCAGATCTTCAGATTCCTTGGTGATGACAAAGTGGTGGAAGACAGCTGGGCAGGGGGTTTGTTATTCCTTCATTTTTCACTCATGTGTGAATCTTTGTTACCGATTTGAAAATTTTTTTGGCAAAGAAAATGGAGTCATTTACCATTTCCTTCTCCCATTCATTTACAGATATGAAAACTGAGGCAAACAGGGTTATACAGACTAGTTAGTGTCTGAGGCCAGCATTGAACTCAGTAGGATGGCTTCTTTTTTAAAATAATAAACAGTTTTATTGAAAGTTTTTAATTCCAAATTTTATCCCTCCTTTCCTCCCTCCCCTCACTCCTCCCTGAGGCAGCAAGCAATCAGTTATAGGCCATACATGTGCAGTTATGTAAAACATTACCATATTAGTCATTTTGTACACGAAAAAATGAAAGTGAAAAAATAGCATGCTTGAGTTTGTGTTCAGTAAATATCAGTTCTTTCTTTGGAAGTGGATAGTATGGTTCATTAATCCTTTGGGATTGTCTTAGATCATTGTATTGCTGAGAATAGTTAAACCATTCATAGTTCTTCATCAAATAATATTGCTGTCACAGTGCACAACATTCTCCTGGTTCTGCTCACTTCAGTATACATAAGTTTGTATAAATCTTTCCAGGCCTTTCTGAAATCTTCCTGCTTGTCATTTCTTATAGAACAAAAATATTCCATCACCATCATATACCACAGCTTGTTTAACCATCCCCCAGTTGATGGGGATTCCTTTGATTTCCAGTTCTTAGCCACCACAAAAAGAGCTGCTAGCAATATTTGTGTACAAAGAGGTCTTTTTCTCTTTTGGAGGATGTCTTTGGGATATGAACCCAGCAGTGGTATTGCTGGGTCAAAGGGCATGCACAGTTCTACAGCCCTTTGGGCACAGTTCCAAATTGCTCTCCAGAATGGTTGGATCAGTTCACAACTCCACCAGTAGTGGATTAGTGCCCCAGTTTTCCCACATCCCCTCCAACATCCAATAT
Organism: Dromiciops gliroides; assembly: GCF_019393635.1. Classification (NCBI taxonomy): domain Eukaryota; kingdom Metazoa; phylum Chordata; class Mammalia; order Microbiotheria; family Microbiotheriidae; genus Dromiciops; species Dromiciops gliroides. The sequence continues at coordinate 261,515,543 of NC_057863.1, read as the reverse complement.
TTTCCTTTTTTGCTATATTTGCCTCTCTGATAGGTGAGAGCTGATACCTCAGAGTTGTTTTAATTTGCATTGTTTTGATCAATAGTAATTCAGAGCATTTTTTCATATGATTATAGACAAGTTTGCTTCCTTTGTCTGAAAAGTGCCTTTTCATATCCTTTAATCATTTATCAATTGGGGAATGACTTGTATCTTTGTAAATTTGATTCAGTTCTCTATATATTTGAGAAGTGGGACCTTTATAGCTTGTTTTCTTGACTCTAGGTCTGAAACTCTCTCCACTGGACCAGTTAGTTGCCTCAGACAAGGAAAAGTCCAAGCCAGTTCTGCCAGTCATCGGAGATAATTTGGATCTGGAGGTCACCAACCATGAACAAGAAACCATGAGCATGTTAAACTTTTTTAAACCTTGAAGATAAAAGCTCTGTCCACGTGTTCACAGAATGTGGGAGAAGGGATACAACTTATACAGAACAAATACCTTCCTGTCAGTAAAGTAGGGCATGGGTAAGTATTGCAGAAATCAAATTTTAGAAAGATATTTAGCAAGGAAATAGTATGTTTTCTGAAAAGAAATCTGGAGAGGCATCATCTCATTGCAAAAGATGAATTAGAAGGAGGACAGGCAGTGACTCCTGGGAGATCTCCCTCAAATCCCTCCAAATCCCTTCAAATAAATCCATAAGACAATTCCTGAAGAAGCAGAACCGACAAAAAGATGGGGTGAGATAATTTTCCAGCCAAAGATGGCTTAGGAAGTCAGCAGAAAAGGTCTGTTATACTGGGGTGAGAGTGGAGTGCAGATCTGAGCCTTAATGCAAAGACCCAGACCCAGACCCAGTCCCAGAGAATCAGGCCTCCATAGCCTTGGAACCACCTGAGGAAGTGGCTACTTCTGGAACTCAGCTCATGGACCGGTGAGGGGGTCAAGTGGTTGGCCGGGGGAGATTGCAGGGGTCTCTGCTGGTGCTGAGGTGGAACTCTGTTGTGTTGCTCATATTTGGAATCAGGAAGCAGTCTTGAGTGGTGGCCCAGGTGGGGGAGGGATGCAGGCATGCCAGAGCTTACGACAATAGTGAAACAGAATTCTGTTCCTGGATTAAAGAACAAGCATGCCTGTGGCTACTTACAGATCATAGGACAGGGCAGGGGAATGTAGAAAGTGCCTCTCCTTAAATCGTACCACCTGGGACCCCCTGAAGTTTGGGACAGTGTGCCCTGGAAGCAGTGCCCCATTTTAAGAAGGAGTTAAAAGTCAAGAAATAGGCTGGCAAAATGAGCAGACAGGAAAAAAATGCAGACACTAGAAGGTTTCTTTGGTGACAAGGAAGATCAAAATACACTCTCAGAAGAAGATAACAAAGTCAAAGCTCCCACATCCAAAGCTTCCAAGAAAAATATGAAAAGGTCTCAGGGCATAGAAGTGCTCAAAAAGGACTTTGAAGATAAGGTAAGAGAGGTAAAGGAAAAAATGGAAAGAGAAATAAGAGTGATGCAAGAGGGTCATAAAAAAAGCAAAAGATGGATTAGAGATGAAATCTTCTACAATCACACAGATAAATATATCAAGGTTGAAAATCTCTTCATGATGAGAGCTGAAACCCAAATACAAGGAGCTCAAGGAGGAGAGGTTAAAAAAAGTTTTGCTAAGCCAGTTAAACAAGTTTATTAGAAAATAATAACATACACCTCAGCCATGGTGTATCAAAGATGAGCAAATTTGCTGCCAATGAGCTATTGTTGGAGGAGTCTCCCTCATGATAGGTGAAATTCTGCATCATTTCTCAGAAGAACAGGTCCTGCTGCTTCTCATTCCATGCCAATTCCCTGCCCTCAGTGCTCCATAGGGATTCCATGGCCCTTTTGTGGTAGCTTTCCCATACCACACAGCTGGAGAGGCAGGTGGAATGTGATGTCCTTATAAGGCTGTGAAATTAGCCCAAAGCAGGGAGGGACAGCTTTCCATGACAGGGCAAGAGCAACTGGTCTTTCAGTAGAAGCCAGAAGAATAATAGCTTCCACAGCAAGATGGGCGGTAGCAGCCACAGCCATAGCCACCATAGCCCAGGCCTCCAAAGCCATAGCCACCAAAGCCATAGCCTAGGCCACGGAAGCTGCCACATCCACAGCCATAACCGGAGCCATAACCATAGCCTAGGCCACAGCCTAGGCCACGGTAGCTGCCACATCCACAGCCATAACCAGAGCCATAGCCATAGCCCAGGCCCCCATAGTAGCCGCCATAGTTGCACATTGTGTCAGGATTCACTTAGTTGGATGGATGTTGAAGGTAAGTTGTGGGAGTGTATGAGACCATCTGCACAGGGGCTTTTATACATTTCTAGCAGGAAGTGTGGCAGTTGCAGAAACATAATTGTATAACTGCCATTAACCAAATTGCTGGGGGAAAAATCACATTCTTGTCATAGTTTGGTCCCTGACAATTCCCTTACCTCATTAATGGTTTGTTTTTTTTCTGTTGTTTTGTTGTGTCACTCAGAAGGCTCTGCCACAATCTTGTTCCTGTAATGAGAAATGATTATAGTGTTGCCAAAGCCCATCTGGGTAATGTGGCTGATGCCCTACCCAGGCTTCATGGAAGCCCTTTCCCAGATGGCATTACCCTCCTTCCACACTTGTTGCCCTGGCCTTCTATTACTATATCTGGACTATGGAATCCTTTCTCTCTAAATCAGTGCTTCTTGAGACTCAAGTGACAGAATAGTTTATGCAGATTTCAGATTGTGGTTGAGATTGTGTTGGAGCACATCTTTGTGTAATGTGTCCCTCCAACAACTATTCTCCAAGCAGCCAAAGCACAAACCACCTCCCAAGTGTTTGTTCTGTGTTAGCCACTGTCCTTAGGGTTTGGGATACAATGAAATGTCAACAGAGTCCCTGTCCTTGGGGACCTCTAAATCTCTAAGCTCAGTCAGAACACCAAGGCACCTACCACAAACTTGGAGAGTTGATGAGAGAATATCTCAGAGGCAGAGACACAAGCCACTTGGATAAAAGGGCAAGGCCACAAGGCATGGATGGATTTAAAACTAAGAATATAATGAACCAGAGAAAGTTAGAGGTGAAGGGAGGAGAAAGGAAAGGATTCTGGGCAGGGTGGATAGCCAGAAATTGCAAAGTCCAGCAAAAGACACATGCAGAGCATTGAATGAAAGAAGGTAGGCTAGCACTGGCAAGACCAAAAAATGTGGGAAAGGATATAAAGTGTACTTAGATTGGACAGATAAGATTGAGACAGCTAAAGAAGAAGTGAAATCCCAGCGATATCTATTTATATCAACACAGAAGAAACAACTGGAGTTTACATAACAAGCGTGTGGCTCTGGCAGTAATAGGATACTAGGAGTCAGAAAAATACCTTAGGTAAATTCATTAGGTAGCTGAGTGGAATGATTTGGGTGGGAAAAAGATTGAGTCTAGGAGGCCCATCAAAGGCTCTTGGAGAGATGCCATGAGCGCATGGCCTAAGGTTGGAACTATATGATTGAAAAAATGTGTTTGGAGGCCAGTGATGTTGTGAAGGTAGAACAGACAAGTTTAGTCGACTAATCAGATATTTGTATTGATAGCTTAGGGTCAGGGAAGCCCGTGAGACTGTACACCTGAGATCTTTGCTTGATGTTGGTCCTCTTGAAAGGAGTAGAGAAGTTGAGAAGAGGTAGGGTGTTTTGGATGAGGAAATCTGTTCCAGAATTGGGGTTTTATTCATTCATTCATTTACTCATTTCTTTTTATATTTATTTATTGGTTATCAAGTTGAAGTTGTGTACATTGACAAGTAATGATATGGTTCTGGATTTTAGCAGAGATGCCTGGTCTGGGTCTAGACATGTGGCAGTGAGTAGCTGAGGAAATGTCTCAGAAACCCTGGAACCTAAGGAGGTTCTACTCTTTCATCCTTGGAGAGAGCATGGGTAAAAAAAAGAAGAGACCAAACCTTGGGCTTCAGCCAGTTATTTTACAGGATAGGACAAGATGGTGAGCTAGTAAAGATGAAGAAGAAAGAATAATCAGGTAGAAAGGGCAGTGTCAAGCACATCAGGAAGAAAATACTGATTAAAAAGGATGGAAATTCACAAATAGTAATTATAACTTTGAATGTGAATGGGATGGTTATAGCATCTCTATGGTGGCAAAAACTGGAAATAGCAGGGATCCCCATCAATTGGGGAATAGCTGAACAAGTTTTTGCGTATGGTTGTGATGGAATACTACTGTGCTACCAGAAATGATGAACTCTATTATCTTAGAAAGGTATGGGAAGGCTGGCATGCAATGGTGAAGAGCAGAATGAACAGAACCAAGAGCAGTTGGCCAGCATTGCCAAAAACCAAAGGGAGATCAAGAAGGAGGAAGATTCAGAAGAGGCCCTTAGGTTTATTTATTAGGACATCACTGGACAACTTGTAGAGAACAGTTGATCTTTATCCTTCCTAAATTTTATTGTATTTTTAATTTATGGAATAAAAATATTTCTATACTATCTTTTAAAAAGATGATTGCATATGAGACTGCAAATTTATTTGTACAACTTATTATTCCTTTTACATACATAATGAAGTTACCATATAATTTTTCCCCCTTTTTTTTCATTCCCCACTCCTGTCCTAGAGATGTCTACCATTAGACACAAATAGGTACACACACACACACACACACACACACATATATATATATATATATATATATATATATATATATATATATATACACACACAAGTATAATTATCCTATAAATACTTCTATTTATCAGTTCTTTATCTGGATGCAGACAACTTCTTCATATATCCTTTATTTTATTTTATTTTTTTGCGGGGCAATGGGGCTTAAGTGACTTGCCCATGGTCACACAGCTAGTAAGTGTCAAGTGTCTGAGGCCAGATTTGAACTCAGGAACTCCTGAATCCAGGGCCAGTGCTTTATCCACTGCTCCACCTAGCCGCCCCTATATCCTTTATTTTTAATTTGTGTATCTGTAAGTCACAATGACAGTCTCTCGAAGTTGTTCTTAAAACAATATAACTCTTACTGTATACAATGTTCCCTTGGTTATATTCATTTTACTCTTCAGCATTTCGTGCAAGTCTTTCCATACCTTTCTAAGACCACTGAGCTCATCATTTCTGGTAGCACAGTAGTATTCTATCACAACCATATGCGAAAACTTGCTCAGCCATTCCACAAATGATGGGGATCCCTGTAATTTCCAGTGTTTTCCACACCAAGAGAGCTGCTATAGCTGTCCAATTCACATTCAAAGTTATAATTACTATTTCTGAATTTCCCTCCATATTATTTTAATCAGCATTTTCTTTCTCAGCTTTTCTTTTTCCCCTATGCCTGTTACTTTATCTTCTCCCCCCCCAACCTCCCACTCACCATCCTACCCACCCCTCCAAGAGTTTGTGGGAATTTATTGTGATTTGGGGACCCTGCCTTTGGGCTGAGATTAAAAAGCCTTAGGCCCTCAGGGTTCTTTTCTGTGTAAGAGGGACTGGTGCCCCTCCCCCTCCACTTCAGCCAAGCAGAGAAGCCTGTGGTCCTTAGAGAACTCAGGCTGGGAGGATAGCTGGGGAAAGCCCCAGCTCCCTCTGCCCCGAGGGGAGCTGCCCCGGAGATCCCAGGCTTGTCCTGCCAGGGCCCTGGGCATGCAGCAGGGGGCACGTTCCCCATAAGCCCTGGGTGTGGTACGCACAGGACACTCGAGCCCACTGCCCCCACCCCTCCTCAGCCCTAGTAAGGCCGGCGTATTAGCTTGGTGTGGGGGGGGGGTGCAGGGAGCCCGAGGTTTGAGGGGAGAGAAGAACGATATATACCGGGGTAGTTAGACAGAGAAGGGAGGACGCCGGAGGACTAGGAGAACGGAAGGAGGTTGGTGAGAAAGAGATGCAGAGGTTCAGCATGGCAGTACAGAGAAGAAAATTAGATAGTAAAGAGTAAGCACAAGCAAAGGCAGGAGGGAGACATGCAGAAAGCAGTCAGGTCTTGTATAACTTTGCATTTCTTATCTCTTACATTTATTTTTATAAATAAACCCTGCTTTGATTATTTAGTTAAGAGGCTTCTTAATCGTTTGCTTATCAATTTGGGAGCCGAGCAGTGTGGAAAAATTTGTAAAAGGCCCTAACAGATTGGCTTAGGAAATTAATAGCAGTCAGATAGCCAGACAGTCAAAAGTCAACAGATTAGGCCCCCAGTTAGATTAGACCCCAGCAAGTCAGTTAAAATATTTTTACAAGTTCCACACCACATTCTCCATTTTCTCTTGAAGGTAAGGGTCAGGAATGTGATGTGGAGGGCTTCCAAAGGCAGCAGCTAGTGACCCTGAGTAGGCCTCAAACACTTCAGCATAGCCATCCAGTTTTTATGTGTGGAAGTAATGAGAAGTGCTGTAAATATGGGATTGGAGGGATCTTGCAATCTGGGCATAGAAAGAGAGTTCACTGAACCAGTGGGTTCAGGAGACCTGCTGGTCTGGACCTGGATGGGCTATGGAGTGTCAGAAAGCAACTGAGCCCTTGGCAGATGAGGTGGTTACCAACTGAGAAAGTCTAGTTGAAAGAAGGCAGGCTGTAGCTTTTTAGCTGTGGAACATTTCAGAAATTTTTCAATTGACCAGGAAAAAAATAAGGTCAGTAGAGTTGGGGGAGTCAGAGGTGTGTCATCCCTCCTCCCAGCTTCTAATCCTATCACAACTGCACTCTGAAGCTCCATCAGATGTCACATGACAACTCAGAATCCCACTGTGACCTTGAGATTTCATGATGAGGAATACAAGGGATTGGAGATCAGGAAAATGGAGGTGGTGATCTATCTATCATGTGCCGTGCTCAGTGCATGGCTGGTCTTTGGCTAAGCTGAAGAGAGTCCAGAGGAGTCCAGACCACATGGTAGAAGGCCCTCTACCTCAAGACCCAAGAGACTCATTTCAAGGAACTTGGACTCTTGGGTTTAGAGGACACTCAGGGCCTTGTCCTAGCTCTCTTAAGGTGTTTGAATGGTCACCATATAGTGTAAGTAGGAGATCTGTTCTGTTTGTCCATAAAGAGGATAACATGGATTCAGAAATGAAATTTCCCTTATCAGCTGATTTTTGTCTTACCTAGAGAATGAAGTATTTTTTGCTTTGTGAGATGTATTGAAGGGAGAAATGATCTTCTTCCTGAAGGATTTGTTTCCATTGAATTGACTTTCATAGAATGTCTTCTGACAAATGATTGGTTAATCTTTTTGGAGGCATTTTTAGAGAGAAGTCGATAAAGTGTGACTGCTGAAGGTATTTCCTTCTAAAATTCAGAGGATACACAGCATCCTACATGCATTTTCAATACCCAGGGCTGATGTAAAGTAATAGAAATTCATTTTAAGCTAACAAACTGCAGGAGGGTTAAGATACACCTGTAATGGCACTTGTAGTGTTTCTTCTACTTCCTGAAGCAGAATTATCAATCAATAAAAATTTAGTAAGAACCTACCGTGTGCCAAGTAGAGTGCCAAGGACTAGCTTCCTTCCCTAGGACCCATCTGAGGGACATGATTTTGGGGACAGGCTGGCCTATGGAGCTAAGAATCCAGGCTGCTGAGAAACAAATCAGTTTGTTGCTTGAATTAATGTAAGAGTTTAATATTTGAGTATTGTGCAGGAGACCATGGAAACCATTGGTCCACTACCTCTACTGAAAGGGGGACCTCCACTCCAGGTCATTGTTGTGAGTTGGACAGGCTGTGCAGTTAGCAGAAATAGATGGGGCCCATCCAAGGCAAAAGATTCCCTGACAACATTCAGACTTTATATCTGATTCTTGTGTAGTCCTTGTGGTAGACCATTCAATTGTGCTGTGCTCCAAATCTTCAGATTGCTTGTTGATAAAGTTGTGGAAGATAGCTAGACAAGAGATTTGTTGCTCAGTCTTTTTTCACTTGCGCATGAATATTTGTCACCTCATTTGAGTATTTCTTGGCCACAAAAATGGAATCATTTGACATTTCCTTCTCCAGATCATTTATAGTTGTGGAAACTGAGGCTAATCGGGTTAAGTGACTTGTCTAGGATCATACAGCGTAGTTGGTATCTGAGGCCAGAAGTGAACTCAGAAAGATGAGTGAGTCTTCCTGACTCTAAGTCATCTGTTGTACCATCTAGTTTCCCCAGATAGGGGATAGTCTAAGCCTACCCTGACAGTCATTAGATATTTGGAGATCACAAACCATGAACATGACACCATGAACATGTGAATATTTTTGAAACCTTGAAACCCTGTCCATTTGTGCACAAAACATGGGAGAAGGGATAGAACTTAATAGGTAACAGATGCCTTGCCTTGAGTAAAGTGGGGCCTAGATATTATGACTTACTAAAATGTAAATACTGCAGAAGTCAAAATTTTAAAAAGATATTTAGCAAGCAAATAATGTTTCCTGAACAGAAATCTGGAAATGTTTTACCTTATTGCTAAAGATGAATTGGAGAGCAAATCTTCTGCAATGACAAAGATATATACATGACAAAAGTACATCAAGGTTGAAAATATCTTCTTGATGACAGGCTGAAACCCAAGTACAGGGAGGTCAAGGAGGAGAGGTGAAGCAGTTTTGCTAAGTCAGTGAAATGAGTTTATTAGAAAATCAAAACTGGCAGCTCAACTATGGTGTATCACAGCTAAGCAAACTTGCTGGAAACAAGCTGTTGTTGGGGAAGTCTCCCTCATGATAGGTGAGATTCCCTATCATTTCCCAGAAGGAAGGCTCCTGCTGCTTCTCAGTCCTTTTCACTTCACTGTCATGAATGCTCCATAGTGATTCCAAGACCCGCTTGTGGTAGCTCTTCTATGCCACCCAAATGTAGAGGCAGATGGCATGTGATGTCCTTATAAAGCCATGGAATTACTCCAAGCAGGGTCACAGAAGGATCCCATGACACTACAGGAGCATGTGGTTTTTCAGTAGAAGCCAGAATACCTTCCACAGCAAGATGGGCGGTAGCAGCCATAGCCATAACCACCATAGCCCAGGCCTCCATAGCCATAGCTACCACAGCCCAGGCCTCCATAGCCATAGCCACCACAGCCCAGGCCACCAAAGCCATAGCCACCAAAGCCATAGCCTAGGCCTCGGTAGCCACCACATCCACAGCCATAACCAGAGCCATAGCCATAGCCCAGGCCCCCATAGTAGCCACCGTAGCAACTCATGGTGTCAGGAATTGTTTAGTTGGATGGATGTCAAAGGTAGATTGTGGGAGTATGTACAACACCATCTGCACTGGGACTTTTATATATTTCCAGCTGGAGGTGTGGCAGATGCAGAACCAGAATTGTATAATTGCCATTAACCAAATTGCTAGGGTAAAATTACATCCTTGTCATTGTTTGGTCCCTGACAACAATACCCCCAGCTCATTAAAGTTTTTTTTCCTCTTATTTTGTTGTGCCTCAGAGAAGGCTCTGCCACTGTCTCATTCCTGTAATGAGAAAAGATTATAGTATTTCCTACTATAGTGGTTAATGGGTTGATGTCCTTCCCAGGCTTCATGGCAGCCCTCTCCCAGATAGCATTATTCTTCTTCCATTATACTTGCTGCTCTGGCCTTTTGATACTTTATCTGGGCTATGGAATGAATTTCTTCTCTTTTAATTCATCCTTTTTGAGACTCAAGTGACAGAGTAGTTCACACACATTTCAGATGAAAGTTGAAATTGTGGTGGAGCACTACTTGATTGAATTTGTCCATCCAACAACTATTTCAAAAGTAGCCAAGGTAGGGGCAGCTAGGTGGCGCAGTGGATAGAGCACCAGCCCTGGAGTCAGGAGGACCTGAGTTCAAATCCGGCCTCAGACACTTTAACACTTACTAGCTGTGTGACCCTGAGCAAGTCACTTAACCCCAATTGCCTCACTAAAAAAAAAAAAAAGTAGCCAAGGCATCGACCACCTCCTCAGTGTTTGCACTCAGACTGCCAGCCATTATTGAGGTAATAAAAAATGTGAACAGAGTCCCTCTCCTCAGTGAGGACATGAAAACACCAAGGTATTTGCCATAAACATGGAGAGTTGATAGGAGAAGATCTCAGAGGCAGAGGCACAAGTCACTAGTGGAATGGGGCAAGGGCCTTGTCCACAGTTTGGTTTCAAACTCATAATATTATGGACCAGAGAAAGTCAGAGGGGAAGGAAGGAGAGAGGAGAGGATTATGGGCAAGGTGGACAGACAGTCATTGGAAAGGAAAGCAGAAGGAACACACAGTGGGTTCTCTAAATGAAAGAAGGTGGGCTATCATTGGTAAGAACATAAAATGTGGGGAAAGAAGTAAAGTGTACTGAGATTGCAAAGGTGGGAATGGGCCACTTAAAGAAGAGGGTGAAATGCTAGATAAAAGATCTGTTTAAATCATCACAGAAGGTGGAGCCAAGGTGGAGGAAGAAAGGCAGTAACCTCTTGGAACTCCTCACACAATCTTGTCAAAAACCTCCAAATAATGACATAAGAAAAAGGAATTGGGGGGCAGCTAGATGGCGCAGTGGATAAAGCACCCACCCTGGATTCATGAGAACCTGAGTTCAAATCCGGCCTCAGACACTTGGCACTTAATAACCAAGTGACCCTGGGCAAGTCACTTAACCCAAATTGCCTCACCAAAAAAGGAAAAAGAAAAAAAAAAGAAAGAAAAAGGAATTGGTATTACCAAGAATCACCTACCTGGAAAAAATGGGACTTCAATGAAAAAAGAAGACTTTCAGGTATTCGTGATGAAAAGACCTAAACTGAATAGAAAATTTGACTTTCAAATACAAGACCCTTGAGAAACATAAAAAGGTAAACAGGAAAAAGAAATCATGAGGGATGTTAACTGTTTACATTCCTACATGGGAAGATGATATGTCTAAATTATAAGAACTTTCTAAGTATTAGGGCAGTGAAAAGGAATAAATCTAGACAGAGGGCATAGGTGGGAATTGATGATGAAGGGATGATATCTGTAAAGCATTTATTTTTTATTTATAATTTTTTTTGTGGGGCGGTCAGGATTGAGTGGCATGCCCAGGGTCACACAGTTGGTTAGTGTCTTATGTTTGAGGCCAGATTTAGACTTGGTTCCTCCTGGATCCAGGGCAGGTGCTTTGTCCACTGTGTCACCTAGCTGCCCCATGATGACATCTTTAAAATAAAATTAAGGGGTGAGAGGATCACACTGGGAGAAAGTGAAAAGGAGAGTTGAAATGGGGTAAAATATATCACATAAAAGAAGCAAGAAAAAACTTATGGAGTTGAGGGAAAGATGGAGGAGGAGTGGGGGAGTGAATGAGCCTTACACTCATCAAAACTGGCACAAAGAGGGAATAACATACAAACTCAAGGGGGTATAGTAATATATCTTGCCCTGCAGGAAAGTGGGAGGGGAAGGGGATAAGGGGAGAGGGTGAAGGAAGAGCGGGCAGCTTGGGGGAGGGGCAGTCAAAAACAAACACTTTTGAGGAGGGATAGGGTAAAACAAGATAGAGAATAGAGTAAATATTATGGGAGTGAATAGGATGGAGGGAAACACAGTTAGCAATAGTAACTGGGGAAAAATTTGAAGCAGAGGCAAGAGCAATGTAAGATGAGGATGAGGATGATTGATGAGGATGATGGTGGTAGTAGTAGTACTTACTTTGCTGGTCTATTGTGGAGAAAACTCAGGCATAATAAAGTACTATGTAAATGTTAGCTATTATTGTTGCTCAACCTCATTGGTGTTTTGTAAGGAAATCTCCCTTTAAAGCACTATGTAAATGTAGTTTACTATAAAAAAAAAGATGGAAAGACATACATGAGTTGATGCAAAGTGAAATGTACAGTGTAAAAAATAACAGCAATATTGTAAGATGATCTGCTGTGGATGACTTAGTTATTTTTAGCAATGCAATTATCCAAGACAACTCTGAAGGACTTATAAAAAATGCAGTCCATTTGCAGAGAAAGAACTGATGGTGTCTGAATACAGATGGAAGCATAAAAATAAATAAATAAATTCACAACGAGAAGAACTGGAAAAAAATCATCATGGAAGCAAATGTCACTGTAGTTTCCAAGATAACAACTGTCTGGCTGGGGACTTTTCATAGTTATAGGAGACCAGGAGTCAGAAGAAAGCCTTAGGAAAATCCCTTTGACAGCTGAGTAGAGAGGATCTTGGTGGGGAAATCAATGAGTCAAGGAAGCCAATTAAAGAGTCTTTTGGAAAGGTGCTATGATGGCCTAGTCTAAGGTAGGAACTATGTAATTGGAAAGAAGTACTTGAATGCCAATTGTTGTGAAGGTAGAACGGACAAGTTTAGTCAACTAATCAGATATTTGCATCCATAGTTCAGAGTCAGGGAAGTCCCTGAAACTCAAAAGGTAATGTCTTTGCTTGATGTTGGTGCTCTTGAAAGGAGTAGAGAGGTTGAGAAGAGGTAGGGTGCTTAGCTTAAGGCAAGATGAGATATCTTCTAGACTTGGTAGATTTGAGATGTCCAGTGAAAATCAAGTTGAAATCATCCAGTCATATAAGTTCATGATTTATGAGTGGAACTCAGTTGAAATGCAGGTATGGATATGGAGATGTGACAGTGAGTGGCAGAAAAAGGCCCTTGAAGGCCTGAGACCTAAGGAGGGTTGACTTTCTCACCTCTCTAGAGAGCATAGTGGAGAGAAAAGAAAAGAAGTACAACTTAAAGGTTTAGTCAGTGGGCCTTTGATGATGTGTCTATTCTGCTTGTATACCGTGTATTCACAGGTGGCAATCCCCCTGCCAAACCCCCCCCCAAAAAAAAAAAACAAAAAACAACCATCACCAACTAAAAACTGACTTTCAACTTTGCTGAAGTGAAAAATAATGTTCTTTGCACAATGAGAACTGTCCAGGAGAGAAAGGATCTTGTTCTCAAAGATATTTTCCATTGAAGTGATCTCCATAGAATATCTGCTGACAATGGATCAGTGAATCACTTGGGAGGAATGTTTTGGAAGAAATTGAATGTAGTATGGCTGCTGAGGCCATTTCTGTTGAAAAAACCAGTGGATTCATAGAAGGGCACATCTATTTTCTGAATGTAGATTAAAACCACTAATGATGAATGGGAAAAGAAATTCATTTGAAGCTAACAAACAGCAGGAGAGATAAGATCTGTTGATAGTGGAACTTCTACTGTTTCCTCCACTGTCTGAAATACAAGTTCAATGAATAAACATTTCATGCAATACACATTTGTTAAGCACCTTCTATGTGCCAGGTAGAGTACTAAGCTCTGAGTTTCTTCCCAACAACTCATCTGAGGGACATGATTTTGAGGGGCCACTATGGCATCTGTCTGTGGAATCCAAAAGCCCTGAGGCAGAATGTGGAGCAGCAGAGCCAAAGCTTTCTTTCTCTGGGAGGTTGAGTTAATTAGAGAGTTCAGGTGTTTGAGTGGTTTGAAGGACATCCTTGTAACAATGAGACTACTTCCTCTGTGGATGGGAGGGCCTCATCCCAAGGGCAGTGTTGTTACTTGGACATATTTTAAGGTGCTGTAAGAGATGGGACCCACCTGAGGGTAAAGTTACAAGGCAACCTTCAGACTTGGTATGTGAAACTCTTCTATAGTCTTTGCGGAATGCCATTCACATGGGCTCTGCTTCAAAACTTCAAATTGCTTAGTTACAACAAAGTGGTGAAAGACAGCTAGTCATGGCATAGGCCAAGCCAAATTCTGACAGTCATCAGGGACACCTTGGCTCTGCAGGTTATAAATCATGAACATGAGGCCCTGAACATGTGAATCTTTTTGAAACCTTGAACATGAGATCTCTGTCTTTGGACACAGAGAATGCAGGAAAAGGGATACAGCTTATAGAATTATATGCCTTGCCTTTGATAAAGTGGGAGATGGACATTATGAAATTCTAAAATTTAAGTGCTGCTGAAGTGAAACTTCAGAAAGACATTCAATAACAAAGTAAAATGGTTTTTGAACGGAAATCTGGAGAGGTATCACTTCATTATAAAAAATGAATTGGAGAGAAAATTTTCTGCAATGACACTCAAGCATAGGTAGATTGAAAATTGCTTCACTATTTAAGGCTGAAGACAAGGTATGTGGTGAGGTCAAGGAAAAGAGAGTAAAAACAGTCATGCTAAGCCAAAGAAACACGTTTATTAGAATATCATAGTGGTCACCTCTGCCATGTTATGTCAAAACTGAGCAAACTTGCTGGAAATGAATTGTTATTGAAGGAATCTCCCTCATGAAAAGTGAGATTCTATATCATGTTCCAAGAGGATGGGTTCTGTTGCTTCTCTGTTCTTGCCTCTTTGCTGCCCTGAGTGCTCCACAGGGATTCCAAGACCCTCTTGTGGTAGCTTTCCTAGGCCACCCAGGTGTAGAGGCAGAAGAAATAAGATGTCCTAATAATGCCATGGAATCAACCCAAAGAAGGAGCTGGACAAGGATTCCATAATGGAGCAGGAGCAGGTGGTTTTTCAGTAGAAGCCATAGGAATAATATCTTCCACAGCAAGATGGGCGGTAGCAGCCACAGCCATAGCCACCATAGCCATAGCCTAGGTCAAAAGAGCTGCCACATCCACAGCCATAACCAGAGCCATGGCCATAGCCCAGGCCCCCATAGTAGCTGCTGTAGTAGCTCATGGTGTCAGGATTTGCAGATTTGGACAGATGTAAAAGTTCAGTTATTGTGAGTGTGTATGGCATCATCTGCACAGGGACTTTTATACTTCCAACAGCAGGTGTGGCAGCACATTCCAGAATTGCATAATTAAATAAAGAAAATTAAAGAAATTTCTATGCTAAAATCACATTTTTCTCACTGATTTCTCCATGAGAACAATTATTCTAGCTCATTTGGCGTATTCCAGCTCATTTAGGGTATTTTCTCTCCATTTGCTGTTGTTTTTTTTTTTCTGAGAAGGCTTTGCCATGACTTTGTTCCTGTAATGAGAAATGATTACAGGGTTGTCAAACCTATATTGTTAATGTGGCTGGTGCCCTACCCAGGCTTCACGGTAGCCTCCTGTTTTGCGCCGTCCTCCTTCTCTTACTCTTTCAGCCCTAACCTTCTGATTCTTTAGGCAGGAGATTTAGTTCTATCTCTTTTAAGTATCGCTTCTTGGGACTGAAGTGACAGAATCATGTAAATTTCAGATTGGAGTGAGTTGGTGGTGGGGCACAACTGAATGGAACAGGTCAATCAAACAACCGTTCCAAAAAGACCCAAAGCACAAACCACCTCCACATTGTTTGCACTGTGTCAGCCACTGTGCTCAGGTCTGGGGATTGAAAGAAATGTCAACAGAGCCCTATCCTCAGGCAGCTCTAAAGTTATAAGGCTAGTGAAAAATGAAAACAAGGCACCTGACACAAACAGGGAGTGTTGGTGGGAGATGATCTCAGAGGCAAAGGCACAAGTGGAATGGGGCAAGGCCATGTGCCAGAGGTGGGATTAGAGCTGAGACTCTAAGGAACCAGGGACAGTCAGAGGGGAAAGGTAAAAATAGAAGAGGATCTTGTTCAGGTTGGATAGTTAGCCAATGCAAAGGCAAGCATAATGGATGTGTAATGTATTGTCCGGGTGAAAGCAGGCATACACAGATGGCCTGGATCATAAAATGAATATATTTACTGAACATTGGAAAGGTAGGAATAGACCAGCTGATAAAAAGAGCAAAATGCCTTACTGCAGCATCTATTTAATCCATTACTGAACAGGAAACAATTGCATTTTAGAAGAAAATGGGTGCAAGGCCTGGGGCTTTTCGGGGCTAGAAGGGGAGAAAAGTCAGAAGAATGCTTTAGAAAAATCCCTTGGGTAGAGGAGTGGAGGTTGGATGTAATTGGAAAAAGGACTGAGGCAGGGAGGCCAATCAAAGTCTCTTGCAAGGAGGTGCTGTGAAGGCCTGATCTAAGGTAGGGACGGTGTGAGTTGAGAGAAGGCTATGGACACCAGAGATGTTTTTGAAGTCAAAAGGATAGGTTTTGCCAACTGAATAGATTTGATTTTCGATGTTGCTAAAGAAAATGAGATATTCTTTGTCCAATGAGAGCTGTCCAAGTGAGATACGATCTTCCTGAAGGGTTAGTTTCCACTGAAGTGATTTCCATAGAATGTCTCCCGACAAAGGATTGGTGGATCATTTTTTTTTTAAGGAATACCTTTATTTTATTTTATTTTATTTTTTTGCGGGCAACAGGGGTTAAGTGACTTGCCCAGGGTCACTTGGTTATTGAGTGCCAAGTGTCTGAGGCCGGATTTGAACTCAGGTCCTCCTGAATCCAAGGCTGGTGCTTTATCCACTGCACCATCTAGCTGCCCCCCTGGTGAATCATTTTGAGATACATTTTGGGAGGAATTGAATGGAGTGAGGTTGTTGAGGACATTTCTGTCAAAATGCCAGTAGAACCATAGAAACAGAATGCTTTTTGTGAAAGGCGAATAATGCCTAAGAGCCAAATATAGCAATATGTATTCAGTTCCAGCTAAGAGCAGAAGGGAGAATATTCATTGGCAGTGACACTTGTACTATTTCCTCTTCTACTTGAAAAACAAGTTCAATCAACAAGCATTTCAACCCATAAACATTTATTAAGTGCCTACTATTTGCCAGGCAGAGGGCTAAGCTCTGAAACAGCTCCCAAACTTCTTCACAATTTAATGCTAAAGGATAAGCAAGCCAAATGTTACATGACAGCCATACATTCCACTCTGACTGTAGGATTTTATTAAAAGGATCATAAAGGATTAGAGCTCAAGAAAATGGAAGTGATGATCCATCTAGGACCTATACTGCTCAGCTAGTCCTGTGAAGCATAGTTTAGGACTGGACATTGTTAAGCTGCAGAGCATCTATCAAAGGCATTGTTGGTAAAAGAATCTCTGGTTCAGACATTTTTAGGTTCATTGGAAGGAACTGGTGGTCTGGCTTTACAGGACACTCCAGAGGATGTAGTAGCTCTCAAAGTGTTTTAAAGGTCAGCATTGTAGTATGGATACTAGATCTCTTCTATTTGTCCAGAAGTGGGAGAACTTGGCATTTCCTTCTTTCCTTCCAATAAGTGATTTTTGCCTTAAAATGGTTTGTCCAAAGGAGAAAAATTCTTCCTGAAATAGTGGTTTTTATTGAAGTGAGCACCAGGGAAGATCTTTGATCAAAAGACAGATGAACCATTTGGAGCTATGTTTTGGGAGGGATGGAAAAAAGGGCAGCCAGAGGCTCTGTCTTGAATTTAGCAACTCTTTCTGAGGCATCCAACCTAAATAAAAAAAATCACTTGAAACCATCCTCTAAAAATGTGAGCCTCCTCCCCGCAACCTTTTTTTTCAAATAACTGATTGTAATAGTTGTTTCCCTTGCAATTTGCTTAGTGACTTCCTCGAACAGCTTTGGAGCTTGTACACAGTAGAACAAATTCCCATCTGGACACAAATACTATATTTTTATTTAGATTTTCCTCCTGTTGGTTTCTGTGAAAATCTATTGATATGAAGATATGGCCTTTTATTTGTTTTAAACTCTCCTTTTGGGGTTAAACACTTCCCCCCCACTAAAAGGGAACCTCTGTTTCCCTGTGATTCATGGATTACCAGGGGAGAGCTTATGGGGGTGGGGTTCATAGAAGGATTGAACTAGTCAGTCAATCCAAGTAAAGCAAAAGATTTTGCATCTAGGAAGTGTTTAGGAGATCTTTCAGTCTGACCCAAGGATGCCAGTGACTGGTAATGTGTAGAGGCTGACAAAAGGGAGCAAAGAGAAGAACACGAGGGAAGCATTGGAAGCTCCCAAACTACCCAGGTGCACCAGACATAATGGAGAGAAAAATCCAGTAGATCCACGACAATTGTCAGCCATTTCTTGAATTGAGAACAAAGTTCCAGAGCCATATATAACTAGAGAAGGTTGTTTTAAGGTAATAGCAAGATGCATTAGATGAGCTGCTAGTGGTACTTGGACTATTTCCAATACTGCCTAAAACACAGGTCCACAAACTTTCTTCACACCGTATCTGGGGGTCTTGGTGAATGGGCCTCATGGGTCTTTGGAGGTGGGGAATCCCCAAACCCCAAGGTAGGGTGTGGAACAGCAAAGTAGAAGTTCTCTTTCTCTGGAAGTTTGAGTTGATTAGAGAGTTCAGGTGTTTGAGTGGTTAGCAGGACATTCTTGGAACACTGAGTCCACTTTCCCATAGAAGCTTTGGCCTCAGATCTAGGGCAGTTTTGTGAGTTGGACCAGCTACTCAGGTGGCTGGAGAATATGAGACCCACCCAAAGGGCAAGGTTCCTTGAAAACCTTCAGATTTGCTATTTGAGTCTCTTCTGTAGTCTGTACTAGGGACACATACATACACACAAAAGTCAAGAGTCCCTGTCTTTCAGCTGTCTTTCCTGTCCTTGTCTTTCCCTGTCATTTCTAAAGTTTTAAGACCAATGAGAATATGCAAACAGCAAGGCAGAGAGAAACATTTGGGTTTTTGGTTGGTTTTGTTTGTTTGTTTGTTTGATTGATTGTTTTTTGGTGGGGCAGTGAGGGTAAAGTGACTTGCGCAGGGTCACACAGCTAGTAAGTGTCAAGTGTCTGAGACCGGATTTGAACTCAGGTACTCCTGAATCCAGGGCTGGTGCTTTATCCACTGTGCCACCTAGCTGCCCCCAAGAGAAACATTTGTAATGGGATTTCAAAAAGATGTTTCAATTAGGGGAAGTTGCTATGGACTTGGGGGTGGGACTCACAGGATGAGAATGTTAGTGGTTTACTCTTCTTTTCTTAGTATCTGTTCTGCCTGTTGAATTTGTTGTTATGAAATTCCATCAGAGTTCCTTTGTCAGCAGCAGGATATCACCTGAAAGAATCAATTGGTCAATAAACCATTCTATCTACAAACCTGTATTCAATATCTGTTGTTTGTCTGACATGTTCTATCAAGCTAAAAATGCTTTGAGCATGACTTTGGTAACAGATGACATCTGTTTTCCCAAGACCAGCCAACTTTATCACAGGGAGGCACATCACTAGTAAGCTGGACAATTGTTGATGAATTTTTTTATGTCATGGCAGCCCACAATTCGAAGACAAATTTAAAATGTCCCTCCATCCTGTGCCCTTAGGTGCTTTTACTTCTTTAGTAGTGATACAAGCATTGTAGGAAATCATGCAGAGGGTGCTAAGAATCATAGACTTTTTAGACTATTAATTATCTTCAATTTAACAGTTGGTACTCTAATTGTGAAATCTCTTTCTAATGATACACAAGGGCACATATTTCTGGAAGAGACAAATCATATATATTTTTAAATTTTTACTATAAACAAAATCATAATGAAGAAAAGTTTCAGTTAAATAAAAGGATGGCTCCAGGTACACCTTAGAAAATCAGAAAAAGGAGGTGAAGTGGCTTTTCTCATTTTCTCGAATGATAGCAGAAACTTTGTTTTATGGGCTATTTGGTCATTTGGTATTATAGTACTAATGATAAGTATTTGCAAAAAGACTGCTATGAAAATAATTGCAGCTTATGCATTAAGATCAATTGCTGAGGATAAAGTGATAGAGAAATTTTATGAGGAACTTAATAATCCCTTCTAAATCAAATCACAATATATAGTGATATTCGGTTACTTTGGTACAACTATGGAAAAGGTGAGAAAGGGAAGAAGAAAATCAAAAGTATCATTCAAGAGAGATTAATGAAAGAGGCCAAAGACTTGTAAATGATACAGAAGCCTCACATCTTTCTATCATGAACCTGAAGGCTTTTTCAAGGATTTTAGCTCAGAAGGGGCAGAGATATATAGGAAAAGAACTAGGGGAGATAAGATTTAGTGAAAACTTTGTTTTTGTTTTTCATGGAAAAGATTGGTATATTTGTAGGCATCAGTGAAAGAAACAAAAGAAATGGGAGAGGGTGATGGTAGTATGGAAAATCTGGAAAAAATGAGAGGGTATGGCATCAAGGATACATGTAGGAAGGATTGGCTTGATAAGAATAGTCTTATTATCAGATTGTAGTAATTGGGGATATTCAAGGATTATATGAGGAGAATGTAAGATGGGAGAAGTAGAGAAGAGAGAGCTTGTGGAAAATGTCTTCAGACTTTTCAGTGAAATATAAGGAGAGATCCTCAGTTGAGAGGGTGAATGGAGAGAGTACTGTGAGAAATTTGGGGAGAGAAGAGAAAGTTTGGAATAGCTGGTCTGGTGCATGGGATAATAAATTAATGAGAAATACAAGGATTGATTCACTTAACCAAGGGCCTTAATTAGAAATAATAACTCTTCTAGATTAATTCAGCATTGATTAGCAAACCCCCACCCACTCATATCCTCTCCATCCTACTGATCCTGAATCCTTGGTTCAACCCTACTTTGTGGTATCCCTCTGTCCTCTCTCTTCCCACTTCCTCTGGATTCCTACCCTTAAAGACCTCCTCTTACTGTGCTCCCTGGAATATGTGTTCTGTAGGTAACTTATTTTCTTTTAACATTAAGTCTTCTCCTTTCCTTCTGCTTTTAGATGAAGGGAATTAGAATTCTTCTTGTTCCCCATTGCCACTTTCAGGTTCTCCCTCTAACATTATTACTCAGTAACTTTTCTTCCTTTGAGTTTCATTCAATCCATATTCATCACCCAATTAAGTTGCTAATTGTAATTATCTACTAAACTTCAGGGTACTTGCCTTCCTTCTCTGGTGAGTTCAGTGTCTGGCTCACAGTTTTTCTCTTCTCCACAATCTTGTTCTATTACCAGGGGATTTCATCATACATATTAATACATCTTCAAACACTCTAACTTCACAGTACCCCAAATGACTCATTTCCCATGACCTACTCTCCACTCCATTTCCACTACACATAGAGATGTTCTTACCCTTGATTTTATCATTACCCCAAAACATGCCACTATGTTTATGAACTCTGAAATTCCTTCTACTGATCACTATCAGTTGATATTTAACATTTCCCCCTGTGTTGAAATCCCCGAACCTGTTCTTCACCCTCCCTGTGACCTCTAGTCTCTACCCCTCAGTTCTTTCTTAGGTCATCATCTCAGCACTGCTTCTGTATTGCTTACCAAAATTCTTATATCTCCTCCATCCCAAACAAAACAAAACAAAAAACAACCCCCAAAACAACAATAAATAATGACGAAAACAAAAACTTATTTGATCTCTCCATCCCCACTAGCAATTATCATATTTATCCTCCCTTTTGTTTATAAATTTGAAAAGACCATCTACCTTAAACATCTCCACTTCCTTTCCTGCCATTCTCGTCTTAAATCTTTGCAGCAAAATTTCCATATATTCCTTCATCTGAAACTTCTCCCTCTTAATTGCCAAAGCTGATTGACTTTTTTTTCTTTTTTCTTTTCTTTTTTTATTTTTAATGTATAAGGTATTTTATTTTTTCCATTACATGTAAAGATAGTTCTCAACTTTTGTTTATACAAGCTTTACAATTTCAGATTTTTCTCCCTCCCTCCCCTCCCTCCCCCCTCCCCTAGACAGCAGGTAATCTGATATAGGTTATATCTATATATCTCTATACATATAGATATAGATATAGATATATACACACACATATATATATATACACATAATAACATTAATCCTATTTCTGCATTAATCCTGTTACAAGAGAAAAAATCAGAGCAGTGATGCAAAACCTCAAAATAGAAAAAAAAACCAACAGCACCCAAAACAAAAGAAATAATATGGTTCAATCAGCATCTATACTCCACAGTTCTTTCTTTCTTTTTTTTTCTTGGATTTGGAGATCCTCTTCTATCATGAGTTCCCTGAAACTCTTCTGTACCATTGCATTGGTGAGAAGAATATAGTCCATCACAGTAGGTCAACACTCAATGTTGATGATACTGTGTACAATGTTCTTCTGGTTCTGCTCATCTCACTCATCATCAACTCACGTAAGACCCTCCAGGTTTCTCTGAACTCTTCCTGCTCATCATTTCTTACAGCACAATAGTATTCCATTATATTCATATACCACAACTTGTCCAGCCATTCCCCAATTGATGGGCACCCCCTCAACTTCCAATTCCTTGCTACCACGTAAAGAGCAGCTATAAATATTTTTGTACATGTGGGTCCCTTTCCCCCTTCCATGATTTCTTTGGGCAAAAGACCTAAAAGTGGAATTGCTGGGTCAAAGGGTATGCACACAAAGCTGATTGACTTTTGTCAGTCTTTGTCCTTCTTGACTGCTCTGCTGCATTTGACACTATAAATTACCTTTTTATTCTTTAAAATTTTTTAAACTTTAAATATTTTATTTTTTCCAACTACATATAAAATTCTTTTAATATTTTAAAGCACATTTTAATTTTACTTTTTAAAGATATCATCTCATTATATTCAACTCACACCCCACCCTCTGCTGCTGTGCTGAGCTGCCCTCCCCTTTTGCCCAAGTGAGACAAACCTTTCCTGAAGTCTTCTAAAGTATCTCAAGTAAGAAGATTGTGTCTCTGTTTTTTTGTAGGTTCTGTAGTTCCAGAATCTGTTTAGAGGCTTGATTTAATGTTTTTGAGGGAAACAAGGGAGAGCTCAGGTAACTTCCTGGCTTCTCTCTGTCATCTTGGCTCTGCCTCCTATCTCCTTTGTAGGTTTTTGAGACGCTGCTTTCTCCTGGTTATCCTCATACCTCCTCCATTGACTATCTCCAATTTATCCCCTATATAGCTTGTTTGTATTATTTGCATGTTGTCTCTCCCATTAGACTGTGAGCTCCTTGAGAGCAGGAACTATCTTTTCCCTTTCTTTGTTTCCCCAGAACTCAACAGATCAGCATATAATAGGCAATTAATAAATATTTATTGACTGACTGACCCTTGCTATCTCCTTTCTGACCCTACTACTTAAATGAAATTGCTACCTCAAAATTGCCAATCTCTTAATACTAAATATGACGGAATTTTTTTGTCTTCACCCTTCATGAGCTCTCTGCATTGTTTAATAGTTTTGACCAGCCTCTTCTCTTAGTTTTCATGATATTTTCCCCTTCTTATGCCTGCTCTATGGTCTGTGGTCCCTCCCTACATGGTGCTGGACACTTAAGTATGTGTTTAAAAATGCTTGTTAGATGGGCTAGTTGACCTAACTGACTGATCCGCAGTCCATACTCCATGCCCTATGTATTTGTGTTCCCACTCCTTATTCCTCTGAGATATGTCCTGAATCCTCTTTTCTTTTCTATATTCTTTCTTTCTTTCTTTTTTAAATGGTGAGGTATGTGCCTGCATTCTTATTTTTATTTATTTATTTTTTTTGGCAAGGCAGTGGAGGTTAAGTGACTTGCCCAGGGTCACACAGCTAGTAAGTGTAAAGTATCTGAGGCTGGATTTGAACTCAGGTCTTCCCGAATCCAGGACCAGTGCTCTATCCACTGTGCCACCTAGCTGCCCCTCTATATTCTTTCTTAGTGATTTCATCTACTACCATGAGTGCATCATACCCATGCAGATGATTCTCTGATCTACATATGTCACTCTCATCTCTTCCTTGAATACCATAGGACCATAGATTTAGAACTGCTAGAGAGCTTGATGTCCATTTAGTCTAACCCCCTCATTTTACAGATGAGGAAACTGAGGTCCAGAGAGGCTATGAGACTCAGCCAAGGTCACACAATGGGGTAATAATTGAAAGTGATAATTGGGGGGCAGCCAGATAAAGCACCGGCCCTGGATTCAGGAGGACCTGAGTTCAAATCGGACCTTAGACACTTGACACCTACTAGCTGTGTGACCCTGGGCAAGTCACTTAACCCTCATTGTCCCCCCCAAAAAAGTGATAATTGAACCCTCTAATTCTTTCCTTTGCTTCAACCCCAAGGATTTGCTTCATCCATTGGCTGCTGGATATCTTCATGCAAATATCCCACAGGGACCTCAAAGTCAGTATATATAAAATGGAATTAATTATATTCCCCCCAAAACCTCTGCCTACCTTTAACTTCTTCATTTATGTTGAGGGCATCACTATTTGCTCAGTTATCCAGATTTCCAACTTTGGATAATTATTCACTTTCCTTCATTTTTCATGATGTCAAGTCTTGTAGATTCTACTTCTACAACACCTCTCACATCTTCTTCTGTCCACTCAGTCACTATCCTATGTCTCACCTGAATTATAGAAAGACTATCCTTCTTGGATTTCCTCCAGTATTACTCATTTTCAACTCATTCTCTACATAGCAGCCAAAATATTCTTCCTATAGCATAGTTCTGGCAGTATCTTTCCTCTATTCAAGAAGCTACACTGGCTTCCTCTTAATTCTGTTTATAATTCCCTTCATTTAACATTTTTAAAAAACCCTTCACAATCTGAATACAATCTACTTTTGCCGACATATACTACTTTACTTTCTCTCATGCACTCTTCAACAAAACTGGCTTACTTTTTCCACCTTTGCACTGGTTACCTTATATTCTTGGAATATTCACCTTCCTCACCTCAACCTCTTGAAATACTGTTATTGATACCACAATGACTTGCTGGAATCATAAATTAGAAAGAATAAGGGGCAGCTAGGTGGTGCAGTGGATAAAGCACCGGCCCTGGATTCAGGAGGACCTGAGTTCAAATCCAGCCTCAGACACTTGACACTTACTAGCTGTGTGACCCTGGGCAAGTCACTTAACCCCCTTTTCCCTGCAAAAAAAAAAGAAAGAAAAGAAAAGAAAGAAAGAAAGAATACATGAACATCTTGGTTTCCTCATTCTAGGTGAACCAAATTAGTGATCCTTTCTGAAGTGGAAGATTTCTCAGTGTAGTGTCTGAAGTCACATTTAGGCAGGTTTGTAAGTGGACACTGTTTGGAACATAGAGTTGGATGTTTTATAGAATTTCCCCTTGTCTATAAGATCAGCATTTCCCTGACACAGCTTCTTTTCTCAGATCCCAATATAGGGAGGTTTTACCTTAAAAAAAAAAAAAAAAGGACAAAGCTCCACCTGGTATATTATTGACCCCAGCTTCCCTGGTATAGCTTCTTGATTATCTAGGGGGAGAAAAAGTTCCAGGCACAAAAAGTCTAGCCCTTTCAAAGCTGGTGGGTGTCTAAAACCATAGGAGTTGCTTTACCCTGATGACCTGCTGATCAGCCATGGTTCCAGGAAGAGGCAAGGGAAGCTATGACTACCAAAGCTGAAGATAAGTCATTGTATCCTTGTTGCATGTCTTTACTCTGTTAGGACACAACAAACCACTTTTTTGTAAAACATTCAATGACTTAGATTTGCGTCCATTTTAAAAACTCAATATTGGATAGTTTTGATAACTTCTGCTTTATAATATAGTTTGAAGTCTGGAAGTGTTATTGTCCTTTAATTCTTACTTCTTTTCATCATTTTCCTTGATAGTGTAGATCTTTGTTTTTACCAATGAATTTTGTGTTTTTGAAATTTTTTTATCAAGTTCTATAAAGTATGCCTTTGGTAATTTGATTGTTATAGCATCAAGAGTGAAAATCAATTTTGGTAGTGTTGTCATTTTTATCATATTGGCATGGCCTAGCTGTGAGAACTGAATATTCCTCCAGATATTTAAGTTGCTTTTCATTTGTTTAAGGAGCACATTGTTTTGGTTTGGCTTGGTTTGGTTTTTTTATGGCAGGGCAATGAGGGTTAAGTGACTTGCCCAGAGTCACACAGCTAGTAAGTGTTAAGTGTCTGAGGCCAGATTTGAATTCAGGTCCTCCTGAATCCGGGGCCGGTGCTCTATCCACTGCGCCACCTAGCTGCCCCTCTAAGGAGCACATTG